>NC_137541.1:66515500-67140500 GCF_963082525.1 Nesoenas mayeri | reverse complement strand
TTTCATTTAAAGTTTAACATGCTTACCAGCTATCAAAATCCTCTTGCCCTGTCTGAATGTAAGCCCATACACCAAGAAAAATAAAAAAGAAAAAAAATCCTTAGGATAAAGAGTCCTTTCAGCACCATGCAGTCAGTGTGCAGTCCCTTCTTCTTACTTCCAGTTACTAAATAGCTTCTGCTTTCACAGAAAATCTAATCCCTTGTGTACCTGAGAAAAAAAATCCTTATCAGAAAGCCAATCCTGCTTCTACGCCCCGAGCCACTGTAAACACTGTATTTCAACTTCAAACAACCCACACTTCCATATATACTCAAAAGAAAAAAAATCAAATCCAACTATAGCACCTCAGACGCCTCAGCTCTGGGCATTTCAGTTTCCAGCTCTGTTAGCCTTACCTATACTTAGGGTTGCCTATCATCTCACTGACTATAATAACTATGCAATCCTTGTCAGTCTTAACAGGGATTACATATTCTCACTTTCCATAGTTAAAAAGCACTTTTCCTTCCTGGAACTGAAGCCAACATTTGACAGCAAACAGCTGTTTTATTTGATTTCGTGAGGGAAAAATACTTAGACAAATTTCTCCATTTCCATCCCAAACTATAGATTCAGGGTGGTACGTGGGCACGAAGGCAGCCCAAATACTCAGAATGAACATATGGGAAGCTGCGTGGGGCAGGAGTGGGTTTTTTTCCTTCCAATATGTACTTTTGTACAAGCACATATAGCTGAGCAGAGGACAGTAGCAAACAGAAGACTACTAAATATATGCACTCCCAGATTCTTCAAAGAACATGTCATCTACTTCTGCTCAGGTTTCTAATCTCCTTCCCTGAGACCAAAGGAACGAAATAGTGAAAGATTTTTTTGGCCAGCATTGGTCTGATTTTTTTCCTGCAAAGTCTCCAAAATGTCACTCTAATAGAGAATTTTCATATTTTTTCCTCATCTGTAAAACATCTCCCAAGCATCTCCAGGCAAAAGGAAACAATTGAGAGGCCTGGTGCCACAAAGGGGAATTTACAACATTTCCTGGGCCTGAACAACATAACTTGAGTCTTCATTTGCAGTGCTGCATATTCACTTCTCCACAAGTGAGGGTTTAGTTTCTGTAACTCCACCATATTTGAATATTCATTACATCATGCCTAGACATGTTTAACTGGGAAAGAGTTATGTGAAACTGCTGTGCCCCTTAGCCATTCTGCATGCAGATGCTTCTGCAGCATTATCAAGCCACTGCTCCTGACACTGGCCATTTTTCTCTGTGTCAGCTTTAAAACCACTTACCTTTTTGAAAAGACTAGGTTAATATTCTCTCACAAACTCATAGTGCAAGTCATTAATTTTAGAGAATAAGAGTCTGGATTATCGGTATCAAAGAAGTTTTAGAAGACTGTGAAGGCTTTCTGATGTCTCATATTATAGAATCATGGTCCTGCTCAGTTATCAGATACTGCATGCTATTTCAGATGGATGCTGAACACACACACCTCGACCTCAGCAGGAGAGAAGCAATCAATAAGGGCTTGGCAAATGCCTTTACATATGACTGTTTAACCCTATGTGGGGAGAAAAAAAAACAAAACAAAAAAAAGAGTAATCTGATAATTTACGCTGCATGAGACACCCCTAGAAACACTACTCAGTGTTCTAAGTGATGTAAATATTTAAATCAGCTAATTATAAGACAGGCACAGTGAAACTACTTAGTCCCCTTTTTCCTTTTGCATTTAGAGGCTACCACCTTCTTATCTCAACATTTTCTGTAAGTTGTGTGTGGCACTAAAACCAATTAAGATTAGTTTTAATCAGGATCTAGTCCCACACAACTGCTGAATAGCATTTAGAAAGTAACAAAGAGGACACAATATTTACAATGGTAAGATTCACATCACAGAATTACCACATTCCAATCCCAATATTACTCCGATTTTAAAATGATAGACCTACTTTCCTGTTGCAGCACAACTGAATTTACTGAAAACAACCAAAAACCCCACATAACACTAGTTAACTACACCACTGGTATCAGCCACATAAGCAGAAATTATACTGTTAAAAGTTAACAGTTGTCAAAACCTTGAAATAATAATATAGTTGGGATGAACAGACACTTATTTGTTTAAGCTCTATCAAGACTCTTGGAAGAGGTAACTCATTGGGGTTTTGAACTTCCTCTAAATGCTCTGGTAATACACACAATGTTAATATTGTTCTCATTTCTATGAACAAAAGGCTTTTAATATATCCTGTGCCCAAGCAGTAAAGTCCTTATACAGAAAATAAGATAAAAGCTTAAAGGGGTAATTCTCCACAGTGAAGTCGAACCCCAAGGGCAGTCAATGCCATTACCACCCAGGTCTCTTGTTGGCTCTACATGGCAGTTGGGACAGACTTTTTCCTCCTGCTTTGACTGCATGTCAGGAATGTTATTCTGAAGAGATCATCTATGCTTGATACAGGACAGGGAGAAGATAGGAGGAAGTTTAGAAATAGATAATGTGCACAACCAATGACTTGGGTGGTTGTGTTTTGACTTGCTTACACCCTTCCATTCAACCCAAGCATAAAAGCCACCACAGAGCGCTGCGGCAATTACCTCCTAGTACCTGACCTACCTTGGCAGTCTCTAAAGAGCATGTCTGCAGCCAGCTCAGCCATTAGCATGCCCTTCATTTGTAACACTTGTGAGCATATTTGTCCACTGGATCAGATATAGAGTGATAAATTATAAAGAACACTGTTTACTGCATTATCTTACATAACTCAATAGAGTGTGAAGGTGATTACAGAGTAACAGGTGGATCAGATTATCAGAACTTGATGAAAGTCAACTTAAAATAATTATCCATTTTAGAAAACAGGGTGGTTGTTAATGCACAAGTTTAAGTAATAATAGATGCAACTTGCTTTCAAATTTAAGTGCATCTTAATAAATTTCACACAGTTCTATATTTAGAATTAAAAGAAGCCAAAACACAAATGCTGAATAACTTTATGCACTGACATAAATCCTCATTTATTTGTATATACCACAAAAATTGGGTGTTTTGCAAAGCCTCCCCTGGAATCATATTTTCACCCAAGAATTTCCAAGCTTTTGGTTCAAAGACATAAAAGCCCTCTTTTCTAAGAATTCAGAAACTATAAACTTTCAAAGGGCACATAAACAAGATCCCTAAGAACTCTTGAAAACCATCCTCAGGTGTCTGTCATCCCATATAACTTTCTTGAATACTGTAGCACTGATAGCCCATAGGGGAATAGTTGAAGTATAATAGGATTCTGCCCTCGTGGATGAAATGTAATATCTTAATGTCAAAAGTCAATGTCAGAGTGAATGTAAAGCTATATGCCGTATGCTTTTATTAAAATAGGGGCATTTTGGCAAGAGTCAACTGAAGAAAAGGCTAGCAGTATAATTGCATAAAACTGAAAAAGGTTTCAGTTCTATAAAGGACAGTTATTTGTGCCTGTATCAGTGACTTTGTTTTGATTCTTAAATCACCAATTCTGAAGATGAATGTAATTAGCCAGTAATTTTCATTTCCTAATTCAATTACCGATGTTAATACAAATAATGCATATATTAGTATTCTATTAAGAAACTGAAGTATCACAGACAAGACAGTCAACAGTCACATGCGAGAGCAAAGAGGAAAATCATTCTGATTACTCGTTGCAAGTTGTCATCGGGCCCTTCTGATACAAGACAAAACATTTAAAAATAAACTTACCTTCAAATATTATTTGCTTTCACAATTTGACAATTCAGATAATTTATAGTTTGTTTGGGGTTTTTTTGCTTGTTTGTTTTGGTTTTTTTAAGTCTGCTGTGGACCTTAACTTTGATTTTTGATTTAAAATACCTGTTTCATGGTGGAAGAGAACCTCAGAGTCTGAAGCAGCTTAAATAACTGAGTGCCTCAGCCTGGCAGGAAGATAAAAGCTAAGAATATAACCCTTAAGTAAATAAATAAATAAGCTGGAGCTTAAAGACTAGGCAGTCCCTGCAAGGAACGGTGACTGGTCAGGTCATGATCTCCAGCCAGAAGCAACAGCAGATTCTCTACACTCCATCCCTCCCTCTTCTACCTCCAGAAGCCACCAGGTATGGGCAGAAGGAGCTGCTCTCAAGCTTTCAAGACCGAGGCCTCTGGTAATTCACAGAAACAGAAGACATACCAAAGATGCAGTTAGAAACTTCTCTGTTGAGCTTTCCTTCAGGTGCCACAAAGTCCCTAAAGAGATTGAGTCTATAGAAACCCCATAGAGAATGCAGAAGCACCCAGCACCAAACTAGGGTGTAGGACAGCTGCCCGTGGAAGGGCCACCAGCAGCCCTGGTACCACTGCACCAGCCCTTGGGGCAGCTCAGACCCCACTGGTTTCAAGTATGCAGGAGCCAGACAGAGTTAGAACATAATTATACAGCCACAAGGATGGGTGGCCTTACAGTAGCTGCAAGTCCCCACCATAAGGACTCAGTCAGAACAGCAACAGAACCAAAAGCCTAGCAAGGAAACATCACATGCTAAACTAGTAGAAAGCCAAATCTTTAAAAAGACAAATAGGAAACCAGCTACTGAATCAATCAGACTTATTTTTGATCATTGGTCACCATTCTCTCTCCCCGACCCTCATGTCCACCTGGGCACACTAACATCTATTTGAGAGGGAGGGCAAGTGTCTGCAGTTACTCATGAGGGGAAGGCTAGACCTGTAAGCTGCTGCATTATCATCTCTGCTGCAAGACATTTGTTCCAAAGTCAGGAATAAATCACAGGATTTCACATCTCACATTACAGTTCCACTGTGTTTTTCCTTCTGTTCCAGGCTATTTAGCTTATTTTACATTAACATCTGTGACACACTTAGCACTAATACTTAGTAACTAATACTGTTTCACTAGTCTGCCCTATCTTCTACTTAGTGTCTTTTGCCTCCAATTTTTAATCCATTTCACGCTTAATTTTACTGAGTTTCAGTGTGATCAGAGGTGTCAAATTGCTCTGAAACTTGTTAAAAACACATTTCTTTACATGCCTGGCTTTGCAGATTACTGCAGTGGTTTAATTTTTCTCTTCCTGTGCTTTTATTCATTTCCCCATATCTTCTGGTATCGCCTTCCTGCTGTGTATTTGTGCACTGGGACCACTTCTCTGATTTTTACTTGGTTCATCAACATCTCAGCAAAACCCTATCCTCCCTTCCTTACATTAATTTCAAAAGTAGTTTCTTCTGCTAAAGCCATCTCTGTTAAAATACTACTTCCAAGGCAGCTAGTTGAAGAAAACATTAAAAATTCCCCTTTCAATTTCCTCTTTTTTCTTGTTTAGGTTATTGACAAAACTCTTGCTGTGGGGATACTGTCTCTAAACAGAATTCTCTCTCCTCTTGTCAGAAGTACAGGAGTTCGTTGATAACGGCCTGAATAAATCGAGCTGTTCACAGCTTTGCATTTGATTAAAATGTTTCGACCATCAAGAGCTGGAGGCAAAGTTTATTCATAGATTTAACACGATGGAAGGGATCATCCTGATCATCTAAGTGTATTCATTCCAGATCACTTCATATTCAGGAGAGATTATTACACACAGTAACCCATATTGGAACAGAAAAACATTTTCTCTCATAGAAAAAGGGGGCTCAGCTACAAGATTTGCAGTCAGCAGTTTGATTGAAATACTGAATTGACAATAACATTTTGAAGAAAATCTACCCAGCATTAATGGAACTAGAGGAAAAAGCCTACAAGTATCTTATTTTAAAATTTGCTTGCTTCATATTTTCCTTTCCCTCTGAAAAATCCTTCCTCCTGGGAAGATAATTTGTCTTACACAGCAAATGTGTAACACTAAGACATAACAGTGCAAAATGCGGCAGTCGGAATGCCTTATCACAGATCACACTGTACCCAAGACATACTGGCAAACAGCATCAAATAAAAATACTGCCCAGTTATAAATGGGATTTTGACTGAAATGCAGGAGATGAGATGGACCTTCACCACAACGTAAGAAGTGGGTGACAAGTCTGACAACTGCAGTTATAAGCAGAACAGGCACTAACAGCCAAAGGACAAAATAGAAGTTGAAGGATAAATAATAACTTTTTTTTTTTTGTATGAACCCCTTCCTTTATCAATATTTGTGTTTTACCAGTCACTCAAAAGTAACACATTCTCCAAGCAAGCTCTCCTCCTCCAACCAAAAAAAATTTCACAATCATATTTATTTTTCTGCAAATGCAACCAGCTCCTGTGATTTTGTACAACAAACTAATTCATATTGCTTATGCAAACTATTACTTTCCAATTTCAGATATGCCTTAAAGCACTTCAGGAATGGCATTTACCAGCACCTCTGCAATTTTGCCCTCTTGTGGCGTGTTCTAAAGAAGCCTCTGCTGAACAGAGCAGACTTATTCTGTTTTCAACAAACTCACATCAAATTGCCACTCTTCTTCGAAACCCTTTGTGTTGTCATTAGCAAGACAAGCGGTGTGAACACAAATTCTAACTTATTTAAGGAAATCACCATCCTGATCACCAGGAAGCCAGTATTACAAGACCAACAAACAATTATTGGGTAAAGCAGACATTGTTTGGAAGGACTAAATAGCCTTGCCAAGCCAACCCAAGATACACATAAACTACTTTCCTGGATAGTCTATGAACCAAACGCTACATTCTTACTGGCTTCAGACAGATTATTTTGATCCCAAATATTTGGAGGAGAAGCAGCGGAAGAAAGGAATAAGAAAATAGTAAAACAACATTCAGGAAGCTAAGTTCCATTTCCTGGCACTTTGACACAACACATTTGCTTCAATAAGGGCCCCATGGGATTAATTTAGACCACAGAAACAGGAAGGTCTCTAATAACAGAATGGAAAATGTATTTTCATGCAAGTTCTGCATAAAGCAATTTTTTATACTTTCCTTTCCCCTCATTTTTGCAAGGAGAGGAATATTTAGAAGCACTTCCTATATTCTCACCATCCCTTCTCAGCATTTGCAAGTATCAGATCTCCTTGAAAAATCTCAGCTTCAGAAAAATTACAAAACTCCTGCCTTCACCAGAAAGGCGTGCAGTGCAAATAACTCTCCTTCATGGTGCATTTACAGATTCCTATCACTGCTTAGATTAGCCTTAATGATCATACAGGTTTTTTTTTTTCCTGAACACACTATTTAGCAATCAGATTTTCAATCACTGCAGACGAGTCTACAAAATGCAATGGGTAACACAAAGCCGGGAGCAAGGAAAATGATAATCCAAAGTTAATTGTTTAAAGAAAACAACAAACACACAACAACAACAAAAAAACCATGACTAAAACTATCAGACAGGGCATAGTTATTGTTCAAGCTTTTAAGAATAAACTCCTCAACAATACAGACATTTCTCATAGCCTAGAGCAGCATGTTATTAGAGTCTCATTTGGTTATCTCCCACTGCAAAATAAAAACCCAAAAGACCACTGAAGTTTTGTTAACATAATCCTATAAAATCATAACTGTTTAACAGGCAGAGATACAACAGTAGTGGTGGGGAACTACTTTTTTTCCCCATCAGTGTTTGCAGACACCTTGCTGCAGTGAACGCTGTCCTGAATGCAAATTACCTCAGCTCCCTAAGAGGCACACCGCAATGTCTGAGACTGCCAATATGCAGTATAACGCCAGTATAATTTAGAAAAAGAGAACGGATGAAAACAGTCCAGAAAGGGTGTAAATTTGCACTGGAGCAAACAAACACAAGGAACCAGTGCAAGATTTGAATTTCACAAAGTGTTAACTTGTGCAGCAATGACAAGGGTGACTGTACTGATATCAGGAAGAAGTTATTTCTTACTATGAAAGCCAGTTACTCTGTCCTTGTGTCCCGAGCGATGTTTTCATTATGCAGCTAAATCAAATCAATTAAGGTGAAATACAGCCTTCTAGGATAACTTAATCCGATGCAGAATTGAAGTACTGCCATGCTCACACTTTGCGGAGCTCGTCTTGTGAAAGGTGCTGACCAGGCAAGCAGTCACCTACGTCTGCTTCTTGGCAGATAGCTAATTTTGAGTTAACATGCACACGGGCATTTCAAGTAAAGATTTGTTCCAGTTAGTAGCAACTCTGAATTCTAATTCAGCAGAAAAAAAAAAGACATTAAATCCCCACTAGTTATTCACTTCAAAAACAGATTATTAATCATGCTACTCCACTGAAAGCTCTTCTCTAAACTGTCTCTAGATATCAGCCTTGACATTTTCTAGGCATTTCAAAGTATCTCTGAATATTCAAGTACTCTTTCATCCAAAATTTTAAATTAATGTCAGCTTCTAATAGGAAATAATTTTTGCTTTGTCCTGTAAGTAGTTTAACACACCAAGCTTTTCCAAACTCAAATGTTAACAAAATTCAGTTGCAGTTTTGCACATGACAATTAACCTGAATGAGTTAGACTATAGTATGTCGAAGAGGAGAAAGATTCTTCCGTTACAAGTCAGACACTTAGATTGCAATGCACAACAGAAGTTCAATGCTGTAACAGAAACTCCACTTCAGCATTAAAAATTTTTCAGCCACCACTAAGAATGGAAATACTTTGAGGTCTTCCATCTCTCAGCATAAAGATCCTGTGATATTGTCTACTTCATCAGGCCAGCGTTGAAGGCTCTGAGGAAACCATTGAGTGTACAGGAGTTGTAACAGTTGTTATTAAGTCTTCCCACTAATTAATATACAATTTACTAGTCTGAGAAGAGTTCTGATATGCCTGCCACATATAATTCAGATTTTTTCCTAAAGCATTTCTAAGCAAATACAGCTGATGTAAGACATCTAGTTTCTCCAGTTGCAATCCAGATACAGATCTGAGACAATTGCCAGAGTCCTGTCCCCAAGCAGTAACATAAGTGACAAGCGTATTTCACAACACTTGGCAAAGACAAGGATCAGACGTGAGTGGGCTACACTAACTCCTCCTTCCCCATAAAGTTTTCAAGCAGGTCAAAAGCATACCACGTTACACAAACCCTTTAAAATCCAGTTAGCACTTTCTAACCCAAAAAAGTGTAAACACCCGATTTTTTTTAATAAGCAAAAGAATGCACCCAGCTTTCTGCTGCACCAGGGGATTAACATTTATGCTTGCAGAATCAAGGCAGTTTGATCACTTTTATCAACAACAGAGGCAAACGCATGCATGCTCCGACTACAAAGAACAGAGAGGGAGGCTACAAAGCTATCCTGGGATTAAAGGATGCTGGAGCACATGCTGCGGTGGCCACTGCCAACAGGAGGAACAGATAAGGAGTCAAAGTCCCACTAAGAGAAAATATACAGTTTTTATACACAAGGTTTCTTCACCTGCTTTTCTAGGACAAATGGACTATGAATGAAAAAAAAAAAAAACAAAAAAAAGAGGGGATTTATGTACATACATGAGAAAAGCTAAAAATCATCACCACGTCTCCCTTTTATTTCTCATATCTTTAGGATTCATTTCCTTATCTTAATTTTGTATTTAATATTGCAATAATGATGCAAGAAAGTACTATAAAATTGGTTATTGCTGTTCAGGGGCATTTGATGAGCAGCACATTGCTCTTGTCACGGCCCTCACAACCTTCCTGCCATCCACAAGCCACAAGAATGCTCACACTGAAAAACTATGCATTGCACATATGGTTAGTAAATAGAAGTCATGGGGTGATGGTGGTGTGTGCACAGATGAAAAGAGCAACAATAAGATATTGTAGATGAGTATGAAACTGTTACCCAGGAGTCTAAGATAACAGTGAGTAACTGCAGAAGCCTAATGGAACTAAAGTAGAAACTGACAGAAAACACAGGGTTTCTGTCGTAAGCATACCTCTATTTGAGGAAAATTAAATCCACTAAGCCTGCATACTATGCATAGACCTTTTCCCCCAACGTAAATACACAAGTAAAGCCTTGGAAAAAAATCCACTGCTAAAAAAATTGTGCTTTCATGAACACATCCCAAGTCACTACCAATTAAAGTTCTATTAAACACCCTATGAACAGCACCACAATAATCTATTCCTATCTGTGCATATTTGCTGTTAAATTAAGCAGGCCTCTTGCCTGGGAAACCGTAAAAAGATAGTGCCCAAGCAAAAAAATCTCTGTCCTTATATTTGTCATGTAATCATTTCCAACAATATAACAAGCATATGTCAGAGATTTCAAGCTTTATTTCATCCATTTTGTCCTTCCACATCCATAAAACCAAGCCACCGTGACATCACAAGCATGAGCACAGTCTGCCACACCGGCCGTCACATCACAGAATCACAAAGTTTAGACATATAAATGGCTGTGGGCATTAACTTGCTCATAAGCAACAGCCTTCTGAAGTTTGGATTTTATGATTGTTTATTTTTCCAGCATGGCCAAGGTAACACAGATAACCCGATAAGGTGACCGTCCCTTTCAGCAGCACTGCATTAAAGGTGTAGCAGGTGCCTTCTGAAGCTTGACATGTCAAACAAGTCTAACACAGGTTTGTTGCTCAAGGGGCTAAAGAAAGCATCCAGGAGGGGCAGACATGACACACGGGTCTGTCAGACAAGGTAGACTGCTTTCCTGCCAGTCTAAGAGCTGATAAAAGTACAACTTCAAAACATTTTGTGCCGGGATGAGGGTGACTGCCCCCAACTCCGAGGACTCGGTAAGCTGCCCCCCACCTCAGCTCAGCCCCTCGGGAAAGCGGATCTGCAGCCGCCACGGGCGCCCGTGGGGACATCCATGCCAACACCGCACCGACACGCACGGCAAAAGCTGAAGCAGTGAAGCTTCCTTCCCGACTTCGACGGGGAAACACCACCTGGTTATTTAAACACGCTGCCCGCTGCCAGCCCGATGGGCAGAGGAAGCCCGTGGGAACTCGCCGCAGGAGCAAGCCCGCCCCGAACCCGCAGGGCGGCGTGACCCGGGCAGGACTGCGCTGCCGCCTTCCCCGCTCCCCCCGGGGAGCGGCTGCCCACCGGCACGTCCCGCTGGGTACCACTGGCAGCGGGGCTCTTCCGTGTGCCCCCGCAGAGCTGCGGTGCCAACAGCTGCGCCCGGGGCAGCGACCCAGGCCGAAGGGACCGTCAAGGCCGTTACCTGCGGGTGTCCTCCGGGCGGCTGCCCCCAGCGGGGGCCCCGCGGGGCAGGTGGGCGCTGCTCCGTGGGAGACGACGGTGGTGGGGCCGAATTTCCTGCGGATGGCCGCCCGCCTGAAGTGCGCACCCTCGACTCCGCTCATCCTTGGGGTGCGGGGAGAGACGAAGAGGAGAGTGAGGGAGAAGCAGCAGGGTCCTCAGCGTCCCTCCCGCCGCGGGGGCGCTGGGGCCGGCATAGCCCCGAGGGCAGCACCTCCCTCTCCGGCCGCCTTCCGCACCGGCCCCACACCTGCCCGCTGCTCCCCGCCCCCTCCCTCCCCCCCGTCAGCACCTGGCCGGGCGCCTCCTCCCGCCGCCCTGCCCCGCATTACCTGCCCAGCGGCCGCCAGCCCCGGGCGCGGTCCCCAGTCGGCAGGGCGAGCCCCAGCCCTTTGCCACCCGTCCCGAGGCTGCGCAGCAACTTCCCCGAGCCAGGCACCCGCGGGCCGGCAGCGAAAATTTCCCCCGGGGGCCACGCAGGGAAGTGGGTGCCTTGGGCACCGCACCTGCTCTGCTACCCCCCTACTAGTGCTGAGCTCCCCCACGCCCTGCAGACGCCTGCCCGGGATTGTCACTGGGGGTGGTGGGGAACCCCGCAGTGCCCCACTCACCCACAGCCCCACCGCATTCCATTCGCTTGCCTTCTCTCACAGTTCACCTCTGAAATGCCTTCTCTGGAAGGAGGCCCAGTTTCTATAGGATTTATCTGTGTACGTAAAAAGAAGTTGGCCATAACGCAGTCCCCCTCTTCCAAGGAGAAAATTCTCAAAGATGCCCAAGTCCTAGCACTTAAAAGTGAGTTTTGATGCCAGAGATGAAGCTGCAATGCTTTCATCAATATTTCTACCTAAAATGGTTCATTTGGGCCAAAGCTGTTGCCTTTCTAAATTTTAATCAAGGTTAACTGAAAAAGGCAATCAGAAGGCTATACAGCTGTGAGACATACCATTAGGTTCCTTTACATAGCAACAGTGTCTGAAATTACCCATTTATCCACTTAACTGGGATATGATGTTTAGGGGCAGAACATTTTCACCTGTATCACCATGAGAGAGGGTAACAGCAGCCTGTGGTATGCAGGATGAGAGCTTTTGAGTCTGTCAGAGAGCGTGATGTGGTGCAGTTAGAGGCAAACCAGTTGTGAAGGGGTGCTCTCACTGCACAGGGGTTTCCTGGGCTTTGGAAACTCAAAGGTTTTAGGGCTTTTTGAAAGATGGCCTTCTGTTTTGTAACATGCTGCCTCATTTGCCACACTTGGAGGATTTCCTCACAGAAGAGAAGGAGTGCAGTCAGCTGTACTCCAGGGATGTTCTCCCTTTGTCTGTAGTTCAACACAACCTTTAGTTCCCAGGAAGCCCATGAATTGCTGGAGCCTGGAAGAACATTCTGGGGAAGTACCCCTCTGCGCTTGCCCTACTCTTAGGTCTTGTTTTAGCCCCTGTCAGAGATTGGAATTGGGCAAGAGAAAGACCTTTCATCTGACCTATATAGCAATTCTTATGCTCTTATGTCTTCAGTAATAAGATTTTATGGACTGCTCAGACAAGCTGATGACTTTGCAGCTTCCTTGTTTCCCAAGTGCTGAGAATACCTTCTATCATCACTCAGAGTCATGCATGCAACATGGCCACATTTGTGCAGGGGTTCATGCGAGGGGGCTTCACTTTCCTCCAGCGTCTTGTGTTGTGGTGTGAGGCTCCTGCTGAGCCCTTTCCTGTGGGCTTCCTTGGCACACAGGACTCGATGGTAACACACCTTCTCCTGATGTAAGGTGCCATCTGTGTGAAGCACCAGCCGTGTCTGACACACGGGAGGTGCAGCAGCAGAGGAGAGGCCATGGTGGTGCTACCCGTACCACATGTGCAGCAGCAAAGGACCATGAGGCAGAAGTCAAGTGAGTGGGTCTTCTGCTTTTAACATTAGAGAGCAGGTCAGCCCTGAGCTGGGGGGAGAACTGGTGCAGCTGGGACATCTGCCATCGCATGCCAAGGATCTCATTCTTTTGGTCTCTTTGTGAAATTGTTCTCTTTTAGAATAGGGTTGATCTCTCACAGCCTCACCCCACCACCTCCTTTCATTTCCCACTAAAAATGAGACAATCACATCACCTCCTGGATTTTATTCATGTGCTTGCAATTGCAAACATCAGGTTTTACTTTTGCAAACATACAAAAAAAGGCAGTGACTCAGAGGTAAAAGCCTCATTTATTTCCTGACTTCAGTCACTCGACCTGAGCTGGGAGTATGAGATGAATATATTTACATTATGAAGAACACCAGTACCTGCTGACTTTATTGCAAGGAGCTAGAGATTCTTGTAAACTTTAGCTATGTACAGTTCATAGATGTGTAGTAAGGATCAATCATTAACTCAGATAAAAATCTTCTTCCAGAACACTGGTGCACATTCAAATCTGCCTCTGGACTCAGTCTAGCACTGAGTAATCTTTAGTATTACCAATTTAAACAAGAAGAGAGCAAGCGAGACAGCGAACCTCATATTAATAATTCTCAAAGCATCTCACCAATGAGGAAGTATTCACCCCTCTTGACAGAGCAGGAAAATTAGTTATTACAGGAAGAAGGGATTTGTTTAAAGTTGTCCAAGGTGTGAATATAGTAGTAAAATACAAAATGTTGGCTTATGGGAATGAAAGTAAGATTGAAAATAGACCACCTTTCTCTGTTTCTCTTATAGGTGATACCTTAACTGAGATTAACCCAAATATTAGCCAATCGCTCAACTGCCAATCTTTAGCCAAGCATGATTATCACTTACTATTGAACTTTGTACTTGCTTCTTTAAACACAGAGCTCTGCTCCTGGAAGGAAAATAGCTAAGGAAGCAAGGGCAAACACATTCAAGCATGAATACTAACCAAATGGTAGGAACTATGTTAATTTTGTTTTCTGTGATGTTATCAGTGAGAGGTAACTTATTACAACGTCACTCTGGAAAGCAAAGGTCACCTCAGAAAAGAGAACTGTGGCAACTCTGACATCAGGAGAGCGGTCACAAAAGCTCACTTTCTTAGGCAAATCCTCCTGAAGTACACTGATGTATTTAAAACTGTGAGGTGACAGCCTGTGACAGAAGAAATTCACACAGCCAGTGAATTCACGGTAATTGTAGAGCGTTTGTACACTGCAGCGCAGTACGGGCTTCTCAGAGCAGCTGATTGTCTCTTTTCTTTTCAGTTAGTTACGGCACAGACCCGGAGCAGCTGGTTCAAGCTGGCTCTGAACTGCTGTACGCCAGCAATGGGTGCGTTCTGCCTGCTTTAACAGGGTAACAACCGGTCACCCCTTCTGGCATGCCCTTCCTCCTTTTTTATCCACTGCTCTCAATCTCTCTTGTTCTCTGTCTCCAGAGAGAGAAAGAGAGTCTTCCGGCATTGTCAGCAAAGGGAAAAACATTTCTTTAAGTGCAAAATTTAATCTGAGATAGGTATTGTCTCAGACAACATCACCCTAAATGATTAAAAATGTAATGTAATAACTGGAGACAGGATCTGAGAACAGAAAATACTGAATAAGCTTAAACATAGGCAGTGCTGCCAATTCTGCTTAAAATATATAAAGGTCAGAAAATGACACTGCTTAAATAAAAGCCTTGCAGCGTGCCTCCCAACCTAGGCAAGGTGTTGGAAGAGTTACCTACCGCTGTGTGGTGTGGTAACAGAGTTAACCAGTAAGCCACAGCTCACCCGTTCAAGTGTGGGCACAAGCTGGGCTGTCTGGCTCCAAAGCTTTCTGTGGGGATGGTAAGAAATGCAGTGGTGGAGACTTGATTTAATTATTCCTGTTTGCATGTGGGAGGAACAACAGGAGCACTATGGAAGCACACAGAGGTGTAGAAGGAAGGCAAGGACAGCTGGTGAGGTTTGCCCTCAAGAAAAAGTGGAAAGGGCACTTCTGGCCTGTGAAAGACTTGCTCATGCTGCTGGAGCCCTGAAGCATTCAGGGAAACAGGACTTTATAGGGCATCTTTGTTGAGCTTGTGAGAAAACAAATGGTTCACTTTGTATGTAAACCATTGTTTCTCCAGTAAATCTTTTTGTCTTAACCTTTTCTTCTCCAAATGGAAACAGCCTTCAGAAAACTTTGTTTTGACTAACTCCTTGGGTGAGATTGTTTCTGTTGTTGCCTCTGGTCAAGTGTCTTTCTTTCTGCTGGAGTTGAAATTTATTTTCTTCTCAGTTACACAATAAATCTGTTTCTGGATTCAGTTTATGGCCTCTAGCTTTGGTTACTCTGAGTACTACCTTGTGCTGTACCCCACAGTAAATCTGTGTAGTGATGTATTTTTAGAGCATTAATATACAGGATGCTGAGAAAGAAGATGCATGAACTCAGCACCTAACAAAAATACATGTATAATATTTCTAAATATTACAAACATTAGCTTATTTAGAGCTACTTTGGACAGTACCTTCTTTGAGGTACAACAGAAAAATGCCATTCTCGGTTAGATATGAACCTCCAAATAAAAACTAAAATAAAAATGCAGCTTGTAATATAGAAAATCCGTACTTAAACACATAGCTAACCAAGCCAGGTCCTGCCTAAATTAGAGTACAGCTCATCATACATTTTGAATCTTCTGTGAGCCGCATATTGTATAACCCTCAAACCAGCTCTGCCAGCAGGGAAGTATAATGAAGAACAAGAACTGAAACAGCAAAAGACAGAGCAGTATACTAATTAGAGAAGAATCTCACTCATCTCAGGCCTTCATGCAGATTCCAGATGAAAAGTCTCCTCTGATGGCACCAGCAGTTAAAATGCACAAAGCAACTGCAATGTGTGCAACAGAGATACACAGACCAAGCAAGTAAACTCAAGGCAGATACTTAACCTCGGTTAAATCAGCAGGCAAACACAGAATTCAACATTCAAAACCAAAATATAACTTTCAGCCTGAGGCTGCAGGCTATGGCTTCTTAGCCTGGGGAGTGGCTTACAAAGATGAGAGGAACTCAAGCCTGATGTTTGTTCCTGTGCAGCACCCAGTGTGTGCGTCAGCACAGGGTGGGGATCCTGAATTTACAGCATAGAGCTGGCTTACACCAAAAAATGCACCCAGCTTTTCTGTTACTTACTCCCTATCAAGAAGTCTAGAACACATAGTATCTTAGGAGTAGCTTTACTTCCCCTTGAGGAGCTGCAGGGTCAACAGCGTGAGACATCAAACATCAGAACGGGGTCAAATATTAGAAGTAACCCATGATGAGCACTCCAGGAGGGTTAGACAAATCCTAGGTATTAACTGCTGGAACAAAAAAAGGATGGGTAGGTAGCCCTCGGCAGAAAATCCATGGCAGTTTCTTTTCACACAGGTAGTAATGTTTCTAATACAGATTTCTGTTCCCTCTTGCTTGACTGTATAAGAGGGAACGCTGCTGTGTTTTGTTTCCTCACGTTGTCATTTTTGGCTCTATCAAAGATAGTTATGGGGACTACCCAGCAGCAGGTTTTGTCCACTGCCAGCCTCTGTAATGAAGAATTCTATTTATACCCCATACAGCCAGGGTTTCTTTCTCTGCCACACAGAAGTCCACCAGATGAACACTAAGATGTAGTTCTGCAAGAACAGCACTATGATAATCAAAGCAAGAAACATTCCTGCTAGTACTGCCTCAATGTTAATTTTGTCTTAACCCTTTTTTTTTGCCTGTACAGAAGCATTTTGTCTATTGCAAACTAATTCTTGGAATTTATTGAAATCATATTGAGATAAAGCTATCACACATGTCCCTTAGTATTACTGAAGGATTGCTGCTTAGAGGGAGTAATGGAGTAATTTAATAAGTTTTGTTAGATAATTCTTGCAGAATGGCATAATTTAACAAAGACTGATTGCTTTTACAAGTCAGAATATTCTTCACTATCACCACTATGAGTTAATGAAATACATTTCCCACTATCCAGTTAATGTCAAACATTCAGATACCATTAGTAACTGTGCTTTAGCTTTGATTTGGTTTAACTACAGGTGAAAACAAACGGTCATGTTAGCAAAAAGGAGAAAGCCAGCTATGCTTGAGAAAATGTTCAATTCTTCTGTTTCTTCTTTCCTTTTGCAGTAAAAGCCAACAGTCACTACGAAGAAAATAAAGGTTAAAAACCATGGTCTAAGCTCCGCAGTTGAGACATTTTAGTGGGGCAGGAGTGACATTTCCAGGGCAGGAGTAACAGCTCTTTCAGGTGTACTCCACATCCAAAATCAATAGCCTTTCCAGCTTTTTTGCCAGATCAAATTAAATTCACTGTTGAAAAATCATTTAAATTAGGCAAAGTTGCTCCTGGCAAGGCCCACAAGTTCCTTGTGGTCTGACAGGAAAATACGTGCCAGCAAGATGCTGTGAATTATTTTTCCAAGGGGTTGCTGGGGAGCCGGCAGTGGCTTGTGCTAATCTGCTGGTGGTGGCAGCAGCCAGCTCTGAGTCACCATCTCTTCTGGGTCCTGCAATTTCTCCTTTTTCTGAGGGTCCCATGCCTGATAGGGTGATGGGAGATTAGGTAGTGACTCCTGGGGAAAAGACAACAGCTCGTGTGGAAGGAGCTGGTGGTTGCTATGAGCTGTTCCTCAGTCCACATGGAAATGTGCATCTGTGAAACGAAGTGCTCTTTGCTATGGCTCTGCATTTATTCCTAATGCCAAGGCTCAGCTCTGCTCTCTTTCGTCGGTGCTATGACATACGGGATCGGACTTTGTTTAAAGAGCTGTGTACTGCTAAGGTGCTGTATACATTAAATATTAACCACTGTCTCTCTATGAATGCTTACCTAAACAGTAAAGCAAAATGTTTTGGTTCTCTCCTTAACAAGTCAACACCTGGAGAGCAATTGGCTGACAAAACACATTGTGGAAAGAAAGGCGTAATTATTACTTCCAGCTCTGAAAGAGAATTTACTGGTATATTGCAATACTCCCTTAACTATGTTTCTTTTCCTTACTGTAAAAACCAAGCTGTCAGGTACTTAAGATCGCTTCTAATGGGGCATATGGTACATGCACAGCAGTTCCAGCATGCTTCTCAATAATTTATAGTGACCTAAACCAGAGAGACTTCAAAGCTGTTGCTGCATTTGCAGACTCCTCTAAGTTAGCTTCAGCCACCCTTGTTTTCCTTCATTCTGTTTCACATTCCACAGACTTCCTTGGATCTTTTGGGGCTGAAATGTGATTATTTGGAGCAAAGGCTGTGAACAGGATATAAATGCGTCTCCTGTTCCACTTAAACTCGCTCTTGTATCCTGAATCTCAAAAATAGCATTCCATTCATATTTATAATTTTTCAAATGTATTTTTACCTCCAGAGTTCTCGCATTGTCTAATTTTGGAACTCAGTACTTCAAGTGAGCCTTACATTATACATCTGAGGCTTTATGCACTGCAAATGGCTGTAACTTTACCATGCTGAAATGTGCCATGCTTTTATATTCAAGCATAAATAGCACTAAGTGTAACTGCACAGATGAGGGCCTGAAACTCCAGAATCTTAACTGGACCTCTGTCATGGTTTTATATTCATGATTTTGAACAGAGTCTTTAATGGCTTGCAGTCACTTTAAAGGAAATCCATGTTCTCCACCAAAAAAAGAACATCTATATTTTACTGAGCTAACACTGTTGGAGGAAGAAAAGTTTTCCCATGTTTAGGCAATGTTTTCTTCTCAGACCTAGTGAGTCAAATGGCCTTTTTGGTTTACAGGCCTGGCGGACACTCAGAAGGAGGGCATAGGGCTAAGAAAATTAAAAGCAGACTGTGTATGTTAAACCTCAGCTATTTATAGTGAGGATCTATTAATATCAAGCACTGCAGGAAAAGGGAACAAGCTGTTGAACCAACTCAGGCACTTGAGCAGTGCAGGTTCTAGGGTGGAGCATGTACCACATGGACTAAACAACTCACCTTGCTGAGGGCAGCTGGCTACTGCATCTGAAACCACTTTGGTATTCCAGTGCGTGCAGAGTGGACATATGTGGAGACATAAAGGGTTACCTGTAAAGAAACTTGGCTCACTTTGTTGAGTGTTGATGTTTTCCCATCACACAGTCTCAATTTGTCTGTCTGTAGGTAGAGAGATAACAGTACCCATTTTTGCAAAGATGTTTTGGGAACGAATTAATATGCACAGTGTGCTCTGAAGATAAAAAGAGCTACTTTGCATTTGGCTTAGATAACAAAAACCTTTGAAAGCAGTAGTGGCTTCACAGAGGCATTTTCTTTTTAAGTAATGTAGGACTTGGAGATTGCTGGCATTTGAATGCAGTGCATTTATATAAGTTCTAATTTTACATTTTGCATGGCTCAAGCTGAGTCACAAGCTGGTCATGAAATCACTCACCAGTCACATCTTCAAATTGCATGAGATACTCCATGTTATGCCCACGGCCCTGTCATCTGCTCCACACAGGTGAATGCCCAGTCCAGATGGAGCCTACTAAAGTCAGTGAAGCTTTGCTGCAACCCAGGGATGTCTTAAAATCAAATTTCAAAGCAACAAATTGAATGGCAGGTCCATTCATTCAGGTCAAAGCAAGTTTCCCAACCAACTGTAAATGACACGGGTCAAAGGCTTGATGGTAGCATCCGTATAGCTACGACGACCAGCTGCTACTTCATCTTAGAGCACTAACAAGCTGTAGCACTGTAGAAAGAGCTACCTTGGATGGATCAGCATTGAGCCATCTGAGTTTACAGAGGTCATCTATCTCTAACAGAGGCTTCTTACTGCTGTAGCAAAGCCAGTTAGTCTTGTACAGGGGAACAGAAGACAACCTCTGTGCTGTAAAAACAGTAGCTGTTTTTCTCCCGTGGTCACAGGCATTTCCCATCTCTGTGAGGAAGAACAAGATATTGGGTCTACATCTTCTGCATTCAGAATTTGATCTTCAAGGGAGCTCCGTACTCATGTAGCTTTCCATATCATATTCCTAATCTTTGTAAATAGCCTCAGTTTTAATACCTTAACCAACATGACGGCATTGAATAGCAAACATCGATTTCCTTGAGAGAGGTCATAAACACTTAAAAAGATATGGGCATCCTATGAACTAATTTCAATGGACACAACTGTCTCATTAGTTATTTCCAAAGTTTCCTGATAACTCAGTTCAGGGAGATGAAAGGGCTTCTTTCTCTCCCCTCATATGGAGCTTTCTCACAAATAACATTTTCCTAATCATGTATTTTATATATTTTTTTAATTGTTATTATTATTTTTTTTTTCTGTAAAACCAGCCACCAAACCTTATTCCTGAAGTTAGATACCTCCAATATGATATAAGAGAATTTATAAATAATAATGAGTGAAAAGTGTGTTTTCTAATATACTGCTGTAGTCAAGAAGGAACCATTCTTGCAAAGGTCAATATTTTTTACTGGGTTATTAAGTTTCTGCTGAGTTGTCAACTATAGTATAAGCCTCATTTTTGTGCAAAGTTAGGACTTTTTTCTTTCATTTAGGCAATCACTCAAACTTTCCACTGAGAGGAAAGTAGTTGTGCCTGTGCCTTTAGCATACACAAATAGATGAGAGCTGGCTTTATTCCAAATGTTTTTATGAGGATTCACATTCTTCTTATCTATTTTAGCTCCATTTCCCCCCTGTATTTTGTTCTCTGTATAAAATCTTCTATGTTTGTAATTCACAGGCTGCTAGCAGATGTGGATGTCAGGCCCTATGATATGGCTCTCTTCATAATTGGTACCTCTGTTCTCTCTGTTTCAACCTTGTTCAAAATTATTTAGTCATTTTTTGTGCTCAGCCTGAGTTGCCAGTGGCCTGTCAGTGCTTTATGGTGTCAAGAGAGTCAAACTATGGCTCCTGCTGTCTTTAGGTGTAGCTGGGAGTGTTTGGTGTTTCTCTAAGTGTAACTGCAGGATTTATCAAGGGAGGTTTGCAGTGGCAGTCACTGTAAACTTTAGCTAGGGATCATTTCCATTATCATCTGATATATCTTTACAGACAAACCAATAGGTCATTTGTCAGAAATTACCTCCTGCTCTCCTACTCCAGAACAAGGGGTAACAGTGCTTCTCAAAGGAGATACAATGCAGACATTTTCTTTGGAAACAAAAAATATCTTTTAATTATTATTATTTTTTTTAACCCCAACTATTTCAGTGATCTGACTCATACCATTGCCTCTCAGGGAGTTGCACAGGACCTGCTGAAGAGATGATACATAGGAAGGGGAAGAGGAAGGAGCAATATGGTTTAGAAGTTTCTCTAACCAACTTTGCTGTGAGAATGTTCACATAAGGGGCAACTCTGTGCAACTGCTTTCAAAGCAAATACTCTGAGGAAGAAAAGTCTGCTTCTTCCTTTTTTTTTTTTTTAATTCTCAAAAATTATTTTAGTTTAAAATCGAAGGGGGGGAACAACCAGAGTAAGAAAAATTTATCTTGAGCAGCCACACTTCTGCAAAAATGATCCTGCAACACCACTGCCAAAGGCACTTCTACAATCAACACAGATAAGGTGGGAGACCTTCCCTTTCCCTGCTAGGTGGAAAAAGGAAGAAAGGAGAGAAGTGGCAAGAACTTAGATAAGCGACCGTTCTCAATCTGCATTTCTGTCACCATGCACAAATTCTGTTACAAGCCAAAGCACCTCACCAGCCAGCCAAGAACAGAACCAGCCCTCCAATAGCTCCCATTGAGTCAAACATGACAGCAGGTGTGGAGGCACAGCATTTCCTCCAGGCTCTTCCCTTTTCCTGGCCCATTTGCTATCCCCCAGGGATCCTGCCAGCTGTGAGGGGCCATGTTCCCGGACCACCGTGGGACTGGCTACTGAGGGAGGATTTTGACCCCCTGGCTGTCAGAACAAGGCTCTTGCACAAGGGATGAAAGATGTTTCTTACTTTAAAAAGCCGGTACGGTGCGCTGTACTGTGCACGGCACTCCCGAGCTGATCTTATGCCAACTTCAGCTCTTCCTTTGCTTCCACATCCCCTGAGGGTGGAGATTTGCATCTCACAAAGCGTTATTGTACTGAGACTTTGTGCAGATGTTGCAGCATTTCAGAGATTACTCAAATCTGTTGGAAACAGTATATAGGGAATCGGTCTGTATTTTAGTGTCTGCCTCAATCTCAGAAAACAGAGGAAGCATCTTTGCTTTCATTCTGATTCCCTTTTCCTTTAATGTTGATTTATTTCTCTTCTCAATTTCCTGTCCTTTAATTCTGATAACTTTTCAACTTCCAGTTATGGATCTTTAAGAACTAAACAAATGCAAAAGTATAAGCCAAGCCAACACACTGCAAACTGACATAAATAGAAGTAGACAAGACAGCATTGAATTAAATGAACAAAAATGGCCAGTTTATTCACTGGAACAGTTATGTATTACACTGTAATTTTAATTGGAACATAAAGATGTAAGAATCAGTATATTGGCTTCTTTTAATTATTTTCTTCAGCACTAGAGTGTTTTTCCCAACCATTTGACTGCATGATCATATTAGACATGTACAAGCACAGACTTTATGAATCCCTCACGAGGCATTAATCTAGGATTGTCTACAAGGACAAGGAAGAGTTAACATGGGAATTACTTCAATTTTAAAAACAAATGATGCATTTTTGGAAACCAGAGTTATTTAACTTCTTTGCTTTTAGCATAAAGTAGCAACAAGAAGAGTTTCCAATATTCACTCTTTAGCAAATGAACATATATACTTTTATATTCTTCACCATCTAGAAACACTCCATCATTTAACCCCAAGAAGGCAGGACAACATAATGTCAATTCAACATAGGAGTAGCTGAGTTATTACAGCAGTACACATACAGTATACAAATTTGTGTTTGTCACAAACTCCACCAATGTTAAAACTCTTTTGAAAGGAACACAGCAATCTGTATGGTTCGTCAGATACAGAACATCATGCAAATGGAAACATTCAATAGATTACAAAAGTCACAAAACATCAGTTTTCTTTTTTCTTTTTTCTTTTTAAATTGTTTACAAAGGATTGAGTTAATTAACCCCTTAACAGTCAAACCGCAGGGCTGAAAATCAATAGGGCAATAAGTAATAAAATGGACTTAAGTTATCCACTGGCATAGCACACATAGCCATATCTGTGAATAGAAAAAAAAAAGCTAGATTACTGTTATTTCTTATTCGTAGCTGATAACAACTCAGCTAGCAAGCCAGACTACTTGAGACTTTTATCAATCACTTGCATTTACTGATTTCCAAAATGTTACTGAAATCCAATAACCATATAATCAATAAAAACTTTTAAACTCAGTTTACTAATGCTGAGAAAAAACATACACTCTTCACTACTCTTTCTTTTACAGGAAATCATGATAATCAAAACAAATACAAAGCTTTGTAGAAAGACATTTTTGAAATGCAAGGCCCTATCACCCAGAGTCTGCCCGCACATTAACTCCAGTCATGGAATATAGGATTTTTCATTTACCTTTTGCCAGTTTGTCACTTGGTTGCGATCAGATTTCATGAAGGGGATTTTCAAGAGCTCCACAGGAAACAGATTAAAATCCAATAAGGATTTAAGCTGTGCACCTCAGAATGAAAGATACAAACTCTCTGTGATAGTCCTCTTGCCTTTTTAGCAAGAGGAATATGCAGATTGCACAAGAAATACGAATTTTCTAGCTTAATTATGGATATGGAAAAGTTACCTGATGTTAAGAATCTCATGTACACATTTTAAATTGCATATTTAGATGCATTTGTGCCTGAAGGCAGAAGGCAATTACTTTTTTGTTTCTTTTGCACAGGATGCTTAATTGTACTAAAATAAAACCCCAAGTGGCTAAAAAAGTCTGAATATTGTATATCCCTTTTGGACTCACTGCACACACAGCAAAGGAAAACTGAAGAAAAGTGATGACTGGAATTTTTAAAGAGGTAACTGTAGCAATTATCACACTTCAAAGGTAAAACTTCTGTGCCTGTCATTCTCAAACAAAGATTTCTGAAGTACAAAAGAAATAAATTTATTGTAACCCCAGTGGATATGCATCTTCTGCCAAAGAAAGGAACAGACTTAAAAGGGCTGATAAAATCTATACGTTATGATGATGACGATCAATCGAGCTATAGTGGAATTGGTAGCACAACTACATACTTTGGCATCGCACACTGAATGATAAAGGTTGGTATCAAAATAAGGGCCTGGACTCATGGGTGTTGTTCCCAGGGTGATGAGGACTGGGCCATATTTTGCTAAGGGTTTGCTTAAGTATTTGCAACAAAATTATAATGAGCAGCCTTCATAGGTGAGGTCATATTTCATAAGTGAGGTTATATTTCATAACAGAATCTCCTTTCTGTTCACACTTAATATGGCAAATGGCTTAAACAAGTTCACAATATTTTAAAATAAACTGAAAGTCATCTTGGCATTAAAAATTGCAGCATTACCTTAATTACAGTTTCATTCTATGAACCCTACTGTATAGCTATGGTTACACTAATTTAGTGAAAAATGTGGATGGAGAAAGCACAGAGATGCCAACCTGTCAATCAGATCAATAGAAAGAATATCACTATTGCCTTCACCTAGGAGGCAAAAACTTCTATACGATTAGCATGAAAAATGGTAATATTTCTTCTTTCTGTAAAGCCTCAATTTATCTTGACTGATAGAAAATATATCTTCGATACTATTACATTTTACAATTTATTTTTCTTTTACTCTCCTTATATTTCATTTTTATGTTTGCTTTTATTTTTTTTTTCCCATACATTTCCAATAAACTGAATTTCTAGAAGTGGATCATTTCACTGACTAAGGAATATTTTTTCAATACATCAGAAAATAAAACCCAAACCAAAAAGCTCCAGGACTGAATAGGCTATTCCAAATCCAAAGAAATTTCAAGGCCATCATCGAGAAAAAAAACCTGCATTTCAGATACAAAAGTCAGAGCACGATTGGAATTGCTCCTTTACTGTGCAGGACACATTTCAGGGTTTCTGAGTATACTCAACCCTTACAAACACAAGTATCATTTTTTTCTTAATCTTTACAAATCAGAATAGATATAAATTAATTATAAATGGGCAAAATATAATATTTTGCAACCCTTAAAAACAGTTGTTTTTTTTTTTGTGGTCTGCATTTAAATATTTCCTACAAAATCTCTCACGCAGTTATACATTATCAATCACTATGTAACAAAGAAGAGTTTATCATCTGAAGTTCAAGATACATATTTTATTTTGTACTGGTTAACTGACAAAAGTTGTCCCAGGGACCTACACCGTTTTATAACTTACAATGCGATAACTACAGCTATTTGTACATCTAAGTGTTTTTTTTTCCTAGTTCTCTTATATTTCCACCACTCAAGTTTAATTACATATTAAAAAATGTAAATTAAAAACTTAGAAACGAAGAATTTAAAGCTTGAGAGAATAAAAAAAATGAATAAACCCATTTATTTCTATAAAACAGGTTCACAATTTCCATACCATTGGATGCTGCTCCATAACTGTGGATCCACGTGGACACACCAGTACAATGTTTCGATTTCCCACAGTTGCTCTGCAAATCACAACTGGAAACAAATATGTTTCTAAACAACTGTCCTGATATAACTTTTTTTTCCAATAAATTCGTATCTATATAGAAAGGAAATGTATTTCACTGATTTTTTTTGTTTTTTAACTTAAATTCAGGGAAAATCTGCTTGATTTGGATATGAAAATAGGAAAAACTATTCCAAGTGCAACTTGCAGTAACTGTATTCAAAATGCAATGTGATTTCTTTTTCTTTTTAACAATATACAGTAGCTGTCTTTGTTGGACACGGACGTGGCCACTGTACAATATTCATACACCAGTTTGACAAAGTCAGGAATTCCGAGATGCTTTTTGAAGGCAGCATTTGTCTCAGACAAAATGTTTTGGTTTGGTTTGTTTGTTTTTTCAAATAAAAACTCAAAATAGCAGCTAATCTCAGTGTCAGACAGTATGATAGAGCTGAACAAGTTTTTACTGGGCTTTTCTATGACATGACAACACATACATCAAGTATGATACTGAATAGTAATGTAAATGTTTACAAGAAGCATGCAAACTGCATGAAAACCAAACTTGAAACACTGCCAAGTGTTGTCTGTTTGATCTGATCAAAACTGGATGTCAGTTTGTTCCTATTTTTTTCCACCTCTGAATGTTTTGTTACAATAGCTCAGCTGCTTTGCCAAGGTTACACGACATACACGGTTGATGACATAGAGTATTTCTATTTACAGCACCTTCGTTACTGGTACTATGGTAAGAATGATTTGTTAGGCACACTGAGTGGTCACCGATTCTTTCCTCTGCTGATGTTTTGTGTATCGTAATATTTGGTAAGCACTGTTACTAACAGCAGACTGACTTCATTTTCTCAGATTCAGGCAGAATATGAAAGAACTATTCCAACCACATCTGCAGCAGCAAATTTTTTTCCCTGGCTGCTCTATACCTTAGGCTGTACTGTGTTTCCCACTTGTAGGTCATACGTATGCTGCAGAGAAGGAATAAAGGCATGGAAATATCTAAGCCTTTCGTCTGTAATTAAATTAAGGCCACCTGACAAAGCAAGGAGTCTGCTAATTACCAACAAGTAGGCAGGTAGGCAGTACTGCAGCCTTGTTTTCTAGCTGATGACCAGATGGGAAGCCCAGAGATGCTGAACTGTGACCTCCTACTTAGCCACTTGCCTTGCTGTCAGGTACTGTGCAAAATAAATTCTGCTATCCTTGATTTTATTCTGAAATCCTCTACATTAAGAAAAAATAAAACAAAAAACCCCAGACCTACTCAGCTTTTACAGGAAAGAATCTTTAACTAGGAACACTGTGCACTGTTGCGATAGAGTCTGTGTAGCGTAGATCACCTGAGTATTTGTCATAAACTGACATGAGCTAAGGTTCTGTGTCTATTGATATTTGGCAAGGAAAAAAATGCACTACAGTAAAGTCCTGCTAGATTAGATCCACACCATTAACCCTACCTGCATGAGTTCTGTCACCACAGAATGCTTCATACAAAATGCTTACTACTTCATTCGTACTAGCCTTTCACGGTAAGGCCGCGAACCAGTATCCTGAATATGGGAGTGGGAGGAAAGAATGTTTTTAATTAGCACACAACATTTTACTTGGTTTAGATTTTTCTTTCTCAGATACTAAATAGAAAGTAACCCCAAAAAACAGCACCAATTCATCTACTTGTCTGAAACGCAAAAATGTAATTATGATGCAAGCAAACAAATGAAAACAAATCAATACATCATCCTTTCATCTCCTTCTTAGGCTTAATAATTATCTTTCAGTGAAGAGCTAGAACAAAACCAGAAGCTAGTGTAATAGGAATTTAAAAAAAAATAAGTGCATAAACAATATCAGTGCAGCAGCAAAATATACAGTCATTGTTAACATTCCAATTCAACCCATTTCCAACATTTTTGTGCAATAAAAATTGGCCATATGCTGGCCAATGCAACAAGCCTCTTTTAATATTAACAAAGTCATTCTTCACTTAAGCTATTTCTGCTTTTTTTTTTATATTTATTTTAAATTAAATCAATTAAATACAACTCCCACCAAAAAAAAAAGAAAAAAAAAAAAAAAAAGACTATTTTATAAACACAAAATTCTGGTGCAAATAAAGTAAGTAATAAATATCACACTCTTAATGACAAAAGGAAATTTGAACTGGCTCCTATGGCTGAACTTAGAGGATTGTGAGGGTAGGATTTTTGTAACATACTTTTTTTTAATATTGGCTTAAGTCTCTCATTATTTCAGAGGTAAAGCCAAGCAGCTGGGAGGAGCATTTTTGTCGAGATGTTAAATTTCATTACACTTTAGTTGTGATAGCAAAGTTTGAATACAATCAGAGGAACCATAAAAAGTCTTCTTGATAGGTTGGGCTCTGTGCTTTGTATTCTTCTTCTCAACCTTCCCTCGGTCGCCAAAGCAGGGGATATGAATCCAGACTTGTCGGTGCAGCAACAAGGCAGGATTGTCCACCCGCTTGCTGGGAACAACCCCAACCTTTGTTGCGTGAACTCCACTCCGTTTGCATTTTCTCTTACGTTGCATATGAAGATTAGGGGTAAGGAGGAGGCTTAGAGAGACAGTTGAGAGGGGCACACTGAGAGCTGGAATGTGGCTGCTCTTCTGGAAGAGCATTAGGACTGAAAATTAAAGAGACAAGAGAAAAAGCTCTTAAAATACATGGCAAACTTTTTAGATGCATGTAAAGAGTAGAGGGCTGGAAACAAGCTTTAAAAGGGGATTAAACCTCATCTCTAAATCTGTATCTTCAGATAATATACATTAAAAAAATCCTCAGTATGCACATATTCAGTGACACCTGGATGCATACATTAAGTGCCACAGATATTCTGTTTGCCAGTTCACGCACACAATTGCTGTTTGCATGCTCTGATGAAAAATGCTGCATGGAGAAGCGAATGTTTGTGCGAAATGTGGGAGCAAATTTGAAGGACAAAATACAGGTGCCATCTTTGCCATTTTTACAGGTGCCAATCTGTGAGCATAAAAATTTTTCTATTTGCAACTGATTAATTGTTTGAAATGAAGGACAGTGCCAATCTGGAAATCAGGTTTCATCACTTTGTGAAAACGTGATCACTTACTGAATAGGACCTATTTACTAATACATTCATACAAATACAGTGTAACCTTCCTCATCAGGCAACATAAGCATTACATTTTCTGTAATCAACACTTTCAAAGGGTGGGAATTATTTGTGGGTTGTTTGTTGTGGTTTTTGTTTGTTTGTTTTTAATGTGCTCTTTGAGTCCTTTTCATTTCTGTCATATACTTTTGTCATTTGACTCTTTTTCTTGTACACTTTGTGTGGTAACAATTTAACCCTTAAGCCTGTAAATGTGCATTTATAGTGTACACTGTCATATAATGCAGAGAGGTCTGAACTACCTTTCAGCAAACCAGGTGGGGCTGGAGTAGCAGCCTAGCAGTGGCAGCAGAAAGAGAAGGGGCAGCTGGTACAAACACACCCCACTTCTTGGTGCAGAGTCCCAAGATGCTACTGCTGAAAAGCTTCAGATACTCAGGTTTGCTCATTTAAAGGCAGCCCAGTACCCTACACCAGGGGTGTCAAACTCATTTTCATCAGAAGTCATATCAGCCTCACGCTTGCCTTCAGAGGGCCAAATATATGTATACAGTCCTAAAATTACATTTGACCCTTTGAAGGCAACTGCGAGGCTGATGTGGCCCCCAGTGAAAATGAGTTTGTCAGCTCTGACATACACTACACTGCAGCAGGCAATGCAGGCACAGGTTTAGCGAGTTCCACATGATTCTTGAGCCTTGGCTTGTCTTGTTTTAAAAAGGTGAACTTCAACTCATCTTGCCAACGTCAAGCTGAGTGACAGACATTAAACTGTCAAGGAAAGCAGGTGGCAAAACAAGATGCCAAAATATAATGCAAGTAAATGCAATTTATAAAAAAAACAAACAAACCAAACAACCAACAAACCCAAACAAGCAAACAAAACACCACAACAACAAAAAAAACCCCACAAACAAAAAACCCCACCACCAAACCAAAAATACCACCACCAAAACAGTTCTTTAATGTGTCTGTAAAGAGTTTTTTTCCTAATCCTTCAAATATCCTGCAGTCTTGAAGTTTTTCCAAGCTCATCAGTGTGATTTATGCTGAAGCACAAGCCTGTCTTCAAGAAAATTTGCCTTTTCCATTTTCCTTCTTTAGAGAATGTGTTGTTATATATTATCTCTGCAGCACAGACTATTGGAGTGTTGGCTGAAGGAATGCAATTAGTCTATTGCTGGAAATGAATCAATTTGAAATGCCAGAGCTATTTGAATATCTGTCACTGGAAATGCCAGCAGTACTGAAAATGTCTGTAGTTCCACATATAGCATTTCCTTAGGGAAACAAAGAAATGACATTGTGGTTTGCTCAAATACAGAAACAAGTGTGTACCACCACCATTAAGAAAGTAGATGGCAATGTACGTATTTTCCAATCAGAGAAGCCTAGGAGACTATGACCATAAACCCACAGATAATATAGTTCAGCAGGAGCTACAGTCCTTGCACCTCTGGGCTTATTTGAAGATCATAGACTTGCATTTCTTAAGTTAGATTCTATTTCACATTAATGCTCCTGAAGATGAGTCTCCTGATTGCAAAATGGCTGGTGAGAGCAGGTTACAGAAGCTCAGGATCTCACAAGCTTTGTCTTGTTCTCAGCTGTCCAAGTAGGTCAGTCCCAAAGTGTTTAGTGTTATGAACTATGACTTCTCTAGTTACATATAGTCCACCTCTAAGCATCTAGGCATATATATTGAATCTAAAATATTTTCTTAGTAGCTGGACTTGTTCAATCAAGCACTCTGAGAAGACACCAGAACTGTCTTCTCTAAGTAATTTTTTCCATGGCTGTAACTGTCTTTTTCTTCTGCCATATTCTGCCATATGCAGATAGACCATCTAAAGAGGGATCTGAGTGAGTTCTTTGCCTGCTCCACTCAAAAGAGTCTGTGTCACGAGTGACTGCATATGGACCCAAAAGGCCTGCATTTGCTCTCAAACTTAGCCACTCATAAAGAGTCAGCTCCTGGCTTCAGAATCTCCTAAGTTTTCAAGGTAGGCTTAGGAGAAGCACTAGTCTTAAGTCCTTCAGAGAAATAAAAGTGAATTAGAACTTCAACATTACATTTGGAGAAGACAGAGAGGTTATATTACCCTATGAAGGCTGCCTTACTCTCATCCCTTGCTGGCCCATTTCTTTGTAAAAAGAACTTCTGCAATTGCTAGAAAGAAACTCAACAGACATTTTCCTTGTTCATTAGCAGAAATGTGTGTGTCCTTTGGGACTTCCTTCCCAGCTTTAAAAATAAGCAACGCAAGATGTTTGTGCTCTGAAGGAGAGGACTGGTGAGGAAATGGCCACAGTTAAGACTAGTTACATACAGCAGTGGCCTGAAAGAGGACCTCTTTCAGACACTGAATATTCTCCTCTACACAAATATGCAAAACCATAATAATGCTTTGGCATGACCTTCAGTACAAAGTCAGCCCTGACTGCAAATACTGTAATACAAACTATCCCAGACTATTCTCAGATTAGGAAGCGCTGTGCTTAGAACGACATTTGTTTTCTCTTTATTATAATTCTGCCGTTCTTCTCACTTTGAAATATAAGCACTTTTCTATGCACAGAAGAAATATAAAACTTTGTCTTGCCACTCCCATTTTGATCAATAATAAGTATTAGGAAGAGAAAAAAATTACAAGGTTATCAGACACTTTTGTGGCAATGTATATATACCCATCACCTGCAGTTCCAGTAGATTTGAAGCTTATCCTAAAACTCTAATGTTATACCATCCTCTCTTCAGAAACACGATATATCCAGTCCATTAATGCAGATTACTGTAGCAGTATGTAAACAAAAACTACATGAGAATCACCAAGTGACAGGCGACAGGAGATGCACCTTGTGTGCCAGTTTAGGTGATTATGGCAGCAGGTCCTGGGGCTGAGCTATTGGGCACACTGACAATTGCGGGCAGTAGTGGATGGCAGGTGAGATTAATAACGTAAAGCAATAAAGAGTCATGGAAACACATAAAGCTGTTGACTGTTAACTGAGAATAAGGAAGAACATTGTTACGTTCCCCCCATGGGATATGTGCAGCATTGAAAACATTTGGGTTTAATAGACATTTTTGTAAATTCTCTTTAAGGGCTGGTATCATCTGAGGATTTATTCATTCAGTTGATGAATGAAGCCTGTGTCATTTTTTGTGTTAGTAGTATTGTCTGGTTTTAAGCAGCTCTGTTTTTTTCCTGTAGCACTCAAAATGCTAATCATGTATTTCTAAAATCAATTAGAAAATAGCAAGCAAAGCCCTTTGGTGTTATTAAGTACTCTGTTCTCTGTCTTAAAGATGCCATTCGCACGCAGTATTGTCTGGCATTGATTGTAACTGTAACAAATCAGCAACAGAAAATACAAACAGAACACTGATATTTTCAGAATGCAACCATTTTTCTTTTAGTAATATTTTACCTTATTTTTAATTTATTTCCTAGTTTACTGAAAATAAAAGCATTAATTCTTATTAAAATTAATTTCATTTGAAGTATCTGGGGGGTTGTTTGTGGGGGTTTTGTGTTTTTTTGTTGTTGTGGGGGTTGAGGTGTTGTTTAGTTGGTTTGGGGTTTTTTTGTTAATAAATAATTTGGATCTAGAGTTTGGCCTCTCATAATGAAAATGAGGTCTTCACTGCATTCAACAGAAACCTGAATATGATCCAAAACCAGACACACTCTTTTTAAGATACAGATTTAGGCAAAAAGACAGACAAATGTATAGCTAAATAAATTGACTAGATGTGTCCTGGAGTTTCATTTGGCTTGAATATGCTCATTGCTTATCCAGTGATGTTCACTAAAATCCATGCACTGGAATCACAATTACTAGAAAAGCAAGAGTGACACAAGTCCCACTTAAAATTCACTACAGCTAATGGATGAAGGGAAAAAAAAAAAAAACCAGGCTTTCAGTTTGTGATGGAAAATTACATTGGGTTAAAATAAGACTTGTTGGCATTAAACTTCCATGTAACCAAAGCACCTTATAGTAGTCTCAAACTCTTGTAACATCTAAAATACAGCAGAAACCACCTGAGAGGGATTTTAAGGATTTTAAATGGAACCAGTACCTCTTTTCAGTGTGCTGTAAAACTCCAAACTGCAAACCAGTAAATGGTACTTATCAGTTATAATGAGCTTTCATTAACTTCTCAGTAAATTTTTCATAATACCCGTATATGGTAAGAAGTTCGTAATACTTCCACTTTTGTAGGTAATAAAAGAGGCACAAATGAAGTGGTTTCTCCCAGGCCACTGAGACACCTCCTATGTGGCTCACAGAATTACTGTTCAGCGGTGCTTGAGGTACGGTGTTTGCACCACCTACAAGCAAGGACACCAGGAGTTTACTTTCAAAAAAAAAGATTAAGAATTGACTGCGGTGGGTCCAGGTTTTCAAGTCAAGGAGAGCTTTCTGAAAAGTGTCTGCTAAAATCTCACAAATGCCTTTAAAATACGAGCTTACTAAAAGAGGAGCCTACACATATCCCTAAAATTGAAAGTCTCTCATTTACGTAAATTTATCTAGCAATAAAATAAAATCATTACTATTTTGGCATAATTGAGAAACTGTCCAAATGAGGACTGCAGGATCCAACTTCGTATTCTTTTCCATATTTTTATGCAGATATAAGTGCCTGAATGCTGTGATTCATGCTTGTACTGTCACTGCAGAAATTATCACTGTTCCTCAAGTTGTTATAAGTTTGCTGTTAGTGAAGAAGGGTAGTGAAGAGCTTTTTGTATAATGAAGAGAAGAGGAATTGCAGAGACACATGCAGCTGTGTACAAAGAGAAAAGAGTTAGTGAGGTTTACCTGACAGTCTGGCAATCTGGCCCCCTGGCTAGTTGTGAGCCGTGTGGCGGTACGGAGGCAGCAGGCTGCTGACAATCTACAAGAAACTGATAAATTAGACATATATACAGAGAGATTACAGAGCAAGGGGTTAGTAACAATAGTACACAGGCTATGCATCTAACGGAGAGATTTAGTGAGGAATGTGTTCTCGGTTCCTTATCCAACAGAAACACCTTTTTTTTTTTTTCCTGACAGTAATAACATTAGTTGCTGCCTTTTTTATTTTCATAAGAAACAGTGAAGACAGTTCTGTTTGTCTTTCCTTGGCATGGGTAAAATTTTGTTTAAACAGGTAACAATAATGGGCTGTATTCAGGATCTGGCTTTAAACCTCATCCTCATCATTCTCCTGCTGGTGATGAAGTTGTTTTGCTTACATCTAATATAAAAAGTGTCAATAAAGCTACTCAAAATTTCTCCAGAGAACTTACATCCAGATAACAACACTTACAGATGGCATTTCATTACGATTTCTGAGAATAAGCTTGCAAGAAAGTCTGCACAACTTGTAAATAGTGCTTGTGAGATTATTTTTTGTAGGAAAAAGGGAGAAGTTGATACAGTTGGTTTTCGCTGTTTTGCCTAGATTACTTTATCAATTCTCTGCCAAAGCAGTTTCCACATTAATCACTTGCAAAGCCGCATTCTAGTTCTCAATTTATTAAATAACAGAAAAGCCAAATAATCCTTTACTGCTACATTTTTACTGTGACATTTGGAATACGAAAACAGCTTTAAACTCAGTAATGTTTGTGGGACTTAAGTAAAATAGTTTAACAAGACAATCCTGCTTTCTGGCTCACTAGTTTTTACCAGGATTTCCAGATCTCAAGAATTGCTAAATGTCCCTGCAGCGGTCTGGCCTTTCATTCCACAGCCTATGTGAATCAGATTGTCAGATGTAAGAGTCATCAGGGTCCTTTCAAACATTAAAATCTATGGGTAAAATTGTGACCACCCAGAAAACTACTGGAGATAACTATCTCCAGCAGAACTTGCAGATCTATCCTCCTCTCTGACAGCTTCAACCTGATTCTCAACCTGACTCTTCAGTGGAAAGGAGTTACTTTCCCTCGAACCTTAAGAATGAGACAACTAGACTTCGTGTGCTTGGTAAGAATTTGATTTTGTTGTTTTGTTTTTCGATTGGTTGCTATTTAAAGCTCAACACCAGTAATCATTTATCTTTAAAATATGGGTGTTTTCCAAAACCCACTTCTATTCTTTGTCTCAGTCAAGTGGAGGAAAGTGCAAGTAATTTGCTGTCAAGAGTCCTGAGATGACATCAAGTACAATGCAGAGCAATACACCTTCCTAGCAACACTGAGCACCATATCCAGTATCATAACATTGCCATTTCACACAAGTCCAAAGTGCTTCTCCCTACTTCCTATGAAGATCTGTGCTGACCTCCAGTGGGTGAAAGCAAGTGTACCCAAAATGCTAGTTCCTTGCTGCTTCAGCCACAAGGAAAGGGGTTTGGAGCTGTTTTCAAGTACATAGGTGTCTATATCAGAAAAAATAGAAGCACAGTAAAGTGCTGACACCATGGTGTCATGAAGCAGAAATTAAATGTGAAAGATACTTTGTCATTCTCTTATTAGCCAGGATGGTCACTAAAGTCCTCAGTATATCTTTTAGCAGAGGAGTGCAAGAGTTTGCAGTGTGTTTGAACCACGAATAGAAGAGTCTGTCATTTCACTATAAAGCTGGTAAAAGGAAAGGGCCCTTGGCAGACAGTCAGATCAGGCTAACTATAGATGGGAAATGATTATTGAAAAAAGGTCTTACTCTAAACAAACTACTTTGCAGGAGTTCAAAGCAAAGTCATCCCTGACAACAGCTTATAGAAGGTAGTCAGTGGGAAATGAAATATGATACAGAACGCTGTGTGATGAAAAGGTGTGGAAGATTACATAAATGCAGAAGAAATTGCTCTGACAGGCTTTTCCAGAACAAGGCAAATCCCCAATTTATGATCCTGTTCTAATATCTCAAACATCCTGCAAATATTTTATGATGCCTCTTCATCTGCTAGATTTGGCAGAATGCATGAATAGAGAGCCAGATTCTGCAAGCATTATGCAACTTGGAAGTCTTTTATGTGACCAAACTCCCTCAACTTCACATAAAAAAACAATTCTACCTGGCATCAGCAATGCTCACACAGTCTGGCTCACACTCACATCAGTATGATATCTGGTGATCCACACAACTTTAAATGGCTGAATCCTCCTCCTACATCTTCCAGGAGTGAAGTTTTTGAGGATTATGCTAGGAAAGAGTGAAGCAGAATGCATATGGCTTACATATACACATTTCAAATTCAAAAGAGCTCTTATCTACATATGTCCAAGTAGCTGTGCCAGAGATAACTTTATTCCTTATATATTCAGTCCTTTTAAGTGTCCTGGAGCATTTATAACCCTGTTCTTTAATGCCATGACAGTTGTAAACACAATGTAACAAGAAGTCATTTTAAAGGTGCAAATTAGAAGCCAGCATTCAGTCCTTCCCTTCTACTAAAGAACTCCTGTCTGTATCAAATAAATGCTTGTTTCTTTCTGAAACATTCTTTTGAAGGTTACAAGTTTCAAAAATGCCGTTACTGATTCTGTGGTCAGTGTCACATACCTTAAGACACACATACTCTTTTTTACTAAAAAATAAAAACAAATAAAAAATTACATTGGAAGAGGCCTGTTCCCAGTACTTTTCAAATCTCAAGGACTGTCAGTTGAGCTACAGAATGGAACTTTGCTGTTTGTGTAGAAGGCACTTAAGAAACAGGCACAGATAATACTTTTCTGGTGAGTCTTCAGAGAACTCTACTAGCAAAATTTTTAATGAAGTTATTAAATACAGACTATCTTATTTGTCCATCACCTCCATTTGCTGTGAGGAAATAAACTACTGTGGGCAGAGGGTGGGCTGGTCGATCTCTTAAGAGCCCTTTTACAATCCTATGAACCTATTACAAACAAATGAAGTTCAGTGACCATTTCAACCACAAAAGGCAAAGAGGAGCTACTGTACAGAAAAATTCACACACTCGTTTTCACTGAATTCAGCAGGACTTGAGTCTGTACAGAGTCCTGTGGCAGTAAGAGGCAACAAACACCACTGTATCTGTTGGAGCTTTAAGGCTTGACTCATGCTGTACATCAGGCCTGTTCTGGTTCTCCAGTTCTTAACATTTAAGCCATTTGCTGGCAAGGGTGGTGTAAAAGGCTCAGAGATTTCCTCTCTCACAGATTAGCCAGTGATGATTTTCCTTTGGAATCTAATACCTAGTCCTAATTGGACTAATCAGCTCCTGTCATAAGAGTATTAAAAATACCAAGCTTGGAGAAGCTACATCTGCTCATATGAGGACTGACTGTGCTGCTGTAAGTTGTCTGCCAAGGGCAAATCTCACAAACAAAAAAAGTTTTTCCTATACTTCCTTTCAGGTTGGTCACAAAAACAATGCATTTCCCTCATGTCACAAGGTGTGCTCTGCCCTCCAGTCTGTGAACTGGGTGACTCCAATCAACACAGGCCTGCTTAGCTGGGCTATCACTGTCCAAGAGATGGGCATCGCCTTCTGTTGACATCAGCAATGTCCCCAGTGAAAATCCTGAGTGCAAGCATTTTCAGTCCCACCTGCTCAGGACCCAGCACATTGCAGTGGAACATTTCAGCACATTTTGACACTCAGTATGCACTAAACGGTGCTGTCAGAGACCGCACCCAGAATCCCAAGATAAGCACTAGGGATGCTGTGCATAAGTAACTGATATATAACATATTGTTAACTACGTCTAGTTGAGTTAATCAATGAAGAGGGGTTTTTTTCTCATTTATCTGAAAGGGTGAAATTGAGAGTCAAAGAACAAACCAAACATTTTTTACAAGTACTCTTACACATTTGGTGTTTCTGATATAAAAAACATTGGGAAAAATCTGTTCTTGGTAAAAAAAAAGTTCTCAAGAAATGCTTATTACAAAATGTGAGATTGATGCTTTTCCATTCTTTTAAAACAATCTCTCCTTAGCATCCCATTGACCACTTCAAGCCAAAAGAAAGCCCTTCTTTACTAGCTAAAAGTTTTTGAGCTATCTCACTTTGTGTCATGCTACCCAATGTCAATTGAACTTGCTCCATAAAGTTTGAGGAATTTGATAACACGACTATGAAGGTGTTATTGACAATTTATTTGAAAAGAGAAGCTGTCTCCATTTGTATGGTAATGAATTGTTTTCTTCCCCAAGTTGTCAATTTAATGGGAAGGAATGAATGGTTAATAGCATGAGTCAAAAGTATTGGGCAAAGAACAAATCAGTAGTCTTCTGGTTGTGCAGAGGCAGAAACACGTTGCATCACACAGCAAGCCCTACAAAGTCAATAAATCAATCCTCTCTACTCAAAGGTGGGGACCAAGAAAAAATTCCAAACCCAAAAGACAAATGTGAGATGCCAAGAAGAATCGGGCAAAGGGCACTAAAACACTCACCCACATTGCTGAGTTGAGATTTGTAGAGATGCTTTCAAACTGTAATCTGGCAGGATGAGAAAAGTCCCAGAACTGTTTATGTCCAGGGCTGATGAGGACATGAGTTTGTACCATTATTCGACTAGCTGTTTTCACTTATAATTTATCTCTGTTTTTCTAATGGATGCCAAGAAAACCTTGACCTTCCTTAAGTGGTAATGGTTATCGCAAAGAGCAGCTGGTGAGAGAACAGCTGTGGCTTACCTTAGAAAAAGTGCACAAACAATAGTACAGGTCAAAGATTAGAAGAGTCTCTCCCTTCTCCTGCTTCCAGGGTTGGTTTGGGTCTGGAAATAACACCGTTACCTCTGCCCTATGTACAGCCTCAGCTGGTCAGCCTGCCAGCTGCACACTGGGTGCAGCTCTGTGTTTCGGCAGGCCAGCCCTGGAAGGAGAGGACTATGGCAGAACAACCACATGGCTTCAACATGGAGCTTGGTCGGCCTTATTAACCCCAGCTCTCTCAGAGCGAGATTAACTTGGGTTTGTCCTGGCCTGGGCGACAAACAAGCAGTGCAGGAGGACTAAGCCACGGTACAGGGTCACTGTGCAGCTTGGGGACAGCCAGCCCCATTCTGGCACAGCTGGCACACAGGCATCCAAATAAACTCCACCAGGTGCAAGTTAGCGCCTGCACAGACATTTGCCACTATCTAGACTCTCTAAGTTTTACCCCTGTTTCCCTTAAACTGAATAATGAATGATAGATTTGAGATGATTAACACATTTATCAACCAAATATCAATTTTGGCTTCACAGAAATCTGATTTACTATGAAATTTTTGTGTCAAGTCATGCAAATACTCAGGTAGCTCACATCTTAAGCTTGCTATTCAGAGAAATCTGGTGTCTTAGATTATTGTTGGAGATGTTTCAACAACAATGAATTATTCTGCTACTTATTTCTTAGTCTTGTCAAAAATTATTTGAAGAACAAAGGTTAAGAGACTTGAGCATGCTGCAGAACTCCTGTTCACACACAGAGCTGAAGGTACCAGCAATATCTACATATTGCACAAACATGCAGTAAGACAGCAGTAGGATGGATCTAAAATCCACATCTCCAGTCATCTCCACGTGTTTGCTCTTTCTTGCAAAGGTGGCCTGGGAATGTCCCACTGTTTCTACACTCCCAAGTTTCTGACACAGGCCTCCTTCTGCTCCTCATCCTCTCAGTTCTTTACCTTCAGGACAAGGTCAGACAGAGTAAACATAACAGAGAGACTTCTGATAAATTCTTCTCAGGAGTAAGAGCAGGAGATTGAGGTTATTGGAACAGGTAGGGGATTTAATCACTATTTTCTTACAGTATTTAGCGAAATGCTATTTCTACTGGCAACTCGCACAGACCAACTCATGGAGCATCCCTAACAACTTCATGCACTACCTGACACATAACACACACAGACATGGTTTAGTAGGTCACTGATTCAGTGATTTTTGAGAACATGTCAGGTTTCTTGGCTGTGTTCTAGTGAGGTCTTTCATCCATACAACAGCTACACTACATGGAGTAGGTTTTCCCCTTATTTCCTTATTTTGCATGATTTGATTTCTACTTTCTTTTTACACTTGAATTATCCCCAACCTAAAGAGCTGTTCCCCCATCAGTCCATGTGCTTCAGTGGTACTGGAAGCCCAAAGTATTGTGATAAATCTGTATCCCAGTGTTGCCCTTTGCTGTAGCTCATACTAAGAACAATTTTTAAAAATACAAATAATACCTAGGCAAGGTACCTTCGCAAAATTAGTGAAATGCATTTCTTTCCAATTGAAGACTAAGAATATTAAGAGGTTTCTTGTCAGCTCTGTAGGCTTTTTCACACTTTCCGTATCATAATGTGTTTGTTATTTCTCAAATGGTTTCTGTGAATGCTTTAAATAATTCCTCATTAAATCTACTGAGAAGCTAAATAATGGGTTAGTAAAATAGCAGAAATGGAAATGGTAGAAGCTGAAAATATATATTCAGTTCCTTTCTTTTATATACAGTTCATAAAAAGCACATTTAGAAGGGTCTGATGATTCATTAAATAACCTCTAAAAGACATACACATTTTAAACATTTCAAAAGGGGAAAAGAAAGGCCTTAAAAATACAGGAATCATCACACTTCTGTCTTGTTGGTTACCCATCATTCATAGAAACATGTCTAGGATATATTTCAGATGGCTAAACCAAAAATATTTGTACTATTTTATGGGTAGAGAAGGGCCTGATCCAAAATTTGAAGTCAGTGGGAATGGTAACTTTAGAAACAACATCAGACAAAACAATAAGCTTTCATAGCCCTAAAAGATTCAGGCAGGAAGATACTTACAATGAGGTCTACTAGTCTTGATTAAAGAATTGCTGGTGAGCTTACTCCATACATCACGACATCCCAAGGATCTGCTCTCTTAGAGAGCTAAAATATCAGCATGTCTAATCTAAACAGAAACTCTCTTCAGCTTTGCCCATTTTATCAGAGGCACAATATTGAGTATTTCTGTATATTTGATGTTAAAAATCAGTAAGTCATGAAACCACATTAAACCTTGTCATAAAAAAAGGACAGATGTTTCTTGTTACCAACATTGTCAAGATGTTTCAATAGCTGTTTTAGTTAATTGACAAGACTGGATTCCAAAGCCCAAAATTTTCTTAGAAAGCAACAAATATCTGGTCACATATCTTAAACATACAATGTGTCAACTACATAGTTATTTAGTCAGAAACAACCAGAAGTCTAGGATTTTACTGGACAACTTCAACAAATGACGCTAATATAAACCAGCAATGACATCATAATTTAGATATAGAGTGAAAAATGTCAATAACCTTTTAATGAAAATATACAGCAGTAAGGCATGGATTTCACTGCATTCTTTTTTAATGTTTTAACAAATAGATCTGGGCTTCTATTAAAAACAGATTGTATTTCAGAACTGCATTCTTTACATAGTAAAAAATACAAACAGAAATTAAATGAAACTTGTAGAACTGCAGTGAATTCATGCCATGATAGCTGAATTATATTGAAGTAGCTAAATTATATTGATCAGCATGAAATGTATGGTGCTGGTCTCATCAGTGATAACTGGAAAGCTAAATGCAAGAGAGGAAAAACATAGAGCAAAAAGGTCCTATTCACAGTGGCACCAAGAGGTAAAAGTACATTTAGCCAGCTGACTTCTTCATCAGTTACAGCCAACTAACGTCCTTGGCAAGGATATTGTTCTTCAAATTCAAAAAGGCCTCCACAAGGACAATGTACCATGCTTGAAATGGCATAAATATGTGATGCTCATTAAACTTACTTAAATGAGCATATCAGATGCAGGACACAGCCTCAAGAGCAGGAAGATATATACATGTATCTGTATATATGCACTAATACCGCTCATTAAACAATGATCATATATATACACAAATATGGCATGTTTACAAAACCCACGGAAAAAAATAACAATGCAGAACAAAAAGTGAACACAGATAATAAGTCAATAATGACTGAATTATCTTTTTTGTGAAGAGCATCATGTTCAGGTAAAAATATCCTACCATTAACTTTTAAAAAAAACCTGCTAAAAAGCACATAAAATCCATTTTTCACAGAGAGCAGAGATAGATTAGACCGATACTGCACAAGTCTTGGAATAGTCAGTAGTGTGCCTGATTTCACAAGTTCAGAGACATCTTACAGGTACAGAATCTCCATCAACACAAGTACATTCTTGGTGGATAAAAATACAATATATTCATTGCCGAGGACTCAGAAGAATCATCCACAGATCTCTCATTTGGCAAATGGTAATTTCCAGTCGGACTGTAAATTTGAGTTGTCAGAATAAAATCGTGGGGGTGTTTTTTTGGAAAATAATTGTTCTGAAGAACTTTCATGCTCCAGTTGCTTTGCGTTGCTTGGATGAATCAAATCAAACTTACCTGACTGAACAATCAGAGCAGACTAGCCTGACTACTTAAATATTATATGGTTGTATATCTTATTTAGTAGTGGTGGCTCAGTTAACTACCTACCCTGATTTTCAAGAGTAAACTCTCACTTAATGTACAGGTGAATCTATACTGGTCATAAACTAGAATTCAGAATAAAATTGTTTAATGCAAATTCAGTGCAGAAAGAGGTATCTAGATCCTAATCAAGCTGATTTTCCTTTTCATTAACCTATAAAATTCCTTCATAAAGGAGAAGTAAGTAATATTTAAAACTGTTCACTGGATGATCTGAGCAATCATGAAGATCTACAGATCACTCTTCTAGCAAAATTCAGGTCTGAGCTGATAGTGTTCCTCAAAGGACTTCTTTCACAAACATTTTTAAAAGAAGCTGTGCTTTTCTCTATGTTCAGACTTCTAACAGTCCTGCTGTTTCAAAATGGAGAAGTGCATAAAAAAGCGAGTTTGAGTTACTGAAGTAATGTCTATAGCAGCAAGGTTTAGAAATCCATGAGGAGCTCTCTGACACTGGTATTTAAGCTCAAAAGAAAGCTGGAACTATTTTTGACAAAGTATTCCTAAATAAACAAAAAATGTGCATAGCTCAAGACCTTGAACTTAAACTCTTTTCACCACACAACTAAAGAACACCCAAACCTGCTATTAATTTTTTTTCCCCCTACTTTTCCAATGCTGTAAGGTGCACAGGCTCACCTCTGCAGAAAACCTCTGCTGTGGAGACTTGTGTCAGCCTGAGCCTCCCTTGGTCATTTTCCCAACCACTTCATCAAAAAGGGGAGGGTAAAGACAGCTTCATTTCCTACCAAGGGCTTCTACCCATAACATGCCTTTTGAAGATGCTTTCCATAACCTCGCACTGCCAAAATAATGTGAAGAAGCAAGAAGCAGGAGCCAAAGCCAAGGATCTTACCCCACATGATAAATTCCACTTGAACATTATTTTAAGAAAAATATGTAAGAAGGAAATAGTTCGCAATTTAAAAGAAAAACAAACAAAACAAAACTGATTGCATTTCATTTAGGCTTCATTGTTCCTCCACTCCTGAGGCTACAACCTCAAGCCAAGCTATACTCTGCTCCATAATGTTTGAGTCTGCATGCTGCTCTTTTGCATCCTCTCTGATGAAGAAGCAGGTGTGGGTTACTACATTTCTTGCTGGCTTTCTTGACTGCATAAGTCACCTAAGAAAGGAAATTCTTTCTGATACAAGGCTTTTAAACATTCCCTATGAAAGCAGCAGAATAACATCCTAGGCTCTACAGAGGGATCTGAACCAGCTGGATCATTGTGCTGAGGCTAACTGTATGAGGTTCAACAAGGTCAAGTGCTGGGTCCTGCACTTGGGTCACAAGAACCCCAAGCAGCGCTACAGGCTCAGGGAAGAGTGGCTCGAAAGCTGCCTGGCAGAAAAGGACCTGAGGGTGTTGGTCAACAGCTGGCTGAATATGAGCCAGCAGTGTGCCCAGGTGGCCAAAAAGGCCAATAGCATCCTGGCATGAATCAAGAACAGTGTGGCTAGTAGGACTAGGGAAGTGATTGTCTCCCTGTACTCCGGGCTGGTGAGGCCCCACCTTGAATCCTGTGTTCAGTTTTGGGCCCCTCACCACAGAAAAGACATTGAGGTGCTGGAGAGAGTTCAGAGAAGGGTGACGAGGCTGCTGAGGGGTCTGGAGCACAAGTCTGATGAGGAGCAGCTGAGGGAACTGGGGCTGTTTAGCCTGGAGAAAAGGAGGCTGAGGGGAGACGTTATCCCTGCTGCAACCACCTGAAAGGAGGTTGTAGCATGGTGGGTGTTGGTCTCTTCTCCCAAGCAGCAAGTGATAGGATGAGAGGAAATGGCCTCAGGTTGCGCCAGGGGAGGTTTAGATTGGCTGTTAGGAAAAACTTCTTCACCAAAAGGGTTGTCAGGCATTGGAACAGGCTGCCCCAGGGAAGTGATGGAGTCACCATCTCCGAAGATGTTTAAAAGATGCATACATAAGCCTCTTAGGGACACGGTTTAGTGGTGGACTTGACAGTGTTAGGGTAATGGCTGGACTCGATGATCTTAAGTGTCTCTTACAACTAACACGATTCTATGATTCTATCCTTCACTGTTCCTTACTTTCAGGAAACAGATTAGACAGATGGCAAAAAAAACCCCAAACCTCCTTGGTGTATCATTCCTTTAATCTGTTAATAACAATAAGAAATCTTCTAGAAACTGGTAAGAACAATGCTGAAAAATTCCCTACCTAATCCTCGACCTGATTCTAACATGGGCCCTGCTAATAATGTAATCTGAGAGCTCAGAAATATCTCTGTTTTGAACTTGTCATTGTCACAGGTTGAGATCAAGGTCATGTGATGGCATAAAATTTTGACAAATGCATTCAGAAAGCTGAGACTGTTGTAGATTCATAGGGAAAATTATAAAATAAATGAGTAATACTGTCTCAAGACCCTTACATTCTGAACATGTAGAGATGTACTTAAAGTGCCAGGTAAGACTCCAGACAAACATTATTTTTTGGACAATTCTACTTTTCAGGTGGCTTCATCATTTGGCTTCTGTTACTAGAAAACTTTAGAGACCATGTCAGTATTGCTCAATCTGTGGTCCATACATCTATCATGCTCCATGACGTGTCAGATACAGGTTTAGTCAGGATCCAGAGTCTCAAATTCAAAGATCACATATTTTACCTTTTTACTAACAATTTTGCAATACAGTAAATTCTGTTTACCTATCTGTTAAGCACAGTTCTTTTTAAAATCGTTACTTCTTCCAACCACTAAACTGCATTTACAACATACAGTCAGGGTTCTTGACACAAAGATCATCCAATTCTTGGATTAAAATCTGTTTCTCCTTGGCCTGGCAATCTTGTAAATTGTACATGGGAAATGCAATTATAATTAGAAGAGTCTTTTAAGTTGAATGCTAGAAAATTGCCGGTTTTGGGCCTAGATCCTTGCACTTCCAAACCAGGGACAATTTGGCTATATAGCAAATGCAAAATCTAGTTCTTTAAAGAGATGCAGATGTCCGTCAGAAAGAAAATAATCCTTATTCTGTTTTAGGATGAAGAGGAAAGAATAGAGACAATGACAGTTTAGGAAACAGATTTCTGTCTACGGGGTAGAAAATACACATGGTATTCCATTGCCAATAGAATAAAAAGGAATTGCTGAAAGATCAGTACCATTTATTTCATACATTTTCAAGTCTTTGTTTCTTTCCCGCTCCCCATCTTTTTCTCCCCAGAAGCCAGGTCTTTTATTTATTTACTGCAATGCTCCTTAGGAAAATGTCTTGTTTAGACTCTCTGCAGTTTTACACTTTTCTTCTGAGTGGGTGTTACTTGCACAGCACTACTCAAGGCAGTTGTGATATCACTGGCACTCTGTGAGAGCTATAACATACTATAGGGTATTGCTCAGCTTTTCAGAATAAACATTTACTTGAGCAGAAACCACTTTATGGGTTTTAGCTTTTTATATTTTCTGCTTATGCTTTTTACATATAATAAATTTCAAAACAAAGAATGAAAAAAATTGCCACCAGACAAGAGTGTGTATATTTAAAGGCCAAAGGTTCTGCTCAGGCACAGATAAAAGTAATAATTAGCTTGTCTCTCAGGAGAAGAGAGATGTCACAACCTCTGAAATGGCATTTCAGTTTATATTTCCTTTCTATGCCTTTTTTGAAGCAGATCCTACATTTTGGCAGGAAATGAAGAGCAAAAGCTTCCTGCAAAGATAAACTTCATGACTCAGTTTATATAAACTAAACCTTCTGTGAGTTTAACATTACTCTTTAGAAAAAAAAATCACTGAATACTCCAGGGTGAGCAGAAGATGGATGCTGTGTGGGCTCCTGCACACTGCCACTCACTCCCTCGCCGGTCCTCGCACATCTAACTCCTCCATCCCGTTGGCTTTGTGTCTTCCACGGGGACTACCAACACCACCACCAGACTAAGCACCACCCAGGCACAGGGGTGCAGCCTCTGTGGATGCCAGCGGGACTGCACCCACCTATAGCACTGCAGGACTTTCCTCACTGCATCTGGAACCAGTTTGGGCTGCTGTCAGCAGAATGTCGGCTCCTGCCATAGGTGACACAGGAGGAGACATTTTGCTTTTCCGTTCCCAAGAAGGTGCCCAAATTAGATTGCATCTGCAGTGGTGGGAGGGTCCCCTGCTCTGCTAACCACTCAGCACCACATGCACCCAAGGAAAAAATGTTTACCTGGTATGGCCACGGTTAACCTTTTTTCCTTGCTGAGACGGTGCCCATGGATGAATTCACTCATGGAAGGGGGGCCCCTCAGAAGATATGATTCTGTGGAGGCAGGATGAGGGGGGGCTCTTAATAATTTCTGGAGGTAGGTCCCTGAAGTCCTGGGATGGCTCTGATCACAAAGGGAAGGTGAGAATAGTCTTGCAGAAGATCCAAGAAAAATACATATGGAAACAAAAGAGTTTTACTTTAATTACCTTTCAAAGCCTCATGAATGACAACATCATGTTAATGTGCTTAATAGGTAAAAAACAGCTAGTGTTGCCACCCCATGTCATTTCCAGAGCAGGGCACCTTGCCTGCATTGGAAATCCTGATTCCTATTAGAGGAGGAGGAGAGGGGGTTGAGTTGTAACTGAGCATCCTGGAGTCGACATGTACAAGGCTCCTTGACTGTCCTCTTGGTTTTGCATTGTAACTACAGCATACAAGAAAAGGGAATGATTATCTAGGACTTCTCTAAAGGAGAGTCCTTTTCATCTTCAGAACCATGGAGATCCCCACACCTACAGAGCTTTAGCAGGGCAGTCACAAGATGAGAACTCACTGCCTAAACAGTGAAATATTTGCATTAGGTTGTGAATGGCAGCCATCCCCCTTCAAAAGGTTGCTTGCTCCCATGGAGAAAAATCGATCTGAGTGAACACACCCATATTCTTTTTGCACTGATGAACAACAAATGAGCACCAGAGCTTAACAAAGAGATGCAGTTTCTTTTGTGTTAAGCGCTGAAATACTCAAATAGCACAACCCTTTTATAATTTCAGATGCTCATTACAGAAAACCTTAAGGAAAACTTGTTAAAGAAAATACATTCACACTAATATTAAAGACATACAAGATGCACTGAGACACTGACAGAGTATAGTTTAAAACACTGCATGAAGGAGGAAGAAACAACATAGTGAGTAGGTGGACCAGAACCACATGTTGCCAGGCTTTGAATTTCATCTTCATATCCTCCCCACCTCCTTCTCCCCAGTCAAAGTACGAAGAAAATTTAAAAAAATATTAAAAAAACTAAGAAGGAAATAATTATAATGTTTACAATTCAGTGAACGACTTTAAGGAAAGTCTGGCCACTGCACTGTACTGTAAAGATTGCTGCATGCATACCTTTTCCTCTGAGTGCCACTGCTGACCAGAAAGTTTGGTTGCTGTGGGCCCTGACTATGCAGGAGGAAAGTGTCTATGCTTGGCACGGTGGCTGATGCCTCCTCACTTACTTTAGGGCTGCCGATCTTGCTCTTTCCCAGCTTGCCTTTGCTGCGTCGGGACTGCTCATGGTCGAACTCTAAATCCTCCAGTCGCTGAGTAAGGGCAAGTTTTTGCTGGATAGCCATGCGCAACAGAGAGTTTAGGGTCTTCTTCTCATCCTCTGCAGCTGCCAGCTGCCTCTGCATCTCATCCAGCTGCGTGACGTACTCATCACACCTGGGGAAACAAAGAAGGCAGAAATCTGGGGAACTGGTCCAAGAACCAGTCCTACCAGTGACTGCATTTGGTGACTGCAGTTAGAGGGACAGACTCCCATCCACGTTTTTGCCAAACCGAATCCTGGAAGCAGATAACCTAAATTGTTCTGTTCCCGCTTTGAAGAAATCTGCATCTAGAATACTGGGGCAGTCTATGATATCATTTCTAATGCAGACAACGAGCAATTGGAGAGAAGGTTTGGGATTATCTCCAGGTTACACCACAAATAACAATTTTGAGTCCTGGTTCTGCTAGTAACTCACCATGGGTAAGAATGTCTACTAATTAGATTTTTCATATTTTTCTATTTTCCATAGACAGAAATATCCACTTCAGCAAAATATTATTAAAAACAAACAAACAAACAAAAAACAAATAACAACTCTGAAAGTACTTTGAACACTTGACACATCAGATTTCGTGAAATGAGAAGCCCCCAGTTGTTTGACATTTTTAACTGATTAAAGAGGTACTACTCAGGAAACCCCACACCTTGAAGTTATTTGACATTTACTGTTGCATCCCTTGGAGGTGTGCTCAGTTATCCATTACTGTGGTCACCTACTCCTGTTTTAACCTTCAGTGTCTTTTATCTGCATGAAAAGCTGTATCTTTTTCATCTGCTTTAAATCTCTGGGACAGATTTTGAAATAAACCCACCTTTCTCATGATTTTGTTAGCATTTAAGACTGAATTCAGTTTAGTCTCATTTTAAAATATGATTCCTAATGTTAAGAGGAAGAGCAAGACCTTTTAGGATGGTCTTGGTCACTTTTTGAAGTGAAATAGCTTCAGTTTGTTAAAAATAGACCATCTTATCAGTAAGAACCACAAGTGAAAGATGTATTTCAGTAGTGAAACGATTTGCAGGTAGCAGGACTGTGTGACCATTGCACATTTGTGGCAACATTAAAGAACTTTTCACATTAAATGATGCAGCTTTCCTAAATCTCCTCCCCATGTGATCTCTATAAATCTAAACAGATTTGTTGTGTAATTACAATAGTGTAATGGATGAGAATGTAACTTTATCCGTATCTCTCACAGAAAATATATACAGATAATTTCCATTTTCCTTCTCAAAATGTGTGACACTAAACTTTTGAACTATTGGAAACTGAGGGATGAAACTAATTTCTCTGCAACTTTAATCTTTTCATTGGGAAACAGAAATAAAGTGTACTTGAAAATTCATAGTTAATCTTCACATACAAATACTCATGTATTGCAATCTCCTTTTGAATAATTCAGGCACTGGAAGCAAAATGACTAAGTCAGCCGTAGTTTCTCCTACAGTTTCAGTATTATCTTTCTTCTACAGGACCTTAATAAGCATGACTGTCTTTATTAAAGCCTTGAGGAAGAGAGATATTTCTGAAACAACGGTTGGCTTAAAGCCAACTTGCACACCTATCTCTGCTCCAAGCCATGAAATGTCAATTGATACTTCAGGCAGTTTCGTTGACAGAAACATTAGAATGCAATCACCATTCTGGAAATTAAATTAATTCAAACTAGAAATTACTATAATACCTGTGTTATCTGAGTTTTGAAGACTCATTCTTATAATGAGATAGATCCTGTATCCATCTCTCTTTTTGTCTCGGGCTTTCCTCTTTGTCTAGAAGATGCCTTTTTCCCCCTAAACATTCTTTCTTTTGAATTTTTTTAAAAAGTACCATCTGCAGCCACATCTTCAGCACCGTGCCACTAGAGGAACAAACTGACTTGTTTTAGTATGCAAATAAGCCTTTTTTCTTTTTTTGGAAAAAGATGTGTTTTCTTCGGGTCTGAAGTCTTGGTATCTAGACAACTGCATTGTAAAAGCCACTAACAGCAGTTAAGAAACATAATCTCCATGAAGATGGATATTACTGAAGCAGATTTAGACAAACCTGTTTCTTGTAACCTACTACAAACTATAACAAGCTGGCCCTAGAAATCTGGATAAACTTGATGCTGTTAGATGGCCTCATACTTGAGACAAAACCAATCTCGTTAATTGAACATTTTTCAACTGTTCTAATTAATGATGTGCCTTTCCTAGAAGTCTCCCCATAATAGCAACCCCACATTCTTGGCAGTTCACTGCGATGTTTGGGTGGTTCCAGCCATCTGACCTCCACCATGACTTGAAGTTTCCTATTATTTTTCAGAAATACATAGTCCATTGTCTCTGTGTTTTGTTGCTCAAGCTTTTTTTTTTTTTTTTTGAGAAAAACTGCTCAGAAAGATTAAACCTAAATCAGTTAAGTAAAGGCCATAATTAACTTTAGAAACTGCTGAATTAACAGCCTTGGATCTCCTTGATGTCTGCAGCAGTAAAGGTTATTCCATGTAGTGGGAGGCAGCTACTGCCTGCAGCCACAGCATTTCCCTTCACTGAAACATTCCCTGCTACGTGCAAGTGTGGGATAAATAAAGAAGTGTTTCCAATTAAAAAAGAAAAAAAGCATTACACACATCCAGATTGCCTTTAGCCCACACACCTTATAAACATTTGTGAAATCGCAGAGCATATTGAGGAAGAAAAAGGTTAAGAGCTCCTAGGAGAGATGACTTCTGGCCTGGCACAGACCACTGCAGACCGAGCAGGGCTCCAGGATGCACCAGGGCTCTGAACGGGTCTTTCAGAAGTACTCAAATAGTAGTAAATAACAAAAGTTGGGTTATGTCCTCCAGAGTCAGAGCTCTTTCTCAGTTTCTCCTTTGCTCCAGGATGGGTGTGTGAGCTGCAAGTGACTCCTAAACACACAGCACTGTCATCTTGCTGTCTGCTTGTCTACTTACCGCCAGAGCAGAATCAAGATTTCACCTATTTCTCATCTCTCTTGTCTCAGAAAGGAAGCAGACAGATACATAAGCCCACTTATTTTGTATGAACTGATCCAAGAAGCTTATATAGAAGTTTAAGGGATTTCTAGTTCCATCTATCTCTCTCTTCCAGGAATGCAAACCAAATACTGAGTCAGGCTTATGTCTAATTTAGGTAACATGAATCATAGCAGAGCTTGAGCTAAAATCCAGTGACACTGACAGTGACAGATCCTTGCTCTAGCCATATAAGCATAATTCACTTCTGCTCATAAATGTTTTCTCATCTAGGATCACTCCCAAGACCTGTCTGAACTTCCTAGTCCATCTCCTCAGCACACTTTTTTCTTTAAATTTTAATCATAAGAAAATGTCTTGATGAATGGAGAACAGGAGAATAAAATCAGTGTAGGCAGTGTCAAGACTGTGGAGATATAATGAAAAATATTTCTTGCTCTCTCCTTTGGAATATCTCTATTTAGGCTGGGAAAGCAAGCATGTGTAGGGAGTCAGTAAAATTAGCTTCCTGAATCCCTTTAGGGATTAAAGAAGTTTTTAATAAGTTCCTTCTCTCCAATAGCACTAGACACCTCCCAGGGCAACCCCTACTCCTGATGTGAAAAATAATGTTTTAAAGAATTTATTTTTCATTTGCCCTCTGGATGAGCACTGGTCACCCACCTCACTGCTTCCCACTCCCACAGCTCCCACCCTGGGTCAGTGACTTGGGGTTGGAGTGAGGGGAAATGACAGGAGGGGCAGGAAAGGCTCTCCCCTTTTCTTTTTCTGGTCTGGCACTACCAAAGCAGCCCAGGACAAAAGAAGTAGGCGAAAGGCAGAGGCTGCAAATCTGATGGGCAGTACAGGGCTCCGGCATCCAACAGGGACTTCAGGTCTGCTCTGTAAAGCCCATGCGTCCCACAGAGAAGAAGGTTTTATACGTTGTTGCTTTCTTTTGCTTTTTGGAAAGAGGTGTTTGGGGAAAAGGGAGTTTGAACTATATCGAGGACATGTTGTTGAGAGGTCTGAAGTAAATTCAGAAAGGGATCGCAAGGCTAAAGAAGAGGGAAGGAGGACACTGTAGAGATCAGAACCACAGAGATTTTGAAATGGGAAAAAAACAGTCTCAGAGGGAAAAACTGCAGAAGCAGAGGTACAGGTAGGACTTCTCAGGGAGAGAAGAACTGAAGAAAGAACTTAAGGAATGGAAGGATGCACAAGTGTCAGGGAAAAACAGGAAAAAGGATGGGTCCTGCTTTCTGCATAGGAGACGTTTGGTGGAAAGTGTCATGTTTGCTGTTCAGACCAGAAAGAGGTGTGGTTGTGCTCTCCTTAAAATGTGGCATGACCTTTGCCCAGTGCATTTGAGGAGAAAAACCATACAGTTCAGCACCAGACTGAACATCCATTTGGGGTCCAAAGGAACAGAAAAGGATGGTTTACAAAAGAGAAATGATAATGCTCTATCAAATAGCCTATGAAATCATTTTCAGATCTATAACATAACTACTCTCAGAGGGACGCTCTCGCTACAGTAAAAATTCAGGAATAAGTACCATGTGATGCAGGATAACCATGGAAACCACCATTTTATTCAACAGAAGACTAAACAATTGGTTTTTTATGCTGAAGATTGCTATTGCATCAATTGTTACTGCATGAAGAATCTTACAGTCTTGTATTTTCAAATAGATTTCTCTTATTGAACAGACCATCTACAGTATATCAGCTCTGTCATTTAAACAAATGCTATTCCAAATGGAGTATTCAGAATGAGTTAATGATTTGTACATCTAGGAAGATTGATTTAATTATAAAGGCCATTAGATTCCAGGGTAAGGAAGGAAAAAGAATATTATACAACAGAAAAATCTGTAGGAGCACTCTGACGTTCAAGACCTTGCGGTTAATGATTTTTTTATAGCCGCGGTCAGAAAATACTGGGCAAAACTTACAACCTCAAGGGCAGGAATATGTTCCACAAGCCATGTAGTGAGTGCTTAATCGGTACTGTATGGAGTTTATCAGCAGCAATAGAGACTTTGGGTGGGGTTTATCCCTACTAACATTAGATATTTACAAAACGGAAATCTGTAACTCAGCCAGTCATACAGATTTTCTTTATAGTTCACAGAAAAGAAACAGAACCTTCATTGCATTCTACCCACAAGACCTCTAAAAAAGGCATCTACAGGAATGGTACCTTTTAAGTCTAATTCACACAGAAGAAATGCTGCTGTCTCCCACCAGCTATAGGATATGCCTTGAACTCAAGAGATGTGTGCACTCAGGATGCCCAAATAGGATAAAGAGCATTCAGCAGACCAACAACCTAACACTCCCTTTAAGTAACAACTTCTAAATCTTTGCAAACTTGTTTTACCTCATAGGTTGATAGTTTATGCTCCACGCAAGACCCTTGTTTGCTTTATGCTCATGATGCCACTCCTCTACCCTGGAGTTAGTAGCTTTCCAGGTCATCTTATAGAGTTAGTACGTTCACATATCTCCTAGATTAATGAGCTTGAAATAAAGATCAACGTGTGCATTTGTATAATAAAACACACACACAACACTCTGCTTTCTTGAAGAAAATCTCTAGATGCCAATGAAATCAATGGAGCTACCTTGGTTCACACCACCTGCTGAGTTGGTTCTTCATTTCCATTATGGCCCTACTTATACACTTCTGACAATGAACATATGATGAATTTGTACATAGCACTAATGTCACAACATGTGAATATCCCTTCTCCTTCCTTGATACCTCTCCCAGCTGCTGCTGCCACTGTCATGGAGCAACAAAGGACCTTAGAAGGCTGGAAGAGGTGAGATGGCACCTATATACCACCAGGACCACTGGAGAGATGTTGACATGAAGCATGAAGAAGCCTTATAACTTATGGACTAAAGCATAAGCAAGGAATCTGCATTATGTTTGACCATAAGGGGAAAAAAAGCCTTGATACAATATAATAATTTCCTGAGGGTACTAATTTCCTTGCTTATTTGGGTATTAAGAATGTATTGATGAAAGCTTTGTATCTTAAAAAAAAAATACATATTTTTTTTTCATAACCTTTAAAAAAGGATCTAAAACCAAAAGCTCTTCTGAAGGCGTGGGAGAAGGAAACATGAGAAATGATTAATCACTGTTCTGCCAGGAGGAACCATGTTACAGAAGATAAGTGAAACTTTTATCTTGTGAAGTAGAAGATAACAAATTGAATATCACAGCGGGATAAAATAAGAATTCACGCTGGAGTAGGAAATTGCAGTGGTCTCACAATTATTAGTGCTAGATTATAGTGTAGGCTGGTTGATGAAATAGATTTTACTAGTGGTAAGTAATAAATCTTATGATAATGAAAACATGGGATTCTGAAGATCATCATTAACCATACGATGGCTTTACATGACAGAATCACTACATACTTCTGAATGTGAAAATTAGCCACATAAATCTACTATTTGATTTCCACTTTAAAAAGCCCTATAAATGCAAATATACTGGAGGCTGATATTGGGATTTACAAAACTTTACTCAAGGTTGTATGGACATTGCTATTCTCCAGCTTTATTTTCCAAGACACGCATCTCAGTAGCACTTGAAAGCTTGCCGGTTTTGCATGCTAAGACTCACTCACCTTCAACCAGCAAATCCCTGACCTTGCAGAAAATAATTTCTGTCTCTTCACCTCAGCACCCAACGTACACAGCTAAGTCTGTTCTCAGCACACACACATTTACAGTGCTGGGCCAGGGAGTGAAACCGTTTCCCTTACCTGGTTGCAAACATTGCTCTCAAGGATGAGAAGGTTGCTGCATCCTCCTTCAAAGCCTTTAATTCATTACGTAGTTTGGTCATAGTTTCAGTCACCATTGTTTTTTCATTTTCATATTTATTCTTCAAATTGGCTAGTGCCACTTCAGCTGTCTGAAAACACAAACAAGGATATATGCTTGTGAGACAGATATTTGATAAATGGCTATGATGCCATGCTTGATTTTACTTTTGATTTCTTTCTTCATTCACACAGTAAAAGAAGTGCAACCCGAGCTTCGTTGCACTGCGCCGTTTAATGTCTTCTTTTAAGGTGTACTCCATGAAACCAGGAAAGGGAGAAAGCAGTTGAAAGGACAAAGCTGTTTTCAATGCACTGGCAACAATTCAACAGCTTCAATGTCTCTGCAAAACTCTGCAGAGGGCCCAGGCAACTAAGTTACTACAGCTCAAGGAGCTGCTACCATGTTGTTTGAGCTGCAATAAAAAAACCCAGCTGCGTCCACCAGCCACACTGCAAATGGGGCACATGGCATGTGAGACTGGGCCTTTGTAGCCAAGGTGGGAACCACCGTGTTTTGCCTCCTGCGTCCTGCCATCTGTGGCTTTCCTTGGGCGAGGTGACTGCCAGGGCCTGACCACCTGCTTTTATGCCTGAGCACTGGCAATGCCAAGGGTTGTGCAAACCAGTATTATTTTGGCAGTTTTAGCCACTACCAAAAAAGGAACAAAAAAAGTGCAAATTAAAATTTTCACTAAACAGGAAAGCAAGGCTTTGTATTCATACTATTCCTTCTTTTTTTTTTTTTCTGCTCCCTCCTTTCTTTTTTCAATTTCATCCATTAAATTTCTTTAATTTACTGCCCTGCTGCTTTTAATGGTTACATTTGTCTTATTTTTGCAAAAGTTGAACCTTCTGTTTTACCTATTAAGTTTAGAATCACTTTGAAGAAAGAGGATTTATACCTACTGCTGCTATGAGACATTTAAAACTATTGCCATTGAATGAGATGAAGAAAAAAATGTTTCCTTTTACATTTACTCAGAGGGGATTATGGTTGTTTTTTCACTTCATTTAGAGCACAATAAGTTGCAGCATTTCATATGGGCAATCAATTTCCCCTGTTGATCTTGAGCATTTTTGAGCCATCACCAAGAGAGAGAAGTGTAGAACAACATCAATTTAAAGCAACCAGCAAAGGGACATGACAAAAGATGGTAATGGCCAAACAGCTGGAAACCTCTTTTAAACTCAGTTTTCTGAAACTCAATACATTTCCCAGTAACAATGTCTCTCAACATAAGGACATGTTAGCACCTCCTACTAAATTACAACTCTGTTCATTTGCATCCAAGGAAATAGCACAGTTAGAAATGGCAGCGTTAAAATAATTCAATCATTTTTCCAATTGTACACTCACCAATACTGTTTTCTCTACTTTCACACTAGTTTACACTGAGAGAATAGATTTTAAAATATTAGTAGTAACTATCTGTCCTTTTAAATAGATGGGTTTTTCATGCCAAATTTGAAATCATCAGCAATACAAGTTAAAAACAATCAGCCACATAGGGATATATTCAAATAAATGCAGCTTTTCTCAACCTTGCTGACATATGCTTTGTTATGATGTAGGATGGTAGACACCATCCTACGCCTTGGCAGGATCAAGCAGAAGTTGTCAGCTTCCTGTCTGATTTCATCTATGATCAAAAAATACAAACTTGGAAATTAACATGGAGAAGAAGGATTAACTATGTTTAATAAAACTACTTTTTCAAGGGAAATCTAGGAAATAGTGCATCAGAGGACAAATTCCTATTTAACAAATATTATTAAATCAGATTTATTTAGGAATTTTCAGGTCACTAATGAGGCAGAAGGGATTTATGAGAGCACAGGTATAATTCATAGCGCAAACTGTGTTCTGCTTTGCCCCTGCAGCAGGAATTCAGATGCCTTTGCTTTGTAAGAGAAATACAGCCCCATGTGCCTTATCCTACCATACCTCATCTTCAGATACAGCATTCATGTAATGATTTTCCTTTGTTTAGTAATGAAAATGAGTTAAAGATATGTGCCATCCAATGCTACACTTTAAAAAAAAAAAGTTACATTGTTTCAGCAGTGGGATTATATATTCCATGTAAACCAAATAGTTTACACATCACTGAAACTGTGCCCAATTATAAGACAGGCCATTGTGATCTCTACATTTTAGTCTGGAAGTCAGGGTAACTTAAATGGGCACATAACACCACAGGATGAAAAATAACTTAGAAATATAATTTACTTGGTGAATAAAGGTAACAGAGGAAGGACTGTGTAAAATCTTCCAACCTTTTTTTTCTTATTATTAGAGTTTTCCGTAAAACAACATATGGAAAACAGAACATAAAGTGCAAAACCTATTAGAAGTGCCTTGTGGCTCTCTACACACCAGACAAGCTTTTGAACGTGCTCCTTTGCAGGCTGTCAAAGGTCTCCCTTCTGAAAGTCTCCCAAGTGAAGAACAAATGGGCACAAGTGTGCTCTCTGCTAGAGAAGCAAATAAAATTAACAAAAAAAAAAAAAGGTTTTAATAGGAAAGAGAAAGAAGAGAGAAGCCAGTAAGTGTAGCTTCTGTTGGAAACGTGCAAACGGGCAGCCAGGGCCAGCGATGCCTCCCTATAGCGCGAGGCACAGCACGCTCAGGAGGTCCTTGTGGGCACCTGATGGTGCAGATGCTCAGGTTACCGACACCTCATCGGTTTGGGACCTGGATGCTGACTGAAGCCAATTGCTGTCAGACTCTTTGGCTCGAAGGATACCATTTTACAATGCAGCTAAGTCAATCTGTATTGTCTAGCTGCCACTAAAAAAATAACTACCCAACCTTTCCCCAAGCCTACCCTTTGCACACCTGGTGGTTTTCTTCTTTGCTTACGGTGAGCCAGTTTGGCAAGCCTGAAGAGGCAGAAAACTCACCTGAAGCACCCTGAAGCCAGGATGTGTGATGGGGAATGGGGCTGAGGAGAGAAAGGGAACTTGGATTCCATCTTTAAGAGTAATCTATGAGTCTGGTCACCTCAGCTGTGCTGCTACACTGTGCCAAGAGTAACAGGAACAAAATGAACAGAAGCCATACCTTCGTGTTACTCTTTCTCCAGCACCAGCTCTAGCCTAAATTATGTTTGTTTCCCCTCTTAGTACGTCTCCAAATTTGTCCTCACTGAGCCATATATGTGTGGTTGTACCTCAAACCAGTTCTGCAGATTAATCTGGATTTTAAAAACCTGAGGTAAACAGTGTGTTTAGAGAGCGCTCTGAAAGGAAGAATGGGGTGAATAGAAGTCTGCATCTCCAAATAGCAGGTTACAGAAGGAAGCAGATGCCCAGGATCTGGCTTTGTTTTTAACAGCTCTTTCTGAAGCATTTAGTTGTAAACTATGGTAAACTACAAAACTATATCAGAGAAACTTTGCTTCACATAAAAATACAACCTCTGGGCAACATAAGCTGAAAACTGAGAGAAAAAAAAAAGTAGAAATATATGAAACTACCCAGACACTCGATGAGCCGCCTGGGGACACAGGATTAATGGCTCACAGAGCACATAGCATTTGCTGTGAAGAGGATGTCACCTGGTGCTGACAGAAAGGCTTGGAGGGAGCAGAGGGCTCCAACACCTGGATTCCTACAGGGTGTGAAATGCTAGCAAGGCAAAGAGAGCTGGGGCACACAGAGCTCAGCCCCATGTCCCTAAAACCCAGATAAGGAGCTGCACAGGCTGAGGTGGGAGAACTCCCAAGCCCCAGGACCCCAGGCACTGCCAGAACTAAGGATATCCTTTTAACCCCCCTCCTTATCCTTACAGAAGAGATGCCTAAATCCAGCTGCCCAAAGGCTGCCACCTTAATCCTGAAATAAGTGAACAAATCTCATTTTCTCTCTATGATCACATTCTAAGATGACTTTGTATCCCATTTACTTTACATTAGCAGTGTGAGAAGCAAACCAAGTAAAACAAAATGCTGCTGAAGATGGCCTACAGTGGTAAGCACTTGATTTTTTCACACAGGAAAGCAGAACAGTGGTATTTTAGTGCAGAAATTGAATATAGTACTGGCTCTTTCCACCCAGCCTCACTTTTCCAGCAGAGATTCTACTGTATTCTGTCTATATAACATCAGAGCACTTGTTTATAGATAAAGTACTATATGTTTGGGGTTATCAAGTTATTTTTTCTGAAGGACTTTTCTGGATATCTTAGCTATGGGAGCTGGAGACACCACAGTTACTGCCAACATAGATGTGAAGGTCTTGCTGACTCAACTCCTTTCCATCGAACCATTAACCTATGAGAACAACCAATTGTTTTTCAATCAGAACTCCAGGATATTAAATTCCCCTCATAGGCAGCTTTGCTTTCTGAATGTTATTAGAAATCAAAATCAAAACCACTATTGAACTAGTCCTAAAAGTAATTATATCATTAATTTGATATTACTTTACAATCTGTGCTGCCTGTTAATACTAATGGTACTTGCATTTGCGCCACAAAACTGGTGCTGACACAGTAATTATGGGTATGAATAAATGGACAAATAAATCAAGACAAGGTAAGCAAGCAAGCCAGCAAGATATATGTGCCTTGCTGTGTTGAGCAATTAATTTAATATTCCATTTTCCTGGGCTTAGGTTTGCAGCTTAGAGCAAATCTTACTCTTTTTGTGTGTGTGTGAGAGCTTTGTGTATTTTATTTGCAGCCCAGCCTAACACTAAAAGGCTTATTTGAAAATATTAATAAAGAAAATGCAGCTAGAATAAAAAGAAGTACTATCAGATATTGCCAAATGCTTTAAACTAACCAACAGCTTGTCAGGTTCAAACAAACTTATTGTATGCTGTTAAAGATTTAAAATCTGTAGCTGCATTGCTGGAGTGCCAGGCTCACTGCAGCAGGAGGAGGCAAAAACAGAGACTGTTCTGCAGTCAGATAAGTCCTATGAAGAGAATCGGAAACAGCTCAGGCTACGAGGCAGAAACTCTGTTTGCTCTCTTTCACTTCTGATGACCCATTTGCCCCAGTCTACCTAAGAGTATGTCAGAGCACTGCAACCAAGTGTTAACACCAGGAAAACTGCACAATGCTCATTTTAATAATACGATGTTGCAATGCTTCTGGTGGTCACTAGATAGCAGCAGTGCTTCCCTGGTTAAGGATGTGATTTCACTTAAGTACATACAGCCCAAAACACCAGACCCAGAAGCCTGCTGCTGGTCTTTTCCCTTGGATCTGAATCGTGAGATGCTTTAGGAAGGCCAGGTCTTGCCAGGTCTACAGTGCATTTGATTGTGCTCATCTTGCTTTCCAATATAATTTCAATCAAAAAAGCTTAACCTAAAGCATCTCTGATTGAATTGCCTACAATACGGGTTTTTTTTTCTGATAGTATTTCTACAAAGCACAATGAGCTATGATGTGGGCCCACTGGAGGCCAAGGACAGGCCAGGGCTGCAGGTTTCCCTCTTTGCAGGGGCCTGCTGCAGCTCTGCCCTGCTACCTCAGGCATCAGCAATGCTTTACCATACAACATAAAGGATTAAAAGATATAATTTTATATTAATATCCACTTCATTAGGGCTTGAGGAAGATTTAAAAAAAAAAAAAAAAAAAAAAGTCAAGATTCTAGCTCTTATGGTTCTAGAGCAAATGTGAACCTTTGTCCTTTGTAGGTTCATCTAAACTGAAACACACAAAGGAAAAAATATCCCCAGCCTATTGCTGCTTAAAACCTTCTTATTTTAGAGGGGAAAAACTCAAGAGGGTGAATCTTGACTCCTGTGTTTTGACTATGAGATGTGCTTTGGGTGCATTGCTGGAGTGATGCTACAGCCATCACTTGAGGCTGGCAGCACTACTAGCACATAGTAAAACTCCCTCCCTCTCTGCAACTTTAAATCTCCCATCCTTTTACATTATTATGTCTTTTAACTTGAAAGTTTGAAGATGTTGATATTAGGTTTGCATGAACAGTATTGCAAGATTCTATACCCAGTTATACAATTACCCATAGCTATGCTGCTATCCAAGAAATAGAAGTTTAATTAATAGCGCTGCCTTACTCAGCAAATCTATCTTTCTCATTTCAGTGAGCACGCTTTAAGTTATTGCTTTATTTCTGGCAGAAAAAAAAAGAGCAAAACTGAGCTCAATTTTCTGTTAGTATCAAAAAATAAATGATAGCTCTGTGCTAATGAAAAAAATCTTTCACTTGGAATCTAAATGCATGTACCTCAATTACATTTTAATTACATGGAAAATCCACAAATAATTGCTCAGAGCTCTTACTGCTTAGCCAGAGATGGTATTTAATTACTTGAATTAATATTTAACACGTGTTGTATTGGAGGGGGTGAAATGCTATAAAAGACTCAATGTATATTGAAATATTGCTCAATTTAAAAATACCCAGTACTCTAGAAATGCAGTTACAGATACATCAGTCAATTAGACTTGAAACTGTAACTTCAGGCTGCTTGACTATTGGGAATTTTAACACTGAAATCCCATCACTGTCATCAAATTACAGTATTTTAAGATGTTAGCCAGGATTCATGTCCCCATGTGGTGACTGCTGCACTGTTTTTAGATAAGAAATATCCCAGGCAATCTGGAAGGATGCTTCTTGCATTCAGATTTAATTCTGGGTATAAGGAGATGTACTGAAGTAAATAAGACTATTGGCATGTTTAAATTGGACCTTTTAAAATGCCTGCAGACTTGGAGTCTAATGGATACAAAGGGCTTAGGAGGACATCCTGTGCAAAGAAGTGACAGTCCTCTTTAAAAATAGATCATTTTGTGATCCTCTTTTAACATTTGACATAAAATTCAGTAATTCTCAGCTCATTTGAACTGGTGCAACATCAAAAATAAAGTGGTTTGGTGATTTTTTCTTTAAGCTGTGAAAATTTTCAAAATAAAAATTTGAAATTTTTTGTTCTCTTAAAATATATCTATAATGACTCTTTCTCAAAACAAAAATTGCAGCTACTGTTTCAGTCAGCTTTACCACATAATGACGTTGACCCTTAAAATAACCAAGCCACTGATTTTATTTCTTAAAGAACTGAGAAAATGTTACAATGGCAGGAGAAATTATTTCTGACCAAAGAGAAAAATAACTAAAAAAAAAAATAAATCTGACCTATTATAATGAAAATAACCCAGTATTTCACCTACTGTTTTATCAAAGAAATGTCCATCTTCCGTGTAGTTCAAACCCACTGGTCACACTCTTACATCTGATTCTCCTCCTGAGCCATGCTTTAGCTTTTGTGGCATTTATTTTTAATACCCTTAAATTTGCTGAGGGGCACATTCAAGTTTTGCAGCCTATGGAGCGTTACCAAGAGCCAAGAAGAATGCAACAGTTTGCTTGGACCCTCTGCACCACCAAGCTCCACCAGCCGGGGCACCTGAAGCTGCTGAGGTGCTGGCCCAGGTGGTCAGCCTTACACTTGCCTTCCCCATCGCTCCAGAGGTACCTGCCCTGGCGAGGGGTCAGCACACCTCTGAAAGCCTCACCATGCACATTCCATTTAATTTTTACATTTTAGTTTTACAATAATACCAGCAACATGCCTGTGCATCAGGCTGGCTGGTAGCTGGTTCCTCCCTGCCCTTCTCTTGCTCCACAGGAAAGACCTTTCTGCCTGCGCCCTCAGTGAATGGCGAATGCTGAGAAAAGCAGAGCTAAGAGATGAGAGAAGAAAAAGGTGGTAGAGAGGAAGGGAAGAAAGGATTGCCCTTGCCATGACTGAGAGGTTAAATAACCTGTGAGCAAAATCTCTCCCCTGAAATGCTCCTGGGAAAGCTTCTAAGCGACCTGTATAAATAACAGACATTCCCGACTGACTGCTTTATTAGCATCTTACCTGCTTGTTGGCTTTCAGCACTGCTCTCAGGGTTGCGATCTGTTCCCGCTTTGTACTCAGGAGTGATTTCAGTTTCAGTATCTCTTCCATTAAGGCCTCCTTGTCTTTATCGATCATGGGCGCCAGCTCCCGAGCTGCAGCACGCTGGCGCGACAGCTGCAGCGACCGATCAACAGCCTTCTGCAAGTGCTTGATTTGGTCCCTTATGATGGCATTGAGGTTGTAGATGTTCATCGGCTCTTTACGGATGTCACTGGTGTCAGAGACGGGGGAGGAAGGAGGGGCTGTGATGACAGGAGAAATGGTAGGTGTTTTTGTTGGGCTCTGCTCCTTGGCAGGCTCCGCAGCCTCTTTTGTCACCGGCTCAGTTGGGGTCCTGGCTTCTACGGGTGATGCCACCCCCCTCCTGGCGAGCCGTGGAGAAAGGAGACCACGAGGGTCGTCCGGTCCTTTCAGGCTCCCGCTGCGGGTGACTCTGCTTTGCCTGTAATAGTCCAACATGACCCTGTTTGGTGTCTCATTGTTGCACAGGCAGACGTGATGGTAGAGCTGAGCAAGCTCCTCACTGAATGTCACCAGCTCATCCTGGGCGGTGTTGAGGGTATTATGGTTTTCATTTGCTATGCTTGTCATCCTTTGAAGTTCCTTCTCCATGTGGACCATTTTTTCCTGGCTTTCCTTGGTTGACTTCTCCAGGTTTGTCACCTGTTCATCATATGTCTGGATTCTGCTCTCATACTTGGCCTTCTCTTCGGTGTAGTTTTCCACATATTTATTATATTTCTCCTTTAAGGCTTTGATTTCTGCTTTAAGGTCTATCACCTCGGTAACAGCTACTTTGTATTTACATTCTAGTATCTCCAAGCCATTGATGTCCACTTCATAATCATGTGCTTCCTCACTGGGGTCTCGGCCCTTCTCACAGTCAAGCTCAGCTTTCAGCTCCTTGTTGCTCTGCAGCCCCCTCATGGCATTGACGTGCTCTGTGAGCCTGTGGACTCGCTCGTGTTGCTCAGTCAGGGCTCCCTTGGTGTGTTCCAGCTGCGTCTGAGACTCCTGCAGATTGGCCAGGAGAATGGCCTTCTCTCTCTCCACCTGCAACAGAGTCAAAGTAAGAAATCCAGTTTCTCCTCCTACTTGGGCTTTTCTGCTGAACATCAAGCCCTGCAATCACACTCATCTCTTCCACTCCCCTACCCTGTGTACACAACTTGAGGGCTTCAAAAGTATTTCAGCCATATATCCCTAAACCATAAAGTTAAGTCAAAAAGGCATGTACAACTCATAAAGGGATATGAAGTCCCAGCCTTGGTTACAATTTGCAATATCACTAGGTTGTGATTTTACACGTTGCCCACTGCAGAATTACTTAGTGCCCAAGCACTAAGTGCCTAGTCACCTAGAGTGATGATACAGGATTTATTACATCACATGTTCCCTAAATTTCAATAGGCATGAACTGCATTCACTGTCAAGTATCAGTCAACTATAAGCCTTTCCACTGGTACATACACATTTCTCAATGGAGGCTGAATGTATTCATTTCCCATGAATAGCTCTACCAGTCCTTCACAATATTTATTTATAACTTTGAACTGTTGCAAACTGTCATTAAGGCTTGATTACTGAATGCAAATACAGTAACCAAATGGCTGTGTACATTTCCACAGATTAGATTAAATACCCCGCTGTGTGTGAATGTAAAAGAGATCAGGAGACTGAGCACATGCAGTTCCCAGCATTCCCCATCCCCAGCACTTAACTGTGAGCAAAATCCATCCTTTTTAGAACAAGGCAGAAAAAGTGGGATTTGTGGTATAACAAACTACTGTTTCTGACCTATTAAACTCCTTTCTGAATACCCACAGAGATATGTGGATATTGAACAGCAGAAGAGGTCATGGAGAACTCCCCTACAAGTTTTAATACACAGCATCTTAAAGTAAGTGTGTGTGAATGATGTGAATTTTGGGGTTGTCCTATGCATGGACAGGAGTCGGACTCAATGAGCCTTGTGGGTCCCTTCCAACTCAGGACATTCTACGATTCTATAAAGTAAACAAGAAAAGTGAGTGAACAAGAAAAGTTTGATCTGTTCCAGTATTTGCTACTCTTGCTAACACCCCTGAAAGTTTCCCATTTCAGGTTTTAAGTGTAATGCTCCAACATTTTTTTTTTCTGTGCCCTTGTCCTGGTTCTGAGTTGTGAACTGGGAAGCAGAGGATGGCACAAGGAGGTGGGATCCTTCTTGCTTCCATGGCTTTTCCAACAGGACCCTGAGTCTATCAGGTTTTCTGCTCTTTTTCTCCAGTTGTTGCAGTATCTCAGCCCTGTGTTTACACATACAGTGAAAACAGCACACTCCATGTTCCCTTTTTGAGCGGCTGAATTACTAATTCAAAGCTCTCAGTTCTGAAAAATGCTTTAAAAAGCCTCTCCTTCCCTATCAGCATCCTCCTAGGTAGTATTTGGAAGAGAGTCAAATCAGCCACCAGTGAATCTTACTGAAGAAAAAGAAAAACCTTTTAGAGACCAAGAGGGTAATAACACCATCTCACAAAATGTTCCAAGCAGTGCTTCAGATTCCTATTTTCTCGTAATGAAGCTTTTGAGCAGTGGCTGCTACTCACAAGTATTAAGGCACTAAAGTATATGTTCATCCCCTGGTTTTACAGACAGGCTTTCAAAACACAGCTTCTATTAGAACCTGCAACCAACTGCAGGGAAAAACTGTAAGGATAAAAACAGAAGCCATGTTAAAAACTAAAAACAAAGAAAAAACCAACCAAACAAACAAAAAATAACCCTAGTTTTTTTCATGTAGTGGTGACTGATAGCTTAAGAATTTAAAAAACAGGGCCAAACTTCATAATTATTTTATGGTCCAGGAAGAGTCTGTCTCCTTAGATACAGGACACTCTATTTAGGCACTGTGTAGTCTGTGAAGAAGAGGACAATCAAATACCATGAGTATATTGGTACCTTTCTTTATTTGATGCTTTTCTCCCATTGCTGCCTCAGTCTGACAGCCATCCCCGCCCATTTCACTCCTGCATTAGTCCGTTCTTGCAGAAAAAAATCCAGAATAGGCCCAACCTTCCCCTCTGCCAAGGGCATCTTCTTAAAAGGTGACTGCTTTCCACAGATCTCTCAGTCTGACCTGTCCCGGAGAGCCTCAGAGAGCAACCCAGCAGAAGGCTATTCACTAGCTGTTCTGTTTTTTCCCCTTAAGCTCCAGGTCTGCTCTCCAGAAATTTTCAGCTCAACTCTATTTGTTACCACCTGATATAACATGCTTCAGGTGTTAATTGCATGACCCTCATCAGATAGTGAACATATTTATTCCTTTAAGCTGGTAAGAGGTGTTACATATCTGCACGAAAATCTGAGTTTCGCTTAATTTAAAGGACCATCTCACCTTATGGTGAGAAGTTGCATGGATAATACAGATCTATACATTGCACACCAAAGGCAGTTGGCTTTTTAAGGTGTGTAGATTCACTATGGCTGTATTTGCATGGAAGCAGGCAATTAACTGTAGACTGCAGTACTGTAAATATAAATAAGGTGTTTCAGAGCTTAAATTAATCAAACAGAACTGACCCTACTAGATTACCAGTCTCAGTGGTTGTACTTTCATAAAGGAAAATTATAACAGAATTATCTGGGATCTTTATGATCATTTATCTGCTGGAAATAAATAGGTTCTGGAACCAATAGTTCTTACAAATAGAAGGGATTGTTTCCAGAAAAAACATGCAACTTTTAAAACTCACACACCAACTTGGACAGCAGGTAAAATGAAATACATAGATCTACTAAATTTTGCTCATGCTGGTCCAGTACTTATGGCTTAAGCTAATCCACTTCTGTTAGAAGTTATGAATATACACTCCTACTTTCAAAGGTAAAAAAAAAAACAACAAACCCAAAGCTCCAACTCAGCCAACTTTCTGCATATTAATGACTTTGTCGTTTCCAAGTATGGTAATTATATTTCTTGTTCTAGACAATATCACACTCTTACTTCCACCCACAGCAAACTTTTGCAAATTGGAGTTATTTCTCAGTCCAGTTGGTGGGGGCTTTTTGACACTGAAATTAGTAGCTGCAGCAAATGTCCATAACATCTTGAAATGAAAATAAAAACAATTCAATAGTAGCTGTACCTATTTTGCGATGCATCCTTCACTTCAAAGATTTCGGTTTGAGAAGATTTCCTTCCCAATTTGTTCTATAGTTTGTAATTATGGAAACTAATTTTACCATTGCTATTTATCCCTTTTTCCTTTTTTAATATCATCAGAATATCAGTGAATGATTCCTAGTGGAGACTGGAACAGGAAATCAACAGAAAAACTCAGTTCAAGAACCCTGCATCTCAGCTGTATTTTATTTGTCAGAGAGTACCAGATAGCTGGAGAAGAGTGGCAGAATCTGGGACACTTTTTTCTTTTTTTAAGAGAACTTAATCCAAGTTTTGCACATTGGCCTCAGGAATAGGGGAAGCATCACCATGGAAGGAAGAGAGGAGTCCTAAGGCTTTGAAGATGAGATAAAGAACTCTTCACACTGGGCAACAAACATGCGGGCAGAGCAGAAAGCTTCGAGCTTTTCCAAGAAAATCTCAGCATATGAGAATTTCCAGCAAGATGTTTCTTACTTAGTGGATTTAAAAGATAGAAAGGGAACATGTGCAATTAAATCTCTGCTAGGGATCAGCAAAAATCATAGAGCAGCAGCACTCTAAAGCTGCAGAAGGAGTTATGTATGCCATACTAATTTTTTTTTGGTGAAGGTGTCTTTTTGAGATTGAGGAGTAAAAAAGTTTGCCACACACGTACAAAATGGCAAATCTAAAGTTTGCTTCTCTCAAAAAAGGAATCTGCTGTCCTATAGACATAAAAATACTTCCCAAGAGAGGGTCAATTTTTTTAGCAATCTGTCAGGGTACAGCCTTTTCTGAGGAAACAAGAGGAACAAGACATGGCTGAATGAACAGCACATGGCAAAGACACTATGGAAGAGAAAAAATCCAGTTTTGCTGAAGAATCACCTATTGTCAGCTCGAAGTCAATTAAATCTCCACCTAGTATGACGAGAATTTTTGGAGGAATTTTTCACATTTAATTTGCATTACCCAAGGTGAGCTGATGCAACTCAACAGGAAGGATGACCACTTAATAAACAGTACACATCAGCATTTTGCAGTAAGCCTTTTCAGTATCCAAAGAAACCAAGTTACCAGCTGGGTGTAGTCCTTCTTTTCAAACCTTCTGATAAGATCAGAATGCTGAGCAATGATTGTGGCTATTTGTGTGGGGGTGCTGGGGCCCAGCAAAACCCCTGTGACTGAAAATGCTTACATTTATTATCCAGGGTCCTTCTAGGATCTTATGTTGTTGCTAGTGACTGTCAGAAGGCCAACTCTTTGTTTAAGAAGTGTACAATAAATAAATAATATTTCAGTCAGAGACAATCAAAACATTTGCAGTGTCTTTTGTTGATTCAGCAAGATCAATATTTAATTTTAAAAAAATGAAAACAAACATACCCAAACAATCTTGTGGTTTTTTTGTTTCCAAACAGCTTTCATTCCAAATTTTTACTGCCTAAACTTCAATGAAAACTCTGGTTGGAAATGCTTACACTATATTCTAAGATGTGAACATTTCAAAGCATTTCTTCTGAAGCTGTGTTTTTTGACATTGTATTTCTCACTTAAATTGAAATCTGCCTATATTTCATATGTGCATATATTATACACATAAATGTACACATTCAGATTTATACATGTCTATATATGCAAAACACACACTGTTTATATTTTAATACTGGAAAATTTTCTGACATGACTGTTCACAGGAATAAAGTTCCAAATTTCAAGCTTTCCCACTTAAATTATGTATGTTTTGCATCAAAGTTATTTATGCAAAGTATTAGATGTCATCAATGTTTGCCATGTCACAGCTCAGATCAAAACTTTCCACCGTGCATTTGACAATGAAGTAAAGAGAATAACTAACTCTTCAGCAAATATAGGACAGATCACATAGGGATTTGTTGTTCTCTAACAAGTGCTGAAAATTAGGTTTGGTCTATTTTACTTCCAAATCACCTTTTACATTGTAAGCAGTAAAGGATTTGCATTTACTCTCTTTAGAAGAGGCACTTTTTGGAAGCCTACAGCTAGAAAATGCTGGATGTTTCCTTGATGCTGTCAAACCCTTTCAAGCTCTAGTGGCAGAGAAGATGCTCAACAGCTTGGGCAGTGGGACCCCTGCTCTGTGTGGCACGGTCCCCCTTCCAAGATGATGTCAGCATGGGGCCTGCAGCTTGAGTTTTTACCTGGCTTGCATCCCAAGCTCCTATTCCAGTTATGCCCAGGCTGGGCTTGGATGAATAGAGAACAAATGCTGGCTGCATGGTCCCCAAGGCACCCCCTGCAGCCTGTGCATCTGCCAAGACTGCCAGGGTGGACAAGGGCGCTCTGTGACATCTCACACGCTACATGCTCGCCGAGTGCACGGTTATTAAGAGGAGCACTCCTCTCCTTTTGTTCTCTCGTGACAGTAAGCCAAATCTTGTTCAAACTGAATTTAACGTCAAGAACTCCCTCTGACTTGCAAGGGAGCATAATCAAGCCTGTCTGTATTTTAGTGGATTTTTTTTCCAGATACCTTTGGTCATACTGAAGAGTACCTTGTTCCACTTGCAATTTTGGGGACGTTTCCTGCTATATCAAAGTGGGAAGAAAAGAACCTAACCACCTGCAATCACAGCAACCAGGTCCCTTTCTCCTCTTTGCACTAAACATCTGCTTAGGTCACAGGGACTTTTTTTCAGACAGATAATCTGTTTACTAGGGATATTTCTAGCAAAATCTGTATATGAAGAAACACCAAAGCAGAAGTCCAAGAACAGGACATATGGGGTCAAGAATATCACTGAGGGAAATAATTGCAAAAGCTGGCACTAGGTTCCATAGGATGTGTGTCTAAGCACTCCAGGACATTAAATTCAGCTCTTACCTGCATGAGTTGCTGCTTCAGTTTCTGTATTTCTGATATGTTGAGCTCACTGAAGAGGTCAGAGACAGGGTGCAGAGATTCCCCTTTCCTACCCGTGGGAGTTCGGTAGTCACCGTTAAGTTTCACCAGAGGCCCATGGATATGTCCATTCATTTTGTCATCATTGTTGGGCTCACCTCCATCTTCTGCAAATTTCAGTCCATCTACTGATATATTAATATGGTTATTATACATACTATCATTGAGGTTGATATACTGGGAAAGTTCCTTCCTCAGATTGTTCTTTTGCTCTCTTTCATTTTTTAAAGTTTCAAGGGCTTCCTCCAGCTGGTGCTCAGCAATCTCCTTCAGCCGGATGGCATCTTCTAGCTGACTATTAAGCAACACTGTCTCCTCCTCAAATCGTTTAATCTCATGCTTTAAGCCTTCATATTCAACCTGAATTAGACAAGACAGAGAACATTCATAATACTAAAACTTGAGTCATGAAAACCTGCCATTTATCAGCCTTATTGAAATAGGTGTTACAGAAAATACAGCCTGAAATACCAGACATTGCCTGTAGCTGCAAAGAAATGGCTGCACAGAAAAAGCAAGTCAAGCTTGTTCTGTTAAATACTCCATTGCTCGCTTTTTCAGCATGGAAAATCAAGAAAGATAACACCTTTTTTTCTGAGCACCTTATGACAATAAACAACATATTTCCTGGAAAGAAAGATGTTTAGTAGCAGATATCCTGGTAACCATTGATTTATTATGAATTTGCCATAAGCAATGTTGGTATATCATGGTATGTATAGATCTCGGCTTAACATAGTTTGATTTATTAACTGCAAGTATTCTGAAGCTGTCTTCTTATGTAAATTCTTACTGGATGCAAAGTCGCTCAGGCATGGATACTTCTCAAGTATGTTGTCTCTTAGTAGTGTTCAAGTACAAAAACCGTAGAAGAGACTATTATTCATACAATCAGTTTAATCTCTAAGATGCATCAAATTGCTAGAGATTTTTAAACTACCAGGCCTATGTGTCAAACATCCAGCCACACAATCCTTGGGCTGTGTGTTGGGAATACCATTCTGGAGCACTTGGCAACCTGGTTGCTCCTGACAGTCCTACCAAAGTGTTTCCCTCTGTGACCTGGTGTAGCCCCACCAGACTTGGATGGACGTGCTGGTCTTTCTCCTTTCTCAGAGGGCAGGCCCCCTGCCCCACACCTAATCTGCAGTATTTTATCAAGGTATTTATCAGCAGTGTGTGCTGAGGAAAAAAAATAGGTGTTTCTTTCTTCTTTAGAAGGCAGCTCCCCCATTTATTCAGTCCTTTCTATCACACCCAACAGGAAGCAAAGCCTGGGTAAGTAAACCCAGTCTAGCTCAAAACCAGTTGCTCAGCAATATCTAGATGGCACAGCTGATCTCCACTGCAGAACACCTTCCCTTGCTGGGTCTCTTCGTTTCCTTGGGAAATCCCACAGCAATGAAAAGGAAGAGCTTTGTAAAGGTCCTTGTCCATGATTGACCAACTCTTCTGGTAAAAATAATCATGCTTTGATTTTTAATTTAATTCTAATTATGTTACTCATCCATCTTTTCATTTCTAATATGAAAAATTCCCAGTTTTGGGTGAAATACTTCAGTAGTTTGGTGAAACAGAAAAGAAATACTGACTTTTCATGCTTCCATAAGAAAGATTTTTCATTTAAGGTATTTCTCATTCAAATGCATTAATATGCATCATTATCTGCAATTTCAAAGCGTTGTCTTGAATATTTTTTATTTAGCATATATATATATTTAAACAAACTATAATAAGGTTCTGGTGAAAATAGAAATATCAACCCTTCCTATTGGAGGAGAATATTTATTAACCTGTCAAAAGTCTTGTACTCATAAGCCTTTGGAAAGGCAAACTTAAAAGCCAAAGCACTAATTTTCAAACCTAGAGAATGAAAACATTGCAAACAGCACAGAAAGTTCCAAAGTCATATTGGAAAATGTTAAATAGAAAAGGAAAATCCCTGACATTTTGAAATCAACATTTAGGAACTTGATATCTTCTCTGATTGGAACAGAAAAAAAAAGGTCCACCTGAAAAATTATTAAATCCCATCAAGTAGCTATGTTTATATCTTAAGGACATGTAAAAAGAAACCTTTTCAAATTTTAAATGCATATAAAAGCCAGAGATCTGTATTATCTTTATGATTACCATCTCATGGTTTCTTGTTTACAAAGCTACAAAATACCCAACTCAAATAATGACAATTTAGCACTAAGACTTGTAAAATATGGTTTTGTAAATTAAAGTATTAAATACAAAATGCTCTTGAAATTTTATCTTGTAGATCAAACTATTTTAGGAATCATAAGTGCATGGACATGTGACGCAAAATTACTGATTCTTAAAGCCATTCAAAATGTGGTGATGCTTTTTCTCTCCACAGACTGCTGGCATTTGGTTTCATTACGATGAAATATTATGACAAATAATAACACTTGTAAATAGATTTTCTTCGGAGGGAAACTAGGACAGTCCATAAAGGAGTCTTCCATTTCCTGATAGTGTGAAAATGCCTCCTATGAGGTGTGTGAGGGAAAATTCCATGCCTCAAAAGGCAATTTGCTGGCTTAGTTAATAACTCTGACACAAAGATGATCTTCTATAAATTCAGTTTCAGGAGTGTGAAAGTCTGGGTACCTTCGTAAATAAGGAAACGATGTACCTGTTCCTATTATCTGCATATTACCTGAGGCACAGCTGCGTTGTTTTAAATATTTCAGTTGCATTTGTGCTGGAGCAGTAAAATAGCAGTAAAAGACAGCTGAAATCATACCACATATTTCTGCAGAAACAAGGCAGCTGTGTTACCAGGCTGCCTTTAAAGACTGTAACAGTCTTGGCTATTTGATAAAAGCCCAGACTGAACCAGGCAATAGGTTGGGATATAAACCAGGGGCTGCAACACTAACTGGTGTCACCGAGTGCCATGTTATGCTGTGCCTAAAAGGCAGAAAGTTTTACATCATCCAACTTGGATATTTAAGTAACAATCGCAGCAAGTTAACCTTTCTGATGTGAGAACAAATCTCTTCTGTTCAATGTAAAGGACAGCTGTGTTCCTGTTTGTGTCCTCAGTGGTATATACACTCAGCAGCAAAGGGAGCTGTACTTTTGCAAGGTGGGAAGAACAGACCCCAGGATTGCTTACGTCTGGATACAAAGGACAAAACTAGGAACATCGAACAGCCCTTCGCCTATTTTTGAAGCTTGCTAAACTTGTGGGTTAGCATGGCTGAGAAGAGGGAAACAGCAGTGCTGGAAAATCCAAGAAGCAGGGAAAAAAAAAGAGGAGAATGAGGTGATGATTATTTCCTCTTTTCTCCACTTCAGAAGAGGAAAGGACGTGCAGGAAACCAACTGAGAGGAAACGGAGGGTTGAACTCTGCTGCTGGGCACCGAGTTCAGCATGCAGGAAGGGAGGAGAGGAAAAGCAGGAAGTGAAAAGATGCAATTCTATCTATTTTAATAATCAGTCTGCTATTACAAAGCTCTGTAACAAAATATTCCACCAGGATTTTCCTAAAAGTAAGGTAAGGGCTTCCCCATACATCAAAAATGACCAATAACACCGTTTCAGAATAAGCATTTAGTGAAAACCCAGCTGAAAAAAACAAAACAAAACAAAAACCAGCCAAACAAACAAACAAAAAAAACCCAAACAAAACCATAGAAAGAAACTTCTATCAAAGTGCACTGGTGAGATCACATTATGGAAAATGGAGAAAATTGTGTCATTTTTCAGCAGAGTGTCTGGCATCTTTCGATGCTTACTTGATTCTGTTTCAGTGTGGACACCAGCTTCTGTAAAGTGATGTTTTCTTCTTCAAGTTCAGTGTAGTCCTGTAGGAGTCTCGCTTCTCGAAACTTGTACTCTCGAATTTCATCTTTCATTCGTATCCTCTGTAGTTCCACCATTTCATTATTCTGACAAGAGAAAATGCAAGTATGTTACCATTCATGCATGGCCACTTTAATGATGAATGCTGTCTTTGGGGAAGGTAAAACAAAAAATTTATCCTCAAATTTATTTGATTTAACAGTGCAAACCAAAACTGAGGCAAACCTTTTAATCTGAGGCCAAGTAGTAATTCCAGGTGTGTGCTGGCAATGCAGCAATGAGAACATCCGATAAGGAAGCTTGAGTTAAAACGGTTTCAAGATTAGATGCTTATTGAAATGGAAAACCTGGCAAGGCTTTATCATCTCGTTAGTTTTATTGCTCTGCAATACAGTTGGATTTAAATAAAACTGCCACCTGTTTTCCACCGAAGGATGCTTTCTGCATTCAATCAGAAAAGCAATGAGTGACGGCATCTGTTCTGTAAAGACATCTGTTCCTGAGCAAGGTGCACTCACATGTTTGTGTGGAGGCATCAGAGCGGCACATAGGCAGGTGGGGGGACCTGCCAGGCAGGCGGCTGTCAAGTGCTCATCAAAAACCTGACAAATACTTTGCTGTGCTGAGCAGGATTACACCCCACGAGTCTGAGAACACACAAGGTCACCATTTTATTTTTGCCATTAGCATATACAGTTCCCAGAGAGCCTTATGAGAGAGGTCACAAGAGATCAGTCTTACCAAAAAACTGCTTCCATCGGATTCCAGTTCTGACTGAGTTTGACCTAAAGGGTCAGGTTATCCTGGAAAGACTCTGCTGACATGACCCTGGTGCAAAATGCACTATGGAAAGATGGAGTTAACACACAGCTGGAAGAGAACAGTGACCGACATGGTCGGTAGGAGCAACTTCCCCCTCTACTTTGAAGAGAAGCTTGCATTTTCCTGATAAATAGGAACAGGCATAATTGGTCATATCTCCTCTTTGCCTGCAGGAGGAACCTGAGCATTGCCGCAGCAGCTGGTGGAGGGAAGCATAACTGCGACACCAATGCTGGGGTGTCAGAAAGAGCACACCTGGGAAGCAGTGATGGGCTTCTGTAAAAGACATCAGTGTGGAGCGAGAGCAACCACCAGCCTGAAAAAAGTCAAATGTTTAAAAAATCGTTACAATAGAAACTGTAGTCAGCAAGCCCTGAGTAGATCGACATGTACAACTCACCCTCTGGTACAGAAAGGCTAAAAATCCATGTTCTGAATTGAGGATAAACAGAACTTTGCTTATTGCCTAAGCTAAATAAACAACTATAATCCCCTAGAAAATAACACTGCAAAGCGTGGAGCAAGGGGAAGTTAATGCAGGAGTTACAAAAGCACATTTTAAAATGAAGCCTTTTTGTTACAGAAAAATAAAAACCATCACCCTCCTCCTGGCACCTAATTAAGAAGAAATAAAGAAACTACCTAATTCCTTAACTGAAGATGACCAAAAAGATGCCTGGTGGCAGAAGTGTTACAGAGCACTAGATAAAAGTAACCTTCTGCAAATATTCCTGCATCCATCCCTGCCTGATGAACCTCTGAGTGAACTGCAAGAATGGCACTGCAGATGATTTCAAGAGGTAAAGGCACCTTACACCTCAGGGCTGCCTATAAACATTTTGTTTCTGTCAGCACGTTCTCAGCTGTGGCTGTTATTGACACCAGCTAGGTGTGGGTATATGTGTGGGTCTGAGGCAGTATGTGGGCGACACCAAATGCACAACTCCACTGCATCAAGTGTAATGAAGCTGCTCTGCAACTCTCCTGGTGTTTGGAGGGTGATGATCAGCCCAGGGAATGAAAAGCAACCAGCTGACATCCATCCAACACACACGATCATACTGCTGGTTGAAAGGAAGGTCTCTCCAAAAAGGGAGGAATTAATAGATGTGGCCAGAGATGGAGGACCTGAGCAAAGGATTTTTACTAAATCCTCACATATAATTTCCCTGACAGAGTACAAGGCATGCTCCTTTGAAAAAAGCCTTGAAAATTAATTCTGTAAGGTCAGAGTACTCCTTTTTCTTTCCTATTATTGCAAAAAGAAACAAAACACGAGCTGTCACCTGGCTGGATGGCACCACGATTTCCTTCAGAAGAGAGAAACCACATTTTTTCACCACTTATAACTACTGCTTCTCCTACATAATCTTGGAGGTATAAACAGAACCACTTATAGCTCTCCTCCTTTTTTTACATACAGAGAAACTATCTCTGCAGAGCAACCTCTATTCATCATTGCTCATGACATTTGGTTGAGGAAGAAACTGCCAGTAAGCAGGGTATATTCATTTCCATCAAATGCTCTGATTAAACACAGTAGCTTCTCACAACTCTCTATTTTTATTTTGAACTATTTTAAATCTCTTCCTTGAGCAGACAATACACAGTTATAGAGGACAGATCTCACTGTACTGATATAGTGGCAGTAAAATGAAAAATTTTTTATTTGGCCATTGCATCAGTCCTCTTCTGATGTGACTTGAACTTGTACAAAAACAATATGAGAGGGCTGAAAAACACAAGGCAAAAGGAGACTGTCAGCAGGGCAGTTATCTATATGAGCCACTAGAGGACAATGTAACCTCAATTATTAGGAAAATAATTTGTAATTAAACTTTACTGGTAATCAAGCACCGAACATTAAACTTACAGGATAGGGCAACTGAGCCAGATGCTTTTAGCAGGGTACTGCCTCAGGATTTTTACATTTCCAGAGAGGATTCCCCTACGAACTACTGTATCTGTAAAAACCAAATTAGTCCAAGTAGTGGAGCTAATGATAGATAAGCAATGTTTTAATGGCTATAAATTCAGTCCTAGTCACTGGCTGAACATTGTGCAACAGCTTTAATGGATCAGTGCCAAAGAAGGAAAAGGCCTTTCTGTGAGACTATAGACAACAACAGAGTCCTTGTCAGCGTTGCATCTAATTATACATGAGCACTAATTGTGGAAGAAGTCAGTCACATAGCTCAATGCATGTCTAACAAACCTACACGTAACAGAACAGACCATGAGAAATGAAAACAGAAGGCTCAGTTGAGATAAAGTCTGTTCAGGTCACCCACCCACTAGTACTTAGACATATTTTCACTTGCCGAATATGAAAAGCAAAAGACATCTCCAGGTTTTACAGGGGCAAGGAGCATATCTGTACAGTACAACCAATGCTCAGAGACCTGTCAGGACTGAAGCAACAGTGGAATATAAATATTAAACTTCTGTATTTCTTACCAAATGTAAGTGCAATATATATTACTATATTCTTTATTATTGGTTCAGCGTAGACTTTTAAAATGTTGTATTCCATATGTGACATACAAGCATGTTATATCAATTGTGTGTGTAGACACATTGTAATGCATTGTGTAGTATCAAACAACTGCAAGTAAGAAGGTACTTTAAAATGAAAGCATGGAAATAGCTAATTTTGAAGATTATAAGGACTTTTAGATAAAATCATGATACCCTGACAGTCTTATTTTTTGTGGTATTGTCAGAACAGCCCCAGTGTTGCCCAAAGAAGCTGCTTGTTACAGCCTTGTGTCCTCTCAGTATATCTAAGGAAAGCAAACTGGGCAAGGGACAGTGACCTGAAGATGGATATTCTAATCCCAAAGGTGATAAGTGAGCTCTGGTTGATTTCTTGAACTGTGGGCCCACAGACTGAACTTATCGAAAATGGATGGGTTTTGAGGCCTTCTATTTAAAGTGAATGAAGTTCCATTAACTATATTTTGTTCTCCCCCACCTTGGTGTATATAAAGCACTTACTTTATACTTTATTTCTGGTTTTTGTCTAGCGTTTTTTCCCAAACAAAACTGGTGAACTAGTGTCTTAGCTTTTTTTTTCCTACATTTTTTTCATACACATTTTCACAGAAAGATTCCAGATCCTTACTGCAGTAAAACATACTATTTTTCACACTGCAAAACAGTCTCATAGTCAGAAATTAATTATATGCCCCAAACTGCCCTGACTCAGTCACTACTTATCTATTGGAAAATATAAGCCATAGCATGATCTTGTGTGTAACTTTCTAATTTTCATAGCTTATGAGTAAGAGAACAATGGAAAATTTATATACTTCCAATTTAATAGCATTGTATTATAGCTGATGCAGTATAAAATCCCATTTGATGTGATGACAGTTTTATTGTACTAGCAGTAAACTGAACGTAATAGAAAGTTTATGCTGAGACTAATATCCATGATCTCATGTGTTTGTTGACAAGTCTCACTGTTAATTTGTATGCCATGTTTACTTTACTCTGCAGAGGAAAATAAAAGGTATATTTTTAATAAGAAAAATAATAGTTACATCCTAGACAATACAATTCAGCTGGGGTTTGAATTTAACTACAAACACACTAACTTTGCATGAGGAAGCACTACCAGCACAACCTTGGCCAAAACCACGTTTGGGGCTTCCTTCAGGATCATTTCATCACAAAATTAGGCCCACTTATAAATTATTTTGGCTTCTTTTTAAATGTATTGTTTGTATCTACTTGGCAACATGCAAGTAGAAATAAATTCATGAGAAATTAATGAGGAAAAAAATAACCAAAACCTGAAGTATCTTTGATTCATTACTTTCAGAATACACAAAGGTACCCTTAGAAACTTCAAAGCCCAATTATATCTCCTCTTCAGAAGCCTCTAATGTGAATTATGGGTACACTTTTTTGTTTTCCATAAACAATGGAAAATCTAATTCTGCATCATATGGAGAACTCTTCTCACCAGGATGACACAGCAGGAAAGCCACCCCTCCTCCCTTCTGCTGGTGGGAGAATCTAGAGAGCAAAATAATACAAGGTAAAGACCCAGCAAGAGATTTGCCACATCAGGGAGGAAACAGCCAGAGAGGAGGCAGCTGTGTGGTCTGTAGGGGTACCCAGCTTGCCCTGACTGGTCCTAATTTTTCATTCTGAAGGAATAAAGGGAATTTGAGAGAAGAGAGGATGAAAGGAGGGATAGAAGAGTGAGGAACATTTTATTTTATTTTATTTACCATCATCTTTTTAAAGTCCCCAAAGAAGCTCCTCTAGACTAGCCTTAAAGCTTCCCTCTCTCATACACAGGAATATTCACCTTAAAGGGAAAGAATCACGTTTTCCATTTTTCCAGAGATATTTAAAACCATAATTTAGTGGATTTAGTGGATGACCCATTGTCATCTGGTCTGACTCTTTTGCAGAATTTGCAGCCCAGTTCCTCTGAATCATAGATGCAGACACCTAGCTAAACAGGGACAAAGCATCTCTTACAGAACCATTTTTGTTTCTCTTCCAATACACAGATCTCTCTATATCCCAAAATAAATTATTTCAGAGATTCTTTTTCCTCATTGTTAAAAGTCTGCATGCTCCTTTTTTATCTGAATATATCTAATCTCATCCTTCAAACAGTTTCGTTCAGGTGTTATCATTAGAGCTCATGACATTGTATCTGATCTAACCAGCTGTTTTGGCGTGCTACTTTAAGAGCATGAATACAGCTTCTATTGTCCAAAACCAAAAACCATTAACTTTTGAAATTATGTGTGATTCTGATATTCCTTAGCTTTTGATATATCATTAATTGCCTCAAAAACAGAACAAAAACTATTGTGCACAAGATATATTTGAAAATACATCTGTAGAATAACATAAGTCCCTACAGTCCTTCCGTTCCATGGATTTACTTACAGAATGACAGCACTATCAAAGACAAGGATGAAAAAAGCCATGTATTTGCTAGCTATAGCATACTGAATAGAAGCTAGATCAAGATGAATTATGTTCCAAGTTCCTTCGCCAGCAATGGCTCTTAAATAAAGCATTTACAATATATCTAATAATTTAATAATCTGAAATGTTCAATGCATTTAATAGGAATCACTAAATCTAAAAAGGTAAGCTGAATTTCTATCAAGGGCAATTAAATGGCCCAATTATGTAGTTATCACAGAGTATGAAACCCATAATATTGAACATTGTAAATCTTGCTACATATAAATCCCTATGAAATATCTATTTTATTGACTTTCACAGATAAGTACATATAAAAAGACAAAACTAGGGAATGTTCTGGTTATTTAGGTATTCAAATTTTTTGCTGAGTATCATGGTCACATAATATTATAATGACTTCTTTATAAACTGATATAAACTATAAATCTCTAATCATACATATTTATCTGAAAAGTAATGGTTTGATTTGACTGCATTTATAGCAATTAATGCATTACTATTAATGCATTAATTATATGTCAATCATATATTAATTGTAATTAATTATAATTAGTATTAACACCCTAGCCCAAACATTGCTGTAGTATTACTAATTCATTTAAAGAAAGATAAACTTTACCCAACTAAGCTGTATTATAGCAGCATGTGAGGAAATTAAGACTCCAGGGTTATAGCACAGTTTAGTTAATATGATCCTTCTGCATATCTGCAGAATGATGTAATACATTAACATATGATCATTACAAATAACAGAATATCAATTGACTGGAAAAAGTTTTGCCATGAGAAGGACATTGTGGAGGTCATTTTGTTTAAACTTAAAACTCTGCTACTCATCTGTCTCCTGCAGCTCTCCTGGCATTAAACATTTCTAAGAAGGGGGGTGATTTATTTCTAAATACCACACTGACTGAAAGTTGATGGCACATCCGTGCCTTGGAGCAGACTGGTAGCAACATCTTGCAAATGCAGCACTCTCAACAAAGAGTCTTCCCGCAGTCCATTCAGGCCTATGCTGCTCTTTAAATTTCTCCCAGTACTGATGGACAAAACCATATCCACCCAGGGGCCAGCCACAGCCCAAAGGCCAGTCCCACTCCCATTTATAGAATCACAGAATCATTTAGGTTGGAAAAGACCCCCAAGACCATTGAGTCCAACCATAAATTAGTACTGCCAAGTCCACCACTAGACCATGCCCCTAAGCACCACATCTACACATCTTTTAAACACCACTTCCCTGGGCAGCCTGTTCCAGTGCCTGTCAACACTTTCTGTGAAGAATCTCTTCCTAATATTCAATCTAAACCTCCCCTGACACAACTTAAGGCCATTTCCTCTCATCCTATCACTTGCCACTTGGGAGAAGAGACCAACACCCTCCATGCTACAACCTCCTTTCAGGTAGTTGCAGACAGTGATAAGGTCTCCCCTTGGCCTCTTTTCTCCAGGCTAAACAGCCCCAGTTCCCTCAGCTGATCCTCACAGGACTTGTGCTCCAGACCCCTCACCAGCTCCTTCCATGCCATGTTGTTGCTGCCACCTGTGCAACCCCATCGCTGCAAGAGCAAGAGGGGCTTCCCTGGGACCTCCACGCTCTGGTCAGTGTGAAGAGCACGGAGCAGGAGCATGCCACCAGGGGTGGACAGTACAGTATCTCTTCATATCACATTTTGGCTGAATTATTTTGCCACCATTGCCATTTGCCATTATTCCCAGTGCATTGAATAGTGTTTGAACAACAAATACTTGCGACTGCACTCTCTGAAGTGGGGCTGTTACTCACTCTACATCACCAATCATCCCATGGCTGATTGGGTACTATTATAAAGATACCAAACCCAAATTGCTCTTGCCAAATTAGCTCAGGAAAAAAAAAAAGGGGGGGGGGGGGGGGGAGGGAGGATGGGCCTGGGGCATTTTGGACTGAATGGCTTTTTTTTTTTTTCCCCACCAATTCCAACCTTTCCTATGAAATATCCACAATTTAAGAAGCCAACAGCAGTGATTCTACATGACAATGCCTGAAGGCAAGCTCTTTGATGGAGGATCCACACAGGCCTTTTCAAGCTCATCAGGAAACCAAGAGCTGGTTTTAAAGCCTAACTGATCGCTTGGGAGAGGCATCTGCCAAGTTATACATATCTCTTTGAGAGGCCATCTGTCAGGTGCAAAGTGCCAAATTTCCTTCTAGACCCAAAGGGGCACCAGCCAAATAACACAAGAGAAGTTGTGCTAAAAGGGTGTGGGTCTGTGATCAGTTTAAGCTCAGCAGAACCACAGCTGCTCCCTCCAGGTCCTGACCCTCCCTTGGGCCAGCATTAGCTTTCACAGCATAGAATAGTTTGGGTTAGAAGGGACCTTCAAAGGTCATCTAGTCCAAACTCCTACAATGAGCAGGGAAATCTTCAACTGGATCAACAGCCAGATCAGGGACAGCAAGCCAACCCAGAAAACACATGAACAAAAAGTTAGTTTTAATGGTATTTATACTCCCTGACACTGCTGACAGGTGATAGTAGGAGGTAAGGAGTATGAATACATGCCATCTCTATTTTGGATATGCTTGCTGCACAAGAACATCTATGTGCTCTAGTGAAGTACCAGAGGCAGAAACTTAGGGACATTAATATAAATTGTAAAATTTATATAGCCTCTAGCATGACTGTGCATTTCACTGTATGCACTGAAATGTTGAGCAGGGAGCAAAAGAGTGAATTCCCAAGGATGGAAAGGAGGAGAGAGAAAAGACATCAAAGGACCTAAATAAGAGGGATGAGCTTGAGTATTTTAGCACCCATTGTACTTGGGAAAAATATGACCCTTTTTATTGACTACTTGCTTTTGCATTGCTTTCTGCTGTCTAACTTTTGATGTCAGGATGGTTTCACAGTACCCTGTGGTAACAACTCCATTCTCCCATGTTCCAGCCATGGAGCTATGCTCCTTGTCAGCTTTCCATTCCCTGTGACAACTGCCTCCCCCTCCTTAGGACTCAGAGCTATTTTAATTACAGCTCACTGCTAGCTCAATCCTTCCTTGTATTCCTCATAGCAGTAATCAAGCCACACTGTCAAGGGACGCACGTGCCGGGCCAGGGCTCTCGGCTCAGCCTCCCCACCCTGCACTGTGTTACAGCACTATCCAAGCTCTGCTTTCATCAATTTGCACGCTGAGACAATCTTTGGTCTTGTAAATACCAGTTAGATGTTGCAATATCAATATCTGTGAGCACTTGCTTCTGCCTTCTGCTGCAGGAGGCCTGTGCTGCAACACCATGTCAGAGCTTGGGAAGCTGAGAATGTGTTGATACAGAGACCCAGGGCTGGGCAGCAGCGCTAATAAATCTGGTCCCTGGGACAATGCCATTAAATTCGTAGGGGGCCGAGTTCAAGTTAATCAGATGTGCAATTAATTCTGATCCTCAGCTCACAAAAGATCATAAAAATCATAGAAAAACAGATCTCAAAGGGCCCCGTGGGCAGCCTTTAGTCCATTCATCTTTCCTAGAGTAGGAGCAACTACATCTATGTCATACCTGGTGTCTGCCTAACCTCTTCTTAAACACTTCCAATGACAGATCCCATCACTTTTCCCAGAAATTTGATTCCTGACTTCACTTTTGCCTTTGTCAGAAAACTATTTTGAATGTCTAATCTGAACCTGAGTCTTTCACACTGCAAGAGGAAAATAGTGTTTCTTCTCCTACACACAAAGGCAGGAAAACAAATGCATCTGTTCCTCTCTGCAGGAGTCTTCGATTTACCCACTATACCGATTTTCAACCACTCCCCCTCTCCTTTATGAACAGAAGAGCACTTGAGAAGTGAGGATGCCAGATAGCTCCTGTCACCGAGCAAACTCGTTAGATGCCCTTGCATGGCATACAGAAGAAATGTAGGGAGATAGGTGATGATGACAATGGTAACTAGATGTTGGAGGAAAAAGCAGATCCTAGTTGACACTCTGTATTCCTTCTTGTATCGGTTCCTCACAATGGATTGTGAAAGGGGAAATATATTAAAAACAAAACCAAAAAATCGTTATTACGTTTTAGAAAACAGATTGAATAAATAGCTAAAGGATACAAAGAAACTATTCAGAGATATAAATCTATTTCAAGCAATCGTCTGCTGGGACATTCTCTATTGTGCTGCAGAATGGCTGCGAGAGCTCAGCATCAAAGGAACTCTTTAAGCCCATGATCATAACAGAGCTTCTCCTTCACAATTATTTGTGATTGCCAGCTGCAGAGGTGTTTTAAAAGCTCTTTGTGAATCTGCACCCACCACTCATCCAATGCCAACAGACTATTTCAAGTTTCCCTTGAAGAATATCAATACATTATAAAAGGTTGCTACAAAAGAAGAAGTAACAAGAAAGTTAAATTTCAGTAATTCTTCTTCTCCAGAAGGACAGAGATATGGCATCTTCAAATAAACATGTCTTTGCCACAAAATTCAAATGTTATCACGTGGTCAATTCTGTCTTATTAAGCGAGAGTATTTCCTCAAAGTCAGGAGTAATTTCAGTAATTAAAATCCATGTAACATTACCCATCTGCTGCAAAAAGAAGCATGGCATTCTGCAGTTTATTTGACCTTGTGTGCAGAACAACCACCCACCCACCCCTACTTATTCTTCTCCGGAATGAGCAGAAACATCAATTCAGAAACAGGAGTTGATTAATATTAAAAAGATTAAAATGGCCTGATGACTAATGCCTTTTTTTCCTCAAAAGCTTAGCATTTTTATTTTAGGTAATATATTTGAGGGACTTAGGTGGCAAATATAGATGAAGATAAGTACCTCATCTGTCTGTAAACTATATCCTTTAGGACTGAAATGTACACGTAATTTTTATTCACTGCAGTGCACATGGTAATTCATGAATACAAATGCCTGCGTAGAAGATTTGATAAAGTAAACTGGGCTACAGGTTATGTGAATTTATTGATATGGACAGTGAAAATATCTGTAGTCATAAAGTGTATCTGTAACACTGTAGTTATCTTGATTGTTCAATATAAATTGGTTTGAAACCTGATCTTGGCTTTTATAATCTGCCCTTTCCTTTGCTTATTTTAATACAGTCTGCAAATTTCACAGATTTACTTTATATATACATGTTACAGGCAACGGTAGTGATTTTTACATTGACGGTTTTCTATCTTGTCCTTAAAAAGCTGAGCAAACACAACACTTGCTGCTGTAAATACAAATGTAATACATGCCATGAGAACACAGTGCAAGGGCTGACTATTAATGCCATAATCTCTGCGAGAGTTACTCAAGCATGTTGCTCATGGCAGCACAGCCTTAGAATTAAATTATTCTTTTGGAAATTGAATAAACACTTAATATTATTCACTGCCTGCAATGCATCAAAACAGAAGAGAACGCCATATTTACTCAGAGAGTAAAATATCAGTGAAACTATGGGATTATTCAACTTTGGATATTAAAATGATGCTTAAACCTATTTTTTCCTGTTCTCCTTCACAACTACATCCTTTATTGCACTTTAAACCCACTGCCCTTTTCCTTTCACCGTTTGTTTCCACTGGACTTCCATCCCACTCATGATGGGTGTTGGCCTGATAACAGGAACCTTCTGCTAAAATGGATTATTGAATCATTAATTAGATGCAGTTAAAAGAAACAAATTCGGAACAACCACAAAAAAAAATAATCTTAAAAACAGCCCTTTAGTTACCTAAAGATAATATTCATTAAAGGACTGATAATTTGCTACAAACACTTTGTGGCAGGAAGAACGTGGTGTCTCATGGTAAACACCAAGTGATCTCAGTGATCCTTAAAGCAAAGGGGCTCGGCACCTCTTGGAGCTGGGCTGCAAAGTCCGAAGTGCAGTACGAGAGGGAAGCGGTTTCCTCATCCTTGCTCAAGTTGTGCTCAAGGACCTTGACACACAAAGAACTGCTATTTTTTCCAGATTTCTAGAAATCTAGGAACATGGGCCCATGTGGGAAGCAGAGGGGAAAACATTTTATTTCAAAGACACGTTCACCTAAGCCTTATGTATCTCGGTATCAGCGTTTCCAAATTCTGAACTTGGCCCTTGCTGAAGCCGTGGAGGCTGCTGGTGACAGCGGGGAGGAAAGGAGGTGCCAGGTCTGGCCCCGCTTCCCAAGCCCTGGGCAGCGATGTCCCCCGAGGTGCAAGGGCACCCACGTGTAACGAGGGAGCACTGAACTGTAAATCTCCAGTCACTGATAAGAAAATTCCGTGACAGTGAAGGATTGCAGTCCAAGGCCTTAATTGCTCCCTCTGCCTTCTAACATCCCAGCAGGCCACTTCTGATTGATAGCTCATGCTCCCTTTGGTTTTTTGTTTGTTTCTAACTGATTTTTAATATAAAATATAACCAAAAACTACAGGATGGCTCCAAGGCCATTACAGTGTTCTTAAATTTCCTCAGAGTTTTTTAAGTACTCAACCAAGACCCTGATATCACGTCACTACTGATGACATCCAATATCAGTTTCAGCAAATTACTATTTAAATGCAAGTTTTTCAGTTCTTATTAAGTTGCACGCCCAGTGGCTTGATACGGCACAAGTGAATTCAGTTATAAATTGGGAAAAAAAATTGCAGCAGAATAATCAATCTAATAAAATGCCATCCATACTCAGGGAGGAAAAACAACATCACACTTGAACTAGGTCAGAATTCAGACAAGCAAGAGGAATAAGACGTGATTTATGAACTCACCCTCATTATTTGATCAATATAATCCACATCATACCTACACAGTTGTGGCCCATCCTCAGGTTTTTCATCAGTTAAACATTGCTACCAATGTCTACAAGGAAGATGACCCAGGCTGCTAACAATTCCTTGGGCTCTTAATTATACTGAGGTTGAGTTTACCCAGCGTCTCAGCTAGAGAATCTACTTTGCATCTTTCTGATCTTGTATGCCTACATACAAATATATCGATACCTATAGATATAGATACAGGACATGCATCATGCCTACACACTTGCACCACGGTCTTTGGGCAGTGTAATGTAGGACATTGTCAAATACAAGGGCAGAATTGGAAAAATCCCCCAAACAAGACTGCTGGTGTAATCACAGCTTTTGGCAGTGCATTACCCCTGTCTGAGACTGCACACTTGTTTAATAGCCTCTGACTTTGTTCACACAGAAGTCTCTGTGGCACAGGTAATTTTTCTTCAGCTTGTACAGAGGGCAGCTACCTCTTGTGAAACATTGAAACCATGAGCAGAAAAAAAGCAACCCTGCAGCTGCATCTGTCTGTCCTTCGGTCTCATCCTCCCTTGATCAATGGAGCCTCTTTATGATTGAGTGGACAAACTGCCCCAGTATGTGAGCCCAGTATATGAAATTAAAGTGCTGCCCATTTTGGTGTTCCAGAGTATGGCAAGAATTGTATTACAGCAGTTTGCAGTCCACTGCAGGAACAGCATAGCTACAGCGAGCACCGGGCAGGGAGCTGAGCTGCTTTAGGAAAAGAACATCCCCATTACAAATCAGAGACATCAATTGTGTGAGAAGTACCGAGTCAAAATCCCTGGGTTTCCATAAAGTACGGATTTCTTTCTATGTGCAATCCAAAACCTCAAGTTAAAGTTAAAGATCTATTTCTGGCCTTGGTCCAGAGAAAGTAGGAACAACCGCTTTCCCTGTGGAGCCTACCAGCTAACATCACTAAATGGGAAGCTTCTGGAGGCAGCTCTCATATAGCAGCAAAAGAATGAATAACACATCAGCCTCTGAATCCGAAATGTTTTTTCCCCTACTCTTTTGAGCCCCTCAGAGATCACATTAGTTGCGTTTCAGGAGCACCTGGACAAAATTCATATGTACTCTTTGTTCTTAGCCTAACACACTATGTTATCACAACTGCGTCTTCTAATAGGGCCTTTTTTTGGTTACCCTTATAAATAAATGCAGTGGAAAGCCTATACACTTTCCTCAGTCAGTCTCATTACAGGACTGGAGCTGCTTAGCACTCTTCTTACAGGCTGCTGTTTGACCCTGACAGAGCTGGTGTTTTATTCAAAAACTGCTTTACTCAGTAAAACACATTCTTAAGAGCAAGCATACTAGTTTCCTCAGAGAGGAGACAGATTTCAAACAAAAATTAACATTCCTATTCCAAACAGGCTTTCATTTTCTTTCTCTTCATTCTCCTGGAGGGGTGTTTGGGTGACCCAGAGAAAGCCCAGTGAATCTTTCTGAACTATTTTCCTCAAATGTAAACATTGTACTGAAAGCTTTTCCTGCCCAGACTTGTTCTATACCCAGCAATAAAAACATCCCACCCTGCCTAACACCACCAACAGCTCAATTTTTATTCTCCTCTGCCATTTATGGTCCTTTTCCTCCCCATTGAAGACTGCCAAAATGTTTCTGTCTTCTCCCTCTCCAGTCCTTACTTCTCACTCCCCTTTTCTTCAACAAGAGTCATGAGCATGCTGAATGTGCAACAAATACTAATTTCTCTCAAATATCTCTCATTTGGGTTAAACAGGAGTTAATGAAAGACACACAAATGTGACACAAAATAGCTAAATTCCGAGTGGCAAGAAAATAAAAAAAGATTGGCAAATGAGCAGCTGACAAGATTAACAAAGTTCATCAACAGAGTGAATTAGTACTCCAGTGATGACAAATGTTTTAAGCTGTTTATTTATTTGCTAAAAAAGAAGAAAGTATCATACCTCAATGACAAAACTCAGAAATAGAAACCATGACCAGCAGTCTATGCCACCATGCTATCTGTCTTGTGGACAGAGGGACAGACTGGTCTCTAATATTGTGCCCTGAAGCTTTATGAACCTGAGGGTACCTTCTGGCAATTAAGGTTTTGTGGGGTTTTTTGGTTGTTGGGTTTTTGTTGCAGGTTTTGGGTTGTTTTTTATAATCAAAACTTTCCACTTCCCCCTTCTTTTTAAGACCATATTCTCATATTCATAAGAAAAACCTAATTAAGGAAAACCAAAACCAAACCAACAAAACCAAACCAAATCATCATTTTGAAAAAGAAAACCCAAATGTTGGTAAAATAGTTGTGATATTCTTGGCTCTCAGCTTGGCAGAAGGAGAGTCCATAGTGGATATAATTTTTTTTCTTCATGGCACAGACCCCCCACTAGGTGAAAATACATATTTTAATATATATTAGCTAACATGTGTTAATTAGCCCATATTAAAAGCATACAATGCAGAAAGTCAGTAATAATGGGCTTGCATGTTACATGTCTGAGTTCAGCCTCAACAGATGTTACCAATGTAACCTGTTAGCCCAAGGATTTTAATAGTTATTAGCTAATACCTGGAAAAAAATACATCATTTTTTTCTTTATGTTAGACCAGGACCTGATGTTTGCTTAAAATAAAGGGTATTAAGTCAAAGTTCGGCAGAGTTTGACTAATCACATCTGAATCTCATTTTCTCCCACTGGAGAACTACCTTCAAATATTTTACTTAGGTGTAATAGACTGTGGTAAGAGATGCCCCATGCCACAATCTCTAGCATTAGCTGCTTTCTCTTCTACAGAAATCCTAAGTCTGACCTAAATCCAGAGTAATCAGGGGAAGAATCTGGATGGGAAACTTCAGAATACTGTCAGTTTGATGAGCTTTGAATAGGATCCAACGTTTCTGGCCAGTGTGGGACTGGAAGCGGTAGGGTAAGACAGCAGCAGATTGCAAAGCATACACTAGCCTGTGGCACAACTATTTTCTTGCAGCAGCCCTGAGGTCAAGCACCATCTTTCTGCCAGGCTCTGAGCAAAAACCAAAGGCTTCCCCTTCTCCCAGCCCTGGGAAATGGCTCGGAGACTGGGCTCCTTCTGACTGTACCCTGTATTTTATCACACCCTTACTGGTGCTGATTGAGCATTGCGCTGATAAGAAGAACCATCAAGGCTCTGGATAAAGCATCTTCTGGCATAGTACAGCTCTTTGAAAACACTGAAATGCCACGGTACTTGTTTCTGACAGGAACTCTTCTTTGTTTTCAAAGGTGAAAGGGGAACTCTTTATATAAGGCAGTCTCCATTAATATGGGCTTTCACAGGAGAACAAAAGCCAATGATGCCATTTTTCCTGCTTAGAATTTCAATTAGAAACTTGGATTTAGCACCAGTACACAGCTTTGAGAGTAACTAGGAAATGGGAAAGAAGAGTTGATGTAGAAGGGATTTCTGAAAAGGAAAAAACCTTTCTTTAAAGAGAAAGCCAGTTGTAATACTCTATAATGTAATAGCAAATCAAAAAGCATGGTAGGATCTTTAAATACTCCATCAGGGAAAATGCAGAATGTTGCTACCATTTTCTGTGTTTAATGCAAAATAGATGTGAAAGAAAGCTGCTACATGACAGAGTCTGCGTCTTCTTTTGCTGGATATAAAGAAGAACCCAATAGATTAATACTAGCACTGTTAAAAGCTCTTGAATATCAAGAACATGTGAAAAAAAAAGATTACAATATTTGAACCTTAGGTAGGGAAAGCAGTACATTTCAGTTAGTCTCGTGGATACAAGAATCCCAGGAATTTCTGAGCTTTAGGATGCAATACAAACTTCCTCCATCATCTCACAAAGATCACCAAGTGCCAGAGGAACCAAGAAATGCAAGAGGACAGCCAGTTATCAAAAACTGGGATCTTAGCCTCTGTGTCTCAACTTCCCCATTAGGGGAAAAATCTAATTGTAGGAATTTTGTACAAATTATGCACCTTACGAATTTAGAGCACAGTTAAAACACAGTGCAAAAATTTGTTTACCAGGTAAAACAATACATGCATTTATATAAAGAGGTAGGAAATTTGTAAAACATGTCTTGGTTTAAAAAAAAAAAAAAAGTCTTCTTGCAGGCATAATTTATTTCCATAGTATTTTATCTCTCATATGAATAAGATTAATGCGAGCTATAAGAACAGACTGCTTAATTTATCTCACCAAGTATGCAGGGAGCTGAACAGATGGCAGCACCACTGAGGCAGCAACAGGAATCACTAGTCCTTGCTTATCCAGATGATCTTTATCATTTCCATAACATTAGAAAATGACTCACCTACAAAATACAATGTTCTGAAGATGAGGTAGAAAAATTCTTTTTTTTCCCCCTGGAATGGAAGATTATGGACTGTCTAGACATCAGCATTATACTGTTAGTAGTTCTAAAAGGAGATCACATACAGAGATACCCCACTTCTGCTAATTTGTGGGTTTTCTATTTTAAAGACCACTTATTTGATAGGGAACGTTTATTCAGAATGTATGTGAACTATGTGCAGTCTGCCGTTAGCTGCCTCAAGTTAATTTGTGTCTTGGTAGGCAGGGTTCTTCTGGATAAGATTATCTTGAACTGCACATATACCTTTATCTTGCCCATAAAGAAGACTAGTTTAGAGCATGATTAGTGTTCCCAGAAAAAACATACATGACAGCATTTATAGGGAGTCAATCTTTTATACACAGAAGGCAAACTATGGCTGGTTTTGAGCACTTTCGAATTTATACAGTCATACAAAACACATGGACAAGGGCAGGGAAGGAAATACCTTGGTCATAGTGACAGAGGGAGCTAACATTTTAAGGGTTAGCCAACCACGTAATGAGTGCCTACTAACAAACCAACACTTTAAGGGTTAGCCACACAATAAGTGCTTAGTTTAGAGCTTTATGTAAACAATTATGTTAAGAAAAACAGAACCCCATCGAATGCCAAGATAAAAAGTTTTACAGCACCAGCTGTAAACTTGAGGAGACAAGATAACGAAGATTTACAGAAAAAGGGGGCGCCAGTCTGGTTTCAATCGACTTGGCAGCTTGGGTTCCAGTCAATTCAACATAATGAACCAAAGGTAAAACGTTCACTGTGACGAAGCTGAAGGAGCCTTCATCCAAAGACCCCTCCTCAAGAACACCAGATGGCACTATGCAGGTGCAACAGGCAGGGGTCAAGGAAGAGACTATGGAAATGATTACCTGAGACTCATTTTAAGAAGAAGAGGGGAAAGGTTATAAATATGTATAGGTATTCCTGGGGTTATTATGAATATGTAACACCTTACTGTATTTAAGCACGCCTCCTATTGTTAGAAGGTGCGCATGAATAGTGAAACAATCCCCCTCATGCCTGACGTCAAAATAAACTTATCTGCTTTATAACCTTGTGAGTTGTAAAGTTTTATGTCTTTATAGATTGTAAAGTTGTTTCTGCACATAATAGCGAGAAACAAAGCTTCCTTCTCCCTGCTTATTTATCCCATTGTGCCGTATGTTTCATAGTAAAATAGAAAGGTCTTAAACACAGGAGTTACTGGAGCATCTCCCTGCTCCAGGCTCAGAGCATGGCAGAGCCTTTTCAGAAAAAGAACTTTTTATCACTATTTTCATTAACAGCTAGAGCTCACAAATGAGATTTTAAGTGCTGTGTTGCACAAGAAAATTAACTTATTTGTACTGAATGGAAGAGAGCAGTGTGGAGTCTGTGTTTAGGGTTTGTCTGGGTTGTTTTTTGTCTCTGACTTAGCATGCCAGTGTGCAAATGGTTTAACAGCAACATTTAGCAATCTTTAGTAGAAATTTACGAACAACAAGACAAATATATACTAGATATAGTTCAGCTGAGGTCAGCAGTGATGCATTAGGGATTAATTTTGGCCAAGGTCTACAAACATACTTTGCAGACAAACAGGTCTTTGATGCCTCTTGGTATCTAGATGAGACCAGTTCCAGACAAAGAAAAAAAATCACAGCACTTAAGGTCTCAGGAACTTGTCCTTCACATAAGCAGTTGAAAAGAGCAGGTCAAATTAGGCCACAGACTGGAATAGAGCTTCTAAAGTCCGATCTGGCACCAAGTAAGATGCTTCTTGTAGCCAACTGTCTGTACCTTACAGAAAAAAAAAAAGCCTCCCGGGGTATCTCTTGCAGTGTAAGGCTGGAAGTGTTCTCTCTGTTTCAGAACTTTATTCCAGTGCAAATCTTGCATTCATTTTTTCACAGTAACTCTGAAGTTTAATGTCCTTGAAAAGGGCAAGTGCACAAAGCTGAGGAATGGTGACTTTTCTATGATGGCACAATGCTGCAGGCTATAATCAGTGCATTCCCTGAATCTTATAAGGGATTTCTTAACTCAGTTGAAGATGCAATACATGCCTGAGTTCGCTTCAGGCTATTTTTACACTGAGGATAGTCAAAATATGTGTCTGGCCTGAGTAAGGCATAGAATTATTAAAAGTATAAAGCTACAAAATATGCTGAAAGTCAATAATGCACAAGAAAGGAATACAGTCCTCCTGGGAGGCAACACACAGAAAAGAAGACGTATCTGTAGTTCTCCCATTACTCAGAAACAACAGAGAGTGAGATGTGAAAGAGCCATTTCCTGGCTGACAAAAAAAAGTGGTGGCATCAGCTCTGAATGTGTTTTTCCTTATTAGCTCTTCTTAAAACACAATCACCAATCCTACTTACCTTATACAGCAGTGACCTCAGCAAAAAAACCAAAGCCTACCAACAAATCAATCCAGAGACAAGTGCGAGTGTGCAAAGCCCAAATACAAGCCCTGAATGTTTGTTACCTTAATCAGAGAAGATGCTTTATTAGTGCTTTGGTTGTTCTTTCATGTTCACGTTCCTTCATAACTTGTCTGTTGTCCTGCTTATCCACCCCCAGAAAAGCCACACTGGAGCACCAGGAAATCCATCCATCTCCCCTGGGAGAAAAATCCTCTTTGAATTAGCCCCAAATGCCAATGCCAGGTGCCAGCCAGTGACCTGGAACCATGGGAAACCTCCACTAGGACCACATTTATTGGGGTCTTTGCCTTCTGAAAGCCCAGCCACTTACGAGTGCTCAGCACGCACCCAGATACGTCTCCACCATCACTTTTAAACCTTCCAATACAACTACATCTTAGATCTGGCTGGATTTAACTGGAGGGATAGTATGTGGCTTGGACTGCATGACAATAGTATGGGATAAATAATTTGTTTTAAACGAAGTCCAAGGCCTCTTTTGAAAAAAAAACAAAATGAAGTACATAAATAGAGAAAAATGTTCACCTTGGGTAAACTACCTGCTATTAAAATAATTTGTCAATTCTGCATAATGGAAGTTCTTTAAATAAATGACATTTTTACTTTTCAGTGAAGCTTTTCGCTCCAAGGTATGTGAAAATGCAAGGTACTGGTACTGCATGGACCTGCTGGGTGCAAGGACAAGGCTCCACCACATGCACCAGCAAAAGTCGCAGCATCAGGGGAAAGGGGGAGACAGACACTTTGTACTACAGGTGCACTTTGCTGAAGGGCCAAATTAGCGCTTCAGTGCTGCCGTTCTTTTCCAAAAGAAAAGTAGCAAAAACTCTAGGAAAATACTAAATAATAATAAAAATAAATAGTGTTCTGGAGAACATGAAGATCATTACCAAAACAACTGAAAGTAATATCCCTATTGCATATACAACCTTTCTCAGACCAAATTATTTTTCCTCACCCTTGGCTGAACAGTAATAGGCTATCAAGGCTGTGCAATAGAACCCCACACTACACAGTGAAAACCAGAGCAAGAAAATAAAATCTGAACCTATGGAAAACAGCGTAGCTGAAAACACAAGTGATGTATTCACAGAGGAGGCAGCAATAAATCATGCTTAGAAGTTAACCCCAATCATGCTGAAATAATGAAAGTTCCTGATGCATTACAGATGGGAGGTGGAAGGCAGAAAGCCAGAGGAGGAGAAGGCACATGGCTCTGCACCCCAAAAGCCCCTGAGTTATGTGCTTCAGTGGAGGGAGTGACATGTGTTTATTTTACTTTGCTGTTGTTTTCACAACCCCTTTTACCACATCAATGAATGACACCATTATAGGGCCTGAACTGTTTTTCAGCTGCAGCAATAACTTTAAAAATAACTTGACCTTCCAGACCTCAAATGGGAATGATGCTTAGAGCAGCCTCCACTACTTCAAGGCACAAACAAGAGGAGAGTTTTCTTAGGAAGTCTGGCATAAAAAAAACTATTAAACAACAATGTTTAAATACATGTAACAAAAACTGACTGTTTTTTCAAGTTTCAGTAATAAGACAAGTTTTGATATTTCAAACATTGTAAGATGCACGATTTTGATAACAGAATTTTGCTGCAGTGGTGGACAGGAAAGAAATAGTCAAGGCTAAATTTCCTTAAGTTACAGCATGTAAGAAAGAAGAAATTAGCCTAATTTGGTTTTATTGTCCTGGGCTTGCTTACAGCCCCACCTAGGGAAAAGGTCAGTGCAACATGATATGAAAAACACAATGATAATCCAGTCTTTGTACTTGGTTCTTGATGGAAAGAAAGAATGCCATGATCTTCAATGAAATGATAACAGGGATGAAAATCTCTGGTAAATTTGTTAACTTTGGAAGCAAGAAGCTTTCCAGTTCTAGTCAACGGACAAAATTTTTGCTAACTATCCTGCTTTTAAATAGATTATCACGGCTCTTCATGCCTCAAGGCACAATGGTACAGAAGCTGTAGCACTGGTTATTATGACCGTGCAAAGAATCAATATCTCTGATATTTCCAAGTTCAGCTAAGAACAAAAATATAAACTCTGTTAGGGGAACTTCAGAGTTTCAGTTTGTAGCATGTATTTATTTGGTTTGAAAAGGAAATACAGTTCCTGAAAGTAAATGGGTACAAAACAATGATTAATCCACAAAAATATTGCTGAAGCTGCACTGGTAGTTGCTTCACCTTGCCTTCCAGATTGCTGCAGTGTGAAGCTGGGTAATAGTATTCATTGAATTTCTGCAGAGTAGTTCCCAGCTCACCCAGGCAATTACAGCCTGAATTCAGCAGGAGGCAGGTGGTGTAGCTGCCCTGTGTTAGAGCTGATCATACAAGAAGAGTTTATTACTATTGATAACATGTTAAAAGGAGGAGGTTTTCCTAAACAAAAACACTAACAGGGTTGTTTCTTACTTCAAGTTTCCAGATCCACATAGGGCTTTTTTTCTTCCCCATGCTCTAAAATTTACACTTTTTAAACTTCATAATATGTTTCTCTACCTTGAAGATGTTAATAGAATTTTAAGTAGACTAACAATGATAGTATTTTTACACTCTATTAGCAATTTAAGGTTCCATTTCATTTATAACCTATACAGTGATTTATTTTAAAACAGAGTTATGACTGGTTTGTAACTCTATCTCATAACAAATTTGGTGAGAAGCTATGTAGTGAGATTAGGAGAAAGATTCATTCATAACTTTTAGAGGGCAAGAAAAGTGGCAATGGAAAATTCATAACTGGCTTTTTTAGAAGCATTTGCAAAGAATAAAAACATAAAAACAATGTAAAAATCTAATACATTAAAGCTATTAAGGGACTGGCTTCAAATAATGACCAACATTTACAGAGCATGAGCATACAAGCATGAGCATACAAGGTGTATGAATAACAGCTCTACATCTCAGCCTCCAAAACAAAAATATTCTGATGATGTTTAAATATCTGCAATAAAATCAATGTCAAAACCACACTAATCACATAAATCTACATCTACAGCTATTTCTTACCTTCTTAGCTACTTAATCCACAGCAAAACGCTTATCAGAATTGCGGCCAAAACAAGGTGACCATCAATTCTACAAAGTGCCTTTGAACATGTCTGGAAGTATCATGGATAAGCCTATGCATAGGCTTTCTTAGACATCTTTTATGCTTCTGCTTCAAAACTTGCTTGGATGTCTTTGTGAATTGGAACCTCTTTTCTGACATCTTACAAAAGGGTCTGCAGATTCAACTCTTCTCCTAGATCGATTTTGAAGACTTGGACAACAAACCAAGGCCATCCTTTTGCTCTCAGATTTCTGGAGCAAACCAAAGCAGAATCAGTTTATGGAACCTTGTTGCTGACTTGCATAGACCAATATATTCAAGTTCTCTAACTAATATATTCTTAGGTACTTGAAAACCAACATTGTACTATACCTATTGGTTAAACATTTTACTTTTTTCTTCCCTGTTTTTATTTTCTGTCTTGAGGTCTCTGCACACCTCATTTGAGAGGGGCAGCTAGTGACTGCACATAAATCATCCCTTTCTGAGAAGCTGTTTGGGAAAGAATCACTTTCCCTTCTCCACACCGACCAGAATTTTGCCCTTGCCATTTTAATCACATAGAGCTACTAAGCGCAGAACCAGAACCTGGTATTTTCTCACTGCTGTTGCGTTGCCACTTCCCTTGGGCAAACGAGGCATGAGGGAATATGAGCAACAAATTGAAACTTCCCTGTTTCATTAGCTAAAACTAACAGTATTGCATTTGTGAACAGTATTGCCTTTGCATCCCATTTTTTGTGAGCAGATATGAAGGACTGATGGGAAATGGCCCATTTTTAACCCACCTCAGTCTGAAGCTGACACTGTAATGCCACAGCCATTCTTCACATAGAGTTCACAGCCAGTATCAGAACAGACATCCTGACCGTTTCGCTGAAGTGAAAAGCACATATCTACAACGATGCCTTCAAGGCACATTTGGCTGAAAGAGCCAATGGATTGTGCTTCAGAAGGAGAGACAAGGCTACACAGTCAGAATGAATGAGCAGTGAAGACAAAAATTACATTCATATCTAGTCCTACCTATTTGACAGGTTTTTGGAGCAATAACACCACAGAAGCAGACAGGCTCTGATTACGTATGAGCATCTGCACGTACACGTCTAAAACAGTTGCCAGCAAAAGTGCATTTCTCTCAGTCCTGAAGCTTAAAAGTGGATTTGACCATCACAATGAAAGGATGATAACACTGTCTGACCTCTGCCTGACTTGCTGCCCTCCTCCTGGATGCTGACTGGCACTGACTGTTGAGAAAAACTAAAAATAACCAGCCTGTCTTTTGTATTGTAATAAGGTCAAAGTGAGAAAAAGAGGTGGCATATTTGTGTTCCTTGCTGCTCTTCACCCTCTTGTCATCTTCCTCGTATAGTTTTCCCCTTGAGAACAGAGTCTGTTGCAGAAAACACAATTAGCACAGATGATGGGAGCCAAGAACATATTAATGATTTCAGACCAATGCCAAACTGGTAATGAGTTTGGGGTTTTGAGGCAGAAAAGGGAACGTAACGAGAGAGCCTACTCCACAAAGAATGGCATACTTAAAGATGGCATCACATTGCTACACAGATCAGAATTCAGTTTGTAAGTTGTAGGCTGAATGGAGCCCAATGAGAGGATGCCATCACATAGAGCACAAAAACACAAACCCCAAAGACACTCTTTTTTCATATTTTTCAGGGTTTCATAGGTTTTGATTCTATGTGGCTTCTTTCTTTTGCTGGTTTTCTTGCCAAGGAAATTTTTCCTAAGTTACCAAAGATACACATATATATATCCAAATATATGTACTAGATGTGTCATGATCAGTCTTACTCTGCACCTAAGAAATCACACACTTCTGGGGTCAGATACAGAGCATTGCTGGTGACCTAAGAGCTGGTAAAGGACAAGAAAAAAAGACACTGAAAATAAATGTGGTTTTTCAACAAACAAGAGCAGATCTGGAAGCTCAACTACCTTGGCTGGTAATTATAGTCCACGCGTGATCAGCATGCATGAATTTCCCTCAAGATCTAAGTACTAATCACATCACCAGAAGAGATAGTTAGGTTTTTCAGTTTGGGTTGGTGGGTCTCATATCTGAATCAATGACTCTTCAGTGCCATCAGTTCTGCACTGCTTAGTCATGAGCAGTATCAAAAGTTCAGGAGGAAGCAGGTTAAGAAAACTGGCAGTGATGCATCCATAGGCAGAGAACAGGAGAAAGTCAACAACAGAAATTAAAGTCAGGCAATGCAACAATGCATGTGGGGGCCCCCAGAAGGAGAGAAATAAGACTGAAGCACTTGTGTACTGATGACTGGGAGTAAATCAAGATTGCTATGCTGTAACCCCAACAAGTCCCAAAGGCATAAAACATTGAACAATTGCCAGGCACATTCTAACACTGAATGACTGGGAAGAACTGCATCAGTCTCTCAGAGAGTCTTTAACTGTTTTTTTTTTTTTCTTTTTCTTTTCTCTTTTTTAAGTTGGAAAATGCTCAGGGTATTAAAATAAATAAATAAAAAGATCAAAGGGAATTCATTGGAACAGGGACAACAAACTTTCATTCTTTGTTTTATATTCTCTATCAGTGGCATGTCACTAAAACTTATGCTCTATTTGCTTACGCACTCAGGCAGTGAGGACTTTCAGCAAAAATTGCTCCTTCTTGCTATGTCTTTATCTGGAAGAGTGCTTAAGCTTTTGGACTTGAACTTCAGAAAGTCTGGCACTCAGGGTATTCTTCCCTTCCTGCTTAATCCCAGGCAAATGAATGAAGTCACAAGGTACCAGTCAGCACAGCTCCTGGGCTCTTGCTCCTCAGAGTCCTAATCACATTGCAAGGATTCTCTAAAAATTGGCAATGAAGCTAATCCCAGCACTGCCAAAACCCGTCTTACTCCACACCACTTGAATAGACAAAAGCCCAAGTTATTCTTAACCAGCAAATTAATACTGAGAAGACTGAGTCAGCACATGCATTTCTTATGAGGGCTTCCTCATTTAGAAACAAAAACAAATCGGCAAAGTGATGCATTTTGTAAAAAGTAAAGACCACACTAAATGAACATTTTCTCAAGTTCAGAGGGTTGCTGGTCCAGCATCCAAGTGTCCGCTCACATGTGTGTGATACCTGAGGAACAGAGATATTATATGACGATGCTTTCCCTGGCAGCCCCTCCCAGCCCCCTACATCAAGGGGCTGAGACCTTTCTGACCTCGTGCTCAGTCTGGATCTTCAGGTATAAGCAGCAGCACTGATGGCCCCATCCTCCATGAAATTTGTCTGGCTCTTCTTTAAATCCAGGTATACCTCTGGCTTTCACAAGCTCGCCTCTCAGAACGTTCTCACAGAATGCCTTGTACAGGGGGGTACATAAAGGGCTTCGAAACGTTACTTTGGCACAAATAAGGGGTCATTATTTCACAGATCTTACGTAAGAACAAGCACTGCCAGATCCTGATTTGATTAATTACTGCCCAGAGATTACGAAGCACAGCTCAAAGTACACCCTCTCTCATTTTCTATTTGAGGCCATGCAAAGGACCCTTTCTGAAAGAAAGAGCTGGGAAATTGAGTGTTTATAATAAGGCATTTTGTATTTATGCAACAGTCTCTTGGTTATGCTCCATTATCCCGCCTGGCCTTTTTTTGACCTCCCTACTGTCCATTGTTTGACTGTTATTCACAGCAGAGCTAAACGCCTGAACCTTGCCAAATAAAACGGTGTCATGCATGTGTCAGATCACAAGTTGGCATCCTAAGTCATTGTTTCAGGCTCATTAACAGGAAACACAACCAACCAAATCTGCTTTTGGTAGCTTGCAGGTATTATTCAAGGGCGAGAACAACAGAAGAAGCAGCTGACAACTACCCTGAGAAAAAAAAAAAAATCACAACAAAATGTATTTATCCCGCACTGCTGACCTTTCTGTTCTACAACAGTTGGTGTTTATGATGAATATGAGCTTGGAAACAATCATTTTATGAGCAATTATAGGATTTGAGAAATTTAGGATTATGAACCATATTTCAGGAAATAAAAGGGTGACTCTTACCACAGGTACCTTTGGCTTCACCTGCAAAAACAAGTGGTTTGTTGGCCAGTGCATGAAACAAGAGCTACAAGAAAGTGTTTGGTGGTAACCAAGTAGTAGATGAAGTTGGATGGCAGATTTATAATTAAACCCTTATCTGTCAATAAGGGCACTCAGAAGCAGTCAAACAGGACAGATCTTGCTGCCTATACTCAAAGCTCACTCTTTGACAGGCAGTATCAAGCTAGTAGCAAACCTATCCCTTTCACAGCATGAGGAGAGATTTGGTAGGATTACAAATCATAGCTTGCTTTATTGTTCTGTCTCCAACACATGAAGAAAGCCATTTTGTTTCTTTTCAGAAGTTCAGTGAGCAGGGAAACTAAATGCACAGGGCAGAGGAAACCTTTTAATAAGCATCAGCATCTAACTCTACAAAACAACACCCTCACAAAACCACTGTAAAAACTGCACAAATATTAGTAATAAATTTTTGTTGGCGAACACCCATTGATGATAACCTCCACAGTTTAGTACCTTCCAGACTGCCTCATGCTGCAAAGCCAGGCTTTACACTTGAGTGTGCTCTGCGGCTGTGGTTTCCCATCGCAGGCTGTGGTGACAACGGTCACCAAACCCATCTGCATACCACCATCATTGCTTGTTAAGAGAAACTCTGCAGTGGCCCTGTTTTACAGGGATTACACCTTGGTCCACATCAGTGTGAACTGAGCAGATGTAGGCACTTGTACAAGACATAGTGTGACTGATATGAATGTAATATGAATAGAAATATGTGTGTAAGTGTCAGAAAGAAAAAAACCCAACACAATAAGGGTTAAAGGCATGGCCTGCTGTGACAGTGAAGAGCATCACTTGCTGCCAATCACTTGAAGACCCACCAGTGGCCTTCACTTACAAAAATGCACTGCTGATTTTCCAGAGACTGTGTCAAGTGGACAGGAACTTGGAGGAATGACAGGGTCACTCTCCATTCTGCTCAGCCTAAAGCCCCAGGAGAACCTGCAGCTCTCTCCAACTTAGATAAGAGCACAGACAAGTAGGTGCCTTCACAGGAAAAGCATTAACATCTGACTGCTCACAGAAACTGTTAACATGTTTTTAAAGAGCTTCAGATAAGACACAAGTATACACTGGAATTTGATTAGAAGCAGGTCAGCAATACCTAAGGAAATTTCCCGTGTTACAGAACATTATGCTATTATAAGATAATTACAATTAAGGTCAATCTGAATACTTTTCCTGAAAGTAGAAGGAAATAATACATTTTTAGCAAACTTTTAAGCCTCTCAAGACAAAAAAAAAAATCCCAACCATTAGCACTATCAGCAGAGCAGGGAGAAATATTTATTAGGCAACTAGGCACCAGCAAGCTGGAAAATCTCCCTTCAGCAGGCTCTTCTGAAAACAGGAGAGAGAAAAGAGAAACACCTCCCAGTGGGCAAAGTAACAAATTTATATTCTAAGCCTAATTCAGAGCCAGTTCCAGCCAGTTGAAGGAAACTTCCAAAACAAAGGAATGTAAATATAGTCAATTAGGCTATGATAATACTGCCCTTAATTTGATGGGAGTGCTCTCCTGACAAGAGGACCAGTTTTGCCATCTCTCTATCACGCCGCGGCTGCACTTTGTTTCTCAGGCAGCTCTGACCCCCCAGAGTCATCTCCATGGCCTGCTCTGGCATCACATTCCTACAGCTTCTTTTCAAGAAGCAGTGCTTGCATGAAGGTACATGAAGACAAAGACACCATTACCAATGGCCACATAGAATACTTCACCATACTTCCTTACTCATTCTCCCTCTAGAGATGAAGCCATTGCTACAAGTACCAGCATAATACTAGTAAGAAGATAAAGATATTTGCACTGTAGGTTTTATTTAATCAGTGTAAATGCCAAAAGAAACTTCCATTCTTCAGTAGATTGAGTGGGACAACTCTATTGATGAGGCCACTGGGAAGCACAGGACAACACCACAAGGGAGCAGGCGAGGTCATGGAAGGATGCTGCATGCATCGTCACACTCAACACTGCAGTCACTTAAATCACTTCACTGTCTAGGATAACTGTCAAAGCACAATCACAGGTTCCTTATTCTATGCATGAAGAAAATTAGACAACTATGAGGGAAAGCAAGCTTCTATCGAAGAGAGTTCACTACTCTTTAAGAGAGCTTTGTCCCTGTGGCCAGGCTGCTAAAAGGTGCTTCCTGTAATACACGGTTCATAGCAATGATTCCTCTCCCAGACTTATTTTTTCCATCTTTCTTCAATATGGAGTCAGAGTAAGTTACTTCATTTGGTAACCTGGAGCTACCTCCGTCCAAGAGCTCAGTAGCCAAACCACTGGCCACAGGAGATCCAGGCCGAAGACCACGCTCTCTCTGAGAGATGGAGACAGCCTTTGCTGAGGGCTGTCACCTCACAGAAGAGAGACTGGGGTTCTGGTTTATGCTCCAATTAATATTTAAGTACTTATTAAATATTAATTGAAATAGGGACTAGAACTAGTTGCCTATTCCCACCTGAGTGGTTTAGCCTTTAGGCTACAGTCCTTCTTATGAGCTTGCTCACCCTCGCTCTCCCTGACCCACAAAATAATAACTATCACCCAACAAAGTGGAACAGCTTCATCCAAAGAAATGAGGAGCCTGGCACCTGACTGCTAGGGCACTTTCTTCAGAGGGAGAACTGCATTCATAATCCCTCAGGCAGAGAAGAAATTGGAGACCCAAACCTTGCCACAACCACAGAACCAGAGAGTGGAAGGACATCAGTAGGTGAGGAGGTCAGCTAGGGAAACATCTCCTTGGAAGATCCCCATAGCTCCTACAACAGGGCTTGATATCCAGCAACAGTGTAGTAAAAGACTTCAGTCCAAGCCAGAAGTGTTCCTGAATGCATCAGGAAAGAGACCTTTACATTGGCAGAAAATGTTACAGGTGGAAACGTAGGCACCTAATGATGCATCTGATTATGGTAGGAGCCTCCACGAGTAGGTGACAATTGAATATATTAAGGATCTCAGTTTTAAAACTAACTACACCCTCCATTAAACAGGAATGTACCAAAATCTTGTTAAAATCTAAACCTAGAGTAACAAAATCAGACCCTGAAATTAGTGTGGGTATTAACTAGATATGTGTTCACATTTAAAGTTTATAGGATTTACTCTGAATTGTCAAAAATTAGTAAAATTCCTAGCTCTTCAGACTGATAAATTATAATTTCTGAATAGGAAAAAGCCAATTAGGAATTTTTAACGCATATTTGGTATAGAAATACCAGTTATTTTTGGGTTGTGGTTTTTTTGTGTTTGTTTGTTTGTTTGTTTTTTTGGTTTTTTGTTTTTTAATAAAAGTCAACTTGAAGATAATATCTGTAAATTTTTTTTCATTTCTCATGTATTTTCAGAATGCAGATGTGGCCATATAGCATAAGGTTACACTCTGGAATGGCCATAGCTAGCAGTAAAATTTCTTGTAATGATTCATCCAGCACAAGTGCTCTTGCTTTACATTATACATAGGTTCCTCTCAAAAAAAGTCCAGGCTGCCACACCCATAAGTTACCTGACCAGCGTGAAGTACAAGACCATTGTACTGCTGAAGTAAATAAAATTTAGCTATTGATTTCAAGGGCAGTGGGTTTGCACAGCTTCATCCGAGATTTTTTTTCTACCTGGTTTCAGTACATAATGCCTCACCAATTCGTATTCTTCTCCCCATCCACTTTTCCACTGCCCTTATTCCTGCTTTTGGCCTCTGCTAGCCCAGGTGTGTGCTTTTGCCATGGCCCATTAACACTGCCATCACATAAACCTCCCTGTTCATCAGTTATCTCCTGGACTGCAGGTACCCAGGTGTTGAATTCTTTCTGCAATCCCAGCAGCTGCTGCAGTGATATTTAATAGCACAGACTATAAGTTTTAACCCTTTGCTTCCTGATGTTCTTATGTTATTCCTCCTCCTTTTTACTAGTCGTCTTGAAAAAAAACCTGACTCACACCTGCAACCTCTTCAGACACAAAAGCACCCATCTACCCACCTCACACAAATCCTGCTCCTGGTGTCATAACACCTACACAACTCAAACTGTACCATCATGTTTCATCTCCATTTTCTACAATTTCACCTGCATCTCCTCTTTACTTCATGCTCTTTCCCCTCCAGTTGCCCCCTGCTTAAAGTCAGATGCCCAGCTCCAAGGCACTCAGCCTCCTCATGGAGGAGGAATATGATCTCATCACAAGAACCTTCTGCTCCAACTTCTGAGCTGGGTCACTTGTGCTTGCATAATCACCTCTGTGTAGTTATCAACTTCTCACGGTAGTGATTTAATCTTCTTTATCCAAAGTTCTTACGGTTACCATAAGGAAAGATTATTCAGTGGCACAAATGGGAAAAAGTCACTCATCTCCTGACTGTAAGAAAACACAGTGTTTTTAAATAGGAAAAAAACAAACACCAGAGAACTTAAAAATTATTTTAGAAAAACATATTAAAAAAAAATAATATTTCTTTAACATTTGTAATAAATGCATGCAATTCATACATGGCCAGAAAATGTTTAATGAGTTAATAAGTATACTGATCTCTCCACACACAGAGGCCATCTACCATAAACTGCATAATGCATAACATACAGATTTTGTAAATCTGGTGTTTGACTGCTAAAAATGATCTCTCTGGCCTCAGTTTTAAAATCAGGGTATTTTTTGGTTCAGATTCCATCAGTTTTAAGACTCTCCAAATAACCTTGTACATGCCCTTTCTGAGGTCTTGGTGGGAAAAAAAGAATGAAATGTACTGCCTACTTTCCAAAAATATATCTTTTATTTAGTTAGGTGATGGTTAATACTATTCCTATCCATTACTCTAGGGATTTTATTACATCAAAAAATAATGCTGCTGGTGTTTTTATCTTTTGATCATTTTAACATGAATCTAGAAAGAAATCTGTCTACAGAGATTCTAGGTTTATCATTCACCATCAGGGTGAGACAAATGCTCAAATTTCTCAAAAAATACGTTTTTTCTAGTGATGAGCATTGAAATAAGTTTTTTTTTTGCTTTCCCAGATTGAGATGCATAATCTCCAGAGACCAAAGCCTGATATATTCCCTTTTATAACAAGAGGGATCCAGGTCAAGCTGCCCTAAAGACATCAGCTGTGACTATATGGCAGATACTTGCAAAAAGTCATGAATTTTTAAACTCTGGTGCTATGGAAATCCCAAGATTCCTAGAAGCCATCGGCATTCATGTGAGTGTATTTTGATGGTTCACTAAATGCTCATACACATTTATATGACTATGGATTTCTGTGCAAATTCAGAAAGCAGAACATATTCAGAAAGAATTCCCATGACAGACTAGAGAGCAAAGAAGCACCAACTGTGTTATTTAGGGATATAGTACCAATAACATGGGTCACTTTTTGAAAACCTAGCTATCAGTCTTCAGTATCACAAGAGGCTGAGCACATGGATGAAGTATCATAAATTTCTGTCATCTATGCAAAAATGCAATTTCCAGAAGCACACAGCAGTTTTTCAAACCTTTTATGTTCAGTCTGAAGGTGAAAGGAGTGATTATTTTTTGGTTTAGGTTGTGAGATGTTTCAGTAAGGTTTAAAAAACAACTATAAAGCATATTCTCTTGAGGGTAATAGGGGGTGGGCAGGGAGGGGAAGAGGCAGGATACAGCCAGGTGACTTACATCCATAATCTATCTTTACATCACTCAGTACAGTTGCTCACATAAAGACCATCCTTTTTTCTTCCATTTTTTTTTCCTCTAATTAGATCGCCATATATACTGGCTAAAGAGACAAATTACTTTCTCAATGTAATGATCTACCTGTAGCAGCTTCTAATGACTGTCTTCACCTCAAAATGTACCAGGCATTTCATTTTTTCCCCCATCTTAGTGCTTGTCAAGATTTGGAGTAAGTTAAGCCTGTCTTTTCCCATTAGCAGCACCCAAACCAAGACAAGCAGACAAAGTCCATAAACGCAGTAGAAGGACATGTCATTTCTGCAGGCACTCAGACATTGCAGCCTTAGGATTTATGTGTATGGACCAAGGTTTATTGAGCTGTACAAGGGTGAGACTCCTTTGAGCACAAAGTGAAATAAGGGTGTAATTCAGTGTGACAAGACTCCTAAGACCCTGAGGTAGGTGTCAATCACTCTCTATCTCTTATTATATTCAAGTAATTAATCATAATAGTGTGTAGTGTAAGCTTGGTAATGAACTGACTGCACTAATTCCATTTATGTTTAAATACATTGATTGAAATTCCACAAAAAGTTCAACATAGCCAAGGACTTTATACTCAGGGTCCAACTTCATCTTAATAACAACAATCAGTTTATCAGCCTTATTTTTATTCAAGTAAATTCTTTTCTTGCATTTTAACTAAATACTAAGACTTGTTTCTTTTTAGCATTAGAACAGAAAATAATTGCAGCTGGTCTCACAGTAGGGGTTGCTATTATCTCCAAAGAAAAGAGGACAATCAATATTCTAGGGAGGACAGGTACTGAAACTGCCTCTTGAATAACTTATAGATCAATAATCATGACAGAAAATGGAAGAGAGATTTGCATTTGAAGGAATTCCAAGGAGACCCCAGAGGAAGGAATTGAGTACAAAGACAAAGATGTATTTTTTTCTAACTCTCTTCTTTGTTTGTGACTGAGGTCCAGGTCTTCAGGACATGTGAGTTTTAAACTAATGGTTAGGTGTTTGCAGCTGATTGCCTGCTACCAAGAAGATTGTAGGGTATGATTTTAGGATGAGTAGATATAAACTTGATTTTTTTTTTTTTAACCCCTGCAACAGAAATTACAATCACATATTTTAATTGGAACTTGTGAGTAAACAGCATATATTTACTTCTTACTGAAACCTAATTTGTATTATATTATGGGCAAATCCAGTGCAACCATTAAGTAAGAACATTCAATGGGAATAAAGGACCTACTGCCAGGGAGACACTTGTCCCAGGAGTTTCTTTAGGTTAAAAGTATGTCATTCCACTCAGCTACAGAAAACATTATAATCTTAGTTAATTTGTTAAATTCACATGAAATAATCACTTTCCATGATCACTTAGGAAAGATCTCTTCTAGCAGCTGGACACTGGGGAGATCCCCTATGTCCAATCATTACTGGAGAAAGCAGGAAGATGTAGAGGTCCCATCAAGTGCTGCATTCCCCTGCATGTACTTGCCCTGCTTAGAAAACTGAATTTATAGAAGTTTGTAAGAGAAACAGTAAGATCAGTATGAATGAGGTATGAATGTGTGTGTGAAACCACTAGAACAGGGGTATCAAACTCCTTTTCACTGGGGACCACATCAGCCTTGCAGTTGCCTTCAAAGGGCCGAATGTAATTTTAGGACTGAATAAATGTAGGAGTGGTTACATTTATACAGCGCTAGAAGAAATGGCAGAAAGATGAAAGAAAAGTGTGCCTTGAAGGCACCTTGATGAACACACCATCAAGATTATAGCAAACTTATGTACAACATCTCAGACACCCAGATTGCAAAAGCAGCCTTCATCCAGGGAAGGAAACTATAGTGCAACGAGTAGATCAGTAGAGATGGACAGGGACCCACACCAGTGAGACAGGCCAAAGAGACTAAATATTTTGATAAATGTCAACTCTTTAGGGGCACAAAAGGCACACCCAAAATGAGCACATGGTCACAAACCTATAGGGAACCCAGGACAGGTGATGAGGACTTGATAGTCAGTATTCCTTATCCTCCATTTCACCAGAGTCTGGCCAGAGTCTAAGAAAGTGAGCTAGAGCCAATTTGCTAGCAAAGCTGAAGGACACAGTCACCTTCTTCCTGTGCATAGTCTTGTGTCAGGCTTTGCTACATAATTTGTACAAACTAACTATCAACATAGAAAGAATAAGCTAGTAAAATTATATCAGTCCTCCAGTAACTGGGATATAGAAACAGTAGTCAGTAAAAAAAAAAAAAAAACAAAACCCTTCTGGTTTAAGTTCCAGATTTCAAGCGGAAAACAAAAAAGACAACTTATAAAATATTACTAAATTATCCACTGAAATTAATCAATAGCCACTGTGTCCCATATAGCCAGTAACTACATTTGGCTTCCTTATTGTTACCCATCTTCTAAACATGAGCATACATTTTAATTTTGCTCTACAGTAGAAGAAAACTGGTGAATGCTTTAATTCTAGCCAATCATAGAATCATTTCAGTTGGAAGAGACCCTCAGGATCATCAAGTCCAACCATAACCTAACTCTAGCACTAAACCATGTCCCTAAGAACCTCGTCTTCAGACCTTTTAAACACTCAGAATACCTGAGAAATTACGTGAATGTTGAGAAGGAGAGGAATTGCATTAATATCATAAGTATGCAGGAAATGTGTTTATATAAAATTCACTTATATGCAGGGGCTATAAAATGCAATGCAAAATGCTAAGAGTACTTGGGAATTTATAGCTTCCTGAATTAGATTTTATTGTATTTGTAGGGGTTTTCTTGTTTAAAAATAATTTTTAAAGTGGCACATTTTTCCTTTCAAAATTATAGTTCACTCAGGCCAGGTGGTTTCTGGGATGACAGACTGGTAGGTGAGCATTTTTACTTCTTGTGGTATTTTCATGACTCAGAGCCATGCCATCCATGATTCTCCAAGAAAATTCAGCCTCCTGTTCCCTGCAAATACCCATTTACCTCTTTCAAGTCTTGGACAATAGCAGTGAGTCTCTCATTCTCTGCCTGGACATTGGTAACCACCGCCCTGCTCTGCTTCAGCTCATTCTGCATCTCCAAAATCTTCCCAAGGTAATAAGCTTCTTTTGACGCAGACTCCTGGAGGAGAGTCTCTTCACGTGTTTCCCCATCTTCAGCCACCTTGCGGTGAATAGAGAAGGACTGTCCAAATGCCTGCAAGAAAAAAACAGCACACAGAATAAAACTAATGAAGCCCTAGAAAAATCATCAACAAAAACAAGCAGCTGCCTAGCCAGCAGGAATGAATTAGATCTGTGAGTTCCAAACTCTGACCTAACAAATACTGCCTTAGCAGCTTCCCAGCAGCTGAGGGACACCATTTAGCTGAAATGAGGCATCTTGAAGCTGTTCTCATTTGCAGTATGGATTTATGGCCCCTATCCAGGCAACCTCCACTGAGATCAAGATGGTGCTCTGCTAACTAGCCACTAATTAGCACCAGTGTTTAACTCTGCTGCATGAGGGTCAGCTGATAATCTGTCAATTCCTTTCTTCGTTAGTTCTGCAAAACCAATGTGTGGTTTGTTTTGTTCTAAAGAGCATAAATAGCTGACAAATCCTTCTAAATTCCTTTCTATTTTCAACATTGTCTTATGATAGAAGCTGACTTCATGGTATGGAAAAAAACTTCCTATAACTTGAAAGAAAAAATAAATGGTCTGAGTACAAAGCAGTGGCCACTGGTAAACAAAACACAGAGTTTGAAAGCCCCTCCATTTCATTTGTACTCAGTGTTTTCTGTTTCTGCTGTAAAGAAGCAATATTTAAGTATTAAAGAAGTTTCTAAATATATAGGTAATTTTCAGTGATTGTCTTCCTCTTTTCTTGTTACTGGCTTAGAGAGATCAGTTTCATAGAGCAATATTCCTCAGTGACAATTTCTGATGGTATTTTGGACAATTCTGAAGCAACCTGGAAGAAAGCAAAGTACAAGCCATCATAGTAGAGGTGATGGAGATACCATTTAACTAGCAAAGACAGAGGAGAAAAAACCTGCAATAATATCATGACATAAAAAAAAAATGTAACAACACAAAAGAATATATAAATAAAAATAAAATTAAAATAGTAATAAAATAATAAAAGAAAAGCAAAATCTGTTTTGTTTGTATTACCTTTAAAAAGAGACATATGTTTGAAAATGAAATGGCCTAATTCTGGCAAAAGCCAAAAGAAGGCATCTAATGTTAAGAATATTTAGCCTAACATAGGCAAGAGCTCTCTCATATAACTTAACTCAAAGAGAATATGTTTGAAATAGCATGATTTTTTTCCCCCAATATGAGAGAGATATAAGTCATGGTCATGTATATTCTTTCAGTGGGAAATTATCCCCAAAAGCCTAATATCTACCTATTCCTATGAAACCACAAAGCAGAGTATACATTCGTACCAACTGTAACCAGTGGCCTCCTTTGCCTTCCCATCAATAAGAACTACTTGCCAAATTAAATCCATTGTTTTATTGCTGCTATTTATAGCCTTTCAGAACACATTCTAAGTTTTACTGGCACTAGGACTGAAGCAGCCCCCTAGAAGCTTCAAAGCAAAACCCTGTTCAAAAACTTTTTATCTTTTAAGTCTACTTCACTTAGAGAATCCTGTGAACTCAGCATTAAAGGATTCTAAAAATATTCAATAATGTATTAACCCAGCTGTCTTCTCAAAAGACTGCAAGTTACTGAAATAGCAAGCATCAGCAACTTGCCAAATAGGGTTTTCCAAATAACAAGAAATTCAATTTAATGAAACTGTTCAGCACTGAATCAGTCACTGTATCTATGAATCTAAGAAGACTGTTTCAGCAACACTGCCAATATCTTATTCTACATACTTATGTTTGATGGCCCACTGTTCCTAACTTGAGACTGAGCAAAAAGCAGTCTAATTAAGATCCTACAAGAAAAATATTAAGGCCACATGTCCAGAGGAAAAATCAAAACACAGCAGAACAGTGCCAATCCAAAGGAGGAATATAAGGCTGCTGTTAGAGGATGTAGGAAGGCAGCTAGGACAGCCAAGGCCTCCTTAGAATTACAGTTGGCGAGAGGGGTCAAGGACAGCAAAAAGAACTTTTTCAAATACATAGCAGATAAAACTAATACCAGAGGCAACGTAGGCCCACTGATGAATGGGGTGGGTGCCCTGGTGGCAGAAGATACAGAGAAGGCAGAATTACTGAATGCCTTCTTTGTCTCTGTCTACTCTGCTGGAGGCTGTCCTGGCGAGCCCTGTACCCCTGAGACCCCGGATGAAGCCAGGTCAATGGAGGAGTTTGCTTTAGTTGATGAGGACTGGGTTAGGGAGCAATTAAATAGTCTGGACATCCATAAATCCATGGGTCCAGATGGGATGCATCCATGGGTGCTGAGGGAGCTGGCTGAAGTCATTGCTAAATCGCTCTCCATCATCTTTGCCAAGTCTTGGGGAATGGGAGAGGTGCTGGAGGATTGGAGGAAAGCAAATGTCACTCCAGTCTTCAAAAAGGGCAAGAAGGAGGACCCGGGTAATTATAGACCAGTCAGCCTCACCTCTGTCCCTGGGAAAGTGATGGAACAGCTTATCCTTGGTGCCATCTCAAGGCACATCAAGGATAAGAGGGTTATTAGGGGCAGTCAGCATGGCTTTACCAAGAGTAAGTCATGCTTGACCAACCTCATAGCCTTTTGTGAGAATGTAACAAGGTGGATGGATGATGGCAGGGCAGTGGATGTGGTCTACCTTGACTTCAGTAAAGCCTTTGACACAGTCTCCCACAGCATCCTCACAGCTAAGTTGAGGAGGTGTGGTCTAGACAATAGAGCAGTGAGGTGGGTTGCAAATTGGCTTAAAGAGAGAAGCCAGAGAGTGGTAGTCAATGGTGCGGAGTCTAGTTGGAGGCCAGTATCTAGTGGAGTGCCTCAGGGGTCAGTACTGGGGACAATATTATTCAATATACTCATTAACGATTTGGACGAGGGAACTGAGTGTACTATCAGCAAGTTTGCTGATGACACTAAGCTGGGAGGAGTGGCTGACACGCCAGAAGGCTGTGCTGTCATCCAGCGGGACCTGGACAGGCTGGAGAGTTGGGCGGGGAATAACCTGATGAAATTTAACAAGGGAAAGTGTAGAGTCCTGCATCTGGGCAGGAACAACCCCAGGTTCCAGTATAGGTTGGGAAATTACATATTAGAGAGCAGTGTCGGGGAAAGGGACCTGGGGGTCCTGGTGGACAACAGGATGACCATGAGCCAGCACTGTGCCCTTGTGGCCAGGAAGGCCAATGGCATCCTGGGGTGTATTACAAGGGGGTGGTTAGTAGATCAAGAGAGGTCCTCCTTCCCCTCTACTCTGCCCTGGTGAGACCACATCTGGAATATTGTGTCCAGTTCTGGGCCCCTCAGTTCAAGAAGGACAGAGAATTGCTGCAAAGAGTGCAGTGCAGGGCAACAAAGATGATTAAAGGAGTGGAGCATCTCCCTTATAAAGAAAGGCTGAGGGAGCTGGGTCTCTTTAGTTCGGAGAAGAGGAGACTGAGGGGTGACCTTATTAATGCTTATAAATATATAAAGGGTGAGTGCCACGAGGATGGAGCCAGGCTCTTCTCGGTGGCAAACAATGATAGGACAAGGGGTAATGGGATCAAGCTGGAACACAAGAGGTTCCACTTAAATTTGAGAAAAAAACTTCTTCTCAGTAAGGGTGAAAGAACACTGGAACAGGCTACCCAGGGAGGTTGTGGAGTCTCCTTCTCTGGAGACATTCAAAACCCGCCTGGACATGTTCCTGTGTGACCTCACCTAGGCATTCCTGCTCCAGCAGGGGGATTGGACTAGATGATCTTTTGAGGTCCCTTCCAATCCCAAACATACTGTGATACTGTGATATCTTGCAGATGTATTAATTACTGTGTTTCTTTTCACTATGGTGCTGCCTTGTGTGGTATGACTACTCATGAAAACCCGTTAAAAATCACCTCTGGTACCTTGGTGGCTCTTAGTTTCAGCAATCACACTGCAGAGCTTTTCTGACAAAGTAAATCATCTTCCAAGTTCAAATCAAGACTAGTAGGGGGCTGTATAGCCCTTTATGGCTTCTATTCCCTTGAGAAACACCCTCCCGATGTAGGCACAATAGCTCAAGTCAGCTACAAAGACTGAAGTACATTTACTGTTTTGACAAAGACTGTCCTAATAGATACGAGTCTGATTTTTGCCTTATACTACATCAGTTCACTCAAAACTTTGCTTGAAAGGATGTCCTTAACTGAGTTAAGAGATACAGGTTTTGTAAGCTGGTCATAAACACTGAGTAAAAAGATGCGATTAAATATTGTATATGTATTCTGAGACCTGAAAACTGTATAACAGTATCATGACTTTTTAAGGGCATCTCAGAATGTGAATTTGAGAATGATAAAATAACAATCAATATTTGTTTGAGTGCATGATAAAGGATGGCAACAGTGGGCACACACAGGTTAAGAGGTCAGTCTGATCATTGAAAAAGGTGCAACCTTTGAGGAAAAGGCCATTTGCCATTGAACTCTAAATAACCCTAGACAGAAATTCCCGTGTCAGAAGCAAACAAGCATGAAAGAAATAATGCAGTGAATGAGTGGGCACAGATTTGTAAAAGAGCAATAGAATAACATATGTAAGAATATTTATATGACATATATAAACAGCAATAGAAAGCTAATGTGTAGTGAGTGACGTGAAATGGTGTTTGTAAAATGAAAATTATATTTAGCACTTGGGAAAAAAAAAAGGAAAAAAGAGAAGCTAGATGTCTAATTTAGGTGTAGATAGCAGCGCATGTACAAAAGATCAGCTAAAAACTTAAATAGGTAATGAAGAACACTATTTCTGACTTTCAATTTTGCTTTTACTAGCCACTTCCTGGGGCAGGAATTCTGAAGTGTTTGCATAGAAATTCTCTCTTCTAGTCTGTGATGATTAACAAGCAATAAGACATGACCTCAGTGCTATCAGGATGAGCAGGCAGCCTACCTTTAAGACTTTGACACTTGCTGTGGTTTTTCCAATGCATAATGCAACAGCATTGAACTTGTTCAAATGATTGCCTATTTCAGCTGCTAACTTGCTGCAAAGTGAAATGTATTATGCATTAGTTACCACCACATTCCTAACACAAAAGCAGGGAAAAAATAGTTTGGGATTATCCAGGAGGGTAGCATATTTCCGAGGCAAATGTCAGTATGGCACCACATAGGGAAATCTTTGCTAGAGATGCCTAACTGTGGTTAACGTCAGAGACAGAGCTTATTGTGGCACAACCTGAATGCCCACTTATCAATTAAATTCACTTGCAATTCAGTCACTTGCAATTCTATGTATCTCTTTCAGATAGATGGGGGTTTTCATTTGTTTTGGTTGTTGGTTTTTTGGTTGTTGGCTTTCTGTTTGTTTGTGTTGGTGGCTTTTGTTTGTTTGAAGCTTACTATATATTTTTTTTCCTTTCTTCACGACTAAAGCTAAGGGTTCTCTGCCATTTTTCTGCGAAGGAGCAATCAGTGGCAGCCAAAGGTCTGTGAGGAAATCCCCTCTAGACAAAGTTGAGCAGGGAGATGACAGGCTGAGCAGACTGTAGCCCTCAAAACCAGCTTGTAGAAAACTACCACCCCCTGTAAGGTCTACATTTAGACACATTATTTTCTTAACTTACCTCCACCATTTTGCACCCTGCTCACCTGAACATTGCTAAAATCAACCTGCTCATAACAGTTTCTTTGCTAATAAATCCAAGCCAGCGTTTAGCCTGACTGGGCATCTTTCATGGGCTTTCTTGCAGGCGTATGCTCAGTGCTCAGTTCTGATCATTTGGCTGTTTGCCATTCCCTGGTCCCTCACACTGTGGTTACACAAATAATCCAGGGTCTTGGACACAGACTGTGTCTTCCTGTGAAGAACACAGGAGGCAGCACTGAGTCTAAATCCGACTTATGTTTCTTGGCAGTGTTGCAATGCAACTGCAAACGACAACCCCATTGCAGAAATGACTGATGAGCCCCAGTCATATTATATCTGTTTTCTTAAAAAGTGGGAAAGTTTTATGCCTCTAAAATTTATTCATAATTTATACTGGATCTTTATGTAGTTGACATCACCTCCTGATCTTCAGTTAAGACGGCTGAGAGAGGTCAGTAAGTTTCCTTTTGGAATCCAATACTGCAATAATTAAGGTCTTCAAATGCAAATAACAGGAACATTGTAATCAAAACACAGACAGATGCATGCTTAATGACAGAAGAAAAAAAATTTATAGGTATTGTGTGACTGGTGCATGTGAGAAGAACAGCCCATGAAGGCAGGCAGATTGAAAACTCAAAACCAGATTGAGAACACAGCCTGAATCGCCATGGGCATAGAGGCAAGAAAACTAGACCATGAACTTTTGGGTTGACAGGCTAGCTGAAAACAGCTTGTTGTTTTTCAGCTACAGAAGTGCCCCCTTTGTCTGATTCCTCTTGTGTTCAAGAAAGCACGATGCTAAACTCCCCTACAGAGAGGCAAAAGACAGAAAGATGCTCGATCCCATCACTAATTCATCTTTCAGCTCAGAACAGCAAAAAAGGTTCCTAGATTTAACTAGTCCCCTGGTCAATAGGAATATGAAATGATTTATCAAAATTCAGTTGTATCGCAGCAACTGTCTAAGCATTGGTCATTTCATAACTTCCAGACTCAAGATGATCAGTTTTTTACTACATGCCAGACAACATGAATAAGGTATTGTATGTGTATATGGGTTTTTCCTTTTTTTTAATGTAACAAGATGCCTTTTACTTCATATGCTCCACCTTGGAGAAAAAATGCTAAATGTGTTATACTTTGTTTGAAGTGAGCCAACAAAATGGGGTTTCCTTATTTGTTCCTTATTTGTTCTCATGAAATCTGTTAACTTAAACTTTAATCTGTTAATTTAAACTTTAAAGGACAGTTATTTTCAATTCATGCTTTGCTACAGACACTTGACAGGTCCTTAAGGAAATTGTTCTCATCTTCCCATTTCAAAAACATAGAGAACAGTAACAGCTATGCAGCGAAAAGGACTGTTACGATATACCCATTCACAATCTGAGACAATATACTATAGTTATGAGCACAGTATAGGTAACTATGATAAATCCATAAATGTGGCTTGAAGGAGCTATTTTATTACCTCCTATGGGCAAAAAGCACTTAACTTTATTTCCAAATACCAGCTTAATTAATCAGCTAAATTCAATAATTATGCAAATGCTGGTGCAATGGTAGAGTTGTGTAAGTTAAAGTCTGCATGAGATTTAAGTCGCAAAAAAAGACTTGCAAACCAAGGTACTGGAGGTTTTATCTATGCCAGAAATACTGAGGACATCAGATGCATGAAAAACGTAAGTAATACTGAGACTGTTTACAGATGCAGAGCAGTAGGACAAATGTCAACAATTCATAGTCTTTTCCCCAAGGAAGCTTTGGATAAAAGCATGCACAGTGTGGACTTCTTCTGTTTGTTTTCAATAGATTCCTATGCTGTCTCCAGGCCTGTTGAAATTCATATATCAGATGCTAATCAACAAAGCCTTCATAAAGCACTGGGGGAAATCAGCATTTACATTCAACTCAGCTACAGAGGTGGCCGTGCTTCTGCAGTCCCAGTACATATTGTGCTGGTTTCAATCAATACACCACGTTGCGAGGACTTTGGCAACCGTGCTGCTTTTTTATAAAGAAGGAACAAAAATACTCCTAAATGTGATGGTTAGGAAATATTTATAGACACGAAGAAGAAAGCACTACCAGGAAAATGAACATTCACTTCTAACCTCCATTGTTCAACAGCAATCCAGTAAAAAGGGGAGTGAATAAGAATTTCCATTTAATTGCCTTTAACAGCACTCTAGATGAGGATTTCAATTCCCCTGTCCTGAGCATTCCCTCCAGGCACAGAAAACACAAGAAAGGGGAAGCTTGTAACAAAGAGCACCATTTATCTACAACACAACTAATTAGCTTCATGCTGGTAACTTTAAAGCAGCTGAATATGGCCAATAATTAAATTATTTCTATAAACAAGATAATTCACACATTATTAATGAAACATAAAGTGGCTTAAAATTTGCACCAATGCCTATATTGGTGCTTTTATGAGTTCCAACTATTATCAAGCCAACATCCAGCTATTACAAAATTCCAATTAAAACCAATAGAAGCAATACCAGAAGAAACATGGAAGACTGTCAAAGATACTATTTTTAACAAAATGTGTCTGAAATCTGAGATAGAATATGCGTTCCCCGGAGGCTCTATCACCTTTACACTAAACAGCAAAATCTCATGTTTCACTACAACTTGATCTGTTTTTGCATTTCTCACTGCTTTTCTTTTTTCTGTTTTTCTAGCTATGAAATGGCTGAGATAATTTCAGTTCCTTCTTGTGCTCTTGCTTGAATAAAGCTGCAAAGAATGCATGCCAAAATCCAGTTCTTTAAGAGTTATCAGCCTGCTGGGACATTCTAGTTATTTCACATTAGCTCCCCATAGGTAAATTCATTTTCCATCCTGAGAGTGAATTATAGCACATTTTAGGAGCAGTCTAAGCAAAGCCATGTTGCTAGTGTGTAATAAAAACAATTCATGAAGTATACCAACTGCATTCTACATTGTTGCTACTATTTTGCCGTAGTTTTCTGTCAGAGAGAAATGTCAATGTTAGTATTGTGTAGGGAAAGATGATTTCCAGCTGCAAAGGCACAACAAGGAGGAGGAAGGAAGGACTCTCATCACAACAAATTAGGACTATCCCAGAGCAGTATACAAGGAAGGGGTGGCTGCATGCCCAGAGTGCCGCTTCTAGAGAGGAGGGAAGAAAGGAGGAGTAGGGACACAACCATGCCATAGACCAGGGGTGTCAAACTCATTTTCACTGGGGGTCACATCAGCTTCACGGTTGCTTTCAAAGGGCTGAATGTAATTTTAGGATTCAGCCCATGGGCCTTGTGTTTGCCACGTGGTTACGTGTATTGTACTCCTTTATCAATGACACTCTCTTGTAACACAAAAGACATACTATCTTTTCTCCCTGAAACATAAATATGGATTCACTTTTCTATCTATCATTAAATTGCCTTCCTTCTGCATCAATTTTTCTCTTACTGGACATTTTGGGGTTCAGATTGTTCCATCAAAGATGGTATGGTGTGCCACCTAAGTAAAAGGCCAAGATATACTTTAGGGCCAGGTTAAATAATAGTCAGGCCCTCTCACAGAGGCTCATCTTTCCTTCGAACCACCTTCCCCATAAACAGTCACTCTTTCCCCATCAATTCTCCCCCTCCATCTATCCCAGTAACATTTTCCTTATTCCCCATCGCCAGTTCCTTGTACAGTAACATTTTCCTTAATGCTGCTCCCCAGCATGAACATTCTCCTCATTCTTCCATGGTGGAATAAGGAGAATGTTCCTTTAGGGGTGGACATACCTACTGATAATCCTCCTTTTATCACCCACCATGAAGATCATTCTCCTTATTCCACCATCCTCCCCCAGGTAATTCTTGTCTGTCTGGTCTTTCAATGCCCAGGGCAGTTACTGGTATCCCCATCGGTGTCACCTACTACTCTTCTCACACAGGCTCACCACTCTCCTGTAGCTACAGCCGCAGCTCCTGCCATTTCCTGCTCCTGCAGCACAATAGGTGTCACACACGCTGCACACGTGACCAGCACTGGCAGGAGTTTGGGGACAAGGAGCTCGGCATTGCTGGCGGGTAAGTGCCGAGCTGGGTAAAACAAAGATGAGGGCAGACCAAAGTATAAAAAAGCAATGGAGAAATCCTATATCTGCATCTGCTGCAGATGTAAGGAGTATGCCTCAAAATATGCAACAAGTTTTGAGTAGAAAACAGTAATTTTATTGGCATGACACTAGGTTTCTACTATCTTTCAGAACTACTTACACACCTGTAGATTACCTGCTTACTGAATCACCTGAAAGTTTTAAACTAGCTGGGCCTCACTTTAGGAGGGATTCTGAGATTTGGTCTCAAATTTAGAAGTAAATGGTATTCTTGTCCTTAAAAATACTCAGCTGTGTTTACATACATCCTGGAAGCATTAAAACATCAATTTTATTCTCATCCTCTTCTTTTAATGTCTTGCACTATTTTATTTCAATTAAAAAAAAAAAAAATCAGAGATCTAAAGCTGCATATCCTGAGTATATAGTAAGCGGTAGTATTTTTGCCAAGCAGTAATATGAAGAACTTTCTTGACTAAGAACAGGAAACTTCTCTTGAGTATGAAAACAAATTACACAGGTAGAACCTCGTCTTCAAAGCACTATAAAATGTCACCCTCTGGCAGAAGTCATTATGCTTAGAATAAAGCATCTCTTTGTCATACAAACAAAAGAAATTAGAAGCCAAAATGGGAATTTCCTCTCTCCACATATTCACAGACAAAGAAAAAAAGCCTGTCTGCTTTAAGGTATTCTTTGAATCCACTGTAACTGTAAAGTCTCAGGTAATCAAAGTAGCAGTATCTTATCCTTGAACTGACATTTAGAGAAAAGCATAAAGACTTGCTCTACCTTTCTTCATTTTTCTCAAACTTGTTCAAAATACATCCTTGTGGCTTATCTATCTCTGTGAGTCATCAGCTAGGTGGGGTCCTCAAATGCAGCAGAAGAGAACTGACTACATACAGCATGTGCAGAGGTAAACACCAACATCCCCATCCTCATAAATACTACTTTTTCCAACAACTTGCAATCCTCTTTTTATGACCCTCTCAGGGGATTGGTTTCTACAGTTTTTATAAACTGCATGGGGGAAAAGGGAGGGGTTATCTATCACTCAAAAAGAAGCAGGTCTTTTGATGCCTTTGCCCTCTCCCCAACAAGCTGAGCATAACAGCTCCATCTCTGTGACCGAAAACACCAACCTGGCTGTGAGTAGATCTTCGTTATCCTGCTTAGAATATGATGCAAGCACAGACCTACAGAGCTAACTGCACTCAGATGGGCCTCTCAGGAGACCCACTCCCAGCATGCGCGATGGTTCACAATGTGAAGCCATCTAGTAGCATGTTATTCAGAGAAGTGAGAGTCAAAGCTGACTGAAGAGCTGCAGAATGCTCTTAGACCCCTGAGAGACACAATAGTAAATTAAAAACATGCTGTTGAATGCAAAGCAGCACATGGGAGTAGAAGAAGCAGACCTATCTCTATAGGCACAGCAATGAGCCTTATTTCAGGTTCATTGTCAACAGCTCCATGAAATGAGCAGCTCAGGAAGAACAGCAGTGAGGAAAGCAAAGTGAGTTTCATTGGCTGGGAGTGCCTGAAACTTTTCCTAGAGAGGAAACCTCTATATGTCTAAAATGGACCTCTGAGAGAGACCTGACTTTTGGATTCATCCCAACATTCCCTGGTGCTTGGAGTCTGAGACTTTTCATGCCAAAGTGCTTTACTGCCTGGATTAAGGTAGGTCAAAGGCTAAATGTTTGGAGATCTGGAACATATGGCATACAAGGAGAGGCTGAGGGAACTGGGTTTGTTCAGCATGAGTAAAAAAGGTTAAGGAAGACGTACTTGTATTCTTCTGTTGCCTGAAGGGGGATAGAGAAGGCAGAGTCAGACCCTTCTCAGAAATGCACAGGGAAAGGACAGGAGGCAATGGTCACAACCTGAAACAGAGGAAATTCTCACCAGACCAAATAAATAAATAGATAAATAGATAAATAGATAAATATCACCCTGAAAGTGGTCCTGCACCACAATAAGTGCCCAGAGTCGGGGGGGCAATCTCCATCCTCAGAGATTTTTAAAACTTGTTTGGGACAAGACCCTGAGCAACACCTTACTTTGAGCTTCAAGCATTGGATGGACAAGATCATCTACAGGAATCCTTTACCAACCCAATTATGATTAACAGAGCAATTTCATATGCTGGAAGGTCTGGTATCCACTCCACTTCTCATGGACCATACAGTTGAAAGAGCTACAACTCATGGTTGGCCATTTTCTTAGGTATCTTCAACACTAGTCTAAAAATGAAGACAGTAAAAAACAAGACCATTCTGGTTTTACCGTAATAAATAAACAAAAAAATCTCATTATTTAAATATAATGGAGCATATAGAGACCAGAAATGTCAACATTAGTAGAGTTGATTTCAAGCACAAACAGACCTCAGTTTTTGCTTATTTGCAACAGCAGCACTCTCTAGCAGTTTTCTGGCAGCAATCATAAAGATCAGTCCCCGAGAGAGGGACTCAGTCTAAGCCAAAGTCCTAGTAACCAGGCAAGACTTAGCTCAGGTCTGTAGCAGTCAAGGCGGTAAAAGATGATCTTCTAAACTGCTAAAATCTCATGAACAACTATACTTACACAACACTTGTTTCTCATATACCTCACTAAAGTACTTGTGCTTATTAAATTTAAAGTCTTAATTTGTCTGTCATCACTTATAGTCCAGCACAGAAGTTCTGACTACTCTATAGTTGATTAACAGAAAAAGACTCTTTTCTTGTGACTGCACATGACACAATGTCAGCAGGTGGCAATCAGGATTGGGCTTTGGCAAAGGAGTGCTCCATTTTCCAGTTCCTAGAGCTGGACTATTTGAGTTCCAGGGCAGGGTGCTTTTAGAAAAATAACTTCTGAACCAAGGGCTTAGAAGGAGAAAGAAAGACGACTCAGATATTTGTGCTGCTTCAAGGATTTATAAAACCCCCTAAAAATTTAAGTTGGAAATATCTCTAAAGAAAAGCATGCCCTTCATAACAAGCGGTCAAAATTACAGACCTCTCATTTATTTTCAAAGGAAGGTTTAATTAGAGTGCTGCCAGCCACAGATTTACCGTGGGGAACTTTATGCTTCTATTAGCACTGATGGATGCAGCGCACACACCTGTTTCACACAATGCTATTGCAGCTGGGTGCTTACTTGAAGTGCTGGATAATCTCACGCCTCCAGACCAAGTGAGATTTTAAGGCATATGGTGGTACCGATAATCATGTTACAGCAACAGCAGCTTGCTCACTTAATCCAAAAAAAAACCAAGAAAATCAAAAAGAGAATCAAAGAATGGGATTGCTATAAATTGTCCCCACCATAATCCACAGGGACCTTCAATACATTTTGTAATTTTTGTATAGGGTAAATAAATTAAACACCACACCACAAACCCAACCTCCATAAAAAAATACAACAAAACCCCGTGTTCCTTTATTTAACCAAAGATAATGAGGAAAGGAGTTTGGTTTGCACCACTGACCAGCACATCTACTAATGAGGAGAGGGGCTTGTCTGACACATGAGGTTGCCTGAGAATGCAGATGACTTGGCACTCCTCCAAGTACTACTGTATTCACACCAAATGTGCCTGTCTAAAGCCAACCTGGTGACAAATTGAAGAAGTCAGGCCATGCCCCATCCTCTGCATTTGTATGTCTACTCGTTTTATTGCAACAGGGCTCCAAAACTGATCAGGGCCCTATGCGCCACCCCAACATAAGCAAAAGGCAATAACTCAACCAAGACTGAGCTTTATAAACAAGAAATCTGCAATCTAAGCCGTTTGTCCAGGCACAGCTCTCCAGTGCTTTTGCCTAAGGACTCAGCTGTCCCTAGCACTACTTTCCTTTTACTACATGAACATAAAGGAAGGCGACTGCTGCAAGGATGGGATTTGAAAGCCACAAGCAAACCAGTGAGATCAAGAATCAGCAGGGAACATCCAGGGTTGCAGGCACATTTATAGAATGGGCCCATCTTTGCTCAGCCAAAATCATAATTAGTTCTCAGCCTTGTTCTCTGACATAGTGTTAAACACATAATACTGCCTGATGATGAAAACTCCCATTCGTGAAATAAGTTGTGTCCCAGAAAGCAATTTGCAAAGGATAACAAGTTTAAGAGGATAATACAGTTTTGCTTTGTCAGCAGCTTTGTCTCAGGGTGACCTGTCTTCCAGACTGTAAAATAATTGCATAAGCATATGCAAATCAAGTATCCATGCCTTATCCAGTTCTATTGAGAAAGTAACCAGAGCTTTCATTGGCTTCACAGGAGCACAGATTTTACCCCTGGGTATTTATTTCTGAATGATATACTGTATTCTGCCTCCTGGTTCACTTATATTTGCTCATGTGGAAATTTCAAGCAAATTGCAAACAGTTTAAGCAACTAGCTTTTGAAAATCTCAGCTCTTTCAGAGGCAGTTCTATTTTGTCAGAGGCTTTCAAACTACTTCACCAGCATCATCAGATTTTTCCCATTAGATTCTTTCTTCTCACAACAGCGGTTTTAGAGGAATGGGAAGTCGTCTTTTCTCCTTCGACGCCTGTTCGTGGGAGCGATGATGTCCGTGCTCCTGCAGAGCAGAGGATCAGCAGCACAGACGGCAGAACATCCCAGTCAGCAGCCAGCGAGGGAGTGCTTAGCTAGCAAGCTAAATCTGTCGCGGCACCGGATGCCGGAGCTTTCCTTTTCTTTTCCAGAAAGGAAGTTTCACACATCTCTGAACTTGATACTTTAGCAAACCACAAAGGAATGTGCTCCAGCACGAGTCGGATGGCAATTTGCGCAGTTGTAACATCAGAACGCAAATATCGGTGCCTTCCACAAATGCTTAAGGTGAATGATTTCCTACTCTTCTGAAGACATTTAAAACAGAAGCGTTAAGATCAGTGCAAATGAAGTACAAAAGGAAATATTTGCCTATAAGTGCAGATGTGCTCACACACACACCATAAGAAACAGCAGAATACAGATTAAAAGGAAGAGTAGCAGTGCCGTATATGTGATTTCTGAAAAAGAAAAGGAATAACAAGCTGACCTAAAGATAAGATGTCAAAATAATAAAGAACAGGACTTGCTAGAGTGCCATATATGTGATTTCATGACAAGAAAAGGCATAACAGGTGACCTAAAGATAAGGTGTCAAAATAATAAAGAACAGGATTGGATCCATAAAATATCCAGATAAGTAAAAAGAGAACAATGAAATTCAGGATTTTTGTGGAAAAATGAAACAAAATATAAGGCACAACATCAAAACCACCATCAACTCCTAACAAATACAGTCAAAAAACAATTTGTCATTACCAGTCAAAAAAAACCTCAAGACACGTGTGTACCTGAAGTCCCCTGTGTCACATAAATGATCCCAATGTGACTATTCGTGCACACATACATGTCTTGGTTCTGGAAAGTATCTGTGTATGAGAGTGTGAGTGAACGAAATCTATAACAGAATGAGTGCAGGTAGGTAGAAGTCAGGCATCTTAGAGATTCTGTAAAATGAGTATCACCCACCTCCTCACATAAGGTCTCCAGAAGCACTAACAGTTTGCCTCACTTCGGAGGCAAATGTTACGTCTCCAACATTTATAACTCATTACAAGACCTCTTCCTATTACCTGAACTACACTGGCTTCACTGGGCAAACAGGTCTAACACAGCAGGTATTTTGCCAAAAGGTGTTCATCGCAATAAAAAAATTCCTATTCATCCTTCAATTATGTAGCAATGTAGCTGGAAGAGTGTGGTACAAGGAGTTAGCAACCCACACCCTTGCTTCCTCCTCACCTGTGCAGGTGTGCTCTGGGTAGCCAGTAATACCAACCAGCCCTAGCAGAGTAGCCACAACTACTTCTCCAGTGTGTGCCTTCGTACCGCTGCTTGACACAATAGTATAATTTATCTGTGTACACAATCAATGCATAGACAATCATTGTGTATATATATACAGTGTATACTCAATTGTAAGTATATGTATAGAGCATTCTCTTGTCCTTGAAATATTACGTGCACCTGTACAAGAACTATAATGTTATTGACATAAGGTAGCAGAGCATGTTATCTAAGGTGCTTTTTCGTTGATGAATGTGTATTATGATGAAGACGCTATAAGAGTAGCAGGTGAACAGAAGGGCTGGTGACACTCACCATGGATGAGAACAACACAGCATGTCATGAGCCACCAGAGACTTGCCCAATGCCACAGCAGGCAGGTCCCAGCACCGGGAAGGGTGCAACGTTGCTATCACTCTCTCTGTAATTTCCATCCTTTATTGAATAATGTAGTTAACCAGCTTTACACATTGGGTGCCTTTCTTACTGAGATCCCAAACCAAAACAGGACTTCCTCAATGCAAAACAGATTATCATAAGTAGTTTCCATTAATTGTTAGCCTTTCATACTCTGTATTATGAAACACTTCCATTACTTGAAGAGCATTTCTTATCTACATTTGCAATTTACACTGAATTATATTTGGTGATTCGTAAGATGAAAAAAATACTATAACAACATGACATCTGACAGAGATGATGAAGCTGCTGGTTTTCCATTCATTGCTTTACAGACAAAGAGCCTTTTGAGAGTGCCAGACAAATCCACTTTGGGAAGGTATGTCAGTTAATTGAAGTATTTTAACATCAGAAGGGACAGAGCTCCCTATTGACTCCCACTTTGAGGCAACACCTGAGAGGTTTGATGGTTTCTTTATTTTTTTTTTAAGCCTACATATCCACAGAACACCTTGACCTTGAACCTCTGAACTGCAGCACATCTACAAGTGCATTTGTTAGAAGCATACATCAATAGAAAGATATACAGAAAGTGAAAAAGATATTGTGTCACCAAACAACACATTTCTTTTGCAATGGATTCACAGTTAAAATACAGTTATAACTACCTTTACTCTTGGGAGTCTGTAAGCCAGCCTTTTAAAGACTCCATATGAAGTCTATGCAGATGATGTTTAAGTCAAACTTCACCACTCTCAAGTCTCTGTGTACCCAAAGGAAGACATCATAGAACGAACTAAAGCCACCGCACCTCAATGACTCTAGGGAAACTGGAAGGACGTGTGCATCTCAACATGGTTTTGAAAATCCTGTAAGTACAATTGTGTGTGCAAATACAGCTGTGTGGACATCAACACTGACACATGCAGCTGTGCAGTGCCTCGTTAACCAGGATCCCTGGTCAGGCAGAGACTCTCAAGGGGCTCAGCAGCACCAGCCGGCATGGGATGTGGGCAGCAGTAAGGAAGAATGAACCAGCTCTGACTTGACTCATGCAGCTCCAGCCAGCCTGTTTTGTACCACATTTCTCAGCACTTCAGGCTTTCCACAGGCTTGCTAGTGAAACAAAAGGACTGGACTTCAAAGGTGCTTGGGCTGTGATGTTGACCTCAAGTTCATAAATACCCTCAGGTGGCAGAGTGCAGACAAAATGCTTCACAAGAGCCAGCAGAATTTCCTTCACACCAGTCCAACACCAGCCAAGCCAACCCGGGCTACCTCTGCAGAAAGCTAATCAGCTGTCTGTACCGTATTGCCCGACTATACCGGTTTTGGAGCCAGCCCTGCATGGCAGGAGTTGCCTCTTTTGCACAAAAATCTGAGTCAGGGAATCCAAGCCACCTCCAATAGTTTCTCAAGTGTTGGTTTCGCTTTACAGGACAAATTGCAAATCTCCATAAACTGCTAACACATCACTGTGAGCTGTGATGAGAATTCATAAAGCATGGCTTGGAAGGGAAAAATCAGGGGAAAAAAGAATGGAATTAAATATTTTTAGTAAACTCCTAGTTTTATGCTACTATACATCTCTGCCCAATGCAAACCAGAAAAGGCTGGCAATACACAGAATACAGAGATTATAATGCTATATCTCTTAAAAGAAATTGATTAGGAGAGAGTTCAAAGAGAAAAAGATCAACTTATCATGACTCTGCTGTTCACTACACAAATAGCACTATAACACTGTGCTGTGCATTTACACACACATACACCTAACCACACTAGTGCTGATGATTTCAGAACATTCCAGGAAACAGAGATGGATTTTTGGTTTAAAAGACTGTCCAAACCGCTTAGGGCCGCTTTGAAAAGAGCAATTTATAGGTTTTTTCAGGGCTATTCAATCCATTTACACTAACATGCTCCAAGCAATTTTAGGAAGGTCTGTTCAGCAGGAGCAGCGTTGCAGCTCAGCTGGGCCAGCCACGTGTGGCTTGCCAGCTCTCAGCTGAGAAACAGGCACACACTGAAACAGTGCGCAGAGAGACCAGAGAAACAGTAATAAGAGTGAGGGGAATTAAGTTTCTGGAACCTCCTCATAGCCATATCTAATGTAAAGTCCATCACTTATGTTATCCTGATTAAAGACATGCCAATGACAGAGAGATTATAAAGGTAAATAGAAATGGGGGGAGGGAAGAAATAATGATGTAGTATAACAGAAAATATTTGAATTATTGCCATTAAAGGTTCTTCCAGATATTACCCAGCACACTGTAATTTAATACTATAAAATTCAGGTAGATACTATGCAAGACTCAAAAATTCAACACAGACTAGGTTTATTGAGCTATGTAAAAAAGCAAAAAATTAAACATCACATGGGAGAAGTAAAAGTGCAAGATGTTGAAAATAAATATTTGACTTTTTGGAAATGCAGCAAACAATCAAGACAGCCCTGCTGTCATATCAGTATATTCATTGGGAAGCTATTCCCAATGGGTCAAAAAGTTAAATGTCTGATCCACTGTGAGAATTATAGGAGGAAGGAAACTACTTCATTAGATCCCAAGATAATAATGTTTCATTGCTGACCCTGGCAATACAGCACAGAATACAACTAATATTAGAATGACAGTACACAGTGTGACAAAGAATAGGTACATTTGGAAAGAAAAACAGGGGCTTAGGCTTTTCACTCCAGTGAAATATCACAGAGGAAGGTGTGGGATTTTGGCAAGGTTCGAGCAAGAAGACAACGTATTTTGTGTAGAACAAGAATAATGCCATTTGTTGAAAGCACTGATGAGCTAGGCTTCTCAGGACAAAAAGCACTGAAAATAAGCACAGAGAAAGTGGCTAGATTTCATCTTGAGATAACATTATAGTATTTGCAACTATTCAGACTGAGATTATGTAGTCAACATTGAGCAAGGTTTTATACGTCCTGCACTATCCAGGAGATTAGACTAAACTGTTGTAACAGTTGTTAAACACAATGATTCTTACTTATTACTTGAGTTTCTGGAAACATTTCCTACATAAAACATTTTAAATGGTGACATGGAGAAGTGCATCTTTCATGAAAAACTTCTCATGAAAACATCTCTTATTAGCTACTTTGCAGAGGGATCACCCATGACAGACATCCTGATCTTAGGAACACTGATCTCTTGCTGTGGAAAATGGTAAGTTAAGTACCTGGAAACAGGTTACCCATTTGATCTCTTTAAGCAGAAGCAACGCTGCACATCAGCTACCAGCTTGTTTCAGCAGAGACCTGGCCAAGCCTCCTCCGGGGGACTGAGGAGTCACTCACATCCTGTGCCTGGCCACCTTCTTTGTCCATCACCCTTCTGGAAGAAACTCAAACTTTCTCTTCAGCTGCATTGTGACTACCACTATGTAAAAGTGGGAACGAAAGTAAAACAAACAAACAAACAAAAACAAACAAAAAAACACAAAACAACCACCACAAAACAAGAACAACATATTTCTGCTTTGATAGAAGAGGCTACTAAACTACTCTCAGTTAATTTCAATTACGAAGGGACTCATCTACTTCGTCTATCAAAAAGATGCCATTTAACGAAAGATGCAAACCTATTTGAAGGGTGGAAAGTACCATGAAACACGAACTATTTAATCAAAAGGGAAAGATATTAAAGTGAGACAAGTCTAAATGAGAAATAGCATGAATACTTTAAAAAGTGACAGCAATGGAAAAAATCACTAGGAAGAATAGCAGCTTCTCCAATGTTAAAATTGTAGAGTCACTGTATTATAACCTGAAAAGGACAAAAATACCAGTATCATAGCAATATTTAGATAGAAGTTAATAAGAAGTTATTAGGAAGAATCTGTCTATATATACCTATATGTACATACATATTCTTTAAATGTTACTGTGTAGCATGCATTATTACTAAAGAAACCTGGGAAATCCAAGAACCCCAAAGAACAAAGGAATATCACATCATCAATAAATGAATAAACAACCTGCAAGAATCAGAAGAAGACTGCTGATCACATACTAAGTAATGAGCAAATACCAGCTTCAGAAAGCCAGCAGTGGAAACAGGTACAGTAACAGCCAGAAAAGCTGGGGAAAATTTGAACTAGAACAGAAACATGTAGCATGACTCACATTTTGCAGGACCTTATGAATGTCCTGGAGAATACAGCACATGCTCTTCCTACACACCATTAAAGAATAAATAAATCAAATGCAAAAACTTTGTGACAGAGTACATCATTCAACACGGAGAGCCAAGGATCACGAGCAAAGCAGAAATGAGTAAATTATTACTGAAATGAAATTAGATGCCAGTCAAGTTAGAACCGTACCAAATTATATTAGGCGTTTAAACAGGGAATGGAAGGGCAAAATTTAGATCAAAATCAAATTGCTCGAGCAACCAGAATAGTATATGACAGGGCTGTGCTCAATTCAAAAAGGCAAGCTAATCCAATAACTAAAAATGAGCTAATAAGATGGACTTGATGGGTCTTGCAGTGCTTTAAAGGCTTTGCTATATTATCGAGATTGCTTTAATGTTATACATCCTTCACATCTCTCATTTTTTGATTGCTCTTCACAATGAAGCAACTACTAGGAGCTGCAGCTGTGTTACTGCTTAAGGACAAGAGGGAATATAATTATGATGAAGATAGCTTCAAACTAACAGTATATGAGGGACAAAGTCACCTCTTAGAGATGATTACTGCTCCACCAGGTAGCAGCAGCTAGCTTGGGTGAGCTTGTAGATAATTTCTGAAGGATTAAAACATTTTACAGGAAAACTGACAGATGAACTTTGGCATGCTTTTTTAAATAAGGATGAAGAAGAACCTATTTAAGTCATAATCTATTACAATGAAGGCCTAGAGAGTCAAGCTAAATTCATAGATGAGGAAGAAACCAAAATAAAAAGAAGTGGATATCTTGTAACCTGCATTAAAAGACTAAGCATATCTTTAATGGACACCAGAAAGAGTGGATGGCACAAAAACCAGGAATGGAGCTGAGATATAAAACCAGTGCTCAGTTAAAAATATGGGGGCAATGAATTACTGAAGCCCACAGTTACAGAGAGAAAACAAAACAAAACAAAACCCCTTTATGATCAGATTAGCATAGCAGTAACTGTTATTTTAGGAGGGTAGAAAAACTATAAATAAAACCCAGCCAGAGCCACACCTTTATGTCAACTGATTCCACAGTCAGAATAAATAGTATTTAACAGGCTTGAATACCCAAAGGAATCACAAGGACTACATGACAGGAGATGTAGTTCACAAGCAGGCCTTGAGCACATGCAAAAGGCCTAGTGTTACTTGCTAAAGGAAAAAAAAAAAAAGGTAATTAGCATGGGAAAGGAGCATTGTGTGTCCAACTGAAGACAGACACAAAGGAGCACAATAAGCCATACAAGGCAGCTTGTTGTTAAGGCAAAATAATTTGGTGCTGATTTAGTTAATAGATGTCAATGAATGAAGTTAGTGAAAGCTGGATTTCCACGGTTCACCCATATCAGGCAATAGGAGCATCCAGCCCAGAAGAAAAACAAATGTGGATATAGCCAAGTGAAAGTACTTATTGCCGGTCCAGCCCCAGCCCCACAGTGCCAATACAGATATCAAACAAATACCATGCTGAAGAGGGACTGCAGGTTGTCAGTGGCAGTTCAGATCAGCAAGGGGAATGTGTCACTGTACAGCAGCCCATGCTATGTGCAGCTCTCCAGTCTGAATCCTAAATACACTGAACAGTCCCAAACCCAACAGAATGAGCCCTAAACCTTTTAACTCCACAAATAGCTCCAGTTACAGCTAAAATACTATGAGTCTTGGAGGGGCAAAACAGCATTCAGCAGTACATTTAGCAAATTTAGCAGAATAATATCACTATAAAATTAGTTTGATGTTCCAGTGGAAGCAGTACTGTCTTAACATGCCACTGAGTTTCCTAAATACACCTACTCTTTGTCCACCCACCATGCCACAATTATACTCTTCCAGATAACTAAAACCCACCCAGTTAGTAATATTCAGAGGTGGCTGAAAATCCAGAAATATAAGACATCACATCTTGACCACTCTGACAGAAGAAACAGAGTTGCCTCTAGACTGTCTATACAAGACCCTTTGGTCTCCCCCCTTTTCATCAGAACTGGATATGTGGTCAGTACTCTGATAACCTGGTGTGCATTGCAATGGATGTATGTATTGTCCTATTACCATCAAAGGGGATACTTATTTTTAGTATTGGGGCTATGTTTGCCTCGTCAGTCTGTTCATCTGGCCTTTGAAGGCTGGTGGTAAAGTGTGGATGCAATAACTGCATTTGTCTAATATAAGCTCTTGTGCTCAACATAAAAATGTCTATGAAATTCTATAGCCTGTACTTAATAGCAAATTAAGATACTTAATATAACAGTCTTTTCTGGCCTTCAGATTTATTCTTAATAGCCTTGGCCTTTTTTTAAAATCTGAAAGAAGCTCATTATTCTTTCTCTACTCAGAAATTTAACATGGAAAACCCTACAGTGGTAACTACTGAGTTGACCCCAGTTAACTGAAAGCAGTGGTTTAAGATCATAATTATACCAACAACGTCACTACCCTTAAAAGCCTGCCTTAGCTTACATACTAATATGACTCAAACAAAGAACAATTCCTTAGTAGAAATCAGATATCAATAGGTTTTACAGAAGAGAGTTAAAAGACGAGAGTTATGAGTTCATTTTAAAAAAAAAGAAATTAGAAACCAACTCAGGAAAACTTCCTTTGTAGCCACACTCATTTCACATGACCTTTCTGTGTGAATCAGTCCACCTCTCCACTACTTGACTAAGTTAATTATTCATTACCTAATAAAGATTATTTTTCCTCCTAAATAGCTAGAACTTAGAGATATGACTTCAATATGAATAAATAATAGCATACTAACAGGAATATGGCATTCATTTGGTCAGGAGGATAGTGGAGATAGATCCATGTTCATTTTATTCATTAAGCAGACATCATAATGACCATGGCTTTAAACATCACCACATTATTTTTATGTTTTTCAATATCAAAGTGAAGACACTAGCCAACATTTTTCAAGGTGTATTGAGTATCTATAATTATATTCCTCAAAGGCCTTTGCATCTTAAAAGGCAGGAGGTTAGTGCTTTCTAAATATCAAGTCCCTCGTAATCTAGTTTCCAACTGGGCACTCATAAGTAATTTATTACTGTTGTTATTTTGGAAGCTTCCTGGAAATACTAATTCTAGTTAGTATTTCCCCTGAAAAATGGAGCAGAAAGCCTTCTCTTCATCTAGGACACTTCATATTTTTGAATGTGAAAAATATATTAACCTTTGAAGAGCAAGAAATCTAGGATCTGACAAAGGGAAAGAATCAAAATCTCTTCACTACACTCATCTTGACAATCCAGGACTGCATAAACATTTTCTTATTTCTCAAAATAGGGGATACTATTTATCCTACTTCGACTTTGTTGTTTACGTTATAAAATTGGGTTTGACAATGTTATAGTCTTCAACATAGTTGCTTTAATTTTCAACTGAATTCTGTTATGGGTAGTCCCAACATAAAAGGTTTTATTCCACTCTTAAGTAGATACATGCTATAAGCATTATTAATGGAAATAGCATGAAATTACAAATGTTTACCCCTTTAAAAGAACAGTTATGTGCTCTTTATAAGTAAGATGACAGAAAACATTTTGCTTAAAAAAGCCAGAAACTTTACATTCCCAATTCCTCTTTTATTACAAAAAGATTTTTATTTCATAAGTAGTTTGTGTATATACAAATCATCAGTTGGTGCTGTAGTTGTGTGTTTTTACTGACTTGTTGAAATGCTTCAGAAAATCCAAATAAAAATGTTAAGGTAAATCACATAACAGGAAAGACAGAAGTGCTATCACAATTCTCTGTTGAATCAATTGTCGTCCAAGTAGGCAAAAATCATAATAGTAAAATTATACAAACAACTTCAATACTGCTGAAATAGCCTCCCAATTTACAGAAAATATCCACAGCCTTCACTCCAAGTGTCACGGATGTCAACTGTGACTGTTACTCAGACTGTAAGGGTTAGCGCATTTGTGTACACAGAATTTAAACTGGCAAAACTCTATTATAGAGAGCAGTTTTGAGATAAACTAATTAGATTTTGAGCCGTTAAAACACTGACAGTGAGTGATGGCCTGGCTGCTTGCCCTATTATTTCTGCTGAACCAGGAAGAAACTCTTATGTTAATAACAGTACGTTACTAGAAGCATTTGAAAAGAAGACACTACCTGTAATGAGGATCACGCATCAGTGCAACCTGAAAGTACTTTACAGTGGCCACTGAAAGATCAGCAGATGATGATGCGCAAAAAGCCAGTACTGGTGACATTCAAGCTTATTTATTGCAAAGGTTTATTGCAAAGGACAGTGTTGAAATTACAAGGCTTCCCAAAAACCCTTACATAACTTGTATAAAAATATGTTCCAGCACAACCACTAATTGGTGCAACAATAGAAATTTTAAATAAACATTGGAGCAGGTAAAAAAAAAATATGCTGTTTCTGCTTTTTTCAGTGTGGTCCTACCTGCCTTCACACAAGTATTATTCACCAGCAGGTATCTGACACAGAAATTATACAATGAAGACCCAGCCTTTTTCCCTAAAACGCAGTTTAACACATGTACAAAGAGCTACAAGCTCCATGTAGGGTTTTTTGCTATATATTTGTTTATGTCCATTCTCTATTGGTAGATGAGGCTTCCATCACTGCTCTTTGGGCATTACTATGTAAAGACATTTTTCCATATTTTCTTTGGGATAAGCTTTCTTCATTTTCATTTCAAGCTGTTCACTCAGCAGGAGATAGGTAGCATCCATGAGGAAAGCAGAATGAAGAAAACAAATTCTATTTTATACTTGAATACTATATCACAGGCCCTTACCCTATTTTCATTAGTCACAAAATTAGAGCCAAAAATAAAAAGAAAAACACTCACTAGTTTAAAAACTAGGTAACTCTACTACAACATGTACATATACAAATGGAAGTACATTTATAGAAACTCAGGCAAAAAGGAAGTTAATGCCAAAAGCCCAAACCCATAAGCAGGACAGAGTTCTAGAGGTTCCAGCTATAAGACTTCCCTCACTTTCTTCACTAGGATTGCAGATAAGTGATTTCTTTTAAAAAATAGGCTACTTGACTAAGTATATACATTTTAACAGTTGGTTTCTCTCTCTTCAAAGCCGAGGTGGATAACACAGGCCTAAATGTCTTTGCAGCTTGTGTGTCCACAGCAAGAGAACCCAGATCTCCTGGTCCCACAGAAATGATCTGACTGTATCTGTTGTAGTATCAGGCAGCAGGAAGGACAACAGAAAACCAAATAGGAAATACTATGGGACATGGGAGGGAAGAGAAGAAATTAAGGACTTCAGTATGGTAAGGCAAAGATCCCTCCAGATCCTTAACCTTCCCACTGCCATGACAGGTGCACTGAGCAAGAACAGTCTTAATTTTGGAGTACATGAGATACACAGTGCTATAAGAATCGCAAATAAGTGTTGACTTCAGAAGAAAGGATTAATTGAATTTACAAAGGCCATATATCTGCATTCCCCATTTTCTCACTAATAACATATCTAACATGTTTGGGTTTTTTTTTCTGAGGAGAACTGCTTACCCAGACTCCACAGACTGTTACACTGCAACAGCAATTCATCCGCTGACATGACAGAGACAGCAGTGTATTTGTGCATCTTAATGCCTTCATCGATTTTATTGAACAAGGCTGCTGTCCATTCCAAAGCTGTATGTGCAAGAAACATCCTGAACTGCTTCTTTTAAAGAGTTCAACCAGTGCTGAGTATGCCAGAACTGTCTTTAGCAGAGATTTCTCATCATTTTTGAAATGGAATAAGGAGTGAAGCTCAAACATTTAAAGTCACGTTTCTTCATCCACAAAAGCACCCTCACCTCTTCAGAAAGATGGGGAGCTCAGCAGCTTCTTATAAGCACCTGAAATGCTGATACAGTCAGCTAAAAGGAAATTCAGTCTCAAGGCTCATTAGCTTTTAACTTTAGTTTTAGCCTATTGAAAGGAACTGAAGAACCACACTTCAGAAAACATGAGAGGAAAACAAACAAGCAAACAGAAAACCACTCAGTAATTCTAAGTGCATTTCTAACAACTGCAGACTAATTTTCTGCTTTTGGTTGCGAAATGCTGCTAACTCCTTCATGTCATGGACTTTAGATGTAGCTGAAACCTATATCTGGAATCTCCCAGCATGCTATGCAAAATGAAAAACTCCTGTAAAGATGATAATTCCCCTACATTAAAACTTCATCTGATTTCTGGGTCAGCTGAAAAAATCATCACATAGAACATATGCCTACAGTGTCAGCATGGTAGGCAAGTGAGGTTGCAATCTGTCTTTTTAACAGTAAAAAACAAAACAGACCAAAAAAACAACAACAAACTCTCAAAAAATCTGTTTGCTTTCTATTTACTTTTTTCTTTCCTTTCTAGGAGCCAATTAGAGACTCATCAGTTATATTTTCAAGCTGCTTTGTGAAAAGTGTACTTTCACACCTAATTACTGCACTTACTCTATCAGGCAGAAAACATCTCATTTCCTTTTGCAGGTATGCTCTAGTTTTATTGACATTATTTTCTATAAAGATCTGGGTCTGAATTCATCTTTCCTGACTACACAAGTTATTCTCCATCACCTATCCTTTTCAATATATTACTTCAGAAGGTCTGTCTTATTATTCCATGGAGGTTTCACGTCTGCACAGCCTGTATTTTCATAGCATCAAATTGACAGCAGCGAATTCTGCAGAGTTTGGGGATTATTTTTTTCCTTCGTACACATCAGCATCATTCTAGGAAAAACAAGTTGTAACAGCATAAATACTTGCCTTACAACAACAGTAAGGCAATATATATATTTCTAAATATGGATATGTGTGGATATGTGTGTATATGTATTAATTATAAAGAACAGGAATATTTACTGTAATGAGAGTATGCATTAGATCTGTTGATCTCACGAGTTAGATCTCGCATTCTATTAAGCTGGGGGAAGGAGAGAGAGGGAAGGCACGCTTATAAGAACTCCCCTCCCCACTTGGATTTTGTCCAGGCTAACAGCCTATGATACAAAGTAGCCCAACTAAGTACTAAAAATTATTTTCTATGCATATATTAAAGATAGATAGGTTTTAACTTCTTTTGGAAAACAAAATCATACGGCTTATCTACAGAACCACAGCCAGAAGTGATACCCTGCACATTCCAGGCTAATTTTATAGCTGGTGCTGTTCACTTTTGTAGTTGGTTTGCTTCACTATTTTAGAAAATACTTTTTTCATTAAAGAAACCCCCCACACACACACCATATAGAATAAGTGTTTCCCCTCCCACTCACTCCCTGACACAATTTATTCATTCAGCAGTCCTGGAAATTCAGCAGGGAATTATCAGCCTTCTGTTCAGTAACACAGAGCAGCTCCAAGGAAACAAGAGAAAAAAAGAGACTGTGAATTGTGGCTGCCAATCACCACCAAATCAGACTGAATGCCCTTCCTACTAAACTGCAGGAGAGAAGACAGAAAATTATTTTATTTACTAGTAAGTGCTATAGAAATAAGATGGCAAAGACAACCTGATGCTTCAGTGAAAGAGCTAGTTCAACAAAAAGCAGCTCTGCATGCCTTAAGAAATCAAACCGATTGTTGTGAATCGAACTGGCTACAAGTAACTACTTGACATGTCTTTTTTTAGTTAACCCTGTTAAAGGAAGATAGGGCACAGCCCTAGCCCCACCAGGAGAGGAAGGTCAGCCTGTGCTATCTGTCAGCCTCCAGCTCGTGCCGTGACTGTGGATAAATAAGGAGTAGATAGACAGATAGACAGACAGACAGACAGATAAGAGGGCACTAGCTCAGCTGTTCAGGTCTCACGCAAGAAAAGAAATGTTTATATGCAGAACAAGTCACTGAACCAAAAGCAGGTTAGTAAGCTATGTCCTCAGGTGACTACAGGAGACCCATGGTCCAAGGAACTGATTAACCTATTGCCCTGAGAAAAACTAGAGCCACCAAGAACATCCATCAGGCTCCAAGAAAAGAACAAGCATGAAGTGCCACCCACAGATAAAAATCTGGCACATGACATGAATATTCTCGAAGTACAGTTCTCTACTAAGAAGTCTGGGCAAAGAAGGCTTGTTTTTTTCTGGTTTGATTTGTCCGGTTTGCTTGTTTGTGGGTTTTATTTTTTGGATAAGACAGATAAGACTGGCACAAAAGGCTTTCTTATAGAGACAGAATGTACCTGTGTCAGCCTCCACTAGCAGGTTGGGGTCCATGGGAACCTCTGATAGCACACAATAAAGTGAGAAATAAAACACTGTCCAGTGCAACACGGCTGCACCCAGTCAGCCCTGATTGACCTGGCTCAGGCATTACAATGAGTGCAAGTGTGCTGCCAGGGTGCACAGCTTGGGCCACTCACAACTCAGAGTTCACTATGGATTAGCTGCCTGGTGGAGTGCAGCATCTACGCTGCTTCCAGGACAATCGTTCAGTCAACGTGGATCTCTGTGTGCCACTTCATTGTGCAGGTGTACCTACAGTTCCCCGTGGGCAACCTCTTCCAACCGATGTGGGCAAGCAAGTCACTTTCAAGAATTTTCAAAAGTGTGTCCATCATCCATGTACTTAAAAGCTGAGTGCACATAACACATGCGATAAAAAGAGGCTGCTTATAAAGACAGCTATTTTCCCCACACTGTCACAGTCGTTATCTTAAATTAGTGCATGAGCACGTATCACAGAAAAGTCTCCCAGAGAAGAGATGTGGATTTAGAAAGAGTGATGTAGAAATTGTTCAGTTTTTACCAGTGGACAACCTCAAGGAAAACAATGAGAACAAAACCCAGGCCTTTGTTCAGTATCTAGGGATCTCATAAAAGCTTTTACTTCAGTCATTTGGACCATGCTAAGCAAAGTGGGTTGCCCTGGAAAAGTCAGTTCTGGCAAGGTACAACAATCAGTCACTGAAGATATGTATACCTGAAGCCTTCTTCATTTATCCTGCTAAAGAAAATAGAGATATAATCTACTTTCAGCTTTGCTTAGTGTATCATCCCCCTTCATAATCACAGATATTTCCAGGTTCTTGGGTCGTTTTCAAGTTTTCAAGTACAGTTTATGATACCTACAACCCACATTCTTACAGGGCTTATGGACTGTGAGATGCCTAACCTTAGAAAAGGAAATGCACCCGCCCATCTGAAATAATTTGTGCTACAGGACAGCTTAATGTAGTGGTAAGGAAAGAAAATATAACTTCTAATGCTGTTTCAAACAAATCTCTTCCAACCAGTAACAGAAAGGCAATTGCTGTTCCTATATGAGAAAACATCCCTGCCAAAAAATTGATTTCATAGTCATATGAACTTGATATAACACAAGAAAATAGAAGATCTGCTCATGTTTTAAATAGCTTCAGTGCCTATTCAAAACTATTTTCACTATCCCCTATTGCTGTCTTGGAATAGGAGATTTACCCATAGGGTCTAGAGATTTCTGAGAATCAATCTAGGTAAGTGATTTCCTGCCTTTATCTTCTTCCAGATTCCTATAAGAACTTTGCTGTAACATGAATTTAAGTCTACTGACATTAAGTCTACATTTAGTTTAGTTACTCATTCACTCCTCAAGAGCAGTCACTTCAGAGCTGCTAGGCATCACTCAATCATACATTGGACAACACTCACAAGCTTTCATTTAGGCAGACAAATTATATGAAATATTATGCAATTTTTTAAAAGTTCATGGGCTCCACTGATTTTATCTTGCTATGTTTTCTTTTAAGTCATGAAATAAAGTTTGACTACGAATAAAGACCAAGATCAGATGACACCATTTAAGGTATGATTAATTATTTTCCAGAGGCATGGTCTACCTGTGGGGGGAACACACCTCCCCCGGCAAAAAAAACCCTCTCAACCACAAACAAAGAAAAACCCCTAATCAGATAACTTTCCATTAAAAATGTTCCTTTCTACTAGAGAAACAGCTATTTCCACCACACTATATTGACACGATACACAGGGAAAATTTTTAGTGGATACAAAGCCTCATTTCAAAAACAAGTCAGATGTAGCAATTACTATACTCAGTTAAATAAACACATTGATCGAAGTCTTTAGGGGGAGCTGGATTCATCCCACTGTCTTAGGCCTAACATTAATCAGAGGCAAGGTCATACACCTTTTCAGAAATCTTGACTAGTAACTCTACTTAAGCTTTGAATTTTCCATAGCAAAACAGCTGCTCAATTCCCTAGTGGATCAAGATGTAAGAATAAATATGTACACATTAATATTGCTTCTTCAGTACACTGTTTTGCATGCTAGAAAGCGTAACCTTTCTTCCTTTTCATCTTCTCCCCCTGCTCCCTTTTTTTTCTCCTAAATAGCTGATGTTTCTGTCAAACAAGATATTTATCTTGATATGGACCCAGAGAATGTCAACTATACGGAAGAATCTCATTTGTGGGACTAAACTGATTTTTAGAAGTTTCAGCCCTACCAAACTCAAATAGAAGCTTAAGACATCTCAGCAGATGTTTTAAGATGCAGATTTGCTCTCCTAACTTGTAAAATTTACAGAATTAATGATCATATGAAATGCTAGTGATTCGCTCTTTATTCAGAATGCAAGATTAATGTAAACGTCAAGAAAAACAGTTACCAAGCTCACTGCACTGACATTGTCATCAATATCATCACCCTTTAAATGTAAGGTAGGACATTTCACCCTAAAAAGGGTGAAAAAAGAAGTGGGTTCATTTCAAGCCATGAAGAAGAATAAAAGCAGCGCAAAAGAGATTCAGCATTAGTAGAGGAAACACAGCAGCACTGCAAATCCTCTTTTAGAAGCCAAAATGGCAACAAGATTGATTTTTTTTTTCTTAAGTGGATTTTCAATAAAGATGCAAAAGAGGTCTCAATCCAGGAAAGCACTTAAGCACATGATAACCTCAGCATGTAAATAGGCCTCCAGGTTTCCAGGGGACCAATAACAGAGATGATGTTTCATTGGATTAGGACAGAACTCCTGATTTTCTCCTTGCAGCTACTCAGGTAATTATTTCAGGCTGAATAAGGTTTAGCATATTCACAGACAGATGGACTATTAACTGAAAAAAGCACCAGTCAGATATACTGACCAAAATATTATCCTGGGTATATTTCATAACCCTGAAACTGCAAATTTCTCAGTTATTCAATTTTCATGAAAAATTTCATAAAGTCTAAATATGCATTATAAGTAATAAAGTATCATCTATAAATAACCTTTTTGAACGTTATTAAATAAGATACAGTGTAACACTTTTAATAAATTTAATCTTACCTTGATGGTATTTTTGAAGGAGCAGATAATTGTTTAACTTACTTCAAACCAGTCAATCTTCCAACTCTCTTACAGAGTAACATACTATAATGAATATTTCACAAATGAAATGGGTCCTTGGTCTGTTTCCCCAGTGATGCTTGCTGATCAAGTTTAATAATGGCAAGATTAACACACACCTGCATTTTAACAAAACTCCATGCTGCTATTAAAACAGGGAAAGTAAATAACTCTTCTGAGCAGGCAGCCCTGCCTGTTGAGATGAGAATCTGAATTACAACACTATGCCCATTCCACAGATTTATTTCTCAGACACAGGAATCTGTTCCAGCCAGGGATGATTTTCCCCACCTCACACACACTTTTTGACCAGCAACACACCCCTATTTAAAGATGCACTGACCCTTTGGCATCACACAGCAACATATTCAGAAGCATACACTTGTCAGATAACCTCATCTGTTTTTTGTGGTCCTGCTGCTGCACTGCTTGTTAGAATCAAGTTAAATAACACCCCCAAAATGCTGGACAATCTCATAAGATTACAGTATCTTTCTTCGGCTGAGTTTTGCCATCTGCAGTGTCCTTTTGTCCAAAACGTCACATTCTGATGCATTAGAGAAGGCTGGTTACCTCCCAGGCAGCAAAAACACCCCCAAAAAATAGGGCTGGCAGAACAACGTGGGTCCCCACACATTTCTCCACAGCATAACTCATAGCTCTGCACTGCTTGGGGCCAAGATGCATGATTCCAGGCTGTCAGCATCCTTCCATCTTTAAGTGTTGATCCAGGAAAATACGCTTGTAGAGCATCTTTTTCCCTAAGAAAGCTGGTCTTTAACTGAAGACTAGAACAGCTTGCCTCTTCAAATGCACAAAAGGTTACTTTAACCTCTGTACTTTGCTCTCAGCAGTTGCAGGAGCAGCTTAATGGTTCCTCTGTGGCTTTTTCCAGTGAAGACAACAAACCAAATAAAAATATATTAATAAAGTAGATTCATAAAGCAAAAATATATTTTTGAAGCATTGGATTTGACAGAAACAGTTCTAAACTTATTATCTTTAAAAAGAAAAGCATTTAATATGTGTATTGTCTTTATTGAGCAGATCCAGAATAAATCCCTAGAATAAATGCAATACCAATACACCTGATGAGTATTTTATATTTCTCATGTAATTCAAGCTTGTTTATCTCAGTGAAACTTCCTGTTGCTTTCTGCATGTATCCTGAAATGGCAATTTAACTTCTGTAATAAAATACAGAATATTATCAGGCTCCTGGTTTTGGTACAGTCATCCATTTAGCTCTCATAAAGACCAAACTGCAACAGATTCGAAGAGAGCAATGTGGAAAATGTAATAGCTCTATGAATCAAGAAGGGTATTAAAAGTGCAGAGAAGAGGATAAAGGGCAGCCACTGCCTGGAGAGCGGAGTCCCAGGATTGTCTCTACTGCACCTCTCAGCTATCCAATACCTATCTGTGATAAGAGCTTTTTTCCAAGTTGATTTATTCCACTGCAGTTTCACTGCTCTTGGAGCCAGCTCAGTTACAGAACTTAAGGCTAAGAGATTGAAATTGTACGAGAAGTATTTGCATTGATTTTACCAATACATATTCAGCAGGATCAGAGAAAGCCCTTGCGCAGCTAGCAGGATCTCTCACCCAAGTTACATGCACACTTTTAGCACACGTCTACATTCACCCTTCTCCTTCCTTTATTAAAAATGCAACAAAATATAGAAGTGAAAGCAAATTCTTGCAAATTCCTTCAGGAGAGAATTAATGCTTTATCTTCAGAAACCACTTAATGAATCACAGTCCCTTAATATTTCCAAGGAGGCAAGTACAGATTACTTCACATCTTTAATTCCAGAGTCTAGAGCAAGTAACAGGAGAGTTGTAGTTGCTGCCTATGCATCTATTTCACCCATGTATAAGTAATGTGCTCTTCAAGAGCATCCTATTATAATATTTCAAGTATTCCTGTATACTTCACCATTCAAATTCACAGAAATCAGATTAATCTGTTTCAAATGTTTTATTCAGTTATTATTAACACGACTAATATTCATGTAGTATTGCTTCTACGACTTGTGGAAAGGAATCAAAATCAATACTATGATTATTTTTAGCCCATTTTTAAAAATTCTTACCTAAGGTTACAGTCAGCGAGCTCCTGCAAAGGCATTGAGTTGGCCCCAACACTGACCACAACTGAAAACTGTGGGATGACATCCTTGAGATGACATGAGCAACGGAGATGTTACTTTTTTGCTAGTAAACAGAATTAAAGGGGTTTTTTTAAGAAAAAAACAAACAAACAAAAAACACCACCAAAAAAACCCCAACAAAAATCACAAAACTTTAAAGTGAGAAAAGCTAATCTTTTATTAACTCAAATGTGTTATGAGTTAATGGAACTAAAATCTTCTGTACACTTTTATTAACAGTCAGTTTAAGAAGCAAAAGAAATTTGTCAAAAGTTAGTGTTTCAAGTAAAATGCTAGCAACATGAGAATATAAAAAAAACCCACACAAAACAAACAAGTGACTACATTTTGTTTGTGGAAATACCATGTATGAGATATACTCAGTATAGTCCCTGTTTATCACAGGGAACTGAGGTTCCTTTCTCTCACCGTTACTTCATGCTGACAGAATTCAATTACAGCCTTAAACAACAGCAGCAATCACTTTGGAAGGCAGAACTGGAATTTACTGGAGTAGGAAAAACCAATACAAAGTACAATCAGAAACATAGTAGTTATGTATGTTAGCACAAACTCCTACTGCAGTTCATCAGTTTCCCTAGCCACAAGCTTTCAGAACATCTCACCTATTGATCCTATAGTTGCAAAATATGGAACAAAATACCAAGAATGTTAGCACTCAATATTCATGCACACTGTCCTGTTAGAATCCTTTTTTCCCTACAGTTACAAAGCAATAACATACACCAGAAGGAAGGAAAAAAAAAAAGTAATCTTCAGAGTCCTGCCCAGAGCAAAACATCCAGTTAAACTGAGCAGACTATGGAATTTCCACATCTTTCAGTTGAGCGCATAATTATCCTGCTAACTTAGTGCCTGAAAAGGTATTTCTGACATTGGCTATGTATTCACACATACTTAAGTCTCATTGGTTTGAGGTTGAGAGACATGATAAAGTTAACACTGAGCCACCTGAACAGGCACAAGTTCCTGATGGGACACACTTAACAGACCTGCCGTGGCTCTTGAAGCACACTATATTTTGTGGCTGTAGAAAGCCATGAAGGCTTCTTACCTCGCAAAGAAACAGGAACACACTCAGGATGCTCTGAGTCTGCCTTGGTCCTAACCCACATGCTAGCAGCACAAATACCAGACCTTCCACTTGTGCTGTTGCTCAGCTTGCCAAAGCTGAGAAAAGTTAGTCTGAAGTCCATTTCACTCATCTAATTCCAAGAACTGGCAAAGACTCAGTGTAACTTCAAGTGGCTTCATAACCACCATCTGGCTGTCCAGGTGCGGTGCTGCACAGGTGATGGTCCTTTCTACAAGGTGTTTCAGCCAACAAAGCCAAGAGTAGTGGCTGCCATCACATGAGAATTTCTTCAGATATCGAAGCCCCACCCAACCAGACTGAACACATATCAAAGACTATTTTGGCAAGCAATCCCACTGATTGTACCATGAGAGGTTTAGAATGGATATTAGGAAAAATTTCTTCATGGAAAGGGCTGTCAGGCACTGGAAGAGGCTGCCCAGTGAAGTGGTTGAGTCACCATCCCTGGAGGTGTTTAAAAGACGCGTAGATGTGTTACTTAGGAACATGGTTCAGTGGTATACTTGACAGTGTTAGGTTTACAGTTAGACTCGGTGATCTTAAGCATTTTTTCTGACCTAAATGGTTTTATGATGATCCAGTATAACTGAAGAAACAAACAAAAAAAAAAGTGTTTTGAGTAGTCAAAAATATTGATAAATCGGTGGCTAAAACAACTGCACTCCCGACATAGACCACAGCACTAGCCTTATTACAGAACTAATGGGTGCACCTATGGGATTAAATGTCCCCTTTACCAGACTCTAATCAGAGACTTATTTACAGCTCCCAAGGGAGATTTCTTGCTACTGATCCAATACTAATCTCTAAACTGGTCCTTAAAGCTTGTGGAAACAAGCATGGCATGGAAATGTGCTGTATATCCTATGAGCAACAAAACCTGGGATGAATGGTGGCCATACAGAGGTTAGCAGCATCCTTCTTTAGTCAGCCTTGCTGCTCCTCTGAAACAAAACAAAAACAAACACCACAGATGCCCTTTACCTGTAAGGTTTTATCTGTGCTGAGTCTGAGCACTAGACAAAAATAAGGATGAAAACACAATTCATGCTCACAAAGAGTTTTGATTACAAAATCCAAAGCCTTGTTACCAGACATAGGCATGGACCTTAATTTAAACTGATGTAAGTGGAAGATTTAAGAGGTCGTCAGGAAAAGCACACAGATGTGGAATGCAGAACACATTTGCAGTGCCTCTGTCTGGAAGAAGAGGAGATAAGACGCTGAATAATGAGCTTTACCATTACCTAGGTTTTGACGGTTAAATTGTTATGGTTATTGCCCCATCATGTATTTAATAAACTTGAACATGTCCAACAAACCCACAGATAACAACCAAGAGAGAAGCAGTGCAGCAAGGGTTACACGGCACATGTGAAGATCTTTGAGTTAGCCCGAAGTAGCGCAAAATTGAGCATGCAAGGAAGAAGCCCTGTAGTCTCTGTCCAGGTGACAGATTTGCAGTGGCTGGTGGAACAGCCAATCAGTAGGAGATTTCACTTCTATAATTACAGCACTGACTGGCTAATCTCATATATATTGTCTTGAATAAACTTCTGCCTTAAGCAGGTTGCAGCCCAATCTGTCTTGAAGTTGCAAGATTGTACTTGAATACTCAAGCTTGGAGTAGTGTAGATGAGAAAATAAACACAATGCTAGGACTTTCTTGCACAAAAATCATACCCAAGTTGCTCTTCCATTTCAGTTACTTTAGAGTTGAGGAGCTGGGTATTTGATTTTCCCCTCTTCTGCCGCATGCTTCATGGCTCATGGCAATGGAGTACACCTAAAGTTACTCCTTGCCTGTTCCCTTCTTAGAGCAACCTTTTCCACTGCACTATTAATGTGAGTCCAGTCTGTTGGTTGAAGATGGAACCCTTTCTCTTACCATTGTCCTCTTATGTTTTATCTCTCTCAGTTAATTTATCCAACAGAAATGGATGAACTTGTCCTAGCTGCAGCTCTGATGACTTGGCTTTCCCCTCACTCACAAAGCAAAGTTTAAGTTTCCTTCTCATCCTTAATATATTTTCAGAATTTATATTTCCAGTGTGTACCTGAACAGTATCATTCTTTGTAAATAAAGTCTTTAGCATAAGTTGCATGATTTTTCATATTGTAAACAGAGCTGATAAAATCAGCTGTGTTATAAGAAATGGTCACAGCAGATGCATCATATTGGATGGATGATTCCCAGCATGACTGGAGTTTTCAGTAAACACAGCAAATGACATACTAATAAAGCAGATGATAGACTTGGCACACTGAGGACTGCTATTTTTTTAAGTCACTCGTTCCTTCTCCCAAATTCTTACTGTACTGGCAATCCTTCCCTCAGCAGCATATAAAAAACAGACTAAGGACAGTCAAAATGCCATGCCAAGGGCTGTTCAATGACATGGGCAAGCTTCCACCTGGCTCTTTGCTGATCCCTCAGCTAACAAGGTTAGTTAGATACTAACACTATCATGGAAAACCATCTTGAAGCCCAGCCTAAAATTCAGCCATTTCATTATTTAGGGACTGCATTATTTTTATTTCTTGAGCAACAGTCCTCTGCACCATTCTCTATACTCAAAATACCAGACATCCTCACATTCATAACGAATGCAACCCTGCAATATCTCTAAAGACAAAATGCCAATCCAATTTTCATTCCTGAAGCTCTGCAGTGATGGTTTCTGACAAGGTAAACCAGGCATGGTGTTTTCAAGACATGAGATCTGAGCTGGCAGCCCTGGGTAATGCTGGCTCTGCTGCTCCAAACATCCCTGAATAGAAGGACACAAGCATCCCCTGGGCCCTGCTAGTCATACACTACTCAGGGCTTTCCTCACCTTTACTCTTCACAGAGCTGCCGATATTTCTTGTTTGTGCCATTTGCAAATCTATATCTAGCTCGTGCCTGGATTTGAACCCTGCCCTACAGGCTTAGCAGCCCTAAGGACTCTCTCATGTCATAAGGACACCTCAAGTGTTTCTGCTATTGCTCCCCACAGTAGTCTCAGTCCCAACACTCCATCCTTCCCTTTGTAGAAGCAAGAACTTAGGCAAAAAAAATTTTGATTTTAAAAGTCAGGAAATATTAAAAGCAGCTCTTTGTGCTCACTCAAGCCCCCTTCAGCCTTTATACTAAGAGTGTGGTGAAAATATTTTTGCTTCTCCTCACATTAAAAGATCCACTTTTTCCCTTCAAGACCATGGTAATGAAAATGTTTCCTCTTTCTTTTAACCATCTGGAAAACATTTCTAAAATTTGAAATAGTGGCTGAGGTATGGAACTTGGCTGTTCAACTTAAAAACTAATTTAACCAGTCACAGATCGTTCAGTTTAGATGGTATAGTACATGCAGCAATATCCGTACACGTGTCACTAAGTCACTGAAAACACTGATTTCACCTAAATATGGAGCACATCATATATAACCACCACTTGCATAAACTCTGTTTAAGAGACTGTGGATGCCAGCAGGAGCCTCTTGATTGACTTCAGAGGATCTTGACTGAAGCCTCAGTGTTGTCCTTGCTCGCAAATGTCCTTGCTTGCCGGTTACAGCGAGCAGGCGAGCATGAAATAAAGAGTTCAGGATATCAAACAACAGATTTTAAAAAATAAAATGTATATACACAAAAAATTAATCTCTTTAGTGGAATTTATTATGTTTAAAGAATAATCACCTGCAAAACCTATATTTACCTACAGTTACAGTCTTCTGTAATTTCCAGCTTACCCTGAAAGAATACTTTCCATCTGCTCTAACAATGTCTAAGATCAAAGACTGGCTTGATTCTGTCTTTTCAGCATGAGAACATCGTCATATACATAAGAAAAAAAAAAGGCAAAAGTAAAATTTGCATTTTTAACCTAAAATAACTGCCAAACCACTACAGACAGAAAGGCAGGCTTTACCTCACTCATGTTATCTAAGGCTGCCCTCAGAGGTACAGCAAATGAGGGGCTGGGAGACTGGTGGTCCAGCCTTTTATTCCCGTAACTTTCAAAGAGAGAGAGGAAGGCAGGAAGAATTTTTCTTTGTTTGTTTACTTGATCATCTCAAACTTACTTGAAGGCATAGCATAGGATAGCATTGTTATTGGCTGTCCCAAGAGATAAATCATTCCACACTCGATGTAAATCCAAACAAGTTCTACTGTACATCTTCATTTAGAAGGAATGACTTCCCATTGATTTATTATTTATTATTTGCTGTTGCAGCTCTAAAATCAAGGACTGCTTCTACTTATAAAGGAATTAAGTACATGCATTCAGCTTGCTAATAAAATTATTAATGGCGAAGAACAATGGCAATGAACTTGACCACAGAGGAAAGAGAGGAAAACATGAAAGATTAACATTTTACGAGCTTGTAATTGCAGGAAGGGCAGCTAGATTTGAAGAAGAAATAGAAACTCTTCATGAAATTGAAATAAAAACAGACCTCCTCCAACCACATGGTAAAGCTCAGTAATTATAACAGATGGCAGAGAAACAAGAAGTTGCAGCTCACCAGTGAGACTTATACAGATAAATTGGTTAAATTTCTCATACTTCCTCACCCATGAATTGTGTGACTGTACATTCCCATCTTTCCACGGGACTCAAATACTAGTTTAAGAAGCCTGGATGTGTCATAAACGGTTTCTGACAATCTGTCAAGGCATTGATTTAATCATGATTTGCTTCTTGCATACGCCTGTGAAAAATCAATTAACAATAAAAGTCAAGATGATGATAAAAGTCAAGCAGATGCAAATAAGGGAAGATTTTGCTTATGAGATTCATTCTCCAATTGCTTTATTAGTTGCAGGACTAGCTCCTATTTCAAGGGATCGCTTGCATTGTTATGTTGAACCAGTTACATACATAGCAGTAAAAAAAGAAGTTGACTATTTTTTCTTCTTTCTAGAAGAAAGAAAACATTCATAGTGCCCATATCTAAGACATATCAGAATGGCAAGCCCAGATCTCCAGCAGTCCCGCATCTGTTTATCCTCATCGCGCAATACGTTACTTTTTTGCTGATAAAATAAAATCATAAATGGAATTATTAGATTAACATTATATTTCCTACCTAATTTCTGTTCTGTACTATTTCAGCAGCGGAAGTGGTAGAAAGTCTGCTAAATGGCAAACTACTCGACTATAGATTCTCTGCCTCAGTTGACATATAGAGTCAGCCACTAAAGTATAGTTCTCCCTAAATTTATATTGAAGAGCTGCCCCCCCCTCCCCGAACTGTTCTTGAGGGCCCTGCAGTGCCCACGACACACATTATATCCTCCCCTGGACTTCCCACGAAGAGATGAAGTCCCATGAAGCCGTCTCCACTGCCTGTATCAGAATCCATTTCAGGGGAATAATACAGGAAGGACAAGGCAGGAACACATGTGGAAAACGGGTTCTCACATCCACAGAGCATCAACCTGCCCTGCACTCCTGATTAGATAAGGCAAAGCCCTAGGAGAGGAGTTAAATATACCTTCTCCTCCCTTTCAACTATCTCTTCTTGCTTCCTCAGATAACAGCCTTCTTTTAAAGAGCTTAAACAAAATACAAACTTTTTTTTTTCCCCTCAAATAAAATAATCCATTCACCTTAGCACAGCCTGAAAAGGCATGGCTAAACAGAAACAAGCGTGCCTAAGTAACAGAAGGAGCAGATAACATGGTTTGTTTCCTTTGACATGGCGCTTGCTGCGTTTAAGATCATCCATAGAAAGGCAGATTGAAAGCGAGATTAAGTCTGCAAAAGTCAGTAACTCTACCCTCCAATCTCAATTTATAACTCCGGAACTATCATTATGTTTTGAAGTGTTATGTAAATTCCCTTTTCCATTGCTGTAGAAGAAAGGATAAGAAAAGGTGGGGGGGGAAGTATTGGCATCTTCCAGAAAACATTATCTTCAGTTCTCCAAATGGACGTTTATCCAGCTGCTGAACACAGCACTATATCCCCTGCATCAATAAACTCCAATAATCCTTATTCAACATCTAATCAATGCAGACCAAGACCACAGCAGTGTAACTTCTTGGTTAAAGCATGCAGAGAGCTGTAACATCCACAGTCATTAGAGAAATGAAGAGCGGAAACAGAGCCTCACTGAAGCTGTCACTGAAACACAACAATTAGCTGTTATCATCATTGCAGTGTACCTCAAGAAAGAGAGTTTCATTTTATATGTGTGTACACTTGGCAAACTCACATCCTGGTGAATTAATATGGTGTGAAGGAAGGCATTAAAGTGCTATTTCATTTGAACCTTTCCAAATAAAATTCATTTTACAAAGCCATCTGAACAAAATTTGCCTGTTAGAAATGCTGCATATGGACATTTCAGTTGTGGCAATGAATAGGTTTCCTCTACCCAACATAGTATGGATGGAAAAATATTCCAGCTATTTAAGTTGCATGCTTGGCAAAAGAAAAGTATAAAGCTCGCCTTTACTAAAAGAAAGCATTTCTTCTTTCTATTCCTTCCATTTCATCTGCCTCAACTCTCTGTTTCAGGGAGCAATTGGAAATAAACCAAGTCTTTATTTTCTACCTATGACCCACAGTTACAATAAGTTAAATGAAAGTTCGATAATGTTAAACATTGCCCTGAATTTAACTCTAGCTTACAGATACTGATGCAATTTGTATCTTCAAATTAATCATGTCACATTGTACTGGGTGCAGCTGGGATGGAGTTAACTCTCTTCATAGCAGCCCATATGGTGCTGGGGTTAGGATCTACGGCTAAACCAGTGTTGATAACTTAGCCATGTTTTGGTGACTGCTGAGCCCCAAGGTCTCCTCCGTTTCCCACTCTGCCCCTCCAAAGCGAGCAGGGTGAGCAGGAGGGACACAGCAAGGGACAGTCTGACCCTAGTTGGCCAAAGGGATATCCCAGACCACATAATATCAGGCTCTGGGATAAAACTAGAGGAGAGTCTGCCCATGATAGCCACTCCTCATCATGGGTCTGCTGGCAGTGATTGCCTTCACATCACTTGTTTGTTTTCCTTCTCCTGATTAAGGTTTGGTAAATCAGCATTTCTGCTTTGTATTTTGGTTTGGATTTTTTTGTGGTAGGGTACAAAATGCCATGAAAATGACCAGTTATATTGCAAACTGAGTTGAACTATGTAAGAAACTTGAAAAACATCCAAACATAAGTATCTCTTACCAACTCCCACAAAAACAGAGCCATTCCATAGGAAGGCAGGGAACATTCATTTTAGGAAATAAAATCTGTAATTTAAATTAGAGAAGGCAACAGCTCATCAGCAGACAGACTGAGTAGGGCTGCTGCAGTTCAGCAGTCACAGCACAAGCTCTGCTAGGCACACATAATTCTAAATGCAATGAAAAATTGCCTTCAGACAAGTCTATCAAGTAATTTTTGGAAGCACACCACCTTGAGAAAAACTGAGCTCCCATCTATTTCTAGGATGGATCAAGCTGAAGCTTACCAAGTGAATGAGACTGAAAATTCAGATTTCTTCCCAGCTCTGAGGCTGATCCAATCTATACATAAGTTGAAATCCCTCCAAGTTCAGTCAGCAGGTGTGCAACTGCCTGGAGAGGTTTTCAGTCTCAGATTGGTTACCACCAGCTGTAAGTTTCCCAAACCACTGTACAATTCCCATTGATTTAAAGCTAGAAGTATTAATAAAGCAAAATATTGGTCTCCAAAACCACATTAGTTTTTCCTTACTGACAGGCAATTAAAAAAGTATTTTCACTACAACAGAAAATTTTTAACAATTTTAATAAATCTGAAAAAAAAAATCAACTAAAGAACTAAAGATGATCAAAAGTTATTTCATAACATCCCCTGTTAGCTAATAACAACACATAGTTATTTTATATTCTGATTTTGGGAACCTAAACCTGCATTTGTGTAGGTAAAAGCAAAATGCAGCAGAGTCCAGGTATTTTTTTGCATGTCTGCCTGTCTCTTACCTTCAGTTCACCTTGTTTATTCAGTTTCTGTCTTGAAGAGATTAATATGTATTTCATACAGTACCATAATCTTGCATAGAGCCTCCGGGCTCCAACAAGAAAATAAACACATCAGTAATAATAAAATGACAAGCTATATCAGATTCAGAACATGTCTTCTTCCGAGCAGTTTTTAAACCTCTTCTATACAGGATTTAAACCTTTGATTTACATATATATACACATATATAATGGTGCGTGTATATATGGGTGTATATAGATGTATATACATACATGTATATGTACAGCCCATATTCGTGTTTTACACACATATAATCTATAATTTCATAAATATGCTGTATTATAACTTATAAAATTTACATATATGCATATATTTCATATATATTTTATAGTACATAATCATGACTGGTCACCTGCTTTCTCCTGACCATTAAATCCATTTCTCTGTCAAAAAGCAATCCTTTTTCAAAAGGAAAAACACGGAGGGTACTGGAAGCAGAGAGCAATGGATAAGTCCAAAAGAAGAGGAAAGAAACTACGAGTTGGATCCCACTTCCCAGCAGCACCAGTGCCTCAGGACATGAGCAGAGGCCCGAAGTGCTGGCAGCTCCTCAAGGTACTATCACTGGACCTGGGAGCTGCAGCTCACATGCTTCCCGATGGAGGAGGATGGGAGAGGTTGGGAAGCCCATGGAGCATGTTTCAAACAGATCAGCAGGAAAGAGTGCAAAAATGCACTATTTCAGAAGGGAAATCTGGCTTTGTTAGCTTTCCCGCCACCCTTATTACCTCCCCTACCAATTTGCTGCTTCATAAACCAGAGCTGAAGCACTAAAATGATGCATTTGTGGACTCCATGGTGCTGCAGAAGCTTATAACTCAGTAGACTTTATGACTGCAAGTCATTTGTATTGATTTATTTACTTCATTAGCTAGGGGATGTAATTCCGCATTGATGGAGAAAGGAGTTGAAGAAGGAATAGCTGATTAGACATTTTAAAATCCCATTTTAAAGTTAAGTTTTCTAATGACATACTCAAAATTAAATACCAAGAATACAAAGTTAATCTAAATCTATAGTTAGAAACTCAAAATCACTGTTCTTATCTGTAGATGGACAAGTTATGCAGCTGCTTTTACAAACTGTCACCTTACGTCCCCTACTTGATAAAACTTTGTAAGACCTACTTATATAATTATGAGAACTCTTTAATTGCATAAACAACATTGGAAAGTTTTTACTCCTGGACTTTGAAGATGCTCATTAATGGAGACCAACACTTTCCTAGAAACACAGCTGAATACTCAATCAGGGAAGTCCCTTCCTACCAGCCACTGAGCACAATGCAGTAAACATTGTGCCTTTGAAATTCAAACCATTTTGTCATTTTGCTTTGATGTAGCCCCTCCAGCAGCACACTGGCATAATTGTCATTAAAGCAATAATTTGGCAAGCATGAAACACATCATCTTTAATCTTCTCAGAGTAAGAGATGTAAATATTTAATTTTAATGTACAAAAATTAATAAGACAAGTGGGAAAAATAACTAAGTCTATGAATAATAATACTTACCACCTTTCTGTTACACATCTGAAAGTACTATAAAGGAATAAATAGGCATTATTTTCTTGATTTACCTATGGGGAAAATTGAGAGCAAATTGCTCCAGGCCACAGAGTGAGCCAGAGACACAATGAAGGAGTAAAGCTGAGGCTCTTCAGTCCCTCTCCACTTCCCCACTATTGCACAACACCTCCTCATGCAAATCATTACAGAAACAACAAAGAAGACATCCACTCTCCTGTCGACCTCCTGAACATCACCCTTCCTTTGGTGGCTTTCTACAGACCACTTCCAACGTACCTTCCACTTTTGGATAACTCGGCCACCTGGCGAGGCCTTCAATGACTGCCTTGAGCACCCCAGCAAGCACCAAGCCCAGACCGCCGTGCTAGGACATCCCTACAGCTGCAGCCTCCACAAAGACAACTGGGCAACCGCACCAGCAGGGACAGCACTGCTGGAGGAGGCACAAGGGAGGATCTCCTAAGAGACCAAAGTTCTCAGCAGGGCTGAGTCAGCCCCATTGCCACCTCATGAAGATCCAGGAATGGACGTAACCAAGCATTGTGTCAGCACTCAGAGAAAATAATCTGTCATAGCAACCTAATGGAGTATGAATCTTTAATGTGATATTGATTCTGCTAATGTTCCTGCACGCTGTCATCTGGAAACAAAAATACCTCTTTGTTATACAGTAAACTACACTCAGGGTCATGCAGTACAACAGCCAATACCATTAGGAAGAGGGTTGGTTTGCTTGCTTATTTTTTTGCAAGCACCAAAAGGTGTTTAAAATTATACATTCAAAGGCAGTCACTAACATTATCAGCACTAAGAAGAAAACTGGTCATGCTTAAATTCCAGCCATTGTGCATTACATCTTCTAATGAGAAAATATACCTCATAGTAGTAGGCATGTCCTAAGCAAGCAGGCAAGGCTGGCAGAGCTGCAGAGTTACAGAACAAGGTGCTGCAGAATTAAACTAATATTTCATTAATCAGTGCTCATTTCAAAGGCTCTTGTAGTCAGAGGGTTTGTTCTTTTTTCCACCCCTTCTCACTATGTGAGCCGTAATTCTTTCCTCCCCCAAAAAGGTTAACAGCATGTCCACTGTATTTAAGTGCCATGCTTGACCACTTTAAATCAAATGCTAAACATTCACCAGTTCCTACTGATTTCAGGAGAGCTGTATTATTTCTCTTACCAAGCTGCAGACACGGGAAACTCAGAACTGACTGGGAGCGACCAGAGAAATTCTGGTGGCAAAAGGTTTTGCTACTAGATTCCTTCAGCAAACCCCAAACATCCTCTTGCTCTTTTTTTTCCTCCCTCGTCCCACGTAGGGCAGTGACAAACTATGATCCCCACTCCTTTCCTCCCTCCCTTGGAGCACAGCCAGCTCTCATCTGCCATCTCACACCTTCCTGTATCATCATGATCAATAGAATCTTGTTTGTGATAAGTAAGAGAGAAGTACGAAGTACCTGCATTTTTTCAAGATGCAATCCTACCAGGTATCTGAAGAACTGTGTTTTGTCTAGGTTTTGAAAACAGCAACATTCATGGTTACTCATAATTTTTCCTTTTTATACCATAACTGCAGGAAGACCAGCTCATTAAGCCAAAGCCATGGTGAATAATCTCATACACCTCAGTATGATGTGTTTGAGGCTATTCCCTTTTGCCTCCCCTGTGTTTGATACCTGCTGCCCCTCTCGTTAACTAACACAATGAGAAAAGCAACAGCAATGCACCTTTGGTCCATCCACCTCTTCTTTCCAAATCTAGAGCTGACCCCCAAGCAGAATCCCACTTAAATAACTAGTTGCCCTACTTCTGAAGTGCTGAGAAAACCCTCATCCTGCAGACAGCTGCAAAAACTCATATCAGCAAATAAATTATGAAATGTCTCAAAAAAATGTTATAACTACAGTTAGAATACATGAGATGTGTCATAATCCTGAAAAATGACACCCCCATCTGTCAGATTCAAAGTCAGGAACTTTATATAGAAACCACACAACTTTCCTTCAGATAAAACCCTCCTGTCGAAGCTGCGTATTTTCTAAAATAGTAACCCACCTTGCCCTCTGGCTCAGAACATGTTATTTTTGGATGATGTCCCATAGCAAATAAGGATGAACTTGTTTTGTTTGCACTCTGTGCAACTGCAAACAGGTAGAAGCCAAGTGAAAACAATGGCAAAATTATTTGTTAGTAAAGGGACCTCTGCTAGATGCCCAAAATGAAGGATGTGGTGGGTTAAATACATTTCACTTCTGAGGAAAGTTAACTGTGCAAATGTAGTTCTACTAGAAATTATGCATACATTAAAAACTATGCCATTCATAAGCTGTCATTTTTTCTTGGCAAATACTAATGCAGAAAAATAACATGAAAAGCATTAACATATTTATGTATAGGACATGAATTTTGTGCTATCACAGGGAAGCTTTTGGTGGAGGGGTGGGTTGTTGGATTTTTTTGTTAAAGGCAGCAAATGCTCTCAAGCAAAGAAAGTATTGTGGACATCAGATTTTGACTGATCCCAGAAATTTCTGCTATAAAAGTAATAATACTGATTCTATCCACTCTAGGAAATAGATTAAAAAAAAAAATTAATCTACTTTGCTGTTTAATTGCTATTTGAATAGTTATATTATCACTGAACTGAAGATGCTACAGTGAAGATTCATATAAAACAGTTTATGCTTGAAGCATAACACCTGCAGTCCTGTGTAGGAAAACCACAGATTTTGTTACGTTTAGGCAAACAACAACAACAACTTATTTTATTGTACCATCTTACTCATTACTTTATGTGCAATTATTTTTCTAAACAACAACAAAACATCCACATTTAAAGCACACACCAAAATCTGGAAAGTACCATCTCTGCTTCTAAGTATTTAAAATCTGAAGTGATCTTAAAATGGTTTAGTGCTTTAGGTGGTTTTTTGTTGTGCCTGTATAGGAGACAGTACCAGAGAATCCTCAGATACACTCTACCTCTTCATTTAGTTAGGTCAGTGAGATTTTTTCCTGCTTTGTTTCACAACTCGAGTGTTTCAAAGACTCTGTTCCTTTTTTTCAGTGAAGTGAGCATAGTAAAAGAAGAAGAAATGAAATCTTTTGCACAAAAGTTTGTCTGGGTCATCACAGAGCCTGAACACCTACACAGGGAAATGAATTCAGTCATAAAACAAGAAGTTCTATTCAACAAGATTCTCTAAACAGTTTCTGTCCTTTGTGATTTATGAAGCTGAGTCACTGTGCTTCATGGAAAATGAGGTTTAAATGTAATTTTAAAAGAAAATCCATCTAGTGCAGTATCAGTCTTCACGCTTGCCCTTTAATTCCTAACAGCTTTCACTGTTTCCAACCTTCCTGGCACCTTTCAGGTTAACATTACATAGAAAAATAAACAAGTCCCTTCCACGCTGCCCATGAACAGTAATGATGCTACAGAAGTGGAAACAGAAAAAGCAAAACCTGAAAACATTTCCAGTAGTTTTGCAGGGCAGCTGTAAAGGAACAAAAGATCTTTCATGGGCAGAAATGTAAGCAGCACAATTCGATCAAGACGTACTTTGCGGCACAAGTGATGGATTTCAGGGCACCTTGCAGCAAAGGAACGGATCGATTTCTGGAGAGGGAAGGGACTCCCTCACATTCCAGCTCAACAACATAAATAGCTTCACAGAGCTTTGCCATGGGTAGAGTTGATAAAAGAAATTGAATTAGCCATGCTAGCTCAATTAAAGATACACAAAATTAGACCGGGAAAATTAGTGAAAAACCGCTACAAAGCTGATTATATGTTAAGCATTAACTACTAAGAATACTAATGTTGCAAATTACTGCAATTACTATTTTAAACCTGGACAATGAATTTTTTGTTCTGCAGGTCTTCATTATTAGATATAAACTTTAAATAAAAATTGTCAGCCTTTTTTACAGTTCTTTAAAACAAAGAGTTGAGCTTTTTGAAGAAATACATATTATTTGGAATTCTTTTCCTTTAAAAAAGATGTTATAGTGATTAGGTACGATCAAAAATAGGATTTTAAGTTATCCATTTTGCACCCACATACTCCGTACAGGCCAGTTTCAAGTATGCTAAATCATTAGGGACCACAAACACCAACTCTCATGTGCCATAGGAGGAGAGATGGAGAAATCAATGTAACTGATGCAGGTCAGAAAAGAAAGAGGAAGATCCACCAACAGGAACAGATATTTACCACACATTTGAGAGAAGACAATATGCTTTTCAAGGCTGTACTGGAAAATACTTTGCTATAAAAAAGCGTGACTTCACAGGTCACCATTCCTAATTAGCTGCTGGCAATATCTGCATTATTTAAAGCTGCTTCTCATAGTGCTAAGTGTGTGCTAACCAAGCATGGACTTTCTTCAACTGCTGTAAGGTTCAGCAAATCACGCAACTTCTCTTTCAGCTAACTGCTGAATTCCACCATCATCATCTGCTACTGCTGCTCAGAGGAGCCTCTCTGTTTCTGTCACTTCACTCCTCCAGCCAAGAGGGCGATGGACAGGTTACGCTCCCCATCCCCTCTGCAGTCAATTCAAGTGCTGGGGAGCTGAGAGCTCACCCCAGGTGGTGGGCAATGGTGACCTATTTTCTTTTTAAAAAAAAACCAATGTGAACTGCCTGTCTCTTCCTATATTTCCTGGTGGCAGCTTTATTCTTCTGCTCTGCCCCAAAAACACCCAAAATAGAAATCGTTGCTGTGTCACATTCTCAATGGAAGAACATGAAAGATTCCTAAAGAAGTCTTCTGAGGTTTCTGAGCCCTCTGGCAATAGTGTCACAACCAAGTATCTGCAGCCTAACCCACAAACGATTTTATTATTTTAATTCTTATTGTAAAACTTCTGCAAAACCTCTTCTCTATTATAATTTGGTTAGCAACATTCTAACTTAGATATAATACTTGCTAATACAAGTTAATCTATTAACTAAAAGAATCACATCGATTTATGAAACTACTTGCAATTTTATATGAGTTTCCAAGGAGCAAAGCAATTTTGATTGAGCAAATGGAACATTTTCTTTGCAAAAATGCGGTGTGCATGCCTTGCATGAGCACGCCAAGGTGCACACAGCTTGGCAGTTTGAGCCAAGCACAGGTTGCTTCCATGAAGAGCCTTCCCTGGTCCTCATCCTCCTCACCACCCATTCCCATCTTTCATATTTTCATACACCCATTCCCATACTTTCATACACTTTCATCAGCACTAGGACTCACACAACTGTGCTGATTAGCAGATCAGGGATCCAAAACAGCCAACCCATTATACAACTCCAAACAAATCCCCCCCAAAATAGCATTTAATTCACTTTTCACTCACTAATGATCCTGGCTACCTTTGGTGAGCTTGCTCTAAGTCAACAGGTGTGATCTAGAGTCCTACCCGCTTTACCCATTGCAAAGCGGCTCTCACCTGCTGCTTTCAAGGTAGCAGCGCTAAAAACAGTCTTAGAAACATAAGGGATGAAGAGAGTAATTTGCAAATGCTATTAAAAACCAAAACTAAAAACAACACAACAGTCTATAGAATATTAATGCAATTTGCAAGTATTTGTCCATCCATACACTTGTTTTCCATTTTCAGCGAGTTATGAAGGGTTGTACAAGCCAGACAAAAGCCCAGCTCTGCTCTCTAGCAGCCAGGAATAGCAGAGTGCTAGGGAAGCTGCTCATAAGGAGGCAAAGCATGCACCAAGACATCCCTCCAAATACGTGTTAGCTTGCACATCTGGGACTTTGTGAGCCAGAAATGCCATCTCCCCATTTAACATCCTTCAATAGATATTTCTGAAACCCGTTCTGTCATTTTCTGAAACAATGCAGCCAAATGCCACGTGACAAGCTCCACAGATTAACCACATTGTACAGAAAAGGATTTCTTTCATGTGCTTTGAGCCTGTCCTGCTGGATGCTACAAGCTCTTCGGCTGGAGGACATGGGGAACAGTCATTCCTCAGGTATCTCCCCCTGACAGTCACAAACACAGAGACCTCCATCATTCCCCTGCCACTCTTTTCCAGCCTGGAGAATCAAATCGTAGTTCATCATTCCACTTTCAGAAATCATTGTGTCCCTTTAATCACCCTTCTTGCTATTGTCCATATCTACTTCAGCTAGGCTGTATCATTCTAGAAGAACTGCACACAGTACTCAAGACATGGGTGCACCACCGCAAAAAAGTTTTTGCTGGTTCTCCATTCCTTGCCTAATAACTCTTACCATTTGATTCGGGGGTGGTTTATGGGTTTTTTTGATCACTAGCCAGGGGCTGTTTTCATAAGAATGTCTTTTATAACCTTAAAAGATCATTTTTGAAGGGAAACTGGCAGCTCAAATCAATACATTGATTTTCATTTGCCCTTCTGTTGCCCAGCTGCTCAAACTTATAAAGCCTATCTGCAATTTTTCAGTTGTGTCTCAGTTTGACTACCCTAAATACCTAAGTATCATCAGCAACTTGATCACTTCACTGTTCACTGTCTTTTCAAGTTATTCATCAATATATCAAGCAATACAGGCTCCAACAGAGATCTCTGAAATAGTTTATTGGTGCTTTATCTTCACCGGGAAATCTGTCCACTTTAGTAAAACCTGCACTTTGTAATCCATTATTAATGCACATGAAGACTTACCTTTGTGGTCCACTGCAGTACTGTTTTTGTTTATTTTTTTAATTAAGAAAAGTAGGGGATTTTGTCAAATACCTGTGGAAAGTCCATGTATATCACATCATCTTGGAGTCATCTTCGAAGCACATGATGAACATGTGAACAAAGAACTTCAAAAAGTTAGTGAGACAAAACTTGTTGTTGCAAAAGCCATGCTGATAATTTTGCTATTCATCAAGCTTATCCAAAAGTTAATTCTATCCTTGAAAGTAACCTCAATTAATCTCCCAGATACAGACAATGGGCTTTTTCATCTTCCCTGGAAACTCTCGCCTCCTCCCTGTCCTTTAGCATCCTTTCAATCTTCTGGTGCAGAATCATATTAAAGTGAGTGACTACTTATTGAAGAACTGAAAAGTAAATTGTGATGAGTACAGTATCTTCATGATGATTTGTTATTATCTGTTTTACTTGTTTGTTCTTCCAGTCATTTCTTCCACAGACACTGAGACAAATCCTTTGATACCCTCCTTCCTTATAAAGGAGAATTGTGACATGTAAATTTCCAACATCATCTTCTGGGTGGGGAGAAAAAGTAAAAAAATACTTTGATTTTACTAATATAGCCATCTTCTCTGAATATTCTTTTAAAGAAGAGTAAAAAAATCCCATCCACTACAGGGGTCTGTTGGCTCTGGTGGGGAAGGCAGGGAAATCGGTGACAGTACTCCCAATCTATTTGCAAAGAAAATATTTATTTATTTACACTTTTTACAGGTTTACAATGACCTGCCAAGTTTCTGTTATTTTTTACATTCCTCAGGTGGATGCAACTTTCATTTTTCAAAGGAGTCTTTGGGGTCAGTTTTGTTCTCTTGTGTACTTTTGGTTTTGCTGTGGGTGGTTTTTGGTTTTGTTTTGGGAGTTTTGTTTGGGGTTTTTCTTGGTTACAATACCCTCTTTTTTGTTACAATACCCTCTATATAACTACAGTGTTTTCACTTGATTTCCTGACAGCAATACTGTTTCTGTTGGAGTCTCCAGTACAATGTCTTTAAACCACCACAAAGGTTTGACCCTTAACTACACCTTTAAGTGTTTGGTTTAAAAACAAACAAACAAACAACACAGCAAACAAAGATCCTCCTTTCCTGCTCTCAGTAGCGTTGTCCTTAGCTTGTAGGAGGGAATCTTCTGGATTTTGTTGCCAATGCAGAGGTGCTGAAGTTACACACAATGTAGTTACTATCACAGGGCAGCTTTTCTACTGTGATATTTAGAAATTGAGTGTGTGCTCAGGGACCAGATGCAGCCTGTCCCCCTATGGATCCCCTCACTGTCAGTGCCTAAAGCTTTATTTCAGTATCCCAACCCAACATGACAGGGACCCAACCCAGACAGACATTAAAGGTACATGGGATGAGGTACAACATGGCTGTTGTATTTCATGCCTCTAAAGTCTCTCATGTCTTCCTCTGTAGCACTGTTGGTGTAACCACACTGATGGCAATAATACAGTCCTACTGACATATTTTTCTTCTCTATGCCTAAACTCACTGGGATTTTATGTTATTTATGGTGGGCTGCTGATTTGACTTGACTTTAAGCTTTATAATACAGCAGAGTTTCTCTGTCAGCTCAGCCTGGTCTGTCTCTGTTCTTTGATACTGCATTATCCCAGCATTTGTCATCCTACCAACACGCTTAAGATGTACATTATGTTAGTATCCACTTTTAAAGACAAGCATTTAGCTCCACATTTTACTACTTAGGTTTCTGTTATTAGTGCAGAAATACATATAACATGTTTTGGTTTTCTTTTCTCTTGTGCATGTTTAAGTAGCACCCCACTTGGTTTCACTCTTCTCTTTCCTACTTAATTACTTCTAAAGGACAAATGAGGACTTACAGAGAGCAAGACAGAGGAGTTACTGCCTAAGTTGATTTTTCCAGAACATCTGGATTCCCTGTGCCAAGAACACAGGCAAGATACTTTGACCACTGGGTCCTCTCCTTCCCTCCCTAGGAACCTGTCCAAACACCTTGCAATGCCTACCATCACCCTGACACCCAACAAGCAAGTCACTGGGTAGTCCTTCCTTGAATAACAGAATCAATATATTCCTCATAATTCAATATTTCCTCCTATTTCAATAGGCCTGGGAAGATATTTCAGTGCAATGGGACACATTACAATGAGAAGGACCCATGATTAAACTCCGTTTGCTCACCACCATGTCATTACCCTGGTGTTATTAGGCTGTGGCTGCTACTTTAGAGATGGAACTGCCAACCTTAGGCCCTGAGAGGCTCCTCAGCCTAATTTCCCCTTCCATCAGCAACTACAGCATTGCTCAGCTAAAAGTGAACCTGCATTTAACAGCAGTGTCAGTGAATCCCTCCATCCCCTCACTTCCCTTCACTTCAGCCACTGTTGACTAAAAAGAGGTTTGATTCCAAGAGCCCTGAGCTGTTCTCAGAGGTGAAGATAAACCATGTTTTGGAAACTGGGAGCAGGAAACCAGGAACCTATTTCTCCCTTAGTGGCTTTCTGCTTGCATTTTATTTAGAGAGGACCATTGCTAGTTTAGTCTGCATCTACATGATCCTTTTAACTACATTTTTCATGTTTCATTGACGATGCTGGGGAATGAGAACTTACTGGCCTCTGACTGTGCAACATATTTGGATTCAGCTGGTTTTCTAGTGGGATTATGTCTCCAAGATGCAGAATTACCTGAACCTCATATGCTGGGCAGGAGAATATCAAAGACAGCTGAACTGACATCATCTCCACAATTTACCTGAGTTTGCTTAACAGAACAACCCTGCTAGGGGCAGATATCACGCTACCTGCAGCTAGATGATTACAGCACAGATACGGAGTTTGTCTGGAAATGGAAATACTCATTGCTATCATTTTTGCTCCCTTAAGCAATATTCACCGACTCAAATTTGAACAAGATTCTCATCCCTTAATACAAAGTTCCTTTCCCTCCTCCCCCTTTCCTGCACCAAGTCAAGGGACTTTGGTGACAGTGCTTTACCCAGATGACTATACTTAGGGAAGATTTCTCACTGTTTCAGAGAACCTGGAAAGCACAAACATGAAAGAGATTAAATATCCCTACTTTTGCCTGGAAGCTGATACTCTTAAATCCCTAAAGGCATCCAGTGCTGAAGCTTTCAGAAAAATTATAGCGGCATTCCATCACTGTGAACAACATAAAACCATCCTCAAAATATACAGCAACACATCTTCCACAAGTGATTTAGAGTAGCAATGTACAGAAAAAGCCAAGCTGCAAGGAGAGAAGCCACAGCCCCGCCACTACCATCAGCACATGAGGGAACACACAGGGGAGCTGGACTTCACCACCATAGCGGTTCTTTCTCTGCAATCCCTGCACTGCAATGGTGCTGCCACTAAGGAAGGATTTCAGCTTTATATATGTAATTTTGGGGTGCAGGGGGGAAGCCCATCTATAAATACTAGGAAGTAATGTAAGGGAAGCTTTGAAGACAGTTTTTACTGACATTACCAAAGAACTAAATTATTCATATTGCCAAGTGCAGAAAAAGGTGCCGACACAGGGAATTCCTTGGACAAGCTTTCCCAGTCACTGCTAGCTAAACCAAACTTCTGCTTTTATAAATATGCAAGAGATCTTACTCTTTGATAGATGTTAGATGAAATTATTATTGATCCACTTTATATCTAAATTTCTCAATTTTTTTTTTAATTCCTCCAAGACTCTTGTCTGCCCCTCTGATAAAAACCGTGGTTTGCCAGTTGTTAAAGAGTTTTTCCTTCATCTCTGTTATTCAATAATATCCCTCCAGGTATCAGCAGGTACACACATACCAAAGGAGAAGTTTCCTTACTGATTTATCCCAGGCCTCTAATCCAATAAGCCATTTACCACTGCCACACAGATGGTCACAAATACACTTAACGTAACGTGTTAAATATAAAGACTATAAAAGGATTGAACCACATTTTCCAAGGGACTTCTGCTCAACCTGCTAAAACATGACAGCACAGTCTACACCTGTGAAACAACCATACTACAATTGCACCTACATCTTTCATAAATACATAAATCACATAAAAAAGTTGCAGGCACAGCACCAGACACTTTTTTTCTTTTAATCAAATGGTTCAATGTTGAATGGCTGTATAACAGTTTGGAAAGCCTAGGAATGATCTTATGAAATTAAAAAATTGTCCATAAGTTACGTTTATTTGTGCCAGACATGTAAACCACTGGAATCTAAAAATCTCTCTTCCTGTCATCTCTACAGAAAAAAAATAGCAGAAGATGGACTACAACATGTTCTCTGCCCCTGATTTATTAGATATTTGTAAGCAAGAATGTTTTCTGCTGGATCCCACCATTGCATTTTAAGAAGTCTTTATTCAGACCAATCATGGGGTTTCCCACTTAACTACATGTCTAAGTATAACGTAGAATATCCACTTCATTAACGGATATCATAAAAAGTGTAAAAGAAGTCAAAATAAACTCTTCTGAAAGCTTCCTAGGTATATTGTCACATTTTTATTATTAAATAAATGCACTTGAATAAATTTACATATTCTCTTAAAGAAAGTTATGTGAGTGTTCAGGTAACATTATCAACAAATTCAGTACCACATGGAGGCACTCTACAATACAGAGCTTGTTTTGTCAGACCACTAAGAACTATTGCCAAACGCTACAAAAACCTCTCATTTTCGGGTAGCACAACCCTCAGTGCTCCTACTGCAGCACAACTAGATGCTAAGAGTTGATACTTACATTTTACAAGGCAACTGTTTTCAGTCAATAGCTTGCTTGAAGTTAACGCTTGGTTTCAGACTTTAGTAAAGGCTTGGGTCTTGGAAAGCTTCCTTGCTTTTCAACACTTTTTCATTTGCTTCAATAAGAGAGATCACATTTCTTCGCTAGCCTCAATTATTATAGTCTTATTAATGTTACTGTAACTGTGATGGCCTTCTTTGAAACCCTGCGGAAAGTTATAAGCTCTTTTCTGCCATTTCCAAATCCAGTAATGCTGTTATGGTTGGGATATAAAGAGCACATACCTAGCTAATCCCAGAAGCATTAAGCATCACTTTTTGTGAGATTTTTTTTAAAGACTGCTTATGAATTTTAGTTTCATAGTAGCAATTTCTTTGCAACACTTCCCCAAAATTACAAGAATTTTACAAAGCTTCATCCAGCTTATTACAATACTTTAATTACTGAATGCATGTACAAATGGACCATATCACCAGCTGCTGCAAATTAACATATGTCCACCAAACAAGCATTTTGGTTTACCACAAAGAGTTGTGTTGAATGAAAATCAGACCTGAAGTAGTTTGGAAAGCCTTTCACATTGACACAAAATTACCTGGTACTAGCCTAACTCAAAGTGTCTGTGCGACAACAGTGAGGATGAAATAGAGAAAATTTTACAAGGGAAAGGTTTTCAAATATTCAGTGCCCTTAGAATGCCCTAAAGGTCATTCTGCAATGATCCAAACATGCACATCTTGGATGTATTAGTCACACTGATGTGCTTCAGATTCAATGCATAATTAGATTCTCTCTTCTTAGTCCCCTTAACATTTTCTGTCTTTTAATTTAAAATACCACTGTATATCAGATCATAAAATCCAAATATTCCCAGATGTTACAGATATTCAGATTTAGACAGCAGATTAAACCCCAATGTGCCAACATCCCTTAAGATTCTGCCTCTTTGTTGGTCAGTTATTACGTTTCAGTTCAGCAAAGCAACCTCATACCAAGAAGAGCCAAATGCAGATCACACAGAACAGCTTCTCTAAACAAGTTCAGTTTATTTTATAGCTCTAACAACAACAACAAAAAAATAAGTCATGAGTTGAAAAGGCATATTATATCAAAAAATAATGGAAGTGGGAGACATAAATGCTACTTTTTAAAAGGGTCATTATCTAAGGGCATTTGGAATGGGGAGCAGAGAGGGAAGCTCAAGATTGTAGGTTATCAGAATGAGATATAGGCAGACAGAGAGAATAAAGCAACAACAAATTATGCTTTATCCAAGAATGGTCATCAAAAAGGATTTTTAAGTCTTCATATTTAGCTGTTGTTTTCTTACCATTTATGCTTATAATTCTCCTTACCACACCTGATTTTAAACACACTGATCTTCTTTAAATGAAGTACGGAAGCACCTAAGAGCACACTGCTGTCTTGCGGGAGCTGACATTTAGCTATGGATAAGAAAAATTTTAATAAATAGAGTGGAAACTTCGGAAATACTTTGAAGTGGCAATTCAGGGAGGTTGCTGAGAAATATTTCCAAAAGGCAAAGGCTTCACTCACAGATGGCATCCTGAAAGACATGTTTTCTAAAATTAATTCACGGATTGAGTTATATCATCCCTTCTCTCTGCCCTGTCAGCCAGGTTTGTGGGCTAAGAACACAAAGGCACTAAAGCAGTAAGCAACCCCCTCTCTGGAGCTAGCAAGCATTATCAGGGACTCTGGGAGGCTCTAGAACTGCTCAGTTTGTCTGGAGGGTGGCTGAGCCACAGCTGTACAGCCCATTTTGGCACCTGAAAGCAATTGCTAAGGAGCAAGTTGAACAGAAGAGGGCTGTCAGAGCAGCAGTGCAATTCAAACCACATTTCAGCATCTCAGTCAGTACTCCAGCATCTCCTCCCTCCCAGCACCAGGCTCACGCACCATGCACACAAAGAAACCCCAGTTCAGGATGAGATCATGCAATAGAAATATCTAGAAGTTTCCACATAGTTCAGTAGCTCCACTGTCTGTGGGCATTTGAGGGTGGGCCTGCCCTGGTGAGACCACATCTGGAATATTGTGTCCAGTTCTGGGCCCCTCAGTTCCAGAAGGACAGGGAACTGCTGGAGAGGGTCCAGCGCAGGACAACGAAGGTGATGAAGGGAGTGGAGCACCTCCCTTATGAGGAAAGGCTGAGGGAGCTGGGGCTCTAAAGCCTGGAGGAGACTGAGGGGCAACCTCATTAATGTTTATAAATATGTAAAGGGTGAGTGTCATGAGGATGGAGCCAGGCTCTTCTCGGTGATAACCAATGTAAGACAAGGGGCAATGGGTCTAAGCTGGAACACAAGAGGTTCCACTTAAATATGAGAAGAAACAACTTCTCAGTGAGGGTGACAGAACACTGGAACAGGCTGCCCAGGGAGGTTGTGGAGTCTCCTTCTCTGGAGACATTCAAAACCCACCTGGACACATTCCTGTGTAGCCTCATCTAGGTGTTCCTGCTCCAGAAGGGGGATTGGAATAGATGATCTTTTGAGGTCCCTTCCAATTCCTAACATTCTGTGATTTGCAGGTGTTTGCTGTCACCAGCTGGCAGAGGGTTCATGCTCACAGCCCAAGTACAGGACTTGGAGGCATAGAACCAAACACTTAAAGGCCTTGCACAACCTTTTGCACCAGAGCTAGTGATTCTGGTAAACAAGTCTAAGAAGATTAAAAATTACACTAGTAGATAAGAATGAGCTTAAATTTTCAGCTCAGCCTTCAGATATTAAGATATAGTTTTCTCTTGCAAAATTCATTATCACAAAGTTGCCATAGCACCAGCTGTTACTTCCAAACAACTTTGATTCTCACCTCCAGATCAGGCTGGGAGATATGCATGTAATAACCATGGGCACAAATAATTGGTATCTATCCTCCAGACCAGATATGCAATGAAACATGTTATAGTGTGTGACTAGCATTCCAAATATCTAGTGTGAGAGGCTTTTGTAGAAAATGTAAGTTAGCAATGATGATGAGCCATTAATATATCCAATTAATTTTGACTGTTGTCTAAAATCATACACAGTAAAGAATACCTTGTTTTAATGGATGGTCCTGGAAAATCATCAAGCACTGTAGAACAGCCAAAGCTACTGAACAGAAAGCAACAAAACACCTCATCTAATTCAGGTGCTTCCTCTCTACCCTCCTTTTCCCATGCAATGCCCCCCAAACTCACCGACTTTCAGGAATACTTTTTCAAATGCTTTCAGGGTGCTCAGACACATAGGGAGACAAAAGGATCAGTCTCATTAGGCTTTAGCATGTTTGTCTCTTGACCTCTGTCATTAGATAGTGAGTGGCAAGTACTCACCACCCACCCTGCACAAACAGACCTTCATGTTTTTTTTATGCCAAGGTAAAAACTAGAATGCAGAAAATAAAATAAAAACCAAACCAAAACCAACAACACTGCCTCTTTGAATTAATTTCTTGACAAATGTATTAGTGCAAAGACCCGAGCTATGAAGCAACACACAGCCTTTGCTCACAGCCACGATCTTTCAGGTTTGTGGGGACTCTGTCCTAGCCCTCACCTCTCCTCACAGGATCCATCAGTCAGACCATCCTGATGGTAACCACAGGGCTATGTCCTGCCTCCTCCAGCCTCCACAAAAACAGACAAGCTTGTCACAACTGCAGCAACTGCTTTGCTGCATACTTGGATTTTACCATCATCCTTTGTGACCAAACATTCAGTAGTTTAACTCTTTCTGGCCAGATTTTTAGAGCATTGACTGGTCAAACAGGGTCTGACCTTTAAATAACCAAGCCCTTAAGATATCTAGAAGTACCCACTCTGCTGCTGCAAACAAATATTACAGCAACTGTTTTCCTGATTGTATCTTCATGGTTTACGCTTAAGAAGCAGAGTAGCATTTTGTCACTAAAACCAGAGTAAAGACTGAATTTCAAAATAATGAATACAAAACCCCCCCACACAACTTTAGACACTAAAGACTTTAAATACTATCCACAATTTTAAACAAACAGATTATTTTACCACCTGGAAATCATGAATCACATCACCATACCTACTATACAATAACTATTTTGAAGTTCCATTGGGGTTTTTATTCATGTTTGTGTAGATAAAGGCACTTGAAATATTGAAAAGAAAATGCCTGTACTTTAAGAAATATGAACCAAAACCTCATTTGTTATTTCCCAAAGTAGCAGGTATGAAGTGAAGATTTACATATGGAGTTGTTACGAGCTTCAAAGTTCCTCTGCCTCCTCACTGCATCTGCCTTGTTGGTATTCTAGAAATGCTGCATTGTCTGAACATGAAAATACTACCACTTCAAGATAATAGCAGATAATAATATTGACATTATTGTGTCGTAAACAAATTTCAGCTGGACAATGTAGTTAGCATATATTAATCATCCTCCTTTAAACAATTCACTCACCAGATTGTTCCTAAATAGCTTAAATAACTGGATATACAAATACTTTTTGTTAATGCTAGAAACAAGGAGGTTAACAGTGAATTATCCTCCTTTTCATAAAGCCAGTCTGTAAAAGAAATGGGAGGCACACACACTTCATGAAACAAGCTGTTGCTACGAAACAGAAGCTGCCTTATTTCCACACATAATCCCACAAGCACTCTCAACTGGCAGAACCGGGTGAGAGTAACTGTGCTGTCCCACATTGAAGACTTGGATCTGGTTTGTGCTATTACAGAGCTGGCCCTTCCTCTGGCAGAAATAAGCAAAACCTTGCTGAAGATGTGGGAAGCCAGGAGTCACCACTTGGGGCTCCAGCACCCACGGGAAGCCACTACCACTTTGGTTAATCCTTAAGTGCTTGCTGAGGGTGGGGCTCCTCTCCAGAAATGTCCAAGCAAGAGAGCTGAGGGTGGCTGGAACCAAACAGGAACCATTTTCAGGAAATCAGCTGTTTGGATGATAAGCAGAGATCCAGGCAGCGTTAGGTAATGATCCAGGAAATACAGAAATAGAAAACCTACAGACAGGGTAGGCTGCCATGATTGCTCTAGCTTCCTTCATCTCTGTAGTCCCATGTGGATACACAAAACCACTAGCTCAGGAATCAGCACAACCATCTGCAGCTTCACTAAGAAAGCTGTTAAGCAGATTTGTTCCCGTCTCTCATGAATTCAGGCTCTCCTTCTGATTTATCCCTTCAGTATCATTTGCACAGCCACAGACAGAAATGGGGACACTTGCACTGAGGAGTGGAGCAAGTGTGGAGTTCACCCAGGCAGGCAGCAGTCCTGCTGCTGAGTTGGGATTGAGCAGTCTCCAGAAGCAAGTGGAGAAGAGCCTGCAGCTGTGCCCCTCTTGCCCATTGCTTCAGCTGTTCAGAGAGGTGCATCTTAGCCCAGCTCAGAGAAAATACCTTCCTGAGAAGCACCAGTGAAAACAGACCTTTGTGCAGAGCATCCCTGAAAGCACAGCCATGCAAACAGTTGAATCAACCCGCTGGTAGAAGCAGCAACTTTTTAGAGGAACATGGGAGAAGCTGGACCTCTGAACTGAGAGGTTTCACCAGCAGGAAAGAAATGCAGAACATCCGTCTTGCTAATATCACACCATACCCAACTATGGATTTGGGGCACCATGAAGCGCGTGCCATCATTTCTAGGGAGAGGAACTATTGCCTTCTAACACACAAGCATAACCAACAGAGGTATTAGGGCCGCCCCAGGCAAACATGAAGCTGAGCAAAACCAAAGAGCTTACCCAGCTCCTGTGCTAGAAGCACAGCAAACCATTCATCTGAAAGGGAGATCAAATCTCTCTGCCATCAGCCAGGACCAGGAGCACTGAGGGTGTTGTTCCTGGTGTGCAATGAGCCAATCTTACACACAGTGACAAGATATTGTTGTATTACAGGGTTGGATGCTAGAACAAAGCCAGCACACATCAACACAAAGTCACAAATATTATAGAAAAAAAATCTTATCACTGCAGTCATCACAGAATCACAGAATGTTAGGAATTGGAAGGGACCTCAAAAGATCATCTAGTCCAATCACCCCGTTGGAGCAGGAACACCTAGATGAGGTTACACAGGAAGGTGTCCAGGTGGGTTTTGAATGTCTCCAGAGAAGGAGACTCTACAACCCCCCTGGGCAGCCTGTTCCAGTGCTCTGGCACCCTCACTGTGAAGAAGTTTCTTCTCAAATTTAAATTGAACTTCTTGTGTTCTAGTTTATACTCATTGCCCCTTGTCCTACCGTTGGTTGTCACCGAGAAGAGCCTGGCTCCATCCTCGTGACACTCACCCTTTACATATTTATAAACATTAATGAGGTCATACCTCAGCACAGTCCTAAACGGCCAATTGGTTACACATTTGCATACTAGTTACACAATCATTTTACTACTGTGCATGTTCCCTGAGGAGGGGTCTTAGGCTGGGCCTAGGCCTTCACTCCTGTGGGTGTGATTTTAGTATTATAATGACCAAAGTTAATCTAAAGGACACTTTACATGACAGTCTCAAAATATATGTTAAACAAGACTCAACTAATTGCGCAGGCTCCAGAACGTCTAAGCTGCAAGGACAGGAGCTCCTGATAAAGAGTTTTCCAAATTACTCTTTGTTAAAAGAGCAGCCTGACCCAGAAGTGGTCCACTGATTTACATATCCTTGGGTTAGTAATGGCTGACTGGATTTATATATCTTTAGGTTAGCAATTACGACAGGATTCATTCTTTCAAGTGGCAATGACTACAAGGGTGTCATGTTCCTCCCCTCAGGAGAAGGATTTCTGCAGGCAGAGCAACTGTCACCTCACCAGTCAACTAAAACTGCACAGCTTGATGGAAGAGAAATGGTCCTAATCTCCTTAGCTAGAGAAATAAAGCATCCACACTTGCAAAGGTGCTCAATGTATAATAAGCTACAAGAGATGGGATTTAACTGGTAGGCGTTGTAGTTCCATCTGTTCCATATCTTGATAGAAAGATAAGTTATACTTTGAAGAGCAGATGTTACAGATTCTGCCTTTTCCACAACAAATCTGAAGCACTCGAACTCCCATTATGTCCCACTAAGTCAGGATCTGACTCGAGATGTACACATTACAAGCTCTCCCCTCTGCACAGATGCATGAGGACTTCTGGCATAGAAACAACACAATATCACCAAAAAACCCATAAAAATTAAAAGATCTTTATGTTCTGCCCTGATTAAGGAAAAACTATAAATGAATTAAAGCATTCATCATTCAGTCCTGTTTTTTCATTGGACTTGATTCACATAAACATCCAAAATGGAGTCACTGAGTCACTGCCCACCCTCACAGAGCAGAGGCTTTTCTAATACCAAAATCAAATCAAATCAAATCACTCCCACCTAAATGTAGATGACAACAGCACACAGTCCTCACAGCTAAAAAGGCTGGATTTGACTGAAGCATGAAGAAGGTCTGGAGATAATAACACCTGCTAACACAGATCCTACCACCACTACACCTATGCTTGAGCCCTTTTGTGATTCATCATCACACAGTAGGAAATTCTCTATTTGCTCTGCAGTCTCTTTTAAATAATTTATAGCATACACTTTTGCATGCAGTTGCTTCAATACTTTATTTCCATAGCTGTTTTTATTCTGCCTCAAGTATATTCATCTCCAATGTAAATAAAAGCCAACTTTAAACAGATAAATAGTCCCAACAGAATTTCCCACAACAGCTTGCAGTTTTATGTGGACATTTTGGCAATGCTACTGATTACATTTTGTCACAGCAGGGTAGCAGGAATCAGCTCATGATAGTTTTGCTTAGCAAGTAGTGGTAACATCAGCTACAATGATGAACACTTGGCAAATAATCAAGTTCTGTACTTAAGATCTTAATGGACTGCTTGATAAGCAAAATACATTTCCAAAAAAATGACTGATTTTATGAAGTAATAATAAAATACTTTTAATTGTCAACTATCTCTCCCTGACTTTAATGTTTAAACTGATGGGACAGTAAATGCAGAAAAATCAATGAGTGCGCATCACGAGGAATAAATAAATATGCTGGAAAGGAGTTAATTACTGCTTGTGGAAGCAGTATGCTTTGGATATCCTTTGTCTTAAGCCGCACTAATGATTTAGAAACTAATAGATAAAGGTTCAGTCAATCGCTCTTCCCAAATCATAAACAACCTATTTACAATCCTGGCTGCAGAACTGACATTTCTGAGAGGCAGAAATCAGAGCAAGGTAAAGGGGATGGACTGGCAGCCATGATCTCACCCACCACGTCTCCAGCCTTTTCAGAATGCCAATACCACTGAAAATGAGAACGTGCTCTCACAGATAACACTTTAAAAAAGGAAAAATGTGGCCCACACCATTGACAATGACACTTTTCAGGAGCATCGGAGGAACCACAAACATGTGAGATGTTGCAAGCAGCCATTGAAGGAGGAATGTTGTTTTTACAACTGATCTGGCACCTGTCCCCAACGTGGGTGAGAAAGACTGAGAGATGTCAGACTATGAATCCTTAAAGTCTCTTCAAACTAATCCCAGAATGCATATTGATTCCTGTATTAAAAAATAAATAAATAAATAAACAAAATAATCTATGGGGAAGGGTAGCTGAAGAGCCAGGAATTCATATTTTAAATAAGTTGATAAGGTGAAGGGCATTGTTAGAATGAGATGAATGAGATAGGTAAACTGAGGCAGGCGTCGGATAGTCTGTAAACCCTGCAGTACCCAACCAATGGGGAACCAGGGAGGGAAGTCGTGTCCAGGATTCAGGAGGGATAAAAAGGGCTTTTTGTCTGGCATGATGTGCATCTCACCTGTGCAGTCAATCACTTCATGATATAGGTGAAACATAGTGAGCATTTATGCAGAACAGACGCAGATTACCACTTCATTTACACTCAGTCATTTTTATTAAATATTTTTGGAAGGAAATAATTCTATACTCAGCAAAATTGCTAGTAACAAAATTATCACTTGAGTAAAAAAGGAATTCCAAACAAAAACATCAAAACTGCAGAATGGGGAGAAAAAAAGAATCACTATCTACTGTTATTACTCTAATATACCATGCAATGCTATTAATCATTCAAATCACCATAACATCAGGAGCACTACAGAAAGCATCTTGCTAGTACTGGGGAGCCATTACATCTCCCAAAATCAAATCAGAATATGCTTAAGTTTTGAACCAGCCAATGTGAAAACCCCTTTTGCTGCAGCTGAACGAAACTGGAAGAGGAAGTGTGCTACTCCCACTTGAGATAGTATCAGTTTATGAAATTAATGCACCTCCTGTTTATTGCAACAGAAGTTACACACATATAAATGTCTTCTGTTTGTGTTGCTATTGAAACCCTTTGAAGCTTTGTTGTACACCAAACTGCTTCAAAAAGATGCACAAAGACAAAAAGAGTATTTTTCCATTCAGTATACACACATGACCACTGTACACAATTATATTTTTAATGTTAATGATATTTGGTGGACAGACATAAAAATTACTAGCGTGAAAAGATGTACCCTGGGTCACATAACTTTAACCTCTTGGACTTCCATAAGGAACTAAAACAGAGAGAGACAGCAGCACTTTGACTTCTAACTGATCAACAGCACATGACATTAGAAGCTAATAACTAATTAGTTTCCAATTAAACTGTTTACATCCTTTCTGAAGCAAACCAACTGTAATATTTTATCTTGTTTTAGCAGAAATAACTACTAACGGGATATACTAAGAGGCATCTTAGTTAACATTGCATGTTTGATTCAATGACAGATTTGAAAACTAGATTTTAAAACAAACAAACAAACCCCCACCACCAAACAAAATACCCACAAGGCATATGTGATTTAAACTGCTACGGCCTAATTGGAAAGCCCATTAGCTATAGACGTAAAAACGTACTAGGTTTTTCACACTGCTTGTTAACAAATTAGGCAGTTAGCTTTTTAGCCTCTGGGCTAAACTGCACCCACATCCAGCTGGTAACATCTGCAATGATGTTTGATTAAAAAAATATCAAAAAAGGTGATAGTTGAATTGAATATGCTGTTACAACACAAAGATTAGCCACTCCAGAGCCTAGTCAGAGGTGCTCAATAAAGGCAGGCTGAGTCTCAGGGATAACAATGGCACATGTTATACACAGCGGCAGCCAAACCTGCACACACCAAAAGCGCTTTCATTTAGTGGATCGTCATTCCCATAGGATTGGTAGGACAACATGGACCATTACATTTAGTACATTTGCTTGCAAATAAAATATTCAATGTGGCAACACTTAGCCAGCTGCCAGCCAGATTCCTTCCCTGAGCCATCTCAATATATAACTACTAGTATTCCAAGTGATAAATAACAACCATAGGTTCATAAAGTATACATATTTATTTCTGCTTCCACCTCATTCTTCAGTTCAAGCAGAGAAGCAATTTCTCCCACACAAACAGTCACTTACAAAAGATCTTCCCAAAGGACTCATGGCACTTTCCAATTAATTGTTCCATCCCAAGCCCCTTACAGGCACATTCCCCTTGAGCCAAACAGCAGACCTCAGCTGGACTATTACTTCTTTCCTCCTGTGCAGTGTCTTGACAGACAGCACAACGGAGTTGTTACGCCTTCAGTATATCTGAATGGGAATTTCCTCAAGCCTGAGTGAGTTTATGCTTTGGCTGGTGATGGCCACAAGCCTTTTACCCTAGAATGACTGTCTTCTAAACTTACAGGCCATTTTCCCCCATCTATCTTCCTCCTGCATGAGATTACACAGCACTCTTTGTTTTAGTTTTCTCCTCCTCTCTGTATATATCAAAGAAGATACCACAAATGCATCACATCCCTGTCCATACAAGCTTTCTTCAAACAGGACAGACATTGTGATGAAGTTCCTGTGATTACAAGTAAAAGCTTTTCCTTGTTGGGAAATGTGATTCTTCTAGAGTCCTACATTCACTTTTTGGGGGCAAATGGTATGACTAGAACTAAGTGATGGTGGTGAGGTGTGAGTAGTCAAGTTTAAAGTAAAATATTGTTTTGAATAAATGAAAAAGTTTTTTCAAGAAAATCCCAAACCTAACATTTGTATGCTTGCCTATACAAGAATATTTATTCTGTTTCTAAAGTTAAACACATATTTGAATTTGTTTCCAAATAGATAGCATTTTTATCTTTTAAATTAGAGATTTTTCAACCTGAAGTTTCTTGATATTGGAAAAAGTATTTCAGCAAAAATTAATTTTCTTTTTTCCTAAAAAACCCCAACACACTTAGTCTGTTAGATCAACAGTTTTCACCATTATGTCATACCCTAAAATTTCAGGGACAAAAGTTGTCTCCTGTTTCTGTACCTGCACAATGTTCAGATTGCAGAATCACAGAATGGTTGGGGTTAAAAGAGACCTCTGGTGATCATCTAGTCCAACCCACCTGCTAAAGAAGGTTCACCTAGAGTAGGTTGCACAAGAATGTGTCCAGGTAGATTTTGAATGTCTCCAAGGAAGGAGACTCCACAATCTCTCTGGGCAGCCTGTTTCAGGGCTCTGGGACCCTCAAAATAAAGAAGTTTCTCCTCATATTCAGATGGAACCTCCTGTGCTTCAGTCTGTGCCTGTTACCCCTCATCCTATTGTTGGGCACCACTGAAAGGAGCCTGGTCCCATCCTCTCGACACACACCCTTGAGATATTTATAAGCATTGATGAGATCCCCTCTCAGCCTTCTCTTCTCCAGGCTAAACAGATTCTCTCAGTCTCTCCTCATAAGAAAGATGCTCCAGACCCCTAATCACCTTCATAGCCCATCGCTGGACTCCCTCCAGTAATTCCTTGTCCTTCTTAAACTGGTGAGCCCAGAACTGGATGCAGTACTCCAGATGCAGCCTCACCAGGGCAGAAGGGGAGGACAACCTCCCTCAACCTGCTGGTCACACTCTTCTTAATGCACTCTGGGATACCATTGGCCTTCTTGGCCACAAGGACACATTGTTGACTCATTATCAACCTCTTGTCAATCACATAAGTTAGATCCTACTCCACTGCCAAGACTCATATGGGCCATAGTAACACAGATAACAGAGAGTGATGATAACATATACCTTCTCAAGCAGAAGACAGTAGGTATGCAATAAGGAGATGTACTCACCTACAGTGAAGGCGGGTGACCTCCCACTCACATGACCCATAACTCCCTTAGCTAACTTCTACAGAGAGCACAGCAAAATAGTCCCATCATGGTGCTGACAGCCTGTTCATACAACTCCGGCAAAATGCAGAACAGCAAATGACATCTCCTTCATGAGGTGATGATCCAACATTAGAGCAGTAACTTGTTTAGCCTCAGAAAGGTGGTGTGACAGGCTATACCAAGCTCACAAGCACCAGCTAATGACTCTGATCATGTGCCTCAGCGGCCAACATGTACCATTCAAATGATGCTATGCCACTGGGAGCCAGTGCAAAGTTGGAGCACCATCAGCTGGTGAGAGGAGCTTCAAAAGCATCTGCTGCCATGTGAGGTGCCACCACCCAAGCCATCATTTACACTAGCAGAAGAGTCTATTTTCCACCACCCGTTAACTGCCACATTTTTGTTTTGACCATGAGATACCTAATGGCAGCAAAGGCCCTGAGTTTTTACTCCAGGGCAGACTCAGTGAAGGTATGATGGCAGGTTATTACCCAGGAATAACATTCACAGGTGCCCTCCACTTAGAATCTGATAGAATCCTGCTGATCACCTTAGTTACCCTAACTGTTAATTTTTATTTACAGTTCCCCAGGTTGGTCAGGTTGAGGCCCTTAAGGAAAGGCAAATGTTGCACTGCACCTCACTAAGATATTAACAGCCAAATGCTGAGGCTTTAGGCTGAAGGAGTTCAATGCAAATATAATGCAAGTTTGCTCCTATTCATTTCTTCTCAGAACACCAGAAAATGGCAGCTTAAGAAATTGCACATTCAGTCACTATAGTTCTCAACTTTGGCAAACTTGATCTGAAACAAATAAGATTACAATTCAAAATAATTTTGCATTTATGAGCACTGGTGGACTTCTCCTGTGAACAGACTTGCTCATTAAAGAGCTGAAAGAACCATTCTAAATCTTCACTCGATCTCCTCTCCTTCTCAGAAAATGATTATTTTCACCCCCCCCCCCCCAAAAAAAAGGATAGCAGAGGGCCCATTCTGAAGTAGTTACCTGGTCAGGCCACTCTCCTGTACCACCAGGCTGGCACTTAATTTTGAAATACTTAACTCCACACCTTTCAGATTACCTGCAAGGGATGCACCCATTATGGTATTAGCTCGTTTGACACTTGGCCCTCTTTTTTTTTTTTAATGAACTTAATTGCTCAGAATACTCAGATTTGCCCCAATTTAAGCTACCATGCTCACAAAATAGAATTCCTCTACCCAAATAGCCCTAGTTAACTCTTGCTCAATGTTTTGGATTAGCATCCAAATTCATCACATGAATGCACAGACTTACACACACAGACACATACCACCGCCCCTGTCTTAAAGTAGATTTGGTTAAGTAGTACATTAGTATCCAAAAAGCTCTTTCCTCTCCTTAGCTTAGGTTAAGCAACTTAGAATACTGTACTTTCAGTGATATGATTGTGAAGATAAATATACTACTGTTGGGGTTTTTGTGGGTGTTTATTTTTTTAAACTCATTGGGTTCCTTTATAAAAGAAACTCTGCAACCTTGGAATTCTCTACAACATAATGCATTTTTTAAAAACTCTGGGGAAAAGGAGGAAAAACAAACAAGCAAGCAAAAAACAAACCAGAAAAATCATTATCTGCAGCTATGCAATAAGAAAGAATGGACACTACCATTTGAAAGGTTTTGCTATCAGAGTCATCCCATTATATCTCAAAGATATGAAGCAGTTAATCTTTTCCTAATTCATTCTTTTGAAGAGCAATTTAAAAGTCTAGAAATTGGCTGTCAAAAATCTTCATATTTCCTTAATTTCATAGTATTATCCAGATAAAATTGCATAACTGCAGGCAGATAATATGATGTACAAGAGATAAAACAACGAGTCAAATATGCCTTTTCATTAAACTTCCACCACTATTTTCTGCTGAAGAGCAGAGACTGCAGAGCCTGTTTCTAATTAACGAAGTCCAGGTCTGGCACTATTCAGTATTTTTATGAATAATGTTGGCAGCTACAAAAGCTTCAAAGAGAAATGAGACATGGTAGAGGATGAGCAATTCAGCACAAATCTCAATATGATTCCATGTCAGAAAAGAGCAAATGCAATCCTCAGGTGTATAGAATGGAATTAAGAAGCAAGAATACAATTTTTCTCCTCAAGTAAGGTATTAGCTACATTGATGCTGGATTAACTGAGAGTTCCAATAACTCATTTATTTTAAAGGACACCAAAAATTTAGATATGATGCTGAGAATTACAATACTGTCTCAAGGTTATATGAAAACTCAGTATTGAGGGTAACAGGCTCACTCTGTTTAGCAGATGAAAGACAATGCTCAGGCGACTTGACTACAACATCTGAAAAAAAAAAATCACCTCAGGCAGAAATTGTTATGTCCTTGGGGCTTTTTATTCAAGGAGAGAAAAGCATAGAAAGGAACTTCCAGCTAGAATTTAAAAGCAAACACATTACAATCTAAGATTAGGTACAGATTTTTTTTTAATCATAGAGTGAGTTTACTACTAAAATTAATTGACAAGGAAATGGTAGAGTCTGCCTTTTAATGTCTTCATATACAGACTGGATGACTTTTCAGAAGATGCTAACAAGACAAATGCAAAACATAGGGTTCAGCACAGAGCTAATAGGAGTGTTATACTCCAATGCTTATTCCAGGGATCACACTATGCAAACCATAAGCGCTTTTTACCCTGCAGATCTATTAATTAGTTCATCCAGCCAAGAGCAATTCTGAATAGTATCTGTAAGCGCTTTAGATGGGGATTTGCCTTCCCTAACATTAAGTCATCTAGAAGTTTGTTGTCCAACCTAAATACTCCAGTAGCTCCTCTCACTGAAGGCACTTCCAGAAGTGACCTCTTGCAGTCTGTCCGTCCCTCTCCCTCTACTAAATAAGAAGGGAGCCCCAAAGGCTACAGTGCTTAACACCTGGGTGGCAGAAGGTCAGCAAGATGAATCCAGACTTTCATGACAGTACATAACACTAATGAAGACAAAAGCACAAGTTAGTTACTCAGATGCTGGAAATGAAATCTTGGCCTGGCTTAAAGTCAGGAGGAGATTTGTCTTTGGCTTCAGTGACTCTAGGACTTTTGTCCCTGTTATGAGTTACCTTCATGGCAGTCACACCTACTAGTCTTCGAGTCAATGCCTGGGATCCAACAGAGCTGGGTGTTCCTCAGAGAACCCCCCCTGCTCCAGGGGGTTCAGGGTCCAAAACAAGAACAAGAGAGATACATGGGGCTGTTGGAGAGCAAAGGGAAATGACCAGAAAGCATTTGTCAGAGCTGCTTGCTGATGTGTTAGACACGGTGTTCGAACAGCACCAGAGCTACTCCAAAGAAGCACTCAGAGGAAGACTATGAGATTCCTTATAGAAGTGTACAGAACATCTCCCCCAAACGCATGCAGTGAATTCGCCTTACAAGGCATTACTCATTAAAGCCAAAATAATACTTCACCATCACGCAATTTCAATTTATTTTTCAATGACACATTTAAATATTTAACATGTGTAGGAGAGCACAGTTGAACAGAAGTGCTTCCTTACTAAGGAAATTCATATCAGTAACCTATGGTAATGTTGCAAGATGACAGCTCATTTTCTGATGGGCTATCACCACGGCACAGATTTCCAGCTTAACAGCTAGATAAGACTTTTTTTAATGATCCCCCCTCAAAAAAATATAAAAAAAACATCCAACAAGAGACACCATGTAATTCCACCCCCCCTTAGCATTTCTTACCTTAAAGAACTGACTTCTATAAGAACTCATGAAGCTAAATGCAAAATTTTAAATATGCCTTTACATATGTAAAAATAGCTAGTGAATAAGTGTTTTATCTTCTAAAATAATCCCATAAATTTATTTGCCATTAAAGTAGTCTCTGAATACAAGCCAAAGAAATATTTTGGGAAGTCTAGACAGCTGTGCATGATGCAGTTTTCCAGAAATTTAATCCAAACATTTGAGAGATAAAAGCCTAGTAAATGGAAAAGGAGGCAGAGAAATTAAGAAATTAAGAGAAGATACTAAAATGACACAGCAGGAAAAACGGACAGATTATGCACATGCATCAGCAATTATTTGTGATTTAAAACTTTATAAGAAGCTTGTCTTATATGATGATTACAGATCAATTTAAAGATGGATACAGGGCATTACACATTTGAAAAAGGACATATTAGACAACTTCCTCAGGCCAAAGGTCTGAAACAAGGTCTAAAACCTGAAAGTCATTGTTTCCTGTTAAACCCAGTTCTGTTAACAGTCATGGCATGGCTGGTTTTCAGGGTACATTTCTGCACTTATGCAGGGAGGGCTCCTTTTATTCTAGCCCCTGAGCTTTGAGATGCAGCTACAATGGAAAAAAAATATCTCACAATAACACATACACACAAAAAATAAATCTACATTCTGTTCTTTGAGTCCTTTCAAGCTACAAATGTATTTTGTGTTTTCAAAGCATGACAAGCTAGCATTGAGCAGATGATGTCTCACCTTTTGAGAGGCAGAAAAAAATAGACAACACAGTAAACAATGTTGAAATACGAACAAATCTGAGATTTAAAAAATTGTGTTCTAACTGGTATTTAGCAAAACTTTCTATAACTAAAATGAAAACAGGATGAATTTGCATTTAATTCACACCTCCAGTATTAGTGGTCTTCCTAGTGCCTATTGACATGTTAATCTAAGCAATAACTTGGAAGAACAATTGCACTTTAGGTTTTTATTATTAGTTTGATGCATGCAGGCAAGTAGTAAGGACAGGAGTAAAGTTTCAAGCTTCGCTATAGACTAGTCTAAAACATAGGTTTAATTAATGGAAAATGAGACAAAGCCATAACCTGGTAGTATCATTTTTATAAAGAAAACCATGTCTTATCAAGAACTAATTTTTTAAATAAAAATAGGTGTTGATATGACTGCAGAACACTTTTTTTCAGCATATTCTCCATTTAATCAGAGCCACTAGTACAGACATTTGCAGCTGGGCAAAAGCTCTAAATATTTGTAAGCATTCAACCCTGTTTTCTTTCATGGAAACCATCATGAACCTAACAGCCCATGCTGCCCTCAAGGCAAGCCTCACATATTTAATATATACAGGTAGGCAGAAACAAATGTAATCATGCCACACATAATACAAAAAGGTTTAAGCCTAGAAACAAGACTATTTTGTGGCTATAACAGACTCTTCATCCTGAAGCATCAGTTGAAAACTCTTTGAAGTTCACCCATGCTGAACTGCAAAAGCTGCATCCAGATCCTCATTCAGCCTAGGAAAGGTACATAACCCTAAACTCAAAATGCTACACATTAAACCCTTTGACCAACTCACGCAACACTTGATGGGATACAGAAGCCTCATCTACTGGATTCAGATAGGAGAAAAAATAAAATGCCACACAGAAGGGAAAGGGAACATGAAACACTGATCCATCAAAGCACTCAGTTTCATACAGTCTTGTGGAATGTGCTATGAATGTTGAAATTACTGTACTATCTGACACAAATATGTCACTAAATCATTAGCTAACCAGCAGGGAAGGCTGTCCGTCTCTCAGCTGTACCATGTATCTGACACTTGGTTAACCCATGGGATCAGCCAAGACTGCAGCCAAAATAAAGGCGCGGTTTTGTGCTGAATTACCAAGTCTTTTTCTCTCCCACTGCGACCTCTCCTACTCTCAGAAAAGAGGATAGAAAAAGCAGTAATTTTAGGATTCCGTGCTTAGAATTTTATGGTAGAGCTACTTATTTAACAGAAAAACATAAGACTTCTCTAAATGTCACTCCCAATACTTGCTAATAGATACGAAAGTCACACGGAGTTCACCGCTCCCCACACACCCTCAGAGAAAAGAGATTCCAGAAGCTCAATTACCACCTCAGTTATATTCCCACAGCTGAGCTTCTAAAATTGCAGAACTGAAGAAAGAGAATTATTTAAGACCTTATGTACCTAAACAAGGCTGAGAAGATTCTGATGTCTTTCAGGACAGATCAGCAGAAGCAGCACATTTCATACAGCCAGGACAAAGACACGTAGCAAAGACAACCACCGTTCATGGCTAGGTAGTTCCCACAGGCCTGCAGCCTGTACATGGAGTATTTCTGACCACATTGGAACCAATACAAAAAACAGATAAATACATACAATAAAACTGCAAAATTTTCTCTCAAGGTAAGTATAGTACAAGCCACAGCCCAAAAAGTCCCCAAGCTACTCCACACACATCCCACCCTCCTAACTCCTACTACTCTAGCACTTACCCAGCTGCAAGCAAAATCCAGACACTCCACTCTCCTTAGGTACCCCCACTTCTTGTCTTTTAGGGAAATGGGTCTTTACAGCTCCGGTACTAATAAAAGAGCACAACCTTTGTAAAAGCCCCAGGAGCCCAGCACTTTAACACAGGCAGCCCCAACAACCCTTCCCTGCAAGGGACAGCAAAATGCATTAGTGTAAACCCACTTTCACCTGCAACAGTAGCCAATACCCCAGAGTACAGTTCCCTGACATTGCAGCATCACTTTAGTATCAGGAGGCTGAAGTCCAGCAGAGAAACAGAGCAAGCAGCTGGGAGTTAGTTTGACACATTTCTTCACTGTGAACATGGCAGGATTGTTTATTTATTTGTTTTAACCTCCCAAGAACTTAAAAAACCTGCAGAATAAACATAACAGACCCCGAGCCAAAGTACACCCTTAATCACAGCTCCTGTGCTGTCAGCTGGCCTATATCAAGCTGTGCTAGCCTTCAGGGACACACAGCTGAACCAGACAGACTGCCTAAAGCCTTCAAAAGCAGCTGCTTTTTACTTTGCATCGTGCTGGAAACGTACACATCAAAGCAGTATTTACTAGCTCTGGTGTGAAATAGCTCCTGGAATATTGCTTAGGATCCACCTATAGTGGAACCTATAACTTCCTAATCAGGATCCACTTGGCTTCACTGTTGCAACCACAGGACATCCCCACCCCATGAGACCTACCTTCTTTCCCTTCTCCTTTACAGGTTATTTCTTTTATTTCTCACCTGATCCTGTTGCTATGCCAAACCTATAAAAAAAGAATCCCCTACATTTCTCTTTTCCACACAATATTTCTAAAACTCCATGATTAAGGATTGTAGACTTTCTGTTTCACATGCTTTTTCCAGAACTATATTAAGGAGTAATCAGGCAACCAGTAGCGGGCAGTGACAAATGGTGAAGGGAAAATCAATAGGTAAAAGCAGTAATCTCTTATTCTGGTATAACAACAGCAGCAATAATGTATTTGATCGCAGGCTTAATTATCCCTGTGCTCATGTAGTGGGATTTCAGGGACAGTGAAAATACCTGGTCTCTTTGGATTGGCGTAGATTTGTTCCTGTAAACCCTGATTGTGCAGAGAAACTGCGTCAGCCTGGTTTTCCTCAAATACATCGAAACAGCCTCTCTGAGGTGCTCTTTCTAGAAAAAATGCCATCAAAATTCAATTGCTCTTTAGACGCTGCTTCATGCAAAAGATGGCGGACCCAACACTAAGAGTACATGAATGACCTGACCTCCAGTAAGACATCCAGCAATGCAGCAGCAGCCACCAGCAGATTTCATGTTTATATGTAGGCATATTCCCCAGATTGTCTCATTGTATGTTTGGCAATAAAACTGTCACTTCATGCAATACTGAAACCATATGAATTAAAAATGAGCTTCTTTATGACTGTCTGTGTATACCTATAACAGACGACTTCAACATTCAGAACTTGTGGGAATGTTTGTCTAATTCATAAATTATGAACAAGACTACTCTAAGCCAGAGTGATTACTACAGGTAACCAGCACTATGCTGAAATGTAATATTTACATAGAAATGCCTTACTAAAAAGTCAATATTATAAAGCCTATAATAACTGATTATTTTGGACAAGAACTTCAGCAGATTTGAAACAATGCAGCTTTTTTTGATGGTGACAGAGGCAATCCAATTTACCAGCTGTAAACTACAACAGTTTTTATGAAGCTTTCTAGTCCTCTGTTGCATACATTACATAGCATGATCACCTGCACATCTTATGAAGACTATCATAAAAAATAAAAATTTGCAATGCAGTTCACTTTCATTCACAAGTAACTAAAAATAATTATAGACAGGAGAAATATTTTAGAAATATTTTATGTGATTATGGCCAAAATCAGAAAATTATGGCCAAAACAACAACAACAAAAAAGTCTGTTGCAGAAGGTGGTAATAATCTTCTAATTTGAAATGAACCACTACTGCAAACTTTTTCCCCCCATGCTTTCTCAAACGACTTTGTACATCTGTTACAAAGAAGGTTAAAACTTGCTCGCTTTGAATGACATAGATATGTAAACATAATTGAGACAATGTCAGGGAAATAAAAGCTTCCACTGGAACTGAAGGGAAATACTGTAATTTATTTTAAATTGGTTTAAGTATAATTTAGAAACTGTTTCATTTCAGCCAGTTACAGATACAAGTTTAATTTTTACATCACAGCCAAAATTATTGTGATCACAAATACGGCAGAGCTTGCTACAAATGGTAAGATTTATACATTCGAGATGCCATCTCATCCCAGTTCTTGCTGACATTTATATACCTATATAAATCACTATACATAGAGACAGAGAGGGCAGGGGAGTTGCTGTTAATTTGTTTTTGCTCGCTTTTGAGGGAAAGAGAGCCAATGTTCTGTTTTCCCTCCCTTTGCTCCCAGCAGGTCATGGTTCACAGACCCTGCAGGTCTCTGTTCACAGAAGTGGCCAATACAACTCTGTGCAGCTCAGCGGGCGGGATGCACATGTTACATACACATCCTGCTGTTCTATAGGCATCCATCTACCTTCTTAATGTTGTCTGTTCCTGTGAGATGAGAGGCCTGCATATGGAGAAATGTTATATTTAAATTACACTTACTACTGGATAAAGTTCAGAGGAAAAATAACAAGCGCAGCACACTTCACCAAAGATGTGGTTAAAGAAATCTTTAGCAATGAGATCATACAAACAAAACCAACTGAATGTACTGGGCTCATCTAACACCAGCTTCCAGTTCCAGTTAGTTCAGGAGGTCTCCACAGGTTTTTAAAGTTAATCCTGCTGGATACAATCCAGTGTGCAGCTTTCCCTGGTGAGATGCTTCTTCTATAAAGCTGATTTGTGCTTTGCTTTTCTGTTTTATCTTTATAAACACAGTGAAGGAATGTGAATGGAGAAGCAAAGATCCTCCATGGATTTCACTTGTACCCATAGAGTTTTAAAGCCAGTTTTAAGAACTTATTGACTCAAACTCATAGCACGGTTGAGGCTGGAAGGCACCTCTGGAGGTCAGATGGTCCAAGCCCCTGCTCAAGCATGGCCACCTAGAGGTGGCTGCCCAGGACCATATCCTTCTTTGCTAACTTAATATGTTGCTTTAAAAGGCCTCACTTCTGTAAGATTCCTAAAGGAATGTAATCTATTCAAGACCTTTCAGGGTAAAGTGGCTCTCCGAAGTGCATATTTCTTTCCTGTTTGCTTCTACACTCAGTGGGTTTCAGACATCACCTATAAAAAAATATTTCACCAACTACATAACACAGAAGTTCCTTAGCTCCCCTCCCCCAACTTGCACAACTTAAAATTGGACTTTTTTTAGTATTTTCATAATAACTCAATGTAGGTATTAGAGAAAAAGACTAGCTATACAATGTTTCTGGTGGTCCCTTAGTTCAATGCATGTTGAACAGATTCTGAAAGATGTATTGTGACATACTAACAGGTGATAAACTTGGGGACTGATGTGCCCTTGTTTTCTTCTCCTGTCAGGTTTACAAATTTGGCGGTCAGACCATTTGTTTACTCTGATGGAGTTTTAAAGCATATTAGCTAAATATTTCAGCTAACATTTGCAAAAGGGCATAACTTCTAGATTAGTCATGAGGACCAGATTCGTCTCTTATCTGTTCCAGTGTAAGAAGCTGCCTGGTTTGTAGAAGTGACACTTGCACTGCTGCCCTTTTCATGCCACGCTGCACTGAGTCAAAAGCCTTCTCACAGCTATCATAGAAGAAAATCTCCTTTCTGCAAGCAGATCCCAAACCTGAAAATAAGAAAAGAATTCTGCTTTAAACCTCATTAGGATGAATTTCAGCATGGAAGGTGACCCAAGTTCAGTAATGCAAATTTAGACGTAATGATCCAGGGCAAACAAGAGCCACCAAGTCTTAGCCTGTTTCCTATGGGCTCTTAAAATCTCATGTTTTCTAATAACTTGGGATCTGCTGGCTCATTATGACCGAATTTGACTGAAGAGTAAAGACTTCAAAAATGATTAATCTCTCCTACCAGCTCTGTGAAAACAGACATCCATGGTTAGCTATCTTGATATTAAATTTACAAAACAAAAGCAGCAAGAATACTAATCTTCCTTTAGAAAAAGTAATATGCAATAATTTTATGACAACAGGTGGGTTTACATCTCGTAAGAACAACATAAAACCCAAACTACAAACTGCACCACTGGGGAACCAGTTCGTTTCTGGCTCAGAATGCAGAGCAATGCCCACTGAGTCACCAGTGCTTCCAGTTTGCTGCCAAGCCCTCCCATCAAAACAACTTATAGTTCTGGGAACATCACCGTGACAGTCACTATTACAGCTGTGTGACTTAACACTAAGAAGGTCCAAATTCTTTGCTAGTATATTTCTGTGGATTTCAGGAGAGGTGAGGCAGCAGTGAATTCAGATCATATTTTGAAGTGTTGTCATGACGCCAAATATTTTTCTTTAAAAAAAAAATTGAAAAAATACTTGCTGTACCTGGCTCTGCATAACTTAATGAGAACAGATAAAAATCACATTCTCTATTAGTATGAGAATGTATGAGTATCCAGGCCACAGCATGATCTTTATAACAACAAACTGGTCGCCAGAAGAGGTTTTGGTCATGGACAGGTTAAAACCACAAAACTGTAGTGTAATTACCATGGTTACCAGAGTAAAAATAGAGCAGGAACTGAAAAAAAAAAATAAAATCAGAAATTACTATCCTTCTCATCAGCACCAATATACTGAGGACACTTGCATTGCTTACGGGGAGCCCAGTACTCTAAAACCCTGAATTATGATGTGACATTCCCAGTCACCCTCATGTTCACCATCATGTCACCAGCTCTCAGATTCCTGGAAAAGTCATTTTTGTGTTAATTGAAGGAATAAGGTTTTCATTATTAGCAAAAAAAAAAAAAATAAGGGAATAAAGTATCTTTTGAATACCTAACTTTAAATTTTAAAGTCATTAATACCTTTTTGGCAGAGTTCTGACAAAGGCTACAAAGAAGGTGGTGGAAGGGCTCTCTTAAGTCCTCTACAGTTCCCTTACACACCGGGAAGAAGATGGACAGAAGGAGCCTTCAGATCTCGATAAACCCCATGGACAGGATGACCCATGTTACTTTGTTCCTTACATTGTACTACCACCACTCCCTAGGCTCATCTAAATGGCAATCTGTGGGTCAGATGCCGCTCCTCCTGCGAAGGAGATGAAGAACGGCTGTGGAGAACCATGATGTGCCAAAGCTACCAAACGCATTATCCTGCCTTTAGGTCCAAGCTGCTGCGTGGGTGAACGCAGGATTCAGAGTCACCACCATCTCATAAACCACATCTGGAAGCAAGAGCCTACCTCTGGCAGCTTCATCAGTTGGATCACCCTGAGGGCAGTGCATTGGCAGTGCACAACACAGATAATTCTGTGTGCTAAGTGAATTGAAGGCAGAGCAACAAGGGGTCAGTGGCTTGCTTTGCACAGTTTTGCTTCTTTTCCCCTTATTAAAAACAGCGACAGTTGAAACACATTCTTAAGTGAGAGGATCTTCAGTCAAACAAGGGTCCACTGCATGGGAGCTCAATGCTGCAAGAAAAGATGCAGAAACCAGTGAGCCATTCGACAATTTCATTTTGGGAATTTCCACCACTGCCTGCACAAACAAAGCTAAAGGTTTATGACATCTGCTTGTGTTTCGATTATCTCTTTCAGGATCTCGGAAGTTCAAAACCACATTCTAGAGAAGCAACTGGCAGAAAGAAATTACTTCTAACAGCCCATCCACAGAAGAGGCCCCATTATTATTATTAATTACTCATATTGCCATAGAACCTAATTGTCCCAGCGAAGAATAGAGGCCCACTGTGTTACATTCAATACAAACAGGAGAGTAAGGGCAGGCCTTGCCCCACAGAGCTTGCTCTCTACAAGCTCCACATTAACCATTGCCAGCTCTACAAGAAGCCTGAATTAGTGTTCAACACACCCTGTGAGATTTTAGCTGGCCTGAGCTCCTGGAGAACTGTAAAAGTCATGCTTTGCAGAATTAAATTAATAATTTCCCACGTACTCTCATTATAAAGGGCATCCCACATGCTGGAGCTCAAAACAGTGAAGTGTGTCATTTAACTTTTCCCCTTGCAGCAGGAGGAACAAGGGGTGCTTTGTGGGGTGAAGCGACCCAGAGGCGGTGGGCGAGGAGGGACGAGATGCATTCTCCACAGGGAGAGGCGGCTGGAATTTGGTTTCCTCCCCGCACAGAACAACTAGATGTGGGGAAAGAGCAAAGAAAAATGAAGCATTTCAAGCAGCTGTAGGGATTAGTAAATGCTGATGTGAAAATCTCAGTCACAACAGAGTCATGATTCGGAAAGGGCTAAGTGGGAAGGAGTAGGAAGGTTCTTAGGGACATGATTTAGTGCTAGAGTTAGGTTAATGGTTGGACTCAATAATCCTGAGGGTCTCTTCCAAATGAAATGATTCTAAATATTGGGATGGCAGCCTGGAACAGTCGGCTTCCAGAGGGCAAGAGGGCAGAGCAGAAAGGACAGCCAGGGGTGAGAAATGTGCTCTGGGATCACAGGTACTTTCCATGTGCTCATGGATAACCAAAGTACACGAGAGAGGGATCACAAAAGGACGGCAAGGCGAAGGGGACAGAGGTGCAGGCAGGGAGCTACTGATGGTCTCTAATGACAAGGGCTTCAGCTCTGAAACACTGCCAACTAGTGAATTAAGAAACCAAAGAGGTGTCCATAAGATTTTCACCCTCATCTTCTTTCAGTTTTGATTGTGTTACAGTAGCAAAACAACCAGCAAAACCATTCCTATATGGCCTTACTAGTCACACTGGCACCAGTGGGAGCTACTACCAGTGCACACACTGGTCAGTGAGTACAGGGCAGTTGATTGCTTGGGCTTTCTGGGTGACCAGCTTTTTAAAATTGAAGGATTTTTGGAAGATGAATGATTCAACTAGAGGAAAAATGTGATTTTCCTTTGTGATTTAGCCACAGATTTCCTAGGAAACTATGGCTGAACAACCCGTCCCTCCACAGCTCTTAGGCCTCCATTACTCATCTGTAAATTCCTCTTATTATTCCTTAACAACAAATGCCTGACAAGGTTGTCTATTTCCACTTGGAAATATCTAAGCTTTTATTTATATGCCTAAAACTCATTGTGCCAGGCATCACAGAATCCCCAAGTACTACTGTCATGCAATAAATAGCAATCTATCCCGCCCTGCTGAGATTTAGTGGGCAAAACAGCAGCTCATGAGAAGAAGCAATATTTGATTTTTTCAGAATGTGTCCACTTCAGCAGTCTGTTCTTTCACAGGGTAACAAAGAACTAGACCTGTTTGCTAACAAAATTACTTTTTAATAACTGCAAACCATTTTATGCTGATGCATGTTTTCATTACTACTATATTCATGTGACACCTGTCAGACACATACAATCAGTGATCACTCCAGTGAGTTTTATTTCACTGTAGGCTCTTGCCGCTGAAGATCCCAACCAATGTCGATGACCTTCGAGGCTGGATGCATCACCCATCCCTCTGGCAGCAGCCAAGGTCATGCTGTCTCACTCCCTCCAGCTTTTTCCCCACATCCATCCCGTGCTCTGGTAGGTGTTTGACCATTCATAATGCTCTCACTTGCAAAGCTGTAATTCCTTTGTCCACAAGCAGATCAAAGCATTGGACTGCAACTTCCTAAAAATATTGCTTATCAGATTTTTGGACTCCTTTTCAAGCAGTAGATTACTTTCTGCTAAAAAAAAATAAAGTGATAAAACACTTGAAACAGAGGCCTCTCACTCATAACCTGAGAGTTTTCTTTAGGGAACAGCTGAGCTGAGGAATCCGGCAGGATAAGAGTCTCTCCCATAGGGTTCGGGGGCAGAATTCAGGTTCCCATTTTCCACACTCACTCCTTCAGAGTGGAATAATTAACAACAGGATCCTTGGGTAACAGCAAGAGAGCAGTGATTGTCGGTACACAGCCCAGCTTCAGCTGTGGGTGCCTAACTCCAGTTCTTACTGGTAAAGAAACCAGGGCCTCCATTTCAAGAAGAATCTTGCAAATAAGGGACCTCCACAGAAAAAAGAAAAAGTATACACAGCATGGTCCTTAATTGCAAGTCTTCCTGTTACACACAGGGAAAAATATTACTTTTACCCAAACAAGGTTTATATACCCTTTTTATTTTCTTCCTATCATCCTAATCTGCTACAAAAGTAAATTCAACAGCCATAAAACACAGACGTGCCTCTGAATGTCTCTAACCTCAGCCCAAAGAACAGTGAGTAAAGTACTTCAAAAACACCAAGTCCCAAAGCTATACTCAAGGCATCGCTGCATTTTCTGTTCTCTAAGAAGTTTCTCTCCATAAGCAAGAAGACAGAAAATATTTGAAATCACAAATCATGAAACAGTATTAAGTAGATTACATAAAAAATGTTTAAAACTTGGAGCCTAAATGTGTATCCCAAAATCTACATACAGTCACTCAGACCAGTGTGATCTGTAACTTCAAAGTATGTGGGCAAAAAGAAGTCATATAGATTTCATAGAATCATTTCAGTTGGAAGAGACCCTCAAGATTGTCAGGTCCAACTATAACCTAACTCTAGCACTAAACCAAGTCCCTAAGAACCTCGTCTAAACGCCTTTTAAACCCCTCCAGGGATGGTGACTCCACCACTTCCCTGGGCAGCCTGTTCCAATGCCTGACAACTCTTTCCATGAAGAATTTTTTCCTAATATCCAATCTAAACCTCCCCTGGTTCAACTTAAGGCCATTTCCTCTTGTCCTACCACTTGCTACTTGGGAGAAGAGACCAACACCCTCCACGCTACAATCTCCTTTCAGGTAGCTGCAGACAGGGATAAGGTCTCCCCTCAGCCTCCTTTTCTCCAGGCTAAACAGCCCCAGTTCCTTCAACTGCTCCTCATTAGACTTGTTTTTCAATACAAAGTTGCTTGGCCCGCTTAATAAAGCAAATTCAATGTTTTCCATTATAACTAAAATACAGACTTCAGAGTCCAAACTTCCAGGTATCTAAATCTGATAATCCAGTTCTGTCACTTTAATATGGATTTTATTTTAGGAATAGTAAGCATCTAAGAATATATAGCACCATTGTAACTTCAAATTCAGCACATCTGGAAAAAAAGGTTATCACTAAACTGCATTGTTCCAGATTTGCTCCTATTTTTACACAGCTGAGCTTACAGCATGCTAAGGGAAAGTTCTGTTATTATCAGATGGCAACCCATCACCCCTTAACTGGCAGAAAAAATAAAAAACTTACCTAATGCCCAAAGTACTGCACTCCTGACATACATCATGTGCCTCTATCTCCCATATTTGTATACATAATTATATGCCATCTAACTACTGTTCCTCTTTATGTAGTTATATATCATATACTTATTTCACAGAGGAATCCTTGTTACCATATCCTTACATTTTACTTCAAAATTTGCCACCAAGGAGCCAGATTTATGACTGAGATTTTATGGATTAGTAATTGATCTAGTGCACATTTTTAGCTTACTGCAGATGGAAGGTACATGTCAGCTGAAAAATCTTTCATCAGGTTTCTGCTGGGTTTTATGTTTGGTTTTGTTTTTCTTTCTTTGCCCTTACACATTTGGAACTAACCAAGCGCATGCACATGATCAGTTACTGGAGCACAGCTGCGTTATGACAATTCATTAAGCTGCAAGAATAAGATCACATATCTCCGACCCAGTAATTATAGCTATGCCAGTTCTCCCCTCTTTGGTGGGAAGAAATTTGAATTCTCAGTTTATCGTTTACATCCTGATGATAGCACTGTTTGCCAGAAGGTGGTGGGCACAGACTCAACAATTAAATCATTGTCCTGTTTTACCTTTGACTTACCCATGTAGCCAGGGCTTCAACATTGGTCTTCAATCATACCTGCTATAAACGACCCTGAGGCACAATCCTACACACATTGTTATAGATAGCATTCTTCAAGGAGATGCTTAAATAAAGCCTTTCCTAACTGTTTGTAGGTGGGAATCACACACAGTTATCAAAGAAAGCAAGAAATTGATATAAATATTCCCCTCAACTAAACTCGGATGAGCTCTGCGTGTTTGCCATTGCTGTGCAGACCAGAACAGAATTGTCCAGAACAGCACAATCTTTTCATGCTTTGCAAAAACCTTGTGAGGTATTCAGGGTATAAGAAAAGCTTTTCCTATCCACCTAAAAAGGCCCCAACTTGTCTTTATTAAAACTATGAATTGTACAAACTACAAGCTGTTGAAAGCACATTTCTAATAAGAGAAATCACAGGTTTGAGTTGAACAATTAGCTGTTAAGTATCTTGGGCTAGCCATCGAATTGAGAACCAGAGGCTACGGCTACACAGAGAGTTTAACCCAACTGTGAACTCCCCATGTAACCCTGTAACAAACGTTCTAGTTCTCTTAAAACTCAAATGCCAAAAGGCTGAGAGCTCTGCCTTGATGGTAATATGGTGCCAGGATTCAGCGCAATTTGGCCTCCTGCATCTTGCCTTTTGGATGTGAGCAGACAAGAGATTCCAGTCCTGAGCAAGACTAAATCCAAATCATGCTGTGTTCATGTTTGGCCAACAGCCAAGCTTTTATAAATGGAGTGTTTCACTATGCTACCTGTTCCCTTTGCCTGACCCAAATTCCTATCTTTGCTCTTAGAAGCTTGCTGACCCTTTTCCATCTTCCTATCTCAGCTTTACAACTACTAGAAGCTGGTTCTCCTCTTCTAAGTATCCAAACCAGAAGTTAAAACTGCTACTGTTCGCAATTTCCAGCGTCCTTTTGTGCGTGTAGCCAGTGAGGACAAACAGCCCTCCATGGTTCATTTTCAGTACCCTGACATTTAAATCCATCCGGAATGACTGGAGAAACCAAGGAAAAGCTGTTGGATGCAGATAAACCCCCCAGAGCGCATACTGAATGCATGGCATTGCTTCTGCTAACCCTGTGTCATCTGTGGGCTCTGAGAGGTCACAACATTAAAAACAAACAAACACAGACAAAAAAAGAACAGGAAGGAAAGAGGAAGTTTATATAATTCAGTTTAAATCTCCCTGGAAGCTGATTGATTGAAGTGAAAGTGACTAACTCTGGTAACTGAGGACTTCTTTTATGCTTCTTGCTTAAGCACAGTGTTGTAAATATTACTGCTAGCACTGGGAAACTCCTTGCTGTGTAGATGGGTTTAACACAGCTGTGCAGCGCAGAGGCAAATGAGGTGTGAGGAGAGAGGGTGATGGAGAGGACACATCCATGTGGGTAACGGGCCCCTCTCCCAGCACTGACCGCAAGGACTGAGAACACTATCTAACCTCACTGGGCATCAATTTCCCTGTCTGAGGTTAAATAAATAAACAAGCTCAGAAACCAAACAATATTTTTTCAAAAAAAGTTTTGAATTTTGCAAAACCTTATGGAAAAGTGTCTTCTTCCTGTGCATACACTCAGTCAACCTGATTTTAAAGCTGCCTTAAATGTTGTCTTTCCAAGGGTGATTTTAATGGTGAGGATGCCACAAAGCAGAGCTGACAAATCCTCTGCTGTTTCATTTTCAGCCTGTGTTAAAACAATATTTCTAAGTATGTCTGGGGTTCCCTCATGTCATTGCAGTGTCTGAGCAGAGCACAAAAGGTCTAGTCTGCCATGAATGGCCAGATTTCTTACGCTCACGCAATGACAAAAAGGGTCTTTAATATAAAAAAATCAGCTCATATCTTACAGAGTAGCAAATCAACACTAATGAAGACTGAAAAAAAAAAAAAAGAAGATTAAAAGTACATAAACCGTCATGGACAGGAGACAAATGCTGTACAAGAATGAGAAGCAGAAAATGACATGCTGCAGACAAAGAGGGAGGAACCACAAGAGAGATGCAGAAAATGAGAGCAGACCAATTTCAGTCTTAGTTGAAAGCCTCGTGGTGTTAATAGTTTTCATAGGTCTATCCCAGACCCACAGATTTAGGCCAGTGGCCTGCTCCTTTTAACTAATAAGTTAATTAAACTTCGATAGTGAAAGACATACAGAAAAACAAATATGATAGTCCCAAAATTATGTTTAATACTACCCACCGCAGAGTTCCCATTAAAGCACTAATCTGCAATCTAGCTTAATTTCTTCCTGCTTACTTCAGCTTCGGGCACCTGCCCTCATTGAGATGCATTTTTCACCTTCTGACTAGTACTAACTACTTCCATCTGTAGCTGGTCTGTACTCTTGGGCTGCTTTCACAGCACAGTATGAAAAATTGCTGTTTTCTCCTCATAATCATCTGCTGCTAGTGAAGCAATGGGTAAAGGGACAAAGGGCACATTCATGTCTCTACATGCCATATTAATTCCTCCAAATGAGGAAAATACCCTCTTCTCCTTCCCTATAAAAGAGAGTGTTGATGAGTTCACGAGGAAATGAGGAAAGAAGACTATAGAAGTCGTGCCACAAATCTATGACAGTTCAGCAGAAATGAATGCATGCTTTTCAGTCTCTGCCATTATAAATTAAAATACTCCCAAAGAAAAAAAAATGTATGGTACAGAATTGTATTGAATTAAACACTACTCACCCTCCCCCGTGCAGGTATCAAACAAATACAGAAGGGAAATCTATAGCAAAGGCAACTGCAGCAAAGCCCTACAATGTAGTAGAGCCATGGGGGATACAGAAACAAGCTGTGAATTTGATTTTATTCCAATTGTCCATATGCAAAAACATAAGAGAAAATGAGGTGCTGAAGAATAAATATAACCAAGCTCATCTGAATAAAAATGAGAGGTTGTTCAAGAAGAAAGCTCTTTTTCTAGAAGCCCTCAAAACAGCCAGAAAAATATATGTCCTTGCATGTATTTTCCTCCAACTGTCAACTGCATAAGGTATATAAAAGTTGCCCAGGTGCAAATTTAGTCTATACATCTGACTTTGAGAATGCTCTTCACTTTACCATGATAAATGTTCACAAATTACTGTTTTATGCCAAATCTTATTTTCTCCACTATTGTTTTGCCCCTAGTTGCAGTTTCAGTAAAGCCAGGTGTTCAATCTGACTGCTGTTGTGCATACAGACTCCATGCACACCCCTTAGGAAGAAAATCCACAGTGCAGTACAGAAGGGGCGGAAAAATATTTCACCTAAAGGAAAGTGAAAAGATGGTAGCAAATTATTTTTTTAATCCATTACAAAAGGCCTAATTCCAAACAGATGTGGACTTTTATATTAAAATCTCTTCAGTGAGACCTAATTTTATATTAGACAGGAAGTACTTCACAATAATAATGCCTGATTTACCCATTAAAACTTCAATCAGTCATTTTAAATTGGGTACTAACCCAATATTTTCTAGAAAAGCTACAAAAATTAACTTCTGTGTGACATAAAATCCAGTTGCAACCTCCCGTTATCTCAGAGCAGTTCAGCCCGGATGACTGATTCAATCAAAATCCCTCAGATTAGAGAGGGATTTCTCAGATTTCTTAGATGAAAGATTGAAAGTAAGAAAATAATTTAACTGTGGGGAGAAAACAAATAGATCTCTAGTTAGATTTATTTTAGAAGTGCATGAACCCCAAGTATCTAGAACTGACTGTCATTGTTAAAGGGTTGTTTATTGTAGGAAGACTAAAATCCCATGTTTATCTGTACTGCCTTGTAAGGATGCAACACAATTACTGAGAGCAACTGGCAATACAGGTCCCTGGGGAGAAAAAAAAAAAGGTTCATCTACATTTTTCTTTGTATGCTGCCAAAGCTCCAACAATAGCCCTAATTTCCCCTAAGATGATTTCAGCTGCTTATGTTTTCTGTAGGCTAATGCACAGGATTCATTTCCTCTTAGAGGAAGCAATCCTGCCATAATTTGATGAGCATCTCTTACCATCAGTACCTGTTTAAGCAATTCATCCCATCCCCCTCTTTCCTCCACATATATCCTCACACTGAATTTTGGCAATACAGGTAAAACAGTTTAGGAGAATGTATTGTGAACCAAATCGTGTAACCAATCTGGGTTACAGATCGCATCCACCCCCTCCTTGGTTATTTTTAACTGAGGTCAGTTATCCTACCCTGGTGTGACAGTATATATAAAGGGTTGCAAAACTGAGAGCAAGAACAAGGGCAGAGATGACAAAGGGAGATGTGGGGTTGTCTTGCTGAGAGAAGAGCACATCAAACTACACCTGTAGTAATCCCAGTGCAGTCTTAATGACAAGCAAGAGGAAATTAAATTCAAGTAAGAAGTGAGACTATGGCTCTGCTAATGGTCAGTGTTTCGAGGCAGCATGCTGTTGTGTATTGGATAACTCACAGCAAGCTGCTACTGGAATTTAACTGGGCAGAGTGGGCACCCTCAGAGACCTTCCATTGTTCAAGGTCCCCTGCTGTCTCTCTCTTTCTGTAGTCCAACTTCCTGCTCGCAGAAGAGTCAGCTCTGAGCTCAGAGCGAGTTCCTTAGGTTTGTACCCAGTTGGGGCTTGAAAACCAGCATGGAAGGACGTGGCAGAACCTCTCTGGTCAGCCTGTGGCATCGCCTGTCCTCACAGGGAAGCAGTTCTTAAATCTAGTCTGAACCCCTCTAGTTTCAATTTATGCCAGTTGTCTCATGTCCTCCCACCATCCACCACTGTGAAGAGCCTGGCTCTGTCATCTCAATAACCTCCTTGTAGATATGAGCAGGCTGCTGCTGGAACCCCACAGCTACCTCTTTTCCAGGCTCAGTGAGCCCAGCTCCCACAGTTCTTGCTCTTCACAAGGCAAGTGCTTCAGCTCTTGACCATCTCAGAGGTCCTCTGCTGAACTTGGTCCAGTTTATCCATGTCTTTCTTGTACTGGGTGAGCCCAAAACTAGATGTCATTTTCTAGATGGAGTCCAACAAGTGCCAATTTGAAAGTGACAATCACTTCTCTCAACCTACCAGCTATGCTTCTGCTAATAACAGTCTGGGATGCTGTTATCCTTTTCAACATCAGGGCACACTGCTGGCCCACGTTCAGCTCAGTGTCCTCTAGGACAGGAGTGTCAGACTCATTTTCACTGGGGCCACATCAGCCTCGCGGTTGCCATCGAAGGGCCGAATGTAATTCTAGGACGGTAGAAATGTAACTAACTACTCCTACATTTCTACGGTCCTAAAATTACATTCAGCTCTTTGAAGGCAACCGCGAGGCTGATGTGGCCCCCAGTGAACATGAGTTTGATGCCCCTGCTCTAGGATACCCACATCCTCTTCCACAGACCCACTCCTCAGCCAGTCAGTCCCCAGCAACAGCCGTTCCTTGTAAGCATACCTCCCAAAATGTACTGCTTAGAGCATCTTCAGCCTCCTTTTGCTGCAGACCTATGCTTATAAGTAAGGTGTAGAGTGATGAATGCCACTTAGGGCTGTTCTGGAACCCACTGCTGTGCAAGCCCCTGCATAATAGCTTGATCACTGATGTTCTTATATTCACTTGCACATGCTCCTTTCTGCATGTAACGGCTTCACATACTGCTCTGCTCTCTTCTCCTAACCAAGACAGCTGTGAAAGTGAACTTGGTAAAAACTCTTCTGTTAGCAGCATATGCCTTAGAGACAGAGGTTGTGTTGGCTGGGCTCTGGAGGAGATAACCCTGAAGAAAGTGTCTGAGTACTGTCCCTCCAGCTCACCCACCATTGCCCTGTCCTCACCTTTGAGCTGGGTGCTGGGCACTGCAGCCTTTCTGACTGACACATGAACACACACCAAGGACAAAGTGTTGAGAGCAGGATGAGATGGTGAAAATGTTCAGCCTCATCCAGCACAGGCCCACAGATGCTGTCACTGGAAGGAGGTGTAAAGATATACTGAGATGGCATCAGTTCACAGCTTTATAGTTATGTATTTGGGACACATTCATCTTTGGGAAAAATTCAGAACATTTCGTTGGGATTTATGAGCAGCTTCACACTTTTCTAAGCATCCTGTGATGCAGGCAGTTGAGTAGAGTAACCCACATTTAACAGGGCTGCATTTGGGATGGGGAGTCTCCCCCTCTTCTGTCTTTTTTGGGTCCAGAGAAGTCCTAGAAACTGTACACTTCAAAGATGGAAGAGGCAGAGGTGACATCAGCAGCAGGCGGGCAAGAGGCTTTGGAGAACAGTGGAGGATCTAGAGGGGTAGCACCATGCCAGAAGAGAGGGGAGATGGAACTCAAGTCCCCTGCATTATAGTGCAGGGGAAAATAGAACAGGAAAGATGCTGCCAGAGAGAGCTTCAGGTCTATTCCCCAAAAACCCTTTTCAGTCACAGACCAACAACCGTTCGTGGAAGCCTTATTACTAAACTGACTAAGCACTTCATAATCATTGATAGAACATCTCCATGAGGTAAACAAGAATTTTCAACCTGCCAAGGATAGGCCTGCTCACCAATAGCCTGGTTTCAATAATTTACCAAGGATAATTTGGCTTCAAGTAACACAAACACCAAATTACATCTTCAAGATGGAAATCAAATAGTCAGCTCTAGCCCAGGGGAGGAGTTTGTCTCAACAGAATGAAATACATAAAAGCCAAGAAGCCAAGTAAGACGTTGCCTAAGTCAGTCAGAGAGGGAGTCAAGGAGAGAGACTTGAGGTTCTACTCAGCTGTTACATTCATTATTTGATTCCCAAAGAGAAATCTCCACACAGGAATTGCCAGGCCTGAATGTCTTGCAGAGCTGGATATCAGAGCTGCCTTCCATCCCCATTTTATCACGACTCAGTATGACTGATAGTTCTCCCCTTTAAAAATATTACAGGCCACGAGTGCACAATAGCTAATCACAGATCATTAAAGGGTTGAGGTTGGAAGGGACCTCTTGGGACTGCCTCATCCAGCCCTCCCTGCTCAAGCAGGGACAGCTATAGCAGGTAGCTCAAGCAAGAAGATCAATATGAAGCCATTTTATACTTCATAAAAAGAATGAAAACTAACAACAAGCATTATCCTTGTAGGAAATGCATTGTGAACGTGTAAGACCACAAATACTAAAACCACTGGAAAATGACTTCCATAATATATGCTGGTCACTAAACTTCTACAGCAAGAAAATGCAAACAGGCTCCCTTCAATTCCATGACTAATAGCAATGAGTCGTATTCGCTGCATTGTCATGGACTGCAGGTTAAAAAGCACATCTTCCAAAGTAACTTCCTGAACAGGGGATTTAAAACTATAGGGTTTCTACCACAGGGCCAAAATTCCACTAAGTTTGAGATGTAACTAAGGCACACAAACATCATTTACAGACTGGGGAAAAGAAAAAAAAATATTTAAAAATATTAATGTTTTGTTTAACACTATAATCTTGTCTAGCATCAGGACCACAAGTACTTCACCCCATACCACTGAAAGCTGTTAAAGTCAACACAATAGAGTATACCTTTGCACATTCCTGACATTCAGTTCATTTCTGAAAACATAAGATTGGTAGCTAGTAGATGTCTTGAATGTTCCCTGGACAGCTTAAGTGTGTAATAACTGCTCTAATTGGGAAGAAACCAGGACACTGATTAAAACTTCAACGTTTTTGTAATGTAAATCAATCTCATGGCCAAAAAACATCTAAATCTTAGGCTAAAGCAGAGACCTCTGAATACAGGACAAGAAACATCAGATCTTACCAAAATAATTCATATTGCATGGTGGATAGCATATATCCTGTATATAAATATTAATATTTAATGTAATGTATTGCAATTTGCTTTTACTTCAACAACCTATAATGGCTTTACTTTCCCACCTCACTCTCCAGCAATGGAAATTATCATATAACTGAAGCTCTGTATTGCAATCTATATAGAAAAGGCCCTGCTGAAGTTCACTAGAGTTTTGAATTGCTAAGGAGCATGGGAGAAGACTTCAGATCCTTGACTGCTAAGCCATGACTGAGTAAAGACGGACAGCTCTGTTTGCTGAGCAACAAAATACAAAGAGCTCCTAACAACAGAACACAGGAATTTAATAATGAAACAATTAAAAAAAGAAGACTTGCCTTAATAAAATGAAACCCCCATAATTAAAACCGTTCAGTGAAGGTCTGCAGGAGAGGTAAAAGTCCTAAGCATAATCCTGCCCACACTCTTGCACCTACGATTCCTCATGAATGGATAAACTATTTGTTTCGGCACAAACCTGAGGCCTAATTTCTATACCCAAATATGACCTGGGAGAGGCTGCAGATGTAGTGAGGGAAGAGCAGAAGCACAGATCTTCACTGACACAGTGGGAGTCTTCCAGGCTCCCATTAGTCAGTCATGGTGTTTTGATGTTCCGCCATGCAGACCACACCAGGCCATCATCCAAGACATCCTCTGCAGGTCCTGCTGGAGATGACACACAAGGACTCTCCTCCACACATTTTGGAGGGAGCCTTAAAAAAAAAAGCTGTCTTTGGACTTCTGCCACTTTGGGAGCTTTCAGGCAGAACCCTACAGCCCCAAATCTATATTCCCGAGTCTCCACAAGACACTTTGCTCGAACTACCAGAATTCTGCCTTGCCAATGTTAACAGAGGTGCCACTTGCTTGTGTCTCACAGTTACAAGTCCAATCAGCATTCAGGGAACAGCCATAATGGAGGTGATAACAGAGAAGCTTAGAAAATAGATAACAGTGACAGGAAGGGATATGAGCAAATTCTTCTTTGCAGGGCTTGATATGCTATAAGAATCAGTCTGTTAGAAGCAAGAAAAAAATCTGAACTGGAAACTGGAGAGGCTCCAGTCTTGCTCGTCATCAGGCAAGCTACAGGATTTATCCTCTTCATGGATGGCCTCAGTGTCCATGCTGTGGTTGGCACAGCATGAAGGCATGGCCCCATGGGAGACATTCTGGGCTGCAGAGCATGCAGTCCCACTGACTTCAAAGGGAGGTAAACGGGAACGGAACTTGTGCTCATCTTTGATCTCAGTTAATCATGTTAACTAATCTTCTAGTTTAATAATTTCAACTCAGTTCCTTGCGCTATCCCTTCTATCTGTGGCCATGTGCACCCATGTGTCACCCTGGTTTCTGATCATCTTTAGTACATTATTGTGATAGGATAACAGCTAGCTATAGCTCTGTTTATCGCTTTCTTCCCACCCCAGCCCTCAGAAATTGCATTGTACTTTTTCCCCATAATTACTGCCAGTTCATTTCAAAGAGTGCCGCCTTCGAGCCAGTGCAAATTCTGTATCTCTATTCCGCAACCTGTGATTACTGCTTTCAAAGTCCTGAGCCTACTGCATAGGCTCAGCAGGGGTGGGGAGGCAAGAGATCAAGTTTAAGGAGATCAATAGGTTTTTCTGAACAAAACAGCTTCATTCTTCTTATTGAAAATATAATTTTTTCAGTTCCTCTGGACACTTAACCAAGACTGTAGCATAACTCATTCACCTGCAAGTAAAATTAAACCTTTATTTTATTGAAAACACTTCTAAAAGTGCATAATTTAGTTTTCTAAAGAATGAATTCGTACATAATCTAAGTTTTTTAAGTGGCTTCCCTTGATATGGAATATGTTCATGATTTCTAACTTAATAGAATTTCTGCACATTATATATAGCAATATATTTTTGTAGAACAAAAAGATACATTTTAAATTTGGGAGAATATCTGTTTGATGCTTTATCTTCTCTTTTCAAAATATGTGATTAGTTACATTCTAAGACAACATAAAAATACCATAAAATGTAGAAACACAAGTGCTGCATATGTGTGTACACACAGCCCTTCTGTAGCTCCCATATATGTGCACTGTATCAATCTCAAGTTACTTCCCTTAATCATGAACATGGGAAGAGTGATGATGTTTCAGAGTCATGTTTAGCAAAGCTGAAAGATAAGGTGCAGCATTCCCCTACTTTATACTTTGGATATTACAAAAACACATTTGAAAGATAAACCAAGACCACCCGTCCAAGCAAATATTTTATCCTTTCAGCATGACGCAGAAGTTTAATTTCCACTGATGGGGGGGGTGATCTCAAGACTGTTGTACGGCTACTTCACCCCCCTTAATGGCAGCAATTCCCCTGACTGGCAGAATAGAGCAGGTCTATAAATAACTTCCAAAGGAATTGTCTCTCTCCTCACGCACTGCAGACAACTGTTTACATAGATCCCGGGTCCTTTCATACTAGGTTTACTCAGTTCTTATCCTACGGGCTGTTTAATGTCCTCTTTCTAAAAAAAGCCTTGGCCGATGCAGGTATGACAGGAGGCACTCTCCAGTGCTGCAAATCCCTGTTACCAGAAGTTGTGGCTCCCGGCGGCCGGGGCAGGAGCGCGGCCCCGGCTCCAGGGAAATTTCCCATGGCAGAGGGGTCGCAATCTTGTGAAATGCGTCTTTAGGCTCCACAGTCCCGGCCGATTCTTCGCTCCCGGGAAATCCCTCCTCCCCACCCCACGAATCCCCGCAGCCACTCCAGGGCCCGGGCATCTCTGCTCGCCCACCTGCAGGGGGCTGGTCCGGGGCTCCAGGTAGCGACACGAGTGGGGCAGCCCCGCACCTTCTCGCACCCGGCGGGGCTGCGCACCCCTGCACGGAGCGGGGCGGCGGGGAGACACAAAAGCCTATGCTCGCTCACCTCCTTCAGCTGCTCCAGCTCCTGCTTGAGGCCGTCATACTCCGCCTCCAGCTCGTCATACTGCTGCTTGAGGGTGAGCTTCTCCTCCAGCACCACCAGCCCATACTCCGCCGCCTGGATCTTTTCGTGGGTCGTCTCGGAAAGCTCCCGGGTCAGCCGCTCGATTTCGCTCTTGTAATGGTCCGCACCCTGCAGCACCTCCTCCGCAGCCATAGCCCCGCCGGCACTGCCGCGCCGCCGCGCCGCCGAGGCAGCCAGGGGGCGGGCGCGGCCGAGGGGCGGCACCGGCACCGGCACCGGCACCGCCGGCCTGGGGATGGGGATGGGGATGGGGATAGGGATGGGGATGGGGGCCGGAGCCGCCTGCGGCAGCCGCCACCGAGCGCGGAGGCGGGCAGCTCCGGCGCAGCCGCGGCACCCACCCCCTCCTCGGACTCCCGGGAGACGGCGAGGCCCTGCTCGCCTCCCCCGGCCCTGCGGCGGCCCCGGCTGCCGGCGGCGGGGGCGCCTGGGCCGGGCGGGCGAGCCCCCGCTGCCCGGGGAGGTAGCGGCGGCGCGCTGGAGGCCGCGGCGGCGAGTGGGTCGGCCGGGAGCGCGCCTTGGTGCGGCGGCTCACAGGGAGATGCTGCTGCTGGCGCCCGCCTCTTCCCGGGGAGCCGGCACCTCCGCCTCCCCTCCACACGGTCCCTCCCCTGCGCTCTTTAAGATGACAACAGCGTCCTCAGGTTTTGGCATTCGCCGCCAGGGAAGAGGAGAAGCAGCACCAAAGCGCGGGGGCACGGTTAGAGGCACCTGGGGCGGTGGATCCAGTCGGAGCCCGGCGCACCTCAAACCGGGGTGTCACCGTGTGCTCCGTGCTGCCTGTGCGGGGCTGCTTCTGAAACATCCCCCGGCCCCCCCCTCTGCGCTCCTGGCAGCGGAGCAGGGGCTGGCCAGCCAGCCGTGGTGCAATATTAGGGCCTCTCGGTTTTTCTCAGCATATTGCAGCTATGGGCACATCAGCGGCGGGGCTGGTAAAACAGAAAGGGAGATGAGACCACATCTGGAATATTGTGTCCAGTTCTGGGCCCCTCAATTCCAGAAGGACAGGGAACTGCAGGAGAGAGTCCAGCACAGAGCCACGAAGATGATGGAGTGGAGCATCTCCCTTATGAGGAAAGGCTGAGGGAGCTGGGTCTCTTTAGCTTGGAGGAGACTGAGGGGTGACCTTATTAATGTTTATAAATATGCAAAGGATGAGTGTCACGAAGATGGAGCCAGGCTCTTCTCGGTGACAACCATTGATAAGAAAAGAAGCAATGGGTATAAACTGGAACACAGGAGGTTCCATTTAAATTTGAGAAGAAACTTCATCGTGAGGGTGACGAAGCACTGGAACAGGCTGCCCAGGGGGGTTGTGGAGTCTCCTTCTCTGGAGACATTCAAAATCCATCTGGACACATTCCTTTGTAACCTCATCTAGGTGTTCCTGCTCTGGCAGGGGGAATTGGACTAGATGATCTTTCGAGGTCCCTTCCAATCCCTAATATTCTGTGATTCTGTGATGCAGTGCAGTAAACTGTGGGAGCAGGAGGGCAGCATCAAGTATTCCCCTAGTATTTCAGGAAACTGGGAAGGAAGAGCCTCCCACTCCCTTCCCCATGGGAATGGGCAAGGAAACCTGGACATGAAACAGCAGCAGGATCAGGGCACTGAGCAGAGGCCACGCTTCCATGACTGTTAGTGCAAGATCTCTGCACTACTGGTTAGACAGCAGGACAAAAGTGATTCAGACCAGATGCAGTCACACCATTGTTTCTCTGTCAAATTAACCAGAGGACCTGATGCATAGATTATGTCAGTTTTATGCTGGCTGCAGAAAGACAGATGCTACTTGTCCAGCATAAAATTAGAGTGGTGCAGACAGACAGTAACTGATCTCATATAAAGCCTGCCAGTAAAAAGTTAACACACTGGATTAGGGGCATTTTACGTATTTGAACTGGAAGAGCAAGTTCATCCTGGATCGATATCATAATGTCCCACGTAACAGCCTTTTTGTTTGATACTACAAGTCTTAAACTCAAATGTACTGTTTCTTCAAACTATGGCCTGCAAACAGAGACCTGATCTTATTGATATCGATCACGTTTCACTGTAAGTACTAGCAGGACTGGGTTTTCACGCTTTACAAACATCTCTCTTTTCTTTCTAAAATACTAGCAATACTACATTTTTGAAATTCAACAACTGAGGTTCAATTCTAATTTCCAGGAAAAGAAAGGTGGCATTTTTGGTTGTTGTTTTTTGTTTGCTTGTTTGTTTTTAAAAAAGATATTACATATACATGATGGATATTGCTGCCCATGAATGGAGCACAGTATTGGAAATCAAAGACATAGATTCACTTTCTTGTTGACCTGTTAATGTGGTTTTAAACAAGCCACAACCTCCTTCTGCCTCAGCTTCCCCATGTCTAAGAAAGAGGTAAAAATGTTTAGACTCTTCAGCAAAGAGCTTTGAAATCTGCAAATTGAAACTCTAACACTAGTTATACAATTTATACATACAGTAAATAATACCTATTTTATAGATATATGTGCATGCATACATAACTAACTCATCGTAATCTAGCCTGCATAAACACTTCTTTTCATTGGCTAGAGAACATAAATGGAAGAAGCTAGCAAAGTAATAGATGTTCTGTCAATTTTATATCTTGAAAACAGCTTCCAAAAATGCACATATTAAATCAATTCTAGTGTAGAAGCAAGTGTGAATATTAATAGGAAAGAAACAAATGTGAATATGAATAGGCAGAGACAGTGAGTGGCTCTCGTGGATGACTGAATGTCAAAACAGAGAGGAAAGCACCAGCACTCCAACCATCATTCCAACTGTACACCTAACCTCAACATAATTGTCTTAAAAGAGCAGAAAAGATTCTACAAAACAGAAGGAAACCAACTAAACAAACAAAAGTAAAAAAAAAGGCAGAAGCAAAATGTTGTCTCAAGAGTTTTTACAAGTTCTAGTCTAGCTGCCTTCCTCAGCTTTTGACCTAGGTGATTGTGCAAGCAAGCCTTTCAGGAGCACTTATTCAGGAATGGATTGGAAAACAAATAGCTTAAGACCGGAGCCGAAAACGAGCAGTTGGGTCAAGGACAGTGTGGAAACTGGCTGAAGCAAACAGATGCCTATAGCTAATCTAGCCTTGTGTAACTCCATTTAACATCATTTAGCTGACAATGGCACTCACAACCCAAGGGCAGCCTCACCACTTGTTTGAACATCTGTACCCCAGAGGAAATGTGTCATTTTTCTGTGGTACCTCACAAGAAATTTAAGTAGAATCTTTTCTTTTAAATCTGGAAGGGGGGAGTGAAGTCCAGATATTGTGCACTGTGCAGAAGTTCACGGTGGCTGTGGAAGAGTTTCCATAAACCAGAGGACCTGTAGCTAATCTAAATGGAAAACACCCAGCAGGTCCTTGATCTGCTATCATTTGTACCCATTTATTCTGCATCTTGCCTCCTAAACATATGCAACATCAAATCTGGCTCATTTGATAATGTTTGTCTTTGTTTTAGAAGATTATTGCTTTAGAAGTCTTCTTCGGGAGGAAATGAGTCCTGCCACAGAGTTGTCAGTTTCTCTCCGCTGACTCCAGAGGACCTGACACAGATGCATACACTCAGACATATACATTTAATTAAATGAATCCTGCATTTTACATCTCTGTATTTTCTTAGGGCTTAAAACTGGCACCTACACTCAACTGTCCAGAGCCCTCCATCTATATTTATAATGGACCACTAAGGCCACTGATGGATCTGAAAAATATTCAAGCTCCTTTCCCTAATATAAGGAGCTCTGGTTCACCTCATTCCTGACTCTGTGGAGATGAGAAAAGATGGACAGTCCTATAAATAGCATTTCATTTTCAGGAAAAAGGCATAATTAAAGAAGGACATGTTGCAGCATGACCCAAAGGTTGTCATTCCCTAGTGAAGCACTCATAAATGAAGCAACACAACCTCCTTTGATAGAGATTTCTTGCTTTCTGGAGTGCAGATAATAATATATGGATTCAAGTGACAGTACAGTGGTGCCGCCAAAGTGCTGGTCTCCGTCACAGATCCGGGGTACCTTTGGGAGCATATTTATCAGTACAGATAGCCCTAAACAATGATATTGGTGTTTGAAACAATTTCACTGCCTGGATATACATCACCTCACATTGGTTTAAGCCCTGCTACAATGCTCTTACATTTTCTGCCTTCCTCAGCTCTAAGAACATGCCCCAGTCTTATTAAAGTTTGGCATATCACCTACCTTGTGTCATTATATCTCCTTCATTTTGCCCTGCTGCACCCCTTTCACATGAGTATTTCAGATCAGTCTTTAGTCATTTAGTGACATTCAACATATCCTCATAAAATGAGCCTCCTTCTGATTGCATCCATATCCTGGGCAGAAATTGCCCTTTGAATTCCTGACATGTCATACTGGTGGACTCCTAAACTAAAGATAGTAGGTTCCACTACCAAAAAATTAACTTCCAATTGCACAGTTTTTGAGACAGTCTTGACATTCAAGGACAGGCAAAATGATATAGTTCAAATCTTGCTCCAGATAATATTATCCAAATTTCAAACCATTTAAGAAGCATTTGATGACCTATATGAACTACTGTTTCTATATCTTATTGGAAATGTAGTTATAAAAGCCACCCTGTACTATATATTGCAGATGGCTGAACTCCTCCACCTACAGCATATATGGAAATCACTTTGAGGCCATTTGTTTGGTGCGTCTCAGAGGACCATCACCCAAATCTAACAAGTGCTCATTAGTACTGTTTGGCAGGCTTGCCAATGGAAAAGGGAAAAAAAAGGTATAAGAACCAATCTGTCATGGCTGGTAGGAACGGGTTTGATTTCATTTAAGTGAAAAGAGAGGAAAAGCACTGAGGGAAAACAGTAGGGTAGCTGTGCTGGGTCTGGTTTGGAAATAAACAAGTGGCTGTTATACCACCAAAGCTTTGTCTTTCCCAAGCGCTAATATCCACCACACATTTGTAACAAATGACCAGCTTAGATATAAAAGGAAGGCACTGAGAGGAAAATGCAATTTAAAAATATATTTCAAGATCATAATGCAATACAAATGATAATAGGTTTGAAGAAAATTAGTTTACAGAGCATGTTAAGAGAAACTAAACACAGGAGCTAATAAACAATAATGCATGTAATGAAAAGTAATGATATGCTGATTAACGTGAGCGTCAGTATTCAGAAGAAAGGCTTTCAACCAGTGGCATCCTTATGCAAATCCTCTGTGAAATACCTTTAAAGGATCTGCAAAGGTAAATAAATTAAAAAAAAAAAAAAACCTACAGTCATATGTGCTTAAATTTTGTGTACAGGATCCTATATCCCCATCAGAATAATCTTGGGCCCCAAAAACCTGAAATGGTTGAAAACCACTAATGTAGAATATATGGAATCCAAAAGGAATACAGGATAAATGAGAACACTCCAACAAGGAAATCACAAAAAAGAACTTTACGTAAATGGTTGGCAGTATGTCTAGTGTCTAATGAGCAGGGGTTAGAGAACGAAAAATGAGTTTTACAAGAAAACTACCAAAAATAAAGTGCAAGGATATTTAGAAAACACAGTCATCAAGAACTAAGCAGCACACTGGTACCTGCTGTATAGAAAAGCTACAGACTATACCAAATAATTTGAAATGTTATTTTGTTAGATTGAATAATACCACAGCCTGAAAGGATGTTGCTTTCAGCAAGTGTTGCACATGGGACTTGATTCAGCTCCACAGCCATCAGCTGAGTCTTTCAATTGACAGCATTGCTCCTGGGCTCAGGACCCAGGATGCAGCTCTTCCACACTTTGCATAGATTTACAGTACAAAAAAAAATGGTTGAAAGCAGCACAGAAAGGATCATTATGCCAGTTTAAACTACCAGGCACTTTCCTGTGACACAAGGAAGGTCTGTCCACCAGAAGCTGAGTGGCTGTGATCGTACAGTGGTCAGTACTCTGCGTTGTGGCCGCAGCAACCTCGGTTCGAATCCGAGTCACGGCAAGAGCGATTTTTGTTGAGGGAGGTGATCGTCCCGCTCTGCTCTGCACTTGTGCAGCCTCACCTGGAGCACTGTGTGCAGTCCTGGGGGGTATCACAGTAAAAAAAAAGGACATAAAGCTACTAGGGAGTGTCCAGAGGAGAGGCAGAGCCACAAAGTTGAAGGGTTTAGAGGGGAAGCCGTATGAGGAGTAGCTAAAGTCATTGGGTTTGTTCAGCCTGGAGGAGACTGAGGGGAGACCTCATGGCGGCTACAGCTTCCTCACAAGGGGAGGAGGAGGGGTAGGTGCTGATCTCTTCTCTCTGGTGACCAACGACAGAACCTGAGGGAATGTCAGGAAGATGTGCCAGGGGAGGTTTAGGTTGGACATGAGGAAAAGGTTCTTCACCCAGAGGGTATTGGAGCACTGGAACAGGCTCCCCAGGGAGATGTCACGGCCCCAAGCCTGACAGTGTTCAATAAGAGACTGGACAAGCCCTCAGACACAGGGTGTGAACTGTGGGGTGTCCTGTGCAGGGACAGGCAGGACTTAATGATCCTTGTGGATCACTTCCAACTCAGGACATTTGACGATTCTATGAATACTTTGTCCTAATAGCTTCTCAGCAATTATATCTGGATAACTCAGTGTCAGAGCGCAAACCATTCCTTACCAGACAAATTTAAAACCAGGATAAGAAGGGAGAACACAGTTTCTCCCAGAAGCAGAAGCATTCATTGCCCAGAGAACCACTACAAACAGGGCTCAGGCAAACTGCAAAGGAGCCAGCCATCTAGGGCAGCAGATTAGTATGAGAAATGAGAGCAAAATAACTACTTCCCAAAATGCTTTTTTACTTCTGCCAGAGCCTCAGAAATCCAGGCATCCAATGCTGTGCCTACTGAGAGCCAGGTGATGTGGTGAGGCCAGGCAGCTTGTATTTGGAAGACTGGGTCCTTCCAGCAGTTCAGCTCCACCTTCTCCCTCTGAGCTTCAGCAGAGTAGCAAGACAGTGTCTCCACTGCTCGCTGGCTGCACTTTGCACCTTTCCCCTCCCTTATATGATACCCGCTTCTATCCTCACCTGTCATTCACTCCTGAGATGTCCCAGCCTCTGAATTACAGACATGGAGGGCTAGGAGACTCTTAGGGGGTCATTGAGTTCAATTGCACAGGGAGGTTGGGATGAAATGCCACCAGACCATTCATGGTTAGTGTTATCTAGCATGTTCTTATAACCCTCAGTGACAGATACACAACATGCCTACAAAGCCTTTTCCAATATTGCACCACCATCACAAATGAAAACTTTTCTAATGTAGAGTTTAAACTTTTTTCACTACAGATCAAGGCGATCTATTCCTATGCTTCAGTAAACACCATGCCCTCTACTTTGGTTTCTTCAATGTTTGAAGGCAAATCAGTTTCCTCTTTTCTTCATTAAGCAAATTTCCAGTGTTTCCTCAGACCCCTCAGTCTGCCCTTGTAAATGATCCCCTCTAATCCTGTCCAGAGCACTGAACTGCCTTTTCTGAACTGTCATATTGCTTGCTCTTCCAGGCTGACCATAGTTCCACCAGGTGAAGGCTTCCCCACTAATGAACAGCATGAGTCAAATACCTCCCACATTGGTAGTGTACCACTCCTAGTACTCCATCTTATGTTTTGAGAAACAACAACATATCGTTAATTAGCATGTTCTTTGTGGTCTATCATAGCTTCAGGACCTTTTTTTGTCCTCCTGCTTTTCCAGTCACCTACATCTTTGCATTTATCTCTGCTGAGGTTCATCTTTTTGATTTTGGATCTCTTATTCAGTACGTCAAGATAATTTTGAGTATCTTCCTCCAAAACACCCACAATTGTTTCTTGTACAGAGGCATCAACAAAGTCACATGAATGTGTGTTCAGCTGTTCTTGGTCTAAAAATCTCTCATTCCCTAAGAGCTGGATCAGATCACGGAGTTTATTCACTATGCACAGCTGAGTTTGCCACATTTAACTCAAATCCAGCATGATAGAAGCATGTTAATTTTTTGCCATCACAACAGCTGAAGGGATTTTAAGCAGAAATACTTCAAAAACTGCATGTAATTCAGTTTCCTCAGGGTCTGCCCGCTGGCCACAGCCTCTATCTATCTATCTTCCCCTGCTTAGAAATGGCCACTTCACTCCCACCACAGCTGCCCTCCATCTCTACCAGCCCAGCCCCAGGCTGAGGGCTCTGCCCTGCTGGAACCCCTCAGTGCCCTGGGTGCATGGGGGTCCTCCCCATGGCTGCCAGATAGCCCACCCATGGCTCCCCAGCACCCCCAGGTAAAGCTGTCACCCTGCCATCAAGCCATCAGTAACAATCTCCCCGTAAGTACCTGTGGAGACTAACGAGAGGCTTTGCCAGCTGGAGCAGCTGGTCCCTCCACACAACAGCTCTCCTCAAAGCACAAAGGGACAGGTCTGGTGCCCTCTTTTCTTGGCAATTCTACCCTGGCACTTTTTAAACCTGATTTATTCCTTTTTCAGACTCTCTCAAATCTATTGCTCAATCATCTTTAGTGTCTTTCTGGGAAGTGAAATGAGGCTATACATTATTCCTCTGGTCTCCTTGTTTTTATTATGTCAAGTCTCCGCCAACATCTTTGGAGCGAGTGGATGTGCAGAGCTGCCCAGTTCCCAGGCCTCCTCCTAGCATGGCAGCATGGGCAAAATCAAATTAACAGGTACATCCCCTGTTTGAAATGGGTGCTGATTCTGAAATTAGAACCAAACTGCAGCTTATGGTCCTACTTTAACTGGTTTTTTCTCTTCAGAAGTTATTACTGTGGGAGAGGAATTAATTTGTATTTAATAATGTGCCTTGTCTTGAAGCTGAAAGTCAAGGATCTACAGTGCACCTATTAAATATAGCTTCAAAAAGCACTCATTTCTGCTAAAGTTAGAATTTGCCTTACATTCATTATCATGCATCAATGGCTAAAAATATTTACAAACAATGATGGCTGAGAGAGAAACCAAAAATTTTATATGAATCTAATTATAATGTTGTGTTGATAATATGAGGAAAATTTGATTTAGATACTAAAAAGGGTATATAACTTAGGGTTTGGTTTTTTTTTAAAAAGAGCTATAAGGTAATATTTCAGTGCTCAGGAATAGGTTGATTGTGGCCTTCTCTCAAATGCAGCTGCTAAACACACATTACAATGAATGCAGAACACACAACACAAAGAAAATTACATTATGTTTCTATTCAGTGAGTGTGGCATTTGGGAAAGGTGCCAGGTTCATGACACTATCCTATAAACTTGGGGTTTATTAGATTTTTGTCAAAATACATAATACGGAACAGGTGGCATGTATTCAAAATGCTAAAATAAAGGCTTACAAAGAAGGCATCTGGATCAAAGCTACAATTGTTTCCTCAGGTGAAAGAGGAGTCAAAGCACAATTAAGAGATTAAAATCTTGAACTAGAGATTGACTTCAGTGTGAATTTTCCCACTTAGACTTTGTATGTCTTGGATGAAATGATTAGTCTATCATAAACCAGGGTATTGCAATCTTAACTACTTAAAAACCTCTCTAGAACTTTTTTCAATAATTGCATTTATACTATAAATGCTGCTTCTTTTAATAATCAGATTATTCAAGATACAGACAAGGATTGGAATAGTTGAAACACGTATTGCATAAAATTATTTCATTTTAATTCTCCACTGTCAAATCTGACCCTTAAAAATAAATTGAAACCCATTAAAAAAAAACAAAGAGTAGTTTCTTTGTGGTTTGTTTCACCATAATATTTTGGGCTATTTTCATTTGCCTTATGCTTTCTGAGCCAAGTCAAAACCAGCTGGTATCTGACTCCAGCTTTTCTTTACAACCAAGGCCCTAACAGATTAATGAATGGACTTTTGAGGTCTGGGAGAGATGGACTGTAACTAAACCTGCAAATTAGCAAGACATCATGAGAATGCAATAGCTGCCAATCCTGACCTTACAGACCAGAAAGCATGAATTAATCCCCAGAGCTCTCCTGGTAGGAAACATGGTAAGGATTTTGGGTGAAGCATTTTTCTTTCAAAAGAAAGTCTTGTCAGCAAGGACAAGTAGAAAGATATTGTGTTGTATTTTAACAATAGCTGTCTGCATGTATCTGGCTGGGAAACAATAATATGGTATAAGAGTAGAGTAAACCAGTTCCACAGTGCCAGAGCCTTTCCTGATACATAGTACCATTTGGGAGGGGGATAAAGTTAAGGGGGAGTTTCTGTGAAGTTGTCTCCTGAGGCTCTTTAAATTTCTTCTTGGATGATTAGGAAAGTGCAGCAGACGGAGCTTGGCGTAGGGAGTCTGTGAAGTCGGGGCATAACCACCTTTGGGTGCTGAGTGTTACGGTTGCTTACAGGAGTTCCTGGTATAACCAGGGGAAAAGGCAAGAGGGATGCTGCTATTTGCCTACTTTTGTTTGCCCAGCTGGGCAGCAAAGGATCAGGAGAGAAAAGAAGAAATAATCAAATTCTTGCAAGCGTTGCACAAAATTGGGAAGAGAAATAACAGATGGCAATTTCTTTGATGCAAGAAACCCATCTGCTACTGCTTCCCCCATGAGCTCCTGGAGATACTATGTGGAAAAGCTTCAGAGACAGCCTGTGAATGGAAAATGTGAATGTGGGTTGTATAGAAGATGGAAGAGTAATTCTGCTTGTGGAAGGGGACATGACAAGAAGGGGAGCTGTACTTCTGCTCAGCTCTTGGTAAGTCCGAAAATAGACTTGTGAAAGCCAAAACAGCTCAGCTATATAGGACAACATGCAAAGTAACTGCTCCCTGATGTCCTACATTGAATACACGTGAGTGACACTGTCTTCTGAAAACCTGGTTACAAGCAAAGTCCACGCAAAGATTGTACTAGAGCAGTGTTACCAGACTGTGCAGTCCTGCAGAACATCTCAGTTCTGCTATTGCTCTGACCACACCTCTCATTCTTGCCTGCTTTGATGAGCAAAGAGGTAATATATCTAGATACTATTTAAGATTGACACCTCATTATTACCATTTATTATTCTTTTTAAGATTAATAAGTTCACGAATCGTCTAGTTTTCAGGCTGTCTGAAAACTCAGGTAGCTATTATAATCACATTTATCCACGCCTTATGAATGGAGCAATCTCTGCAAAAACAGACAGAGACAGTATCACAGTATCACACAGTATCACAGTATGTTTGGGATTGGAAGGGACCTCAAAAGATCATCTAGTCCAATCCCCCTGCTGGAGCAGGAACGCCTAGGTGAGGTTGCACAGGACCATGTCCAGGTGGGTCTTGAATGTCTCCAGAGAAGGAGACTCCACAACCTCCCTGGGCAGCCTATTCCATTGCTCTGTCACCCTTACTGAGAAGAAATTTTTTCTCAAATTTAAGTGGAACCTCTTGTGTTCCAGCTTGATCCCATTGCCCCTTGTCCTATCATTGTTTGCCAACGAGAAGAGCCTGGCTCCATCCTCATGGCACTCACCCTTTATATATTTATAAACATTAATAAGGTCACCCCTCAGTCTCCTCTTCTCCAAACTAAAGAGACCCAGCTCCCTCAGCCTTTCTTCATAAGGGAGGTGCTCCACTCCCTTAATCATCTTGGTTGCCCTACGCTGGACCCTCTCCAGCAGTTCCCTGTCCTTCTTGAACTGAGGGGCCCAGAACTGGACACAATATTCCAGATGGGGTCTCACCAGGGCAGAGTAGAGGGGAAGGAGGACCTCTCTCGATCTACTAACCACCCCCCTTCTAATACATCCCAGGATGCCATTGGCCTTCCTGGCCACAAGGGCACAGTGCTGGCTCATGGTCATCCTGTTGTCCACCAGGATCCCCAGGTCCCTTTCCCCTACACTGCTCTCTAATATGTAATTTCCCAACCGATACTGGAACCTGGGGTTGTTCCTGCCCACATGCAGGACTCTACACTTTTCCTTGTTAAATTTCATTAGGTTATTCCCCGCCCAACTCTCCAGCCTGTCTCCAGACATAAGCTTATCTCAAAAAAAGAGATGGTACTTTGGAGCATTCAGTGCAACCATGGCAAAACAAATGTGGGCACCTGATTGTCCTCCTACTTCTGCCCCACTTCCAGCTGCTTTGATGTCTGTTGCTGATCGCTCAAAGCTGTTGATGACAAGCGACTGAACAAACAGGAAACATCCTTCAATAAGAAAATTCACCACCATGGAGAAGACAATACAAGTGCCCAGCTAAAAGGAGAAAACCAAATACTAACCATTCTCTCTTGTCTACTTTTCTTTAAGAGCATTCCTACTCCTCTATATTGTGAGAAAACAGTAACTGCTACATTTTAAGAGATCTGGAAATTTTCTGATGTTAGATGAAGAAAGGAAGGTCGATTTGCAAACTTGTCACAGATTCTCTCTGCAAGGGATCTGTCAGAGTAGAAGCATGTTTTGAAAATGAATTAGCAGGATGAGGGACTTGTTTTGAACAAGGGCTTCCTCACAGGAACGGTCAGGGGAGACATCTCTTGGCTGACCTCTATGGCTATTAGTAGACCCTTGACTCCAATCCATGGAAAGCTGGAAAAGACACACACACCCACGCATATGCTTCAAGGTTATCTGAAGAAAAAGGCAAGCAGAATATTATTTTCATTGTCTTTTCCAACAAGCAGTTGAGATTTGCTGTTAAGTAAATACAAAACAAGATTTAAACACCCACAGACATATTTATTTTATATACTTGTTTATAAATAATGATATTACAGGAGCATTGTGACTTTGCCTTGGTCAAGGGTTGAGTTACTGAGCATTATGAGCTATGGTTGATAGGATAATGCAAATGGCTGAGTATGATGAGCCTTGGGACAGGCCATGGACCAACAAGCAACTGAAGAACAATATCTGAAACTGCTGGGAAAGTGGTATCATTGTAGACAGATTTGGCTGGTGGCCTGCATCAACACCTGGCTCTAAGTTCCCCAGCACTACAGAGTAATAGAGCCTTGGGGGACGCATTGCTCTGCAGATGTCCAACATCACATGGAAGCAGATTGCTTCAGGTGAGACCACCAGATGTTGGTGCTGAGCTGCTGTCCAGAGCCTGAGACAGGGACAGGTTGGACAGAGTGTCACGTTCCCATGGGCTTGACTGTGCCAGCTCACTGTGTACGGTGAAGGTCTCTGTTAATTCTGTGTGTATTAGCTTTCCCTGATGCAGCCTGTCCCTCACTTGGTGAACTAAGTTGAGCTTGGCAGTATCACATTGTCTGGTGTTTCTTTTCCACCTGTGGCCAATGGGAACTAGAAAAATGGACAAAAAGAGAAAGGGATGGAAGGATGATTTCAGCAATAGATAATAAGAAGGGAGAGGGGGAAGGGAAGGGAAGGGAAGGGAAGGGAAGGGAAGGGAAGGGAAGGGAAGGGAAGGGAAGGGAAGGGAAGGGAAGGGAAGGGAAGGGAAGGGAAGGGAAGGGAAGGGAAGGGAAGGGAAGGGAAGGGAAGGGAAGGGAAGGGAAGGGAAGGGAAGGGAGATCATGATAAGTATGGGAATGTGTGAGACTTCAGTGACTGGCTGAGAAGGGAATTGTCAGTGAATCAGAGGCAGAACTAAGGGTAAGGATTTGTCTACCCTGTGCAACCCTCAGGGGTGGCAACCTGCCATCTGATCCTTGTCAGCAATGTCTGAGGATATGATCGGAGAGCGAAATGGGTCCTCCCTTCCTGGCCCTTCAGGAAACGCAGCCAAAAGTACATTGTTGCTCCCATGCTCATGGGAAATAGATGTCAGGAAACTAGCTGCTTGAGATGACAAGCCTACCTCAGTGCACAGCTTTCTCTTTAGTCTGGGGCTTCAGGAGCTCCAGACTCTACTGTCTCGATAGAGAGGCTTGAATAAAAATATCAAGAGAAAACTTACTTAGGTGACTAAGCACTAAAAAAAATGAAGTGAGAGGCCCATTATAGGCAGCCTGGTAGACAAAACTTGATGTTGAAAAATGAGATTATATACAGGAAAGCTGTTGGCAGCCTAAGGGGAAAAGAAACCTCACTATTAAGCAAAGTTTCTTTTCAGCTATTGCTATTAATCAGCTGTGCTTGAAAGGATTTGATGTAATAAATGTACGTAAATGTTACATTAGCTGCTCAAAGACTCCTGGTTTTCTTTTTAACCAGTGATCTACTTAAGGAGAAAAGCAAAAAATACTAGAGGTGACCAAAATTTCCTGGTGGTTCACTTCCCTTACCATGCACAGCATCACAGGCTGCCAGGCTGGCTCGGGGAGGAGGATGGGGACGCTGGGACTCTGGGAGCAGGCACTGCCCGAGGCATCGCTCCCCAAATACCCTCCCACCTAAACTTGACTGACTGTCGCAATTCAGGATTAGTTGAGCATGGCTAAATTGCTTCCTCTGACTGCAGTTAACCTCTACACAACTGAACACTTAAACTTTTGGAGCATGAGGTACTGACCGGCAGTGTGAATTTTTAAAAAGCCTTTAAACATAAAGGTCTCCACTGCCTTTTGTTTCATTTTCTCCACATCACACAGATCGGATGTTTTCACTGGATGGCTTTGTATTAATGGTGTCTATTCCTCAAGTTAGGAATGATGTCTGAAATAAATCAGCACTTCTCTAAAAAATACTTCACGCTGAATGTTGCAGACCTGGCAATACATGTGATAGATCCCAGTTACCTGTTCCACAGACCACAGGACATCTCGTCATCTTAACCACTAACCACAGAGGGACAGCAGAACTGATGCCCAGGGTGACTGTTTGGTCTTTCAAATGTTGAAGGTAGGTTTCTGTGAAAATTCCAGATGTGTTTCTGCACTTCCCACTGCATCTGCAGATATTCCTGAACAACAGGCAGCAGTGGGCCGGGATACTCTGTTTCCCCGAAATGAAGACAGGTTTTTACATTAATTTTTGCTCCAAAACCTATTGCTTCTTTACATGTATAGCTGCCTGGACACTATTTAAATTGACATTTTTAAATGAATTATAACTATAATGAACATTTTTAATGAACTATAACTAGGGCTTATTTTTGGCTTATATTTCAAGCATCGTCAAAAATCCTGAAAAATCACAGTAGGGCTTATTTTCAGGTTAGGTCATATTTTCAGGAAAACAGGGTAGCTCATGCCTACTGCAAGAATTATTTGCCATAGGCGTCAATGCTTTACATTTCTGTTCTCTGTTCTTCCTTGTGGGCGTGTATGTCAATAGTTTTCAAGCAATTTCATTTGGTTTCCTGGGAGACAAAAAAATCTGCTTGTTTGGTTTTTGAGCAGCATTGTTTTTCTTAAATCCCCCTCTGACAATACACAGCACTCTGTTCTGCACGTTAGCCTTCTTTTTTGTCCACTCTCCGTTCCTTATTATACTCCCTGCTTTCCTCAGGCTTCTCCTGCTGCCATAGCACTGACAATACTAAGTTGTCCTACAAAAGCTGCACTTCTTCAGATAATTTAGTTTCATATTTATACCGCATAAAATAAAAGAGAAGAAGCCTGTTTCCTGCAAAGCTGTTAATAAAGCAAAAATTCACAGCATTTCTATATATAACTCTAATCTAAATAATACCGTCATCACTGCTGCGTTCAGCTGCTAGGTGCTGACAGGACAGTGATAAAATATACATGTGATGCATTCCCATCCATAATAACACATAGAAAAGAACTATATACCAATGAGACCAATTATTTTTCACTCAATGTAATGAAATGTGCCACAGCCAGCAAGGACTCATTGTGAATATATCGATCCCATGTCTAAGGCTGTTCTAGTTGCAGCCTCAGAGATCTCAGACAGACCTCTCGCACATCTCCTCCCCATGACAGCAGTTGATCTGTCATTCCTCCCGGCTATCTGTCCAGCCTGTTCTTGAAAATTTTACTCATGGAGACTCCACAGTTGGGAATCCTATATGTAGCCTCTGCCTTCAGTTTATGTGTGAAGTAAATGGTTTGTCTGATAATTTGGGAAGCAAAGTAAGCTGAGAAAAAAAGGATTATTGTATTTCTTTTTGTTTCTTCTACTGCAGGCTGCTTAATAACTGGAAGCAAACACAAGATATTTTTTTTTTTTTTCTGTGAGATGCAGCATAAAAAACTCTATAATTTGGGATTTGTTTGTTTGTTTGCTTGTTTGTTTTTTTCCAGCAGGGCTAGTGCTTTGGAGTGGCAGAATTGAACTTGTGTCAAGGGTTTTGATTGGGGGGTGACAATAAAACCATGGCAGATGTATTGTTAACCCGCTCTCCTCCCCTTTTCCCCTTCAGCCTCTCCCCACTTCCCACTCAGGACAGGCGATCAGGAGGGAAAGAAGGACAGAGAGAAGAGAGTTGGAAAAATTAACAATGTTTTACTAATGCTACTAATAAGAATAGAGAAAATAATACAAAATATACAAAACCAATCTTGAAAGTCCCAGCAACTGCAGAGCCAGCACCCAAAGTCCTGGATTGGACCCTGCAGCCAACTGGAGCTGGATTCAGTCTGTCACTGGCCTCAGTTCGCAGGGACAACTAGCAAGGTCCTCTCCTAATGTCGGCCATAGGGAAAAAGGGACGAGATCCTCTTGATCTCCCACTTTTACATGAAGTATTCACGTGAATGGAATGTTATACTCTGTTGGTCAGTTTCTTGGTCACCTGTTTCTTGCTGCCCCTCTCATGAGATGTGAATCTGTCCTTATCAATAACCTCACATTCCATTGCTATGTTTACCAAAACATGTGTCTTCTTCTCCAGGAAAATGCAGCTAATGTGAAGGCTTTAGCTGACAGGCAAATTCACTAAAAGAGAAACTTGTTTTTAACAAAACAAGGACAACTTGACAGCCAGGAGTTACAGAAAGATCTCCCAGCACTGCGTGGCTAACATAGTGGCAGAAGAAATGCAGCAAAGCAGTGCACATGGTGAAGAGTGACCCTAATTCTGTGCTCCCGATAGCGAGTTCTCATGTCAGCTTTCATCATCAAGTAAAGTAATCTCCTGCGTCGTTACAGATAGCTCTTTGGAAGATGAAGCTTCCTACTCCCTGAGCATCAAAAAGGCCAGGAAGAGAATAGAAACTATCAGCTGGTACTCCGTAAAGCCATGGTGTACCTAATCTTGTGTGAAGGTCTGGTCACTTCAAAAATGAGATTTTTACAACTAGAAAGTATATGGAAAAGGAAGGTCAGGTTGGTCAGAAATAGGAAACCATTTCTGATGCAAGAGAAAGTTGTTTTCCTCAGATTGGAAAACAGATGACTGAGGACATGACAGAGGTCTAGAAAAACATAAATCATGTGGAGCAGGTGGCGAGGGAATGATCAGTCATTATTTTTCATAAGACAAGAACTATGGGGCACCAAATGAAATCATCAGACAGCAGGTCAAAGACAAATGAGAGTAAACACTTTCACATGCAGTGCTTAATTGCATTGCAAGACATAACGTCCTGTTTTGTTTGGATGCCCAAAGAACAAATACATTCCGAAAGCTACTAGATGGGTTCAAAGAAAAAAGGTCGGTCAAGGGCAGCCGGATGAGATATGTAGATACAATCTGTAGATCGGAAAGTCTCAAAATCAGAAACTGCTGGAAACTGAGAGAGTAACTTGGAAAAATTACAAATCCGACATTGTCCTGGTTTTGTGGCTTTTTCTTTACTATCTATCACTGGTGATAGCAAAGCTATATCAGATAGGGTATGTTTGTTCTGATATACTACAGTTGTTTGCTATTTGGTCAGAATGACTATTTACAAATGCTGTATAGTCAGTAATGGGAAATCATATTAGAGTAATTTATGTTAATTGTTTCAATGAGACAATCAAACATGCAGAAGCAACAGTACTTTTTCCTTAAAGAAAATCTACATATCTCAAATAATAAAAAAACTTCAAAATCCTAAAGCTGAAGGACTGGAGACAAGAGAACAATAGAAAGCTGTACAATTGCGGGGGGGTGGGGGCGCAGAGTGGGGTGGGAAAGAGAACAGAAGCAAGTAGATCTCTGTGAGGTTGAAATCATCACTTCAATGACACCATAAGTTCTTCCACTGTTTGCAGCGAGACTAGGATTTCATGTGGAGGATTACTTTTTTTGAGGAGTCAATATGGCAAAATAATAACAATATCAGATGTGTTGTTTCCCTCCCTAACCAGGGGTAAGAGGAAAAAACCAGGTTTTTGTTTTTTAGTTTGTTTTTTTTTTCAAAACTCACTGAACTCAGAATTTAATAGATAAATCATAGGGACTGAGGAAATGCACAGAAATAATACTATGAATTAAAAAGTGAAGCTTTCATGTCAAATCTAGTATTTTTTTTCACATTGTTTGTAAAGGTGATGCCAGGGAATTGAAAACAGACTTAAACCAAAATACTACCTTATGCATCAGTATTTAACTTACCTTCCAGCTCATATCCCAGCCAATGCCAGAGATGTATTAGGAAACTGATCAACGAGAAACCTTATTTCCAATATGATAAGGAATTGCTAGGACCATCTTGACAGATAAGTACTGTAAAAAATAAATATTACTAGAAGAGAAATCTATTTCCTCAGCTAAAGTAATAAACTGTTTTACCTCAGTATCTCTGTAACAGATTTAGATAAAAATATTCTTCAAATAATACATGCCCAGAAAAGATTTTAATATTCATCTTCATTCAGAGGACACCTAGCATTAATTATTTCAATCTAAAAATTATTTCCAATTATTCAGGTACATCCTAGAGATTCTTTACATCCCCAGTGAGCCTTGCAACTTTATTATAGAAAGCTGGTTTTTAAAGAGGGTGATTATTTATCATTTTTGTTATTAGGCATATTACTGAAAGTTAAATCGCATTACCATGTATGAAGATCTAAGTAGTATCTTGATACAATGCAATATCCACTTAACTGGCCTAGATACAGAGGAAAGTTTTGCTTCCCTCTAATATCTGTATTACTTTGAATCCTTGCAGAGTCTAAAACTTAGGAGTAGGTGGTATATATTTTATTTGTGTTTCTTTCGGCTTATTTCAAATGAAATGTTTCAGCATATTTCCTCGGGAGGGGGGTAATTTATACGTTTTGAGAGGGAATCCTAATAGATTCCACTTACCTCTTTTCATGGGATTTTCCTGCCCCCACAGACCTGTATCCCTGGTGTCAGTACCCAGACAGAAGGAGTGTATGTATATTTGAAAGATATGTTGGAAAAGGAAGAAGTTCTCCCCAAATAGTTTTCTTCAGCTGCATTGTTCTATGCTTTTGTGATTTCCATTGTTATCAAACCTCACTGGTACCAGAAAAGCAGTAGGATCGTGTTGTTTTATTTTCCAACAGAAATTTCCATGTGGGTCAGCCTTTTTGATCTCATAATATTCTGCAGTACTGGAGAACAAACTCAATCAAATGATAATCCAAACGTGGAAGCTGGCCCCATTTTTCCTCTTATTCAGCCCAAACTAATTTATTTTTAGATTACAGCACTTTGCACCCCTTCCATAAATACTCCTTCTTTTCGCTTTGATTGTGAGTTCATAATTAATTTATATTAACACATTTAAACCCAGAACAGGCACCTTTATAATGATTTGCAGATTTTAATAGTTCTTTGGCATCTCCTGTCTCTTCTTCCATTTATTATCCTCTCCACAGTTTCTAACCAGAATGGATAAACTTTAACCCAACTGGTAAAGCTCTGGATAAGCTTCATCTGCAGAAGCTACAATGCTGATCCGAAACTTTGATTTTCCAGTATCTTGTGCAAATGGGGCTGGCTGTTCCTTAGTGTTGTATCCTTCACAACTGAGGCTCTTAGCTCCTATGCCATATAAATGCTCTGTAGCCAACAACTCGATGTAGTTCAGCTATATAGCCTAGAAAACAAGTACTGGCTCATTCACATCTCACCTGCAGCTTCTGAGGGTACCCCAGGCTGTGTCGAGTTTCCCTGTTCATGGGTGATGTGATAGAGCACGTTACTCACAGAGCCTTCAGACGAGTATCTAAACACAAGCTTTACTCTAAAGATCATCAAAGAAACTACACAATGCCAAACAAAAACAGCAAGACCTGCATACAATTACTTTCCTCAGCTTTTTTTAATGTTCCATCCCTCCGGTACTCACCCTTCCAGGCAGCCACTTTCTGCTTTGCTCTACCTGATTCCAGGCCAAATCTCCACCTTCTAACTCTCTCTAGAACTAGATCAGCAAAGAATTGCTTTTTAAAAATTCCCTATCTTCTGCTACCAGATGGTTTTCCTCAAGGACTTCCATGCCTTGCCAGGTAATGCAAGGCTTGTTACAAACTTAGATAATTGGATAGGTTCCTCAGATAGGAGCCAAAATTATTCTGATTACTTTAACTACATCTTTGTTTACTTACTCTTCAAAAATACTAAAGCAACACACAAAGATCTAAGATTTTAGTTAAAAGTAGTTCATTATGACTCTGGTTTTGCTCGTATACATTTTCCACCAAGCACCATCAAATTGGCACGTAATGTGTTTCTGATTTTTTCTTTGTACCCATTAGAATGGTATAGTTACTACATGCTAGCTTCTGAACCCAGATGCATCACTTGTATCATATCAACCTTACTTCGTTTTTTCCAGTTCACTTGAGGAAGCAGCTTTCGATAACTGGGTCAACAGCAGGACAAAGTTTAATTACAGTTCTGAGTAGGCTTGATCATGTGTTTCCTTCTTTCTGATGAAACCCAAATAAGATCAAAGACAACAGGTCATATTTTCTGCAGTATGGGCCCTGTACTGCTACCAGAAACAGTAAATTGCAAAGTCTTTCGGGGACTGAACAGTTAGTTCATTCACTGATATAAAAGCAACTTTTGCAGAATTAAAGTTTTCCACGAGGAAAAATTTCAGTTTGCAATTGGAATAACTGAAATCAAATATTGTCTTCATTGAACTCAATGCAGAATATACTTCATTTGAAGTTCAATATTCTTCCAAGTGACCCAAAATGTTTCATTCTGAAGCACTTCTACAATAAAATGCAATTGTTCATTGCAGTGTCTGTCACGATACAAATTAGAGGGACAACCTCTGCTCTTTCTTAATGTCTTGGTTTCCCTGCCATAATTCGGTGTGTTCTTTATTTAAACAACATGGATGGTGCACTGTGGGAGCCACAAGATTCTCACAGTGCTATGAAAAATGTGTCTGACTATGAAATTCTGCGTTGTAGTGAACATCAGGTTGCTCAGAAGCAACATTCAAGATGCAGTGCAGAAAATTGGAAAAGCTGTATGTGACAAATTACCCTAAGCAAAGCATTTTTAAAATGAAGAACTATTTTTCAGGTAATAGGACTTGGTCCTGAAGTTATTCACGTGGTTATTATACAGTGCGGCTCTGTTCATTTGTTGTAGAGCCACGTTCTGTTATCAGTTACAACAAATTGACTTGAGATGGAATTACACTAGCTTATCTAAAACCAGAATTTCATCTCTCTTACTGCCATTTCGTAAGAAGTTACAGCAAAATGTGTTCGCCTTTCAGGAATGTCAAGTGGCTTTGTTTTGATGCAAATTTTTATTAATAACATTTCTAGAACAAAATATTGAGGGGAAAACATTTCTTATTTGCATTCAAATTTAGTTTAAAACTAATACTGCACTACCAGGTTTTCTTGATCTCTTTTTCACCTAGCTTTAGAAATTAACTCTTACAGTCTTGAAACCAGCCATGTGAGTTTAACTAAGTGACCGCAAACATTTCTGCCTTCACATTTGCCTTGGAGTCCCCACTAATGAGTAAAATACTTTTCCTGAGATCCTAGGTAGCTATCAGTCTCCTCTTTGCTAGAGCAATTTATTTTTATGAGACTCCTCCTCTGTGTTATAGCGCTGCTTTTCTTAGCGCAGTCTGCATCATTATTCTTTCTACTGAGGCTTACAAATTGTCCTGGCTTTGTTAAAAAACAAGTTTCTCTTTTAGTGAATTTGCCTGTCAGCTAAAGCCTTCATATTAGCTGCATTTTCCTGGAGAACCAGACACATGTTTTGGTAAACATAGCAATGGAATGCGAAGATATTGATAAGCATGGATGGACATCTTGCCAGAGGGGCAACGAGAAACAGGAAGACCAAGAAACTGACCAACAGAGTATAACATTCCATTCACGTGAATACTTCATGTAAAAGTGGGAGATCAAGAGGATCTTGTCCCTTTTTTCCCTTCTGCTTATGGCCGACATTAGGAGAGGACCTTGCTAGTCGTCCCTGCGAACTGAGGCCAAGTGAGAGACTGAATCCAGCTCTGGTTGGCTGTGGAGTCTAATCCAGGACTTTGGGTGCCGGCTCTGCAGTTGCTGAGACTTTCAAGATTGGTTTTGTATATTTTGTATTATTTTCTCTATTCTTATTAGTAGCATTAGTAAAACATTGTTAATTTTTCCAACTCTCTTCTCTCTGTCCTTCTTTCCCTCCCGATCGCCTGTCCTGAGTGGGAAGGGGGGAGAGGGAGGGGCAAAAGGGAGAAGGGAGAGAGGATTAGGTTAACAATACATCTGCCAGGGTTTTATTGTCACCCCGCAATCTAAACCCTCGACACAAATACAGTTATTTTCATAAAAAGCAATCCCGTGGTTTTTATTTCAGCATCAAGGCACTGAAGTACATGCTGTTTTATTAAACAAACCTCAATATATTTCTAAAAGAATGAAATGAAAATCAATTAAAAGTGACTAAAAATCATACAAAGATCAGATGCATATTTAACATGAATTATTTTTATCTGAGAATATGATGTAAAATGAGATATCTATTAAAAAATCAGGATTTCCTGGATACTTATTTAATTCTTTGCTCTGCTTGCAAATTAAAAATTCCCTTAGCAGCATTGTGTGGTCAAGAAGGATTTGTAAGTTTATATTGCACCGCAGTAAGATAAGGCTTTCCTTGCAATGTCCAAGTACCCAAAATTAAGCATGTGCACATTCAGGAAGTACTTACCATGATAATTCTTAATCCAGAAGTATCAAGAGGTTTTACAATGCAGCATTTTCTTTCGTTAAAGGGTCAGATTCTGTTCCTGCCTACAAACCACTGAAGTGTAGAGGAAACCAGGCCTCCCCTTCCAGCACCTCTTCATGTCTGCTGCACCACGGGTCTGACCAGGCTAGCTAAGGGAATCCAAACATTTCTCCTTAAGTGTCTACCACAACGTCATCCTCTCAGATGATGTCCCTCACCGTCATTTCAGCTACAATATCTTGTAAAATGTCTTTCACTGCTATGTGGTTTTATAAGACAGGCCAGGCAGCTCACTGTGCATCGCTCATAGCACAAATGATGGCTTTCCTGAGGCCTAGTACGCTCCCTGTACCCTCCACTGATCAAATGAATTTACAGTGTAGGCGCTTGTGGACATCTCACTGAAAAAATAATAAGAAGGAGCCTGCCATGTGACAAACTCACGAGGAAAGCTGCCACAGTCCTGTTTATTGCCCATTCTGAGGGAAGCAGTGTCACTTCAGAGCAGGGGTGTCAGACTCATCTTCACCAGGGCCCACATCAGCCTCACAGTTGCCTTCAAAGGGCAGAATGTAATTTTAGGACTGTATAACTGTAGGAGTAGTTACATTTATACAGTCCTAAAATTACATTCGGCCCATCAAAAGCAACCGCAAGGTTGATGTGGCCCCCGGTGAACATCAATTTGACACCCCTGCACCAGAGGATGCTTTTTGGCTTTGTTGAGCTGGCATCAAAAGCTCCTCTCCCTTCCGCAGTTTAAGGGTTGCAGAAGCAGACCCCAAATGTTTGGCAATCTAGAAAAATAACAAGGTTACTTAGTTTTCCATCCTAATTTTTCATTGCCTAGCCCGCTCTGCTGGCAGGCAATTTCACGAAGATATGGTCTGATAAACTGACTTTGAACACTGAATCAATTGTGTGATTTAAAGTAAGAGCCCAAACCCAGTCAGCAAGTCATAAAGCAAAAAATTCATTAGAAAGAGAGTTGCAGTAAGCCACTCTAAAAAAGGCCATTCTAATGTTTTTATGTTCAAAGCGTCCTTTAACAATAAATAATACTGTGTTTGAGAAGTAAAGAGATTGAAATAATTGTTTATGAAATTGCAATATACAGTTAATTTAGAAAAAAAAGGAAGATTCACAGACATCCTAATTTTAAATCCTTCTCTGCACAGCCACCTGATGCAAAGGCCACGAAAGACTCATGGATCAGGGGTTATTAAGTGAGATTACTCATGGTATCTCTTTTCCTCTTTCTAGTTGAAAGAAATGGCAGTAAGGAAAATTAGACTGAGAAATCTTCCTCTAGATGGAAAGAAACAGCAGAGCAAAACAAAATCCATCCATTCTCACTCATGGAATTTCACATTGTCCCATATAAGGACAAGTTTCTACAGCACATGAATCAAAAATCCTAAACCCCTGGCTGTTATAAAATCAGCAGGAAAACAGCCAAGTACCAGTTTCAAGGCATTTGTATCAAGTTAAGGCAAAATTCAGGGCACTTTGGGATTCCAGTGCATGGTAAGCTGCGCTACAATAAACAACACAACATATTAATATTTCATGTCTCTCAAAATAAGGCATTTTTTAACAGGGGAGAGATGGAGCAGACGGGAGCAATGGAGTAATCACTGCAGCCCCACAGCCAGCAAGGAGATGGTTTGTGCCCCCCAACTAGATGGTTCATATACCCCATAGCACTCCTTCCCCAAGAAGGCCACTATAAGAAGACACCACTGTAACCTCTCTGGGTTGGGCGGCAAGAGCATAACTGAAAACCCTTAACATTGCAAGGAAGGAGGGAAGAGCAATCAACAGAACTGGAGTGAAGTGCAGACAATATAGAAAGTGTGTGGTGCCTGACAAAATGAAGGATATTTGACAGGACTAAGCAATAAAGATCACATCGATCAATTTAAAACAAGGCTAATCACAGCAACCAAGGTTTGCAGACTCATTAGCTCGTATTGTGCCTGTATACTGACAGCACATTTTTAAAACACAGTGTTATCATAAAAATTACATTACATATATATATATATGTAGCTTTATTTACAATAACCTAGTTTTCACTGATTTTGATTCTTTGCTTCAATTTTATTTCTCTTGTAGTGTAAATCCCAGCTGAATATTAAATATTCAGTCACCACTTTTAGTGGTCCTTCACACTGCAGCTACAGTGATAATATCTGTACACTGGGTCACGCCACATCCTGAGAGGAGCTCAAAAGAGGCTGCGTGGAGAAATTAGTGCTATGAAAGGAAATCTGCTGTTCCCCGGGTGTTCTTACCTTGCTTTACCCATTACATCATACAAAACTGGAAAAGCCACAGAAGCTAAAACTGTACTGTGTGTCTAGTCCTTGTCAACTCACTTTCTTCTAATCTCTTTCTTCCAGCTTTTTCTTTGTTGTATCAGCCAGTGGTTCCTGGGGGATGGCTGGGCCAGGCACCACATGCTGTGGGAATGCACCGAGGTAGCAATGGGAAGAGTTCATAGTGTTCAAACAGAATCACAGAACCATAGAATAGTTTGGGTTAGAAGGGACCTTCAAAGGTCATCTAGTCCAACCCTCTGCCATGAGCAGGGACATCTTCAACTAGATTAGGTTGCTCAGAGCCCCATCCAGCCCGGCCTTGAATGTCTCCATGGATGAGGCATCTACCACCTCTCTGGGCAACCTGGGCCAGTGTTTTCACCACCCTCATTGTAAAAAATGTCTTCCTCATGTCTAACCTGAATCTCCCCTCTTTTAGTTTAAAACCATCACCCCTTGTCGTATCACAACAGGCCCTGCTAAATCATGCCTGCATGATTGTGTGCAAGGCACAGCAAAGAGATGGTGGCTGCCCCTTCATCCTTTAGCTCACTTTACATCATCACCCCCCAATTTAATTCAAGCCCCTAGACCTCTAGGCTTAGGAAAAAACAGCCAGTGCTGGAGAAGTGATAGTCAATTCTTTCATGCCAGCATTACCTTTATTGTTAGTACCAACCAAGACCCCCTTCTCTCCATGGATGCATGCGAAGACCCTGGGTATGAGCAGAGGCACATTGCGAACTTTGATTTTCCAGCAAAGCAGTGAGACAATGCTGAGGCCTTGTAAAGGACAGATGTTGCTATCGGGCTGAATGCAGTCTCCACACTGCCATCTACTGGATTTAGTAGTGACATACAGAGCTCAGTTTAGTACTACACTAATTTCACTGGACACACTGCAGCTACAACTGTGCAGGGTTTTCATTTTGTTTATTTTGTTTGGTTTGGGTTTTTTTGTTTGTTTTTTTTCCATGCAGTTTCTGCCTTTTTCTCACCCGGATCTCTTGGGACTGCTCCTTTATGAATCTCCTTTTTACAATAATTTTATTATCTCCATTTTAATCCCTTTACACAACAGTCACTTTTGCTTTGGGTTACTGTAATTCCCAGGCTGGCTAGTTCTCCACTGCCAACTAGTGACTGCAGAATATCTTCTTTCCTTCAGGAAACTACCTTTTCCTTACAGTAAGGTAGAAATAAGTTATCATCTGTGAAAGACAGAATAACTGCCCTTATGGATTTACTATAAGTGGTGTAGGTGCCTGTGAGACTGTAACAGAAGATTGACAAGGATTGTAGAAAAGCTCAACTGTCTTGCGGCTGCGGTGCAGAAAAGCACATATATCATACTAATTGTTGTTTACTCTTGTGTGCTTGACAAGTAGAACCTCTGTGTGTCGGTAACATAGGCCCGTGATAGAATTAGAGGCACCTTATCAAACATTTTTGACATTCCTGCTCTGCTGTGGGAAAGATCAAAGCAAAGTAGCAAACTAGGTTTGCGTGAATCCCTGATAAACAGGCAAAACCAGCAGGTTTGAAAAACTCTCCAGCTAGGACAGAGCTCCACAGCACCTGCATTCCCATTTGTGTGCCTCTGCCTGGGAGCTGCTTTGGAGATCTCCCACTTTGCGAGGTAACAGAAACAAATTTACTCCTTGCATTTAATCAGTGGTTTTGTGGTTGTTCCTGCATCCTGCCTGTGTCAGCTCACACGTTGCCCTTTGACACCTCTCCGGTTTTCAAAGACAGCTCTACCAGCTGAACAAACTGAGTCTCTGTCTGTCTCTTGACATTGTGTCTCTCCTCTCCACGCTCCGTTTGCAGTCTCCTACTCTGTGAAATTGCCCAATAAACTCAAGTACTGCAGGGGTATGGCAACTATGACATAAAATTATAGCAGTTTTGTTTGCCTAAACCTAACAAGTATGTAACTAGGATAAACATAGCAGATAAGATATGATAAATATTAGCAAGGTGGTGTTATTAGCATGATAAGCACTCCCAATATCCTGAGTTCTCCCAGTTCAAGAAGGTCTGCGATATGCAGCTTCTGGCCTTCAGGTCCATGCTCATGACACAGTGGCTCCAGCTGTGTCCCACCTCATGCATCAAAGTGGCCAGGGGAAGATGTTCGTCTTCATAGCTGTGGACTCCCAGACAGTGGGATCTTCAGTGCTGAGTCTATTCTGCTGAACCTACCTTTTGGTCTTTGATTTTCCCTTTTATCCTCTCAGTTTTGGAGACCTGTGATCTTCTGTACTTGCTCATTTATGCATCCAGATTGCTTGTCCTCCCTGCGGAGTCAGCTCTGAATCCATCCCAAAGGCAACCCGTCACTCCATCCGCATCCCACAGCTGCCTTCCTGAGGAATCAGCTCCCCACGCTGACCCAGAGACAGCCCATCATTTCGCCCTCACTCTGCAGCTGTTTTAACCACAGCAATTTTACAGCATCTACCCTGTGGTCTACCAGATGTTCAATCTGCAATTAGCTAAATTTATTAATTCCAGGTCAGCAATTCTATTACTGTTTTACTAAGTCAGTGATTTGGCCAGTCTCTGTCCCAGCAGAAGACATGCTAAATATGTTTATCCTGGTTTAGCACTTTAGTCTCTGGCCCATCTCAGCTCTGAGATCCTCTTTCTGTACCAAGGGCCAGTGACCCCCCACTGCCTCCAGTTTCCCTCTTACAAAACCAGAGAGAGTCAGAAGTCACAGAAGAGGAATATGAGGCCATTAACATGCAACAGAAAGGAGGGTGAGACTTTAAACATTGTTTAGTAACATTGTTTAGTCTTAACAGTTTACAAACCACAAGCTAATTGTCCAGACCAGCTTTTCTTCTCTAAAACTGTGCTTCTGCATTCACATTAGAGACTCCATCAAAAACCTTTTGCATGATTGTATTCTGAGGTTATTTTTAATAGAAATCTCCAGTTTAATAACAAGTTTAATGTCCCTCTGCCAAAAACTCTGAGAAACAGTCTGTTCCACAGGCTACAGTATTGATCTAGCTGGGAAAAAACCCATTGCCTCACTCGTGGCTGACTCCTACACAAAAGCTGGGAGTACAGAATTCAGGCAACTTGCTCTAGAAAAAGCTGGCTTCTTCAGCAACTTATTTTCAATAATTTAGATTGACTTCAATGATAATAAGTAAATTAAGCAAGGTATGATGCACAAAGGACATAAGTAGTTCAGAAATTGGTTTGTGCACTACATAGGACTTAAGTTGGAAATTAAGTCTGTGTTAGATCTTGCTGGCCAGTTTCCTGGAGATGATGACTAACCTGCCCCAGCCTCCAGCTCTTAACACAAACCTGTCCCTGCTGAAAGGACCATTGGAGTAACAGAATTCAGTCCAGGAGAAAAATTATTTTGGAGCAGAATTCTCCTTCTATAATCTTATCATGAACACATAGACCGAGTCTCTGAAGTAAGGCAAGTGGATATACTTACTTGTTACTTGCAGTTAAGCTCATTTGTAGGAGGGAAGTCTTAATCCATTTCTCAATTCTGATGTGTCTCATTTCTGAGCTCTGTCCCACTGTGCTACTTCAAACTGACATGATTTGGTCTGATTTAGCGAAAATGTCAGCTCTATAAATTATCATTAGTAAAAATCCTAATAGTAGAGTTCTAAGTGTCCAGTTCACTCTATTGTAGAAACATGAAATTTCACAGATGTTGTGTAACTTCTCTATTTTAGGCACGCTAACAAAAAAAAAAGTAGAAATTTAAAATGATTTTCATGCAAGGATAGGAGAATGAAATCACTGAGAAAGATAAGAATTGGTGAACACAGCCCTGAGAGGAAACTAAGACCTGATATTTCTTTTGGGCTTTTTGCTTGCTGGAAAAATGGACAGTCAAATGCGGGGAGAGAAGCTGCCATCTCCTCCCACTACTAGAGGTTTCTGTACTACTATGTGACAAAGAAACCCTCAAGGGTGTAAAAACACAAGCTTATGATGTGGGAACTACTGTAGGCGTTACTGGAGGCTTTCTGAGCTCTGCTTGTGAAAAAGTTCAACAACCCTTGAAGAGATACAACCACACAGTGATTTTTCACGCTGTGCTTCTGCTGTTGTTTCCATTTGGGAGAATAAGCAGCCCCTTTGCTATGGTTATAGGTAACATTACGCATTGAGCACTGGTGTCACAGCTTCTGAGTATCTATAGAGCTAATGCACACCTAGGATTGGAGGACTTGGGCATCCTGGCCATGGGTAAGTGGTGGATTTTATGTTCTTCACACCTCCTTGTGCATTGCTCTTATGGAAATGTTAACTGGTTTTCAAGGTATAGTGATTTTCTCCTTAAAACCTGTGATGGGCCACCACCTGCTTGTTCATCCCTCATTCATCTCTCAGCGGGATGGGGGAGGAACCAGCAAAAAAAAAAAGGACAGGAAAACTTGAGCTGAGATCAAAACAGTGAGATCATTTACCAATTACTGTCCTGGGCAAAACAGACTTGCCTCAGGGAATTTAGTTTAATTCATTATCAATTAATATAAATATTTGAGTAGTGATTTTGATTCTTCTTTCATAAAATAAAAAATATCAAGCATTTATACACAAGGAAAACACTTTTCCTCTCTCATTCCCAGGCTCAGCTTCACTCCATCACTCCAAGCACCTCTCCTCCCGCCTTGTTACCACTGCAGGGCACACTCGGGCCCTTCATGGAGACAACAGGCAGTGCAGGGCTTGCGGTCAGGACACAGCAACTTCTCTCTGCTGCTCTTTCCTAAACTGCAGTCCTCTGTGGGCTGCAGTCTCTTTGGGGGAGTACCTGCTTCAGTTTTGGCTTATCCATCAACTGCAGGTCCTCTGAGGAAGTATCTGCTCCAGTGTGGGTCCTCCAGAGGCAGCAGTTACTTTGGAAATCACAGAGTACCTCCTCTTCCAATTCTGGTGTTCCCTTTGCTGCTTCTCACTCTTTTGTTTCCTCCTTCTCTCTCTTTGGTGTTTTCTACCCTTTCTTAAATATGTTTTCCTGGTGTGGGTGGCAGGCTCAGCTGCGTCTGACAGTGGTTCATTGTGGACCTGAGTGGAGCCAGGGAATCTCCTGGTCTCCTCCCACAGAGAAGCCCTGCAGCCTCCCCACTGCCAAAACCTTGATGCTAACACCCAATACAAAATTATATACCTATTATCAGGAAAAAAAAATAAAATCTATGTGCATCTTATTAATTGAATTTAAAAAAACCCGCTAGCTTGTCATTATGATGTTTTACCCTCCAGATTTCTTCCCAGACTCTCATTAAGACATCGCCTAGAGTCAGAACCAAAAGGGACATCTCAGCCTGACTTAACCAGGGAGCCCTCCCAAAACATACCTATTTTTCATCAAGTAGCTGACCTCTCAGTTACCATTGATCTTTCAAACGAGAAGCTTCAAGAAGTAAAATGGCACACTGTCAATCCACTTTGTGCTTTCTGCAATTTATATCCTGATACGAAAAGGCCTAACTATAGGCATAGAACTAAAGTTGACTTCTGAGTGAACCTCCCAACCAGCATCATTTTAGCAAATCAAAGTTGATTTCTAAGCAGATTTCCCAATCAGCATTATTTTACAAGACACAACATTGACCTCTAGGCAAACTGCACGACGAGACTCATGTCAGCATAAAATGTGCAAAAATAGAGATAAATTAGCAGAACAGAAACTCTTCGGATGAGGCCAGGCTCCTGGCCAGACCTGGGGCATGTTCAAGTGAGGAAACCAAACCACCAGATGTTTCCATGCATTTTGAAATATGCATTTGTTAAGCTGTGTAGAAGCAGGACCCCCTCACAGCAATGACAGAGACCCCACCTACGAGTGGATGCACTGCGCAGGATTTCCCAGTTGCCAGGAAAGGTTCTCCAATCCTTCGCTGTGACAGGGGCTCCCCAGCTGAAGCACAGATCTGGATGATAGTGAAGTATTAGGGCAATTGGTGATGCATCTTTCTTAATCACTAGAGTTATTTTTGTGTAGTAACGATTAGGTGCATTGCCTTGCTGCTTCTTTTGCTGCTTTAAGACAAAGTAAAAGTAAGCTTCTCTTTTGGACTTGTTGTCTGTGTCCTTTGTGCTGACACTGTCCACTGGCAAAATATGTCCACATCAGAATTAGCCATGAATATGCATCACAACCAAGAAATAGTTACAAATCAGTCAGGACTACAGAAAGACAGCAGAGATTTCTTCTGCTGAAATCCCAGGAAGACCTCTGACCAGATCTGTACAGGAAACAGCACTTGCAGCTACTAGCATCTAGTCATCATTGACTATGCATTTTACCCTTCTCTTGGTCCCAACACACAGACCAATGGAGAAAGTGAGGGTCTCAGCAAAACATAACAAAACAACTCCATGTAGTTTCTTATCTCCCTTGCAACAAAACATCCCAGGAGTACAGAAGAGCTGAAAGCCGCTCGCACTAACCCAGCACAGAGTGCATCCCCACCAGACAGCAGTGGGACTTCTCATCTTACTCCATTTTTTTCCCTGAGAGCTTTTCTTTACACCATGTATGGAAACCTATCACCCAGTGCCAAATTAAAAACAAGGCAAAAGCATTCTGGGACTAGCGTTCACAAAGAAATCTAGTACAAGTATCCTCGGGATACAGTCATTACTAAACATCTCTTTCATCTTGCTCATTATATCAGGGTGAAGCTTTTCCAGAATAGGTGTATGTGAGGGGCAGCAATGACTTACGCAGAATATATATTGTCATAGCAGAGTATGAAGATGTCTTTCAACATTAATACCACAAAATCAACAAAGTTTACAGAGCCATTAAATCCTTAGAATTAACCTTATTTACATTTATAGCTACCTCCAAATATTAAACCATGTCATGGTTTTGCATTTTACTTGAGCTCTCTGTCCCATATTATTTCTATGAAGAGTATCTTTTTGTCACAAGAACATTTTAAAATTCAAGGTTTTGGGACTCATGCACGTTTAAGTCTTGTCTGTAGCTGTTTAAGGTCCTGTCAGAGAGTAACTTTGCTTTGGATGTACTTGTACCTCACAACAGGTTAAACCATAGCTGCATGAGATGCAGAGCAGAAGTGTTGAGAAGCAACATCAGGTTTCCCTATAGAAAGCATTTCCTGCTGGCTCTTCTGTCCAGCTGCTCACTTATACTGTAGTTGCCGGAGATACTCGCAGGTGCAGCAGATGGTACCAAAGACAATCGTGTTTGGTCCTCTGCTACGCAGGACTGTGCCAAGCTGGCACCACCACAATGAAATGTTTGATGTTAACATGTGACATTTATGCACATATCCAGACCACTTCTTCTGTGGAGCAGATGGTCTTCAGATCTTTTACGCTGCTCCCTGTAGATAGTCCTTGTAGTCACAATGCTGTTCCTTGCAGGTATTTTCCTCCAAGCAGCTGTCTGAATGGACAGTGGCCAATTTATCAGTTGTGGCAATTTATCAAAGAGATTCCAATATCAGCAAAATCACTGTGAAATTAATACATCAGAGACTGGAATGGCATAGAGTGGTTTAAAATAATAGCAACCTGGCGAATATGGCATCGTTGAACCCAAACTGCAAATTACATTGAAGGGCATTTGCTTACAAAGCTTGACAAATAACAAATGTATAATAACCTCTGATGTATCTCGAGATTAACTGCCACTAAACTGATTATCCATAGGATCAGACAATTTTCCCTTTGTCAATATACCTTGGCAAGCCAGTTGTGATAATGAACAGAAAAAAACTGCATTTTTTCCCACCTCTATGATTTTTGTCTTGCTGCTGTCTTTTTCTTAGTGTTCATATTTGGAAATAGATGATCTTTGCTGTTTTACTGATATGGGCATTCTTAATATTGGTATGATGATTCCATTTGTCTTTTCCTCCTGTGCTGAGAGTATTTATATATATATATATATATCTCTACATATATATATTTATAGACAGTTTTGCAGAAGTTTCCTGTAAAGCATGCTCCCAGATCTAGTTAGGATTCTGCAGATCACACTTTAAAGAAAAGCACCTGTTCCACCAGCTCACAAGCTGTTGTCATGGTCCTGATGGCTCGTATTAGGAAATCTTCCACCCACCTACAGACTATGCCTACCAAATATTTTTGACCTTTCTTTGGTTCTGACTAAATGCCTTAGAAGATGCATTTGCATGGTGGGCCACAATCTATCTCCTGCTGGGCTCTAAGGAGAGCATACTTTTTTCTTGTTACTTGCAGAATGACTGCATGCACGGGTAGAGCATTTATCTTCGTCTTCATTCATAGCCATTGTATTTATAGCCTGTTATTTCCAATCTGTATTGTCTTGACTCTTCCTCAAAGTCCTCCTGAGAGAATACTATGAACTAAAGGATGTCTTTCAGGTTTATATTAGTGCTGCCCTTTCTAGTTCCTTATGTCTTTGAGCACAAACAAGCAGCCCTCTATGCCAAACTTAATTTTGGTTGAGTTTAAAGGTGAATCCTGCAATAAATTCTCCTTGCCTAAGCTGTTTCTAATGCTTCAGGGAACACTGCATCTTGTTTCTGCAGTGCCTGAGACTCAAGATAGTCTCTGTACCTCTAAAGCATAAGAGACGTGTATTTTTTTAATCAATGTAGTTAAATCGTTACAGAAGCAAATAGGCAGAGAAGTACTGTAAGCGGTGAGATTAACAAAGTGCATCCAACATCTCCAAAGAGATGCTCCCCCACCACTGCCATCAGCAACCTCTCTACAGTGTCCCCTGTTCAGATCTGTATTTCCCCTGGTGCAAATACAGCCCCCTGACTTCATCCCTCACCCTTTCCTGGTAGGGTACAACCAGCATCTCTTGGGGCTGTCTAGGAACCACATGTATGCTAATTTGTGAGCAAACCTGAGGGCTGAGCTATCCTTGTCTTTACCACAGTGTTGGGGGAAGGATTTCTCTCCTCTCAAACCAGCCACCAGCATTATCTTCTCTGTTTTTTGCTTGATGTTGGCCAACAGAGTCCAAAGTTACTGGGTAAGAGCACATCGGCAGGGTAATTTCTTTCTGAAAGTATCTAATAGGATAAGGCATTAAGGAAAGGCATTAACATACAGAGCTTTTTCTTTTTTTTACTCCTTATTAGCTGTATTTCCACATTTTGGTCTGAAAACCATCTTCTGTGGTGATTTACTGCAGAATTACTTCGCTGCAAATTATCCATTTTCTGGTTTCCAGACTGTAGTCTATTGAACACATGTTGCTATAGCAGAGGAACCTTATTTTTTCATTTTATTTTTAAGGAGAATGCTGTTTATGGCTTTTTTGATAGCACTGATGATTGGAGGAAAGAGGATAGTCCCCTGGGGGATATGGGAGGGCTTGAGGTGCACAACAGTGCAGGCTCAGTTTCACAGTCCTGACACCCTTTCGGAACACAGGTTTGTTTCCTCTACGCGCTTAAATTATTAGTGGCATAGCAACGCAAAACTGAAACAGAAGCAGGAAACCTCTGTCATTTTACACTGAAGCACCTTAGTCATTTTTAAACTGAAATAATTTTATGAATCATCTAAGCCAGCTTTAAAGGCTCAAACCAGTGATACTCATCAGTTACCACTGCAAGGAGAAACACAAGGAATGATACGAACTAATCAGTACTGCAAAATGCTTATGTGTAGCAACAGAAAGCAATGTTACAGAAAACAGATACCTTGGCAAAGCCCACCATTGCACTGTATGAATGTCTTTCCCTTTATGCCACGATACAACCATAAACGTAGAAGTGTTTATCTTCCTACTGTTCATTAAATGCAAACACTGAGGTGAATTTTACCTTCAACATCAAAGACCGCAAGGCCCACCTTCATGTGAACTTCAGCAGACACCATTTTCCATCATTATAGTCTTTAATGTTATGGAGGTGTCCTCAGAGTCTCAGCACGGGGACTGAGATGCTTGCAGAGAGACACATGGATCTTCATTTTCCCATGAGAAGTGTCATAGCACTGGACTGAAAACTTCAGCCTGTCTTCAACTACGTACTGTGCCTGGTTGGGATGGAGTGAATTTCCTTCATATGGTGCCAGGTTTTAGATTTGTGACTAAAACAGCACTGCTAACAGACCACAGGAAGAAAAGCTGGTGCCCAGGAAGAAGAGAAAGATGTTTTAAAAAGCAAGGTTGCAGTGGCAGCCTTGCAAATTCAACAGGAAGTCCCAGGCAGGAAAAAAGGTGAAGATGAAGGCAAGGTTTCCAAAAGGGTGAAGTATTTAGGTCTACAAAGGCAGAAAGACAAGGACTGAAACAGGGATGTAGTAAGTGTGGCCACTACAGCTGAGTTTAAAGGACGATGTTTCTAGAATAAAGGCTGTATTCTAGATTACAACCTACCTGTCTGCCACCAAGAAAATCCCTCTTAATTGGAAAGCAGAGCACAGACCTGGCTAGCACCCAGCTATTGAGGCACTAGTAGGAATAGCTATTTACTTCCAGCGCCTGGGAAGGAAAGTATGGTCAACACCAGAGGTGGTGGTAACATTTTTCCAAGTTCCCAAGTCCAGCACTTTGTAATGCATGTTTTCCTGCATGTTTTCTTTTTCTTGATGACTGGCTTTATTCTTGATTTAGAAGGACCAGGTCACTGTATAACTGGACACATGGCAAAACAGTGGGTGTGATTTATAACATGTCATGATAATTATGTTATGGCCACTTAATTTATGGCATCTGTGTTCATATCTGGTCAAAGGAAACAACAATGTTGTGGTTAACCATGTTAAATTTGTTATCTCACTCTTACACAGACTTCCAGACTATTGCCCTTCTTGAACATGACTTCACTAGATGGTTTGGGCAGGGGCTCCTTATCGGATCATGGAGCAGACGTGAACCCAGTTTCTACACAGGCATTGCTGCCTGAAGCCAAAGATAGGCACCTGCTGGATAGACCATCCTTTGGGGTCGTGGTCTCATCACACCACCAGCCCTTGTGAGTATCTCTAGTTGTACCTGTTGGAAGTGAGCGAGGAGAAGCAAGTGTTTTTGGAAAGCACTCTGTGTGCATTTCTCAAACTTCCACAGAAAGTTACTCTTTGAGTTTCCTGAGGATCCCATTTTGCCATGCAAACCTGCAAAGGTTCATTACAACCCACTCTCCAACTCATTAATGAAGACGGCAAACAATGACAGCCCCAATATCAATTGGTGAGGAATGCAGTAGTAACCAGATGCCAGCTGGACTTTGTACCACTGATCACAGATTGTATCACTCCGAGCCCAGCTGGTCAGCTGATTTTCCACCCAGTGTGTAGATCACTTATCCAAATTATCTCTCTCCAATTTGGCTTACAAGAATACTATGAGAAACCACATCAAGAGCCTTGTTAAAAGTAAATAATTGCTACAGTCCCCTTGTCCGCAGAATCTGTCATCTTATCATAAAAGGCCATCAGGTTGGTCAAGTGTGATTTACTCTTCGTAAATCCACACTGACCATTCCAAATCACCTTATCCTTACTGTATTTGGGAGGTCACGGCTTCAAGAAGGATTGTTCTATAATCTTGTTCTATAATCTAAAATCAAAAAAAGGGGACAGGCTGGCTCACCAGTCTCCTGTAGTTTCATGGGTCATCTTCTTGTCTTTGAAAATGGGTGGCAAATGACGTTTACCTTTTTACATTTATCAGGAACCTCATCCATGACTCTCTTGGGGCACAAAGGCAAGAATGATAGAAGTGGTGGTTCTTCATACTGCCACTGAAAGTTTCCTAGAAGGGAATGGGAAGAAGAGAGAAGACAAACACTAACAGGATGGGATGTTGTACACCCACATCCTACAGTTCTGCATGTCAGGGCTCAGCAAGGATCAATGGCTCCCTAAGGGCCAGGGGCCAGAAGCCAAGGGAGATAGCACAACTGCTAAGGCAGGAGCCTCACCAGCCAAGGCCCCATCTCCACAGCACCCAAGCAAGGAAAGCAGGACAGAGATGGTAACCAGGGACAAACCAGGGTCCAGATCACCAGACAAGCTTGTAGTGATGAAGGAGGGACAACGGGAAACCAGGGAGCTTCATAATAATAAGATACATCTGGGTCCAGGCAGGAAGACCTCCATCAGTCACAATCTGGATCAAGGGGCAATTTCTATGCCCACATGCAGGCATGACTGTAACAGAGCTATAGACAGGTAAACCATGAACATTGCTCAGGCAGGGACTGAAGCCCTGGCTTGATCTTAAATGGAGTTCCTGGGCCTGTGAGCAGGGGGTGCAGGTAGAGGTCTCACTGATAGATGACCAGGACCATTAAGACCCATTAGTGCTCTCAGAGCCACAACAGGATCCACGGTTTGCACAAACTAACCCCACTGGTGACATTCATATTACAAGTCGTCTCAAGTACAGGCAACATACAAGAAAATGGGCATACATCACATCAGTGACGGGTATCTTCAGTGCTAGTGAATGCCCTCATGCTCACGCTTGTCAGTTCACTTAAAGCAACACAGCACTATTTTTTTTCGCAATAGCCACATCTAGGCAGACGTCAGCATCCTGCCAGTCCAAGGCCAAGGGCTTGCTGTAGTATTGTGGCTCCAGTCAGCACCCTAAGGAGCAGGAGAGATGGTAACTAAGAGCATCTGGCACAGTCCTCTTAGTAGGCAGGTGCATGCAGCAATTACGCAGTAAGTGCAGCATGGGTAGGAGGCCAACCCTAAGTGCAGAGTACTTCAAGTGCAAAGTTTTATGGGATAGCTACTGAGCCAACACATGACCCAAGCAGAAAGGATGTGACCAGTCTATCCTAAAGATCCTAGCCATACCAAAGTGATGTAGGCACAACTCACTGTGTAACCACATGGTCACAGAGCCAAGATTCACTCCTTGATGTAAAAGACGAAGAAGATGTAGCTGTATCCACTGGGTCTCAAAACTGGCATTCTCACCTTCCGGATGCATAGGATCAGTAAGAAAATTTCTCCAAATGCTTAGAAAGTAATTGTCATGCATCAATGGATTGAATCATTTCCTATTGAAAAGAATTCACTCAAGCATTTAAGCCAGCTTCACGTATCATCATACAGAACAAAACCCAAAATCAATTCTTGAGAGGAATTATGTGGGTTTTGTACCAGGTACATTGAAGGCTACAATGAATTTTCCTTAATGCAGACAGTATACTACAGGTGCTAAACTCCCAAGAAAATGAAATATAAACCTTTTCAGAGTTGTCAGCATTATTACAAAACTCTCCAGTGGCAATGTTCCCCACAGACTAATAGCTGGGCATCCAGCCAGAAAAAAAACCAACACTAAGTTGTTAAAACAGCTGTGCCAGACAGGAAGAGAGCTTAAAACCTCCTGAATAGCTCCCTAGTTTGAGAAGAGAAATGTACAAATGATGGAAGGGGAGGACTTCTTTCTCTCAAAAAAACCCATTTTTAATTCAGCATACACACAGAGCTAGGAAATTATAATGCTATGCTCCACTGGGTAATTACATCCAAGATGCCTACAAACATATATCTTCGTGAACAGAGTAGTACTGAAGGCTTTTTAAAGTACTCATGGCGATCAATTCCCAACTCCAAGTCAGAGCAGGTGAAAGAAAAATAAAAAAGACGTCAAAGAGAAAAACATTCCTGATGTGTTTTCTGATGTATAAGTACATGCTGTTAGGAGTTCCTTAGAAAAAACTGGGACTCAAGTCCAGTTCTCACTTGCAACTATAAAGCCTTTTAAGAAGGAAGATCTGGCACTTATTTTAAAGCTGCTTTTCATCTACAGGAATATCTTCGATGCCTATTTAACTAACTGCAATAAACACAACTTCATAGTTTTGAACTAAAAAAGAAAAGGCATAACCTTCAAAAGTTTATTTAAAATATAAAAACTGTTCAGTGAAATATCTACAGAGCTTTTACTTTCAGTAGAAAGATTTAATCAGATAGAAAGAATCCAGTACAAAATTTCTGAAAAAATACGGTTCAAACTTCTGAACAACAGTGAAAAGGCACTTAAACAAAAGACACCCAGCAACAAATATAATTCATGTCACAGTCAATGTGTAGTCAAACATTAACTAACACTTCATGAACAAAGAAATTAATTACAGTCTGGTTAAAGTGAGCAACATAGTCCAGACAAGAGTGAGTTCAAGCTCCCTGTACTTCAACAAAAGTGTAAAGAAAGCAGAGAGAAAAAAACTAAAGAACTCTTCAGTCAACTAACAGTTTACGGCACTGAGCTCAGATCAAGAGCTCAGTGCTCAATTTCAACAAGTTCCACAAAAAGAAATGTAAGACAACTGGGTAGCAGCATAAATACTTCATGGTATCCCCAAATCTGTATGTTTGATTTGAGGGTTTTATATTTGTATTCCCAGTTTTTTTTAAAAAAAAACAATAATAAAAGTTGCTACAAAAACAGGAAGCCTTGTTAGAAGCACAACAATTAGACTTAGCATAAGCAGAAAATAAACACGTAATGCTTGAGAATTCACTGCAATCCCTTTCCAGTAGGAAAACTTTTCCACTGCCGGCAATGGAAAGAACCACAGGTATAAGTTTTCCAGAATCAGAAAAGGAAACAGACTGTGACAATTTAAATGAGGTTTTGGGTTTTTTGGTCAAGATTCAACTAACTCCTGTATCTTCAAAACAAAACAAAACAAAAACAAGCATGCCAAAAGGAAACAACACATTTGACAATGGCATTTTCAGCACCAAAGCATATTTGTGCAATAAATACGGAATAAGATCTCAATCATCCACAAATGAGGCAAATAGGGGAAAAAATTGCCAACACCAAAAAAAATACATTTTAAAAAAAAATTATTCAGAGATATGATGTAAACAGGAAAAAGGATTTTACTGTTGGCATTTTTCCCAGTGATACTGAGTAAGACCTATGATACAGGAGTGCTATCAAGGCTTTTCCATCTTTTTTTCCAGATACATTTTCCTGTAGGTCTGAAACATCTCTTTTGAGTCTTTCATTGGAATGTGAAGAGCCTCGACATCTCCATCCAGGATCTGTATAGCTGTGTCAAGTGGAATACTGTCCTTGGCTGAAAGACAGACAGAGAAGTAGGTTAAAGCAAAAGTCTAAGAGTCTTAAATGACCCTACTCCTTCTGCATGTGGTACTTAAGGCCACACACTGTCAAAGAGGATGTCACAAACTTCCTTCCTAAAGCACCAGTCACCTCAGATTTAAATCAGTCTCCAATGCATCTTTAAAGCACCAAATGGTCACTTGGGCCCCTTCGTAATTTCTGAAGAATATTAAGAAAGGTGTAAATGAAAGTGAGTGGTTGTGAAAGTAAGAGAAGAAGCCAGAGGAAGAGCTAAAAGAATGGCACACACCAACAGCCAAGGACACATTCAACAGCAATAAAAGATATAAACATCGCAAAATGTGTTGCTTGCGTCAAGACCACAACGGATAACTTGTCAGCAGAGGGCTTGCACTCAGATAAGAAGAAGATGACAACAAAGTTAGAGCATGCTGAATGCACCATTTCACTCCCTGTTAAACAAGCGGCAAAACAAGACCATAGCCAGAAAGACACCTAAAGCAAAGAACCAAAGACAGCAGGGAGCAACCTCACCCAAGATTTACAAAGGATGGAACAACCAAGATCTTGAGAAGAAAGATGCCACTGTTAAAACTGTTGATGCCTAAAAGGTATAAAAGACCATCCAGAAAGTAATTTGCCAATCAAGAGAAACAAGGCAGATGTAGGTAGTACTGGCACCACTTTTCCTCTGTGTGTCATATAAGTAATCCTGTCCAGACTATCAGGACTCACAGGTCCCAGTACTTGTGAGCACGGGTGCATGTGCAGACAACATCAACTTACTGTGAAAGCCAAATAAAATTTAAAAATCACTTTCTGTTTTTGTACTCTCATCATAGATTTTGTTACGTTACTTCCTACATTTTAAAGTAGGAAAGAACTTAGTCTTTAGCTACAGTTTAAAACTGTACTTGAATCTTGTTATCGGTGCAACCTCAAATTCAACTGCACACCCATATGCAGGAAAATTCCAACAACAAATTTTTATGGCAAGAAGAATATTTAAAACTTGTATGTTTACTCTACAGAATTCATTTCAGCAGCAGAACTAGTAAAGAGTAAGTTAAAGCATTTTATTAAGATTTGCTACTGTAAAGAAAAACTTAAACCCAAGCAAAGAGTATTTAAGTTGTATTTCGAAATGGATCATCAGAAGTTATTTCACCTGTAGCGATCTCTTCCAGGTTTTTTTGCTTCACTGGATCACATTTTAACCAATCTTCTTTTTTACTTTTCACACCTAAAGAGAAAATTTTTTAAAAGTTTTTGAGTTTCCTTTCTTACCAGTTTGGGTCTCCGTTCAGTATCAAGTTTTAACACACATACTAGCACATGCAAAAGGAAACTTCCGTTAGGTGTGAACGTGACTGCAAGGGCTGGTATGTACAGCTTAAGATTTGGTTTTATTTAAAATCAAATATAATGTTTGAGACAAATATGTTTCACATTGCACCATGCGAAATATCAAAAGGTTGGGAATAAGGAGGAGGAAGAAAAGGCATCTTAAAGCAAAGATGGCAAAGGCTACCAAGACTGCGTGCAGGACATGTCTGGCACAAACCTTCTCCCTCAATACCACAAAAGATCTCTTCCTCCTCTCTACCCAGCCAGGTCTATGCACGTCCAGGTGACCACTGAATGTAAACCAGATCACCTTTGGTAACTATGCCAAGGGAACCTGCTTTCTATGAACAAGCCAAGCTACCTTCTAAAAGCAGGTTAGAAAGCATTCTTGCAAAGTTACTTGAAGCTGCCATGCTCTGAGCTACTCTAACTTTATTCTGTAAAACTTAAGGAAAAAGAATAAAACATTAAATTGAAGGAAAAGTCTCATTCTTTTTCAGCTTAATACACAGCTACAGTCTGTCAGCTGGCTAAGCTATTTTGACCTTCACGTTCTAGAGCCCTATACTTTTGCTATCTGTAGTTTTGTACAGCATGAATTTTAAAAGCAGTACATGCTTTTCACTTGCAAAATAATTTACTTACAAATTAACAATCAAGACAGAATCATACCTGCCACAATGGCTTTCTCTCTTTCCAGGGAATTCTTTGCAGCTAAGCTTTCATCATCAGCTGTTGAATTTCTGAACAGTATCTCTGGACACAGCTTAAATTCAAGTACTTCCTGTTTACAGGATTTCTCACCTTCTGAGAGAGAAGAATCTCTTTTTCTGTCTGGGTTGTTTTGTGACACTTTGGGCTCTGTATGCCAGGCAAGTTTGATAGGTGACGTCTCTAATTTTGTCAGATATATGCGTTCCTGTGCCATACGTTTGAATGCAACTCTGTTCAGGTAATGTTTTTTTGGTTCCTTTTGAAGATGCAATTTTAATCTGCTATTTCTTCTGTTTAAGTATAGCAGGTTTTTATCAGGAAACATTTTCTCAGAGCACTTGTCTTTGTTTTGACCATCAAGATGTCTCTCTTTGTTAGAGAAGAAGTTTTTCGAGATGGTAGAAGACAGAGCTTTTTTTCTCTGTAGTTTAAGCGCAGAGCGATCTGCTAATGAACTCTTCATTTTCCAGCCATTTTCTCCATTCAATTTTTTAGCTTTGTCAGTATTTATTATGCAATTATATGAAAGTTGCTTGGAATTCTTTGCTTCCGATTGTTTCAGTCTTTCCTCCTCTACCTTTGTTTTCTTATGGTCTCTCTTCCCAATCATATTTTCCTTCCTCTTCCGTTTGTATTGCTCCTCCTGTGAAGGATGAATTTTCATAGACTTATGCTGAGAATATACGTGGGTTTTTGACTTGAAGTCTACAGTGCCAAAATTTGGGACCTTTATAGCATCAGCATGGTAACTATTCAGCTTTTTATGTTTTATTTCTGCTGATAAATTGTCTTTCTCTTTGACATTAATTCCTACGTCTTGCCCAAGGATCCCCTTTAGTTTCTTACAGTTCTGTTCGTCAAGTGAGTTCTCTTCACAGGTATTTTTTTGTCCCTGAGTGACTTCAGCACGTCTAATTTCAACAGTTTCTGACTTTGTAAATTTGTTAGCTTCTGGTTTGGATTTCATGGTCAAATCTGGTTTGGTTTTATCTTTTGAAAGAGACTCCATTTTGAAAATACTCTCTTTCTTTCTGGATGACTTGGTCACATTGTCTGCATCTGTATGACCAGCTTTCCCTGACAACTCTTCTGAGACTGTCTGATGTTCTTTTTTGTCAGAATGAAATTCTTTGCCTAACAACGGGGTTCCTCTGTTGACTTGCAGCTCTTCCTTCCAGCTGCTCCTTTTAGATTTATCAACATTCTGTTTTACAGGGGAATTAAGTGGTCCAACTTTTTCCTTTTGTGTTGTAAGTGGTTTGTGTTCATTATTCACTGTTAGCCTATCTTTTTTGCCCATTACAGAGGTGTATTTGCAAATATCTTTTTTGGTTTTGCTCTCACCATTTGACATTTTTTCAGAAATTGGCAGGTTTCCCACTGCACAGTTGTTCATCGTTACAGCATCAGATTTACTGTTGTTTTCTTGCTTCTCTGCAGAGCCAGTATTTTCAGCTTTTGGAAGTTGATTGTTCTTCTCTGAACCAGTCATTCCAGATTTACTGGGCCAGTGAGGCACTTGACATGCTACAGATCGACAACCCATTGAAGAGCAATTGTTTTCTTTTCTGGAGTCGGAGGTTTTTTGCGTTGTTTTCTTCTCACACAGACTTTGAGTAGGCTGAATGCTGCCTTGATGGTTCTTCTCAGCTGAAGCCTTTTCTGACTGTGGACTCACCACGCTCCCACTGTCACTAGAGGAACACTGGTTGTGTGTAGGAAACAGTTCTCGCATCTGCTCAGGGCTTAACACTGAAATTTTTATCTGATCTACTGGGTCCTTCAAATGAGAACTCTTGTTGCAAATTTCAGCCTTTTTTTGAGGTTGATTCTCCATCCGCTCAGGCACGGAATTATTTTGTACTGGTTGTTTTGTTAGTGCAGCAGCACCTTCAATCCCATATGGAAACTCTTCCATTAGTTCAGACAGTTGATTACTTAGACATTTAATAGGTTCTGCTCCAGAAAGTTTCATCTCTTCTTCTGTGCTCTTTTTGCTGGACTTGTAATCTTGTTTACTGTTGTCTCCTGGAACAGTCAATGCATTTGTTACAGCAGAAACATCGATAGAGAAATCTAGTGAATTTTGAGCTAACTCCTGGTTTATACTAGCAAGAATTTCTGAATCATTTTCAGGATGCTTGACAGATGCATCCAATGACTTTTTTTGTTCCGAGGTAGAAACTGTTTTAGGAGGATTGCCACTGCTTTCTTTCTCCAAATGACTAGTTGTGATGCCATCCAAAACTTCACCTGCTTTACTCTTGCAGTTTGTTGTTTCTTCCAATGTCTTTTGCAGCAAGCTCTCTCTTTGCAGAGTGTTATTGCTCGTCTCATTTTTACACAAGTCCAGCTGTTGCTCCTTTTGCTTTGTGTCTGATGCACCTCCTCCTGATGAGGTACTATTTAATGTATGTGTCTCAGGGACTGACCTGAAGATACTTGCTATTTGTGGGTTATAAGATGTATCACCTTCAACAAGAGAACATACACTAGAAATGCAAAACATCTGTTCATCCAAGACAGCTATGGGTGTATCTCCTGTCTCTAACACATCTTGCTTGTCTTTACGGTCTCTCGTATTTTCTTGAAAGATTTGACTAGAAAAATCTACGCCCAATTCAGGAAGAGAAGGCTTGTTTTGTACTCCGAGCTGCAGATTTTCACTGGCATCTTGTGCAGATTGGCTAGCTTTCCTTTGGTTTTCATCACATGACTCATTTGCACTCACACTGTTATTCACCACTTTGTTTCCATCAGCTGACTGAACCGTTTCTATGTTTCCTTTATCAGTATTTACCACATTTAAACAGTTTTTCCCCTCTTCTTGCAAGCTTCCCGAGTCAATCAGTGGACAGGTTTTACCTGCAGATGTTGGACATTTGTCTGCCTGCTCACTCTGTGTTCTCTGTTCGGAAAGTACTAAAGGAGAGACAACTGCAACTTGGAGTTCAAAACTTTTTATTAAATTGCAACTCAATGTATCAAGTTTTTGCCCTACAGAAGCAGTTGTTACAGGCAAAACTGCTTCATTTGTATCAACCAGAGCATTATTTTGTTCTCTGCTTTTAGTGTTTTGGCTGTAAGATGAAATCCGATTTGTTGTGGGGTTTTCATTTGGCTGCTTATTTTGCACACTTACAGATTCTGACGAATGCTTTCTCCACAAGCCCAGGCATGCAGATAGCTCTTCCACAGAGTAACTGCAATTGCTCTGTTTAACAGATGTATTTTTAGGAATTGGTGTTTTTTCCTGAGCTACACTGCTCTGGAATTTAGCTTCACCAGATTTGGTTGTTTCTGACACAGGAGAGTTTGTGTTAACCATAAGTGCCTTATCACCTTTCAGACTTTCTATGTTCTTTTCACTAGTGTCTTTTAGTAAGCTTCCACCTGAGACAGATGTATCTACCAGTGGTTTTTCACCACACAGAAGATGAGTCAGTATTTTATCCGCAGTAGCACCAGCTGTCTTCTCTTTCAATATATTTGTGCTGCTCAATACAAAATGAAGAAATGATGAGTTTTGGGGGTACGACGGCTTCTCAGTATTAGCGGGCACATTGTTCAATGTAATTTTGATAGAGCCATCCACTTGACTAAAACCGGACGCATTGTTCAAGGATGTCACTGTTTTTTGAGAAGAGGCCAAGGCATTTGCATCCCTTTCTTTTGAGATGGGAGTGCTCTCAGAATTCTGGGCTGGCAGTTTGCTCTGAGAGGGAAGAGGAGCAGAGCTTAAGGAAAGGCTTCCCTGCTCCACCAGAGGGTTACTTTGAGTTACCTCTAATCCTCTGTTATCAGCATTGGCTATGTTTTTGTCATTTCTTTCTTCAGGTGAAGAGTTAAGTATTGGACTCTCTGTCCCTGTTGTTTCAGATGGGGCAGGTGGTACATTTTGGTTGGGCATCCATAGAGAATGATTAGCAGGAGTATTTTGATTACTTGGAAGAGGTGGGGGATTACTATTGTTATGTTCTGAAGCTGCTAAGAGTCTTCTTCTATAATGATGCATCCTTTCAAGAAGGACGAATTTTTTTTTAATACTGAGCAACCTTTGAGCTTCCCAAAATAGTCTTTCCTTTGTAACTGTTCCTTCTGCTGCTGCTGCTGAAGAAATTTGAGAATTAACAGGCCTATTCATTAAACTACTAGTCTGGCTTTCTTGAACAGAAGTAGGATCACTTAGTGGTTTTGAAGCAGCCACCAAAGAAAGAGTTTCCATTTCTTGCACATCGTATGGTTCTTTGGAAATGCCAAGGGATGGCACAGGCATTCCATTAAAAGGCTGATTTGATGTCGCACTTCCACTTGAATTACATACATGACTAACTGATTGACTGATTTCTCCAGACTGCTCTTTCTGACAGTATTGCTGAACACTGTTAAAACCAGAAGCATGTTCCGGATTCGACGGGCACCTCTGTTGGCTAAGGGTGCATGCATTAGGTACATTTTGAACTGTCTGTGATATACCTACTGAGGACTGTGCTGTAGCTCTTGAATCACAGTTAGTGGGCAACAATGATGGTGCAGAACATCCATTAGGAACTTCTGGTCCCATCTGACTTGGTTGATATTGCAGCATCTGTACATTTGCCGCAGTATTTTGAGTCTGTGACTGTAAAACCTTAAACTGAAGGTCGGGATGATATATCTGGGTTTGGACATGTTGCCCAGATGTACTAAGAGACACAGAATTATTCTGAGAATTAACGTTACTCTGATATAACATTGTAGTTCTCATAGAATTGTGCTGCAGTATTTGTGACCGTGCAGTGTAACTATTTGCTGTGAAATACTGAGATTCCTGAAGTACATTCCTCGTGTTATTTCCAGTTTTCACTAAAGACGACACAGGAGGCAACTTTCTACGAGAATAACCGTAGGTGTTAGAGTTTGGCCAAGTCCGAGTCACCTCTGCCTGCACGTGTGATGTATGATTGGGAGGTTTCGGAGCTATTGGCCTGTAGGATGGTAGATATTGATCAACAGAGTATTTTGAGATAGAAGAGTCATTGCCAGCTACAGATGCTCCTGGTAAGGCCTGATCTGAGGTTCTGAATCCTTCAGCATTTACAGAAGGGAAGACAACATTGCTGGTTGGCAGATACACCATTTGGTTATTTCCAACGTAAGTGCATACATTGGTAGAGGAATAGCCATTTGTAGAGGAATAGACATTTGTCTGAGGAAAAGTATGTGCATTAGAAAAGAACTGAGTGTAACATGTTTTTTCATTTTGCAGGTTCTTATTTGCATCAGCATTCTGGAGTGGTCTTAAATTCCAGTCCATCTTTTCTTGAATTCTTTTTCTTCAGCCAAAAATCAAAATGCTAAAAAAATAAATAAAAATAAATCAAACAAAACCTTAATCTTTCATTTAAAACCTATTTCACTTACCCAGAAGTGAATTAGAATGCTTTATGAACAGAACTATCAAACTTAAATTGCTAGGTAGAAGAGCAACTCCTTGGCACAACCCATGGACATCAATGTTGTCATGTAAAGTTGCATAAATTATTTCCCAGAACACAGTTAAGGTACACAAAGACAGGGTAGCAACTAACAATTCTGTTGATTGTCCAATGAATAATAAAATCCTCACATTATTCTGCTAATTCTACTATCATTCAATTTTTTTATTTAATGGTAGATTGCTACATTTACCTTCTCATCCAAAAGAAATGGAAAAAACCCAATGTGTTTATATAACACGATATAACGAGAAATGCGTAACAGGTGAGCATAAGAAGCATCCACAAAATATAATGCATGTCACAGTTTTCATACAAGAATGGACTGCAATTTTATCTTCAAATATAACAAAAGAAAGGAGAAAATGAATTTGGGTTCAGTAAAGATGGCTTATAATAATGTGGCCCACTTTTATCTTACATGTCATTTGCTCTTCACTGACACTAATTTTTGAGAAACACAAGTCTGTGACTCTAGTTAACAATACATGTAGACATAAAAGTAAAATAGACCTAATTCTGTTTGGTAGCATGAACTTACTCAAGTATGAAGTATGGAGACAACACTATCATCCCTGCTGCTGCAGAAGTACACCTTGAAGAGGTGACCAAGTCACAGATCTCTAACTCTCCACAAGTTATATTCCAGAATATACATCTATTACCAACAAGTCCAACTGAGTAAGCATGTTACTTCTGAAGGATCTCTGAGAAGTTCTTACAGATGTCATCTTCAAAGCCAAACACCGTTTCAGTCTTCAAAAATTGAAAAGCGCAAAAAAACCTGACAACAACCAATAAGCATGAATGCTGTTTGCATCTCAGTAAGTTCCTCTCAGTATGGTCAAACCCACCTAGGACAGAAAAAACACTTCGCTTTGTGCAGCGTGTTAGACAACTTCAACAAAATATTTCAGGTCATTTCTCCCACATCACCAAAGGCTCCCGAGTTTCTTTCATGAGCTCTTTTAGATTTTAGGACTCTCCTGATTTCAAACATGGGAAATAGAAGCACCACTCAGATCTAGCACATAAGAGCCACAAAGTTAGAATTTCCAGAAGTTATTACCGAGATTCAAAGATTGCTCTATCTTTCTTCACTCTTTCTTTTTACTTTCTCTGCTCTCAAAGGACAGCAATAACAAAAGTAAACAGGAAAACAAAGTTGCATATGAAATTAATAAAAAAATGTCAACAACAGTATCAAGGTGGTATTTACAGCGATACAGACTTTTGCATCCAAGCTAAAGATTGCAGACTGCTAATATTACCCTGCATATTTCCTGAAAAATAACCAGGGCATAAAACAATCACATCTTTGAATTAGATAACTGCTGAAGAAATTTAAGACATTTATACCTTCCAGAAACATGACTGAGATATGTAAACAAGACTAAGATGCCAACTAGTAGTAATTGTAAAGAGAGAAGAAACTTTGACTACATGGAACACACAACTTAGCCAAGAATAAAACCCAATTCTTGTCACAATCAAGACCATAAACATGAGGAGTACAACCTTAGTTCATCATCACTATTACTTGGATTAAGAAAACTAAGTTTGCAACTGTGATCACAACCTGAAATTTTTTTATAACTTTAATACAAACTATGGTACTTTAAAAAGTGATATTTGGCAGAAAGCACTTGTCTTCAGAAGATTTGAGAAGATCAGTATCAGTACAAGACTCCAAAAGACAAAGAAAAGACTCTTCCTCACACATACCCGCTTCACTCCTTCACCTGCTACTTTCTCACTTTGACTACGAGCCTCAGAAATCATCAGCATTTACTACATAGGCAACTACCAATTTTTCAATGACGGTGCATAGAAAGGGAATGGAGACACCCCCCATTGAACACAGGAGTAACTGCACAGCTCTTCAACAAATCATATCATGTGACTAAAACACCTCCACCTAAGATCCTCTACCAAACAGTTTTAGGGAAGTATCTGGCCCCATCTTATGTAACATCCCTGAATCACTCTGGAGTCACCCCAATTCACCTCAGAGAGAGATCCAAGGGGAATTTGGGCCACCTATATAAAGAACAGTGAATTCAACTGCTACAGGTTTCTGTTTTAGGGGAAAAGGAACAATGCATCCAAACAGCAGAAGGCAACATTTGCTTCAGTTTTCTAATAGCCTTAATCTACACAAAACATCTAAGCTTATTTCTGATAGGAAAGACCTCAATTTTTATTAGCAATGTTTGTTATTGATTACTATTGATGACTTCTTAGAGGCCTCTCTCCAGGAAAATACCAAGAAAAATAAATGAAGCCTAAAACACGGAATAAATTGTTACAGGCTTTTGATCTATTAGATTGGGTAAGACAGCAAAAATTTAATATTTCATTCACTGAACACTGTAACTTAACATTAAAAACTGTACAGCTGCACACTGGAGCAAAAAAACACTTAAACAGTGAAAGCAAAGGGAGAGTATGAGACCAGGAGACAATGCAACAATGTTGCACTGGACTCATGAGAGGCTCATGAGTCACAAGATCACAGTAACCGTTGTTGACTCCTCGAGTGTATAGAAAGCACAGACAAAACAAGTTCACTGTCATCAGTCAAGAGGATAGTGGGACACACAGTAAAGACTCATGAGGCTGCATCCCTTGTCCTACACATTGCTGGAAGAGAAAGTTAACATTAATGCAGCAGAAGGCCACAGAGCCATAGTGTGGGAACTACTGTGCTGACACTGGACAGGAAGTGAATGACCAGCCCCAAGCAAACATTTACCATTTCTGCAGAGAGGAGCTTGGCAGTGACCAAACTGCTAATTTAGCGTTAATGCATGTAGCATTCTCGTTAAATGGTAAATGCAACAATAGAGCAGGTAAGACACCTGCATGATGATCATCAGGGTAAACTACTCACCTGTCAATTGTTTTCTTTGATTCACCAGGGAACATGGGCAACCAGTTCAAATGGAGTAAGCAACTGCAGAAGACAACAGGTTGCTGAAATTAAAGGACATAAAAAGATAATGCACCAACTGTGGGTTAAGATCAGCAGCAGAGGATCACAACACTGAAGATCCCAACAACCTGAAAAATCAACAGTTATGGTGGCAAGCATCCTTCTCCAGGCTATGTCAACACAAAAGGACAGATGATCCTGGAGAACCCATGTCATGAGCATGGTCTCTTAAGGGCCCATACAAGGATCTTTCGGACCATAACAGGCCAGGAGAACTTATTCTGGAATTGCTCTTATAGTCAAACCATGACAAATTGGCTGGATAACAATACCTCGTAAGGCCAGAAGGCAAATGTGCATTCTTTGTGTGTACGTGTGCAAAACGCTAATTTATCTGGAGGGCATCTGCCCAAAATTAATCAAGTCAAAAGGGAAGATGGTCATTGTTGCAGAAAAATAGTTAGTGAACCAAACTTAGCCAAACTTATGCCTGAGACCGTATAATAAGCTGCTGAAGCTGGATTCTCAGCTTGTCCCCTGTATAGCCCCAGTCCATAACCACAAGCATGGTTACCTGAAGTGCTTACCTCTGCTATTCTGCTAGACGTGATGTATGAGTACTGACCTTTTGTAGCAGACTGATGAACTATTGTCCTGGTTTTGTTAAAAACAAGTTTCTCTTTTAGTGAATTTGCCTGTCAGCTAAAGCCTTCATATTAGCTGCATTTTCCTGGAGAACCAGACACATGTTTTGGTAAACCTAGCAATGGAATGCAAACTTATTGATAAGCATGGATGGACATCTCGCAAGAGGGGCGACAAGAAACAAGTGACCAAGAAACTGACCAACTGTGTATAACATTCTATTCACGTGAATACTTCATATAAAATGGGAGATCACGAGGATCTTGTCCCTTTTTCCCTATGGCCGACATTAGGAGAGGACCTTGCTAGTCGTCCCTATGAACTGAGGCCTAGTGAGAGACTGAATCCAGCTCCGGTTGGCTGCAGAGTCCAATCCAGGACTTCAGGTGCCGGCTCTGCAGTTGCTGAGACTTTCAAGATTGGTTTTGTATATTTTGTATTATTTTCTCTATTCTTATTAGTAGCATTAGTAAAACATTGTTAATTTTTCCAACTCTCTTCTCTCTGTCCTTCTTTTCCTCCTGATTGCCTGTCCTGAGTGGAAGGGGGGAGAGGGAGGGGCAAAGGAGGGAAGTAGGGGAGGAAAGGAGGTTAACAATACATCTGCCAGGGTTTTATTGTCACCCCGCAATCTAACCCTCAACAACTATAGAGAACATGCTAGACAGGTAGAACATCAGACATTGTTAAGTAGCGACCCGATGACTTTTTGTGCTGAAGCCTGTCGTTATGGAACAAGAAAAGAAGAAGTGGAACCTGAACACCATGAGGACAGAGGAAGCCTGAGGACATCGTGAATATTTAGAAAATTCCACTATGGACAGTGACAAATTTGCTTAGTTTCATAATACCTGTTAGGACCCTATATAATGTAGCCACTGACCGCTGTATACTTGTCACTCTCTGAGGAGGTGACCCAACGCTGCTGTTCCTGCGAATCTTCTACAATAAATACTGCTCAGAGTAACCCACAAAGAGTTCAAGTCTCTGTTCTGCACCTCCTACCTGCTTCAGTCATCAACTAATTAATGGTGTTGAAGAAGAATGCAATCATTGTCTGGATTAAATGATAACTGGGGAAGCTCAAAGACACTTTTGGAACAGAAAAGGATTCAATAGAAGTGTAAGAGAAACACGATTTTTTTTTTTTTTTTTTAATAAAACACTTTGAGGTGGAAACAGTCATCAAGATCTGTGTGGCATTGCCCAAAGTCACCCTGTCATCATCACAACTTCCACCTGTGCCAGACAGAGCATCATCTCCATGAGATGCTGTAAGGGGACCAGCATGTATTCAGCTGAGGGACTGACAGTGCACAGTAAAACAAGTAGGGACCCACAGCTCAGCTGTATGCATGCAAACTCAGATGCCTTCTCACCAGCAAAGGGATCAGCAGGTTATAGGGAACAGCAAATGCTCGCATAAAGCTGAAGCAACCCCATCACCCACAGAAGATGTGTGCAAGAAGAGGGCTTGTGCTTGTAACCCATATAGCAGGGGAAGGTGGAGAAAGGGATGAACATCACAAAAAGAGAGATATTAGAACTTTCTGGGATAAAAGAAGGGTGTTTAGAAACAGTGGGTGCTTCCAGAAACTGTAAATACTTAGCATTTTTAAAGTGTTGCATTTTATGGTTTGTTACATTACCAATTTTCCTTCCGAAGACAGAGTTGAGTGATAGCCACTTAAATACATGTTCTTAATAAAGTGCTTCAGTCTTTAATAAACTACATGAACAGAAGAGTTCTCTACTACAGTTTACCAAAACCATACACTACTGTATTCGTGCAGGGTTTTTTTATTGCAATTGTACACTGTAGTGCTTGGGCTATTTAAAACAAACCAAAAATCACTGCAATGTTTACATAGTCTTTTTCCACTAGGTAACACTGCTATACATTTGTTCCTGCTAACAGACTGACCTTAAGCATAATTAGTGGAAAGAAGTAAACAATATTCACCTGGAGATGAGTAACATCAGTAACCCAGAAGTACCATGACAAAGTGTCCAGCAACAGGAAATGAAAGGAATGACAACAAATTAAGGGTATTTGATCAGGTGACCCAGTCACCAGGGGACTAGTGATACAAATTCAGCACAAAGCCAACTCTGTGGAAGATCTTTTGATCACTCCGGAGAAACAGTCACCTGTAGACCTCATCGCTTTTCAAAAGCATTGAAGTTTACTTCATCCAGATCCATTGATAAGGAGGAAGCTAGTGTTGTACCCTGATGTGAACTGTGGTCAGCAAAACCTCATATTTACTAGTGTGGATGCCAACATAGGGCTGGTCTCGTCCCAGTTACTTAGCAGGATAGGTCCATGGGAGCCCAGCTCCTCTGATGTAACTGTAGCAGGGTTTGCGGTAGGTTGACCTCGGCCAGCAGCCAAGCATACATGCAGCCACTTGTTCACCCACAAGCAGAAAAGGAGAGAAAATTGGAAGAATTAAAGTGAGAAAATTCAAGGGTCGAGATAAAGAAAGTTTAAACAGGTAAAGGAAAAGAAAAGCAGCGGGTGGAAACAAGCAAATCAAAGGAAACCACTCACTATCTCCCACAAGCAGACCAATGCCCAGCTAGTCTCTGAGCAATAGCCACCTTGGAATCCAAACCCTACTTCTTCCTCCATCTGTTTTTCATTAGTGATCACGAAGTTATACTATATGGAATATCCCCTTTCACCAACCTGGGTCACCTGTCCTGACTGTGTCCCCTCCCAGCCTTTGCCTACTCTCATTCCACTTGCTGCAGAGAGGCAAAGTGGAAAACAGAGGAGGCCCTGGCACTGTGCAAGCACTGCTCAGCAACTGCGAAGACACGGGTGAGTTACCAACTATGTTTTAGGCACAGATCCAAAACCCAGCACCATACAGGTGCTGTGAAGAAAACTAACTCCATCCCAGGCACATCCAGTACAGTTCAATGCAGTCTGCAGCCCTGTAAATTTCATGCCTCATATGCTTTATTTAGAACTACTGATCTATTAGTTTCAGATAACAGATACTTGAATGAAGTAAGGGCTCGACTTTTTCCCTAGCATAATGATTTCTGTGCTAATCAATCAACTGCCCCATCACACCGTGATGAAATTCAGCGCACTGAAAGCATTAAAGGTATTGACCACTACAAATTGATCCTTCTGCTCTAGTGCCATGGCTGGCCTCGGACACGCTGGTGGAGAACACAGGCAGCACTGAAGCTGTCCTACAACAATCTCTCCACACCACATAAGTAAATAAATGTGGGACATAAATAGTTAGGAAGTAGTGCATGGCATAGAAAGCAATGTGAATAAAAGTAGTTCATCTGCCTCAAGTTTGCAAGGTGATGATTTAAATGTAAGGGTTAACTAATAAACATACTATTTATTTCCATTTAGGTACTGAGCCTTGTCTGTCTAAGTACAGACTTGCTCTGTGTTTTAAGCTGGCCAAATAAGATCCAGCTGAAGCCTGGAGGTAACTGCTCACAGCATCACATTCAAGCCAATATGCTTTGCTGAAAACAGCACACCACTTACGTATGGGAATTTAAGTTAAAGCTGTGTTCTGAGCTCCCACTTTTTCTTAAATCAAACTGGACATAAGTTTATTTATATATACATATATAAAATGAGAAATATAAGTTAAGAATAAGCCTCTTCAAATTAACTGACAGTATCCTCAACTTAACTTTTCTGAGTTTACTCATGTAAACTGTTAACCTGAACACCCAGTACAACAGCATTAAAAAGCAGCCTCTCCCTAGGCACTACTCCTATGTGTAGGGCTTGCACATGTGACAAAGACACACATGTACACTCAGAGAGTACAAAAATTAAACTGCTGTAGATAAATTAGTTCAAATGGTGCTGTCACAGTCAGATCCTCTGCCACTATCTACCCCGTGAAGGAATAAGGTTCCAAGGCACAAAGTGAGATTTAGTGGGATACTTAATGTAGGTAACAATTCTACCACCCTGCGAGTGAGGACTATCCTGCTTCTATTCAAAACTCCTCATCATCTACCTAACAGGTATCACTCAATTCCCAGGAAAGTAGCCTCACCCTAAGTCCTAGGTTAAGGGGAGATGACCAAGGCATGAGCCAGCAGATCCTCAGGATTGCTCCAACTGGGGCTCCCCAGGAGTGGTTTATACATGACTCCCCTTGGTGCTTTCTGTTGTCACTGCCTAGGAGTGTCATTTCACCCTTGCCAGACAAGCCCAAGGCCCTACTTGATCTGGATTGTTTCTTCACAGGTGCCTACACATTTGGGATCTCCAAGGTCCCGGGTAGCAAGTGCACAGGCTTAAGGTCCAAATTCCCAGTGAGACACACAAATCGTGGTAGTCAAATTCAGAGTCTTATTTGACAAAAAATAAGCTACAGGAACATGAACGTACAAGCACACACAGTTCACTACAGGACTCCTTAAAAATAGCTGGTGGTGTACCAGGAATTAAAGTAATGAACAACCAGATCTTTAGTCAGCCCTTTGAATATGAGTGTTACTAATTTAACATCAAATAGGTGCTATATCCACAGAAATTCTCCTGGTAAGGGGGTCTCCCAGAACCTGGGTGATTATCCAATTCCAATCTAAAGAAACTTACAGCAGACACAAGTGACTGAAGTCTCTGAGTATTCAGTAAAGAGTGAAAGAGTGAAAGCAAGACAGCTCTACTTTCTCATATGAATAAAGTGAGGAGAATTTATACCTGTCTTTAAATCTGTGGTGAGTGGAGTCACGGTCCCTGGTATGAAATTCAGATCTGCCTGGTCTCCTTCCTTCCTTCTGTTATTTACATTGATTCTTATGAAGCCTTTTCAGGTTTACATGTGTTAGCAGAAAGGGGTTCTTCAGTTGGAAGAGATGTTTGGGCCAGCACCCGTAGGCAATCAGGGCTGCTCTGAGTCCAGGGCTGAGTCTGGGAGTGGGGGATGGTTGCTTCTTCTGGAAACAAAAGGGAGACATCAGAGAGCCATTCCCTTGGAAAGGCCACCCAGGGCAGGGACATCAGCAGCTCACAGCTCTTCCTGACTGCTCCAGGCACTTGTCCCCCAAAGGAGACTGTCATACCATGTCTGGAAGGGGAACTGCATCCTGGTGCACCCCCAGGCCACCACAAGTGCCAGGGAAGAGGGTCCAATGGATTCAGAAGCACTTGAGCCTGACTGCCCATCCAGCCCATTTTCTTTTCTTAATTGCCAAAGACTCCTGCCCACTCACCCCCAGGCACAGCTGGGCAGCCTGCCCTGCTTAACCCTTGATGTTTCGGAACTGACCTTCTGTGAGTCAGTGGATTGCCAGGGAGGAAGCTGCAGCTCTGCACAAAACCTCAAAATACGGAAGTCTAACAACATCTGCAATGCACTTAGTTGCATCACTTTCCTATCTTCCCACCAGAATTCTGTAGCACAACCAGGAAAGAGAATCGACATCCAGTTTTAGCCCTACAAACTCTCCTTCCAGTTTCAGCTATGTGAGATTTCACAATTTCTGGAAAGAACACAGTATTTCCATTTCAAAGAGAAATCACATACTGAAGGAAGAGACTCCACAACCAAACTCTTCTCTGTACCTGACATCCTCAAGAGTGTGCACCATTAGACAGCAGCCCTGGCATTGCACAGCAAGGACAAGACAGACACACTTCCCCACACTGAATCACATAAGGAAGGGGTGGAAATACAGGGTTACTATGTATTATATGGTATTTCTGTGCACACAAGGGAAAGAAGCAGCACAGAAGGGAGCAGAGGTGGGATGTGATGACAGGTCAGCAAGTCCAGATAGTACCTTTGTGACTCAACAATAAAAGCTAGACAGTCTGACCAGAAAATTTCTGATTCCTCAGGCCTGTTGGCTGGTCAAGTTGCTTATCTGAAGAAGCCCTGTCCTACTTCCTGCTGTCTTGCTTGACAACCATGCTCATGCAAGTCTTTGCAGACCCCAATATTAAGTTTTTTATTAAATTTGATTTATTGAATTAAGTTTAGCCCAGTGTAGGAAACAATTATTTTGCAAATATAATAGGCCCAGGCAGGATCTCTAAGCAAAACATATTTTAATAACGATTTTGCAAGACCAGGTGTTCTACCTAAAGGTAGGCACACCTAATAGGGCAAAAAGCCCCTGCTTATATCTCCCCAAAATCCCACCCACAATTTCCCTCCCCTGTTCCCATTGGTTGGGTACTTCAGGATTTACAGACTATCCCAACGCACACAATACCCTTCCCCTAATCAATCTATTGATGATACGGATTCCTGGTACTTTGGCTACTCTTCCCCCTAAATTAACTTAACAGTACAAGTATTGGTACATATACAGGTGTCAGTACATATTCTGGGAAGAGACTGTATTACATTAAGAATTCAGAGTCTCTCGGTCCTTCCCCCCTGCTGGGGTCAGGTTACAGGTCCTCGGTTATGTAAAAACAACAGTTCCTCATTAAATGTTCCTTACACCCAGTATTACTGAATTACTGGATTTAAAATTATTTTGACCCAGATAAGTGTACTACTGATTGAAACTTGTTACTGTATTGCTAATTGAGACAATTTTTTTATCCCTAAAGCTGTTAGTACGGTCTCAGTTACTGTATCTTGAATCTAACTCGACCAGGATGCCTCAAGCCCCTCCGCTCCATTGTCAGAGGGATGCAGTACATGGCACCCTGATTGGCCCCAGTCTCGCAGCAAGTGCCTGAAATGTTCTGAGGCCTTGACCCACCTGTGGGCATCAGATGCTCTTATGGAGGCAACTACCCGTTCCCTTCTTTCATTAGAGAAAGTCAGAAAGATGACCACATGAAGAGAAAGTTACCCTGCCTGTTTCCCTTAGCTCATGGTCTTAGAAACACTGAGCACCACTCAAATGCAGTGGAAGGCCAAGTTGTGTCCTTACAGAAATTAATATCTCAAGCCCAGCAGGACATTTGGGCTGGGATAGATAAGACTCTTGCCATGGCCTGTGTTAGAAGTCTTCACCTGACTGTGGAGAAATGAGAAGGCCACATGACCCCTGTGGCAATAGTACCTGCCCAAGAAAAACTTGACAGGTGGCTGGAAGATGCCAAGAAGGGAGTTTTTGAAACAAAAATACATAAAGCTTTATATATTGATCAAGACAATTGGGGCAGAAATATTCAGTCCAACTTGACTTCAGAAAATTGTGTGTCCTGACAGGACTTACAAATCACATGAACAATTAAAACTGCTAATGCTAATGGATGCTAATGGCGGCATTGCAACTGTGTTTCTGTGTGCTCTTTCACAGGCATAGACTTAGCCAAATCAAGCAGATTCACAAATCTGTTACTGTGGTTTATTTAACCTGTCTTGCAAATATGTCACATGATGGGGGGGATATAATCTGAATTTCAGAATCAGAAGCCTGGATGCTCCTCTAGGGTCTAGAATCCAACTACAAACTTCAGTGAAAAATACATACTCTGTCTTTCAGTCATCGCTAGTGCGTGCTCAAAGGTAAAGGCCCCAAGATGACTGAGGCCCACCAACTGGGCCAGTCTCATAGATTTGGCATTAAGCGCAGGTAAGTTGGTTATCAAACACACTTTAGATGTAGCCCCTGTGCCAGACAAAGCCCTATTAGGTTGCCATCCCTTTGATGCCCAGCAGCACCCACTAGTCAAAAAAGGTCCTGGTCTACTCAGAGCCCATTAACATCGATCAGCACTAGATTTACAGGCAGTCCCCAGTGACACATGGTCCCAACCATTAGCAAAGCTGATTCATGTTATGCTCATTCTGTCATCCTCCCACCTCTGCAGCTATAGTTACTACCAAATGCCCTTGTGTCCAGTTAAAAATCCCCCTAAGCTTGTGCAAAAGGGCCCTGACCTTGAAGCATGGAAAGCCTGTTTGGCCCTGTGCATTCCCAAACAGGCAGTCCACAGAGTCCCAACATCTGTTTTACTGGCTTTTGCCAACAAAACCCACCATGCCACAACTTTTCCCACCAGAGCCTTAGCAAGGGCCCCTAGTGTACCTCCTGCCAGCTCATCAGCTGGAAACTAGAAAACCTCCAGCCCTTGGTTACCCAGACTTGTCAGACATATAATTAGCACCCCAGGGGAACTGGTCAGAACCTGCTGATCCTTCTCAGGTGGCACAGAGGGTACAGCTTACAGGGACTTCCCATCCAGAGGCAGACACCACCAAGGATGCTATCATTTGTCCTCATGGGCACTCAAAATTCTGCCTTCAGTTGAGCACACTGGAGGGGACCACTTCCCTTACCCTCTGCAGCAGTTGATGTGTTCACAGGAGCCCCTTCCACCCTTTCCCATAGTCAAGTGCAATTTCCCTAAGAAACAGATGGCCTAAGGATCTGAAGTTTTTTGGAGGTTCTAACATCCATTGCAGAATAACCAAAACACAATTCTATTCAGGTCAGAACAGCAACAGTGCATTACCGTAGCTACAAAGGACAACACAGAGCAGCAGAGTGGCAGCCTCTGCTGGCACAAACTCTAACCCAGCTGGGGCAGTGACAGAGTTTATATACTTCTGGGTTACACAACTTGTTTTTCACAGAACTACAGCTATGTATCAGGTAAGCAGAATGTAGTAAATTACCACAAAAATGGTAACATATGGATTACTCCAGACAGTACTTCCTTCTACGAGTGTCACTTCAATATTTGGGTCACACACAGTGAGTCCATTAGGTAACGCTGCAGATATTTCTTAACTAGAGAGGCCTGCAAAGGCCTATGAGGCAATAGCTATTTTACTTCCACATATGGAACTACTCAGACACCAGGCCTTTCATGATGCGCAAGGGAAGGTACTTCTCCTGATACTTCTGAACCAAAACTCATTTGGGTATTCTGAGAAGCACCCTCCACCTCCAATGACCCGTGCTGTTAACAGCTCATGAACCCGCAAGCCCCAAAACTCATTATCTCCCTTCTCACAGAACTAGAAAAATAGGCAGTATTCACTTGCATCCAGCTCCCCTTTTAACAGCCCCATCCAGTCAGCGCACAAACCCAGCAGGTTCCGACATCTGACCAGTGACTACCAAGGCATAAACTCTGTTCCTCTCTGTCTCATGCTGCAGTCCCAATAGCTGCTGAAGTCATCAATTCCTCTTTACCAATTGCATAGGGAGTTTGGACATTAAAGACATTTTCTTCCAGTGTCCCACCCACTTGCACAACCAAGCTCACTTTGCTTGTACTTGGAATGGCATTCATTATACCTTTACTCATTTGCCTCAAGACTTTTGCTGTAGCCTTACAATTACTGGTCAACGTTAGCTGAAACTTCTCCCACTCTTTATGTCTCTCACCACCAGTATACTGATGATATTTCATTAGGCAGACATAGATGGCAATCTGTTGCACAAGTTATGATCTCAAATTTCAGCACTCAAAGATCACCAGGAACCTTATATTCCTCCTGGTAAATGCCAGGGTCATGCCCAGAATGTAAGGTGTTCGGATTCTTTTTAAAGGAGTTTTCTTGTGTGCACATACCAAAGGTATTCCTGAAAGTGTTTTGCAACATTTCCTTTACTCAACATATTCCCTCCTCCAAATGCAAACATTAAAGTCTACTGGGCTCTTTACACCTCTGTTGTGACAGGCCTGGGTTTTAGTCAGCTAGCCCATCCTCTCTATTCCTTGCTGTGCATACATTTCACCTGAGACTGGAACATGAGGCCCAAACCCTTCTCCTAGAAGTATTCAACAATATTGGTATTTGGGACCCCTCACTCCTACTGGTGGACGAGAACACAAGGTCTGGCACAGTCTACCCCTAAATCAATTCCTTGAGACAGCAAAGGGCAGCAAGATGTGCAAGCCTCAGATAGGGAATGGCATTGTGCTTTACATACCACCTTACTTGTCCTTTCTGATATTGACAAAGCCCTTGTGGATTGCCTTCTTACACTGGATGGTTTTACAACCTATTCTTTGCAGTGTCCTTCACACTTTACTTTCCCTGAAGGATGTGTGCAACCCATTACCACTCAGCATTGGGTTCCTGCTTTCTCTGCTATCAGAATCCAACCTTTAGGCCCCAACCATACTATTTTCACCTCCTTCTCCTTCAGCTGTAAGCAATCCATCAGACTCACCTATTACAGAAGCCTATCCTTTCAACACACCACAGAAGGATGGCTCGTTTACTGAAGCCTCCACAATCCTTCACCATAATCCCTGGTTTGGGCATGCCACTGGAGATGACCAAGCTGTTAGACCTGATTGCCACGACAGCACAGAGAAGGCTGAACTCTTGACCCTTTACTTAGTCATTCGCTCCTCTGTTGACCAGGTCTACAGTGGCTCTCAGGCTGTTTTTGCAGGGTGCACCCACTGGCTTCCCTCTTGGAAAGCACACTTCTTCAACACCCATTCTGGGGATATTTGGGGCCACCTTCTTTGTGAATAAATACAGGACTATGCCCACTCATGTTCTTTGGCTGTCAGCCATGCTGATTCCCACCTTGCTAAACCCGTGTCCAATGCCTTTTGCAATGCCCAAGCTGATGTAACTGCTGTGATCAGAAGGGTGGCAATGGTGGCAAACACTGACACCTGTGGTAAACCCAATCACAGGCCAATTGTAGCAGATGAAAATGAGGAAACTTCAGCCCCAGTCTCCAATCTGGACCACAGAACCACTGTGGTAGCTCTCTGGTTGCACAAACATTGGGGTCTTCCTGCTACTAAAGCCTTAGTCAAAGTTGCAGCATGCTATGAAATACGTCTTCCCTTAGACATGGCACAAAAGTTCACACAGGCCTGTGACACAGTTCCCAGTGGGGAAGAACTGATCTCTTTCAGCAATTAGCTACCCACAGGCAGCACTACGGAAATACTAACAGACATTAAACTGGTCCAGCAATCAGTGTGCCATGTGTCTGTACCAACCCTTTAGTGAAGTGTCCCTTGTGGCAGATGCACACCCCTCCTCTCTCCCCCTCCCTTTCTTTGACGTGGAAGGTGCAGACACATCCCCCCCGCCCTCTCCTGCAATGGGGTTAACAGCTTCTTTTGTTTTAACACGTTGATCAGGGTCGTTAAGAGAGAGAAGGAGTGGGGGCACAGAAGTGCCATGGAGCCACTGGGCATACACAGCCAGAGTGGGGGTGCTTAGAAGTTTCAGGACACCCCACAGCCAGAGTGGGAGTGCAGAGAAGCTTCTGGAATGCCTACAGTCAGATCTGATCAGGCTATATAAAACGGGATTCTCGTCAAGGCTCCACCCCTTGCGTGGACCTCTTGGAACACGAGCCAGATGCTGTGGCCGAGAGCCCTTCCCCTTAGGCAGAATGGCTGCCTAAGATAACCTTCTGGGACTGGGATTCCGCCCCCCCTCACCAAGCCACGTGAGTGAGTGACAAAATTTTCTTGAATTCCTCACAGGATCGCGAGTGCTTACTCCGTGCTTCAATATAAGCACGTGTATTTTCTTTAATAATTCCTTGCCAGATTCAGGCAAGTGTATACTCTTCCTGGAGTCAGGGACGGCTCTGGCATTGTTTTTGGCGAGCCACGTGTATGCACACCGTGGATCTCCATTGTTATTATTTGCTGCACCTTTAATAATTACCTCGACTGACACTCACACCTGTATTTATGTCACTATTGGAGAGCTAAAACCCCATCTTCGACCGGTTAATCTGTTGCATTTTTTTTACCGAATACAAGTTTGTTTTGGACCTTGTTGTCCATCTAAACTAACTTTAGGGTGCCTCCGTGACAGTCCTTTATAGCTTTCCCACTCAGTTGACATTGTGTGCCTTTAGTTTAAGGTGTTAATCACTAAGTTTAATACTATTCTCTTGTCTGAGTCCCACTGGTATTTCCCTTCCTGACCTCACCACAACCAATGCTCCAACTATTGTTCCGAACTCACCCTCAACTCCATCCCCCATCGTTACTGAAGTATAGAATAGAATCACAGAATAGTTTAGGTTAGAATGGACCTTAAAGACCATCTAGTTCCAAGCCTCCTGCCATGGGCAGGGACACCTTCCACAAGATCAGGTTGTTCAAAAAGCCTCATCCAACCTGGCCTTGAATGCTTCCAGGGATGAAGCATCCACAGCTTCTTTGGGCAGCTTGTTCCACTGTGTCATCATGATCACAGTGAAGAATTTCTTCTTAATATCTAATCTAAATCTAACCTCTTTTAGTTTAAAGCCATTATGCCTTGTCCTGTCACAACACTCTCTGACAAAAGACTCCAGCCCCAGTTTCCTAGTAGGTCCCCTTTAAGAACTGGAAGGCTGTTATAGGGTCTCTCTGGAGCTTTCTCTAAGCTAAACAACTCCAGCTCTCTCAGCCTGTCTTCACATGGGAGGTGTTCCAGTTCCCTGATAATCTTTGTGGCCCTTCTCTGGACAAGGCAGTACTGATGCGATCAGCAAAAGTCAGACGCAACAGCTATTTCTGGATCCTAACTAATAGGCAGAGTTAACACTGCAAACCAGTGTATATAGACTGAACTCAGCAGAATTCCACCTGCTGAAATTCAACAGTTGCCTGAAATAATGTCACTGACACAAAATCACACCTACAAGCCTGGCAGCCCTAGTTAAACTTTATGTATGAAACAAACACAGACTTAGCTGTTCCTTATACATTGACTATAGGAGATGCTACTACTGAATGAACCCACCCTATCTCCAGCTTTACATCCAGATGGATCTGTGACCCATCCCATGGATCACTGACAACAGGCCTGGCAGAGAAACACAGGACAACAATAAGTAAACACTGAAACATCCCTGGTCCAGGACAGGGCTCATGTGTGAAGGGAGTTCCTCTGGAACCTCTGATAAGTGCCTTAATTCCCTGGGGGACTCTGGCATTTTTCATTAGACGCTAACGAACATGCTAAGACAGTACTTGTCCATGTCAGCAATGGCTGTGCATGTTTATGATCTTGAATGGTCACCAACAGCAACTGGAGCTTTGAATTTGATGTTACATCTAGTTGTGGGTTTGTTAGTTTTGACTTTATTGTGTTTATTGTTTATAATAATTCTGTATATCCAAGCTGAGCAAATAATGAAACAAATTATGCTAATCCAACATGTAGAAGATATGCAATCAACTGACTGACTGTGCAATGGTATATAATTAGCATTAATTGTAATGCTTAAGTTAAGCAAGTTATCAATTTATTGTACCCTTACCACTGATCTGCAATATGTTGCATATTTATGACAGAAAATAGATAACTGTACTATTACTCTGTGAGCTGATAAAATGGATTGACTGTAGCCACACAGTGGGGTTTGATGGATACATTCAACTCCTTGACTAAATTAGTGATAGTTTGGTTCAGGCTCCCAAAGGAAATGAAGGTCTAGGCCATTACCAGGTCAAGAACTTATCTGGTTCCAACTTGTTCTTTGAAAATCCACAAAGGAACAAGGTGACACGGTGAAGTTTGATGCATATGAGCTAGGAAATCAAAACACCAACCATGCGATTAACACATGAATAGCAAGTGCTTCTTCCAAGGCTAATTTGTAAAGGCACAAATGAAGTTGTGGGTACAAGGAGTTCAATGCTTGCCTTTTCCATTGTATGCAATTTGACTACAACCCAACCACTTTATTCCATAAATACGACAGCCTGAGGGAGCCTTTTTGAACTCTCCCTGCTAAGCGGCTGGCTGCATGGCAGTGACCTTGAGTTGGGATGCCTCCCAAGGTTACTCCTCAAGGTTGAGAGATCCCTTACCAACTGCAGATCTTTGGCAAGAGATCAATAACACATATAACCTCATATCACAGGGAATTACTTGTGTTGGTATTTTTGAATTACTATTATATCCCCTGTACAGTACATAATAGATTGGACTTTCTTAAGCCTCACTTTTATAACATCTTAATTCAATAAGATGACTTTTGCTGCTACTTTTGGTGGTGGTTTTTTAGGCAGTGTGAATCTCCCCTGTGACAACTGTAAATGAGGCACTCATAACAGTTTTAAAGTATTCTTGTTCATTATTAAAAGCTTCCTTTTATTGACCAAAACTCTAAACACACATATTTCAACACATCAGCCCTTCTAATCTTGGTTGTTTGTGTCACAAATATGTTTTTTTACATGGCTTTGGCTTAGTAGCAATTTAGGATTTATTAATATTTTTGAGACACATCACAAGATTAGGCTGTATAATTCTTAATAGTACTTAATCATCAGCCAATTTAAGAGAGCAATTTAATGGAACCATTTTGTTACAATCAAAATAGTGACACAGTTAACAATTCAAGAATGGTACAGTTCATAAAGACTGCACAGTTTTCTCAATCAAATTGTACATACAGATAGAGGTTAAAACAAATCACACACACAGATAAACAGTCCTAAATCAATCTGCACATTCATAAACAGGTTAACCTATTATTAAAATTTCCCATTTTGTGAATATCATGAATTACTCTGTGTGCTGCCATTCATCAACAGACGGTGGGTGAACCTGGCAAAATCAGGCCTTTGAGTCCTTATGGAACAGTCAACACATGATCTTTCAATCCTCACAAAACCTACCCTGGCAGGTATCCCAGCTCAGGGGGAGAAAATGGGTCACACAGCTCACTGCAGTCCCACAGAGTTCCAAAAGGTCTCACTTTGGATCACAATCTCTAGGGTGTCAAGATGATTGCCTTTGGTTGGTATTTTCCATTCTGACCACAACTGGTGCTGAGTCATTCCGTATACAATTCAGGCAGCAGATGGCCCAGGTGTGGCCAGGGAGTGCCTGACACCCCAGCCCCAGGCCACTACAATTGTAATCAACATAACAGAACAATGGGAGATCTTCCCAAGCTTGTAAGGCTTATCTCACAGTAGCCTGAAGCAGGGCTGCACTACCACAGTTGCCTACCCCTTCAGAACATGGCCTTCAGCAAACACAAACTTCCAAGAACTGAAAGAACTAAAGTTCAGCTGCAGGCCAGCAAAACTTTTCTCCCTTGTTTCTGCTTTTGGACTTCTAACAGTCAGTCTCAGTTAAACAAAAGCATTTATAATTAATTCAGTATGTTTGACATACAGTAAAGGTTACAGAAAGGTTAGAGTAGCCTGGCAGACTTGCACCTGGGGTACAAGATGGCCCGAATCAACCAGGCATGTGATCCAAGGAAAGAGTATGTATGCACACACCAAAAACTCTCATTTTCCTCAGTTCATTTAACTGGAAGGCTGGAGATCAGGTTGTTTGGTTTGGGTCATTCAGTTTTTTCTTAAGTGAAGACAATTCATTCAAAACCCACCTAGATGCATCTGCTCTAGGTGAACCTGCTTTAGCAAGTGGGTTGGACAGATGATCTCCAGAGGTCCCTTCCAACCCCAACCATTCTGTGATTCTGTCCTCAGGATGCAAATCTAGCACAGTGGGAAGGGCACTTGGAACAAACAGGACCTCTTCAGAACACATGAAGAAACAGGACATGAGATTTTTCAGTTCAAGCAACAGTCATTAAAACAAAACCCATCAAAATTATCCTCTTCAAATTACCTCATTAACACAAGTCCAGTGCTTGTTAAGAGACGCTGTAACTGACCACCTCCAGCAGCTCTGTGGCCTGGTGGTTCCTCCTGCCCCAAGGCTGGAGCCCAGTCTGTCTCCAAGGCTGGAAACCCAGGTGTCTCCATCGCAGGCTGCTGGACACAGCTGTGCTGCTGCTTTCCTGTTTGTGTGTTTGACCAGTGTGGCAGAATGCAACCTCCCCTCTCTCCCCCCTCCTCCTTCAGTATGGAAGGAGTGGGCACATCTCCCTCTCTCTGCTGTTTGAGGCCAACAGCTTCTTTTGTTTGGCCCCAGAGCACCCTGGCCAGGGCCATTAGGAGAGGGGAGTGCTGAGGCGCCAGTGAGCCGCTGGGCGCCTGCGGACAGTGTGGGGGATGTTTGGAGGCTTCAGGGGCACCCACAGCCAGTGTGGGGGAGCAGAGAAGCTTCTAGAATGCCTACAGTCAGATCTGATCGGAAGCCATAAAAACGGGACTCTCGTCGAGACTCTGCCCATGTGCGGGTCTCTCAGAGCACGAGCAAGATGCTGCCGCCGAGAGCCCCCCTCCCCAGGATGGAGACTGCGCTTGCCTCGCCGACACGGGTGCGAGTAAAACTTCTCGCAGAATTGCAAGTGTATTTATACTTTCCGTGCACATTTGCACGTGTAACTTTCCATGCTCCATATGAGCTCATGTAAAATTAATCCTCGAAGAATTGCGGGTGTATTTTCCTTCCGTGCACATTCGCATATGTAACTTTCCGTGCACATTTGCACGCGTACTTTCCATGCTTAATACAAGCACATGTACTTTCCGTGCACATTTGCACGTGTAACTTTCTGTGCTCAATACGAGCACGGGTATAAATTATTTCCTCGCAGAATCGCGAGTGTATTTTCCTCCTGTGCTTCCACATAAGCACGTGTAATATTCCATACACACTTGCACGTGTAAGTAAATTAACCCTCGCAGGATTGGGAGTGTATTATAAATTTACCCTCGCGGAATCGCGAGTGTACACTTCCCGTACTCACTACGAGTACAGGTATCTCTTTAAAAATAATCCCGCACTGTGTTCAGGCAAGTGTGTACTTATCCGGGACTCAGGAGCGGCTCCGGCATTGTTTTGAGTGAAGCCACGTGCATGCACATTGTGGACCGCCTGTTGTATTAGTTGCTGCCCCTTAATAATTTTCCTCAACTGATACCTGAACCTTTATTTAAGTCGCTTTGGAGTGCTAAAACCCTGTTTCTCACCGGTTTAATAAAAGTTGTTTTGGACCCTGTTGTCCCTTAAACTAACCTGGGGGTGCCTCCGTGACAACCAGTAGCAAGGCCAGGCATGTATTCCAGAGATAGACACAGGACACTCACACCAACAGCCACAGACAAGATGCTGCCTTCAACAACACCTTCACATATGCCTCACAAAAAAAAAGCAAGTATAGACAAGTCCCTTTCCTCCTCTTTGGCTGGTCAGAATTAAATGTCTCTCTAAAACTTACACACCCACACTCTCTATGGTCACAAGCATACACACATTCCTGGTTTCTTTAGGAACCAGCACAGTCCCTTGGCCCATCCAATACCCCTACTGCACAGATCCCAGGCCCTCTTACCCACTTCAAAGGGCCTCTCCTTGCTGGTTGTCCAGCTTAACGGTCACCAGCAAACAGATGCCTGCACTCACACACATTTCATAAGCAGTCTGCACTCACAGATTCCCTCCAAATACCAGCATAGACCCTCTGCCCACCTGATACCACTGTCTGGACCCAGGGTCTCCTACCCGACACCTTGAGGCCTGCTAGTAAATTATTCAGGCAAACCCCAGAGACCCAATTTGGGAAAGACATGTCCCACACAACCCCACCAGCAGCCAGCATGTGCACTGTGACCCACCATCCCACTCTATCCACCAGTATTGAGCACCTCACTCGTTCCAATCGCTGACACTTCAGTCCAGGGGTGCCTGCACCCGCAGGTCTGACCCCAGCTGCTGGCAACAAACCCACTCATGCCAATACCCCCAGTAGCTGGCACTCTGGACAGAAAGTCTGTGGGACCTGTAGAGACAATGCCAAGAGGGACAGTCCTTCCAATTACTGATGCTGAGACATCCTCTCACTCCAGTTGCTGACACCATGGCCCAGAGATGCCTACACCTCCAGTCTGACTCCACTTGCTGGTCCAGTTATCAACTCAGACTGGGCTCCTCAGTAGCTGGCAGTCTTGCAGCATCCACACACAAAGGACAGAGAGACAGTTAGGGACAGACTCAAGAAGACATGACTGGCTGCAAGGATCAGGCCCAGGGCTCAGACAGACAGACCTCCTGACCAGCCACAGTTTACATCCTCTTCCACCCACACTTGGGATGCAAAGGTTTTCAATCTAATCAGTTTAAAAGTCATGGTTTGCCCACAGTTTCTCAATGGCTCATCAATTAGCAAGAATGACACTGTTTGTTTCTTCTGTCTCCTTCACATCTGCCTGTCAGGTTTTTCTCTCTAAGTTTTGTTTATTGCTTCCCTCTTTCCTCTAGAATCCCATTTGACAGGGACCTTGATCAAATAATCTTGCTGAAATAAACACTCTTACATCCTACACACTCAATTAACATAGCTGAAGACATTTACTTCTTGTTATTATGCCCAGTATTGTTTATCTGCCAAGTTTGTGTCTCTAAACATTTGGTTTATTCCTTCCCCCTTACTATCTCCTTTTTCACTGAAAAAGTCCTTGAGCTGATAACCTTAATGAAGCAGATGCTCTCACCTTTGACAAACCCTTACACTCAACACATTCCCCAATTTTATTGCTGCAGTGTCCTGGAAATGGTGCTCCTTCACTGCTAAAGCAGTCCGTTCTTTTAACTCTTGGTCTGCTGTTTCTCCCGCTGCTTTCTCACACATTTGCAGTGACTGACATATCAATGAAATTTTAATACTTATGTTACAAACCTCAAATTCAGGACTATACAAAACTGAAGGAACATTTAAGGAAAGGATCAAATGTAGGGAAAAAGGGGATGTGTAAGAACAATGAGAGATGGAAATAGAGAGGAAGAATAAAAGGAGCTCGTGACAAGTAAGGGCTTGGAGGTCTCCACAACAGCAGCTGGAGAGACTGTCAAGCAAGCAAAGTCTGGGTGCCAACAACTGGAAAAGGACTGGAAAGGTCAGCATCTGGAGAGACCATGGGGTGTACAGGAAGTCCAAGCACCAGTAACTACAGGGACATAATAGTGTTTCTATTTTGCCATAGTGGATTTTTGCCATTGTGCGTGGGTCTGCAAGTTTGATTTCACACTGAACTAGCCAGAGCAGGAGGGAAACCCAAAAGATTAAGAGAAGCTGCTAAATTAATGTATACTCTGATTATATTACAAAAGATATACCCATCATTAACCAGCTGACATGAGATAAATGCTTTTAAGCAAATGCAAAACAAGGGGATATTTTTCAAGTTTTAGATCCTTCTGCATGGCAAGAGGGAAACAGAAGATTAAGTAATACATTGTTTAGAAGCAGAATGCTTAGCCTATGTTTGACTAGTAATTAATAGATGTGTTGTAAGAAACTAATAAATTATAACTAACTTTATCAATTATTTCTTTATATAGATATTTTACATTAAAATTTTCAAAAATTTGTAACGAATATGCAATAATTGTGTGAATATAAGCAATGCAAGAGCATCCAGTCATCAGAGCACTTATGGAGGATGATCCTCAGCGCTGTTAATAAAAGAATGCCTGCTTAACAGTATAATTGACTCTGCTGTTAAGTTTATTTCTTCATTTCAAAGGCACTAAATCAACAATAGACCAGTATCAAAGTCCATGACCCAATGCTCCTGTACTCACGTGTCAGTTCTGTACACAAAACTGGTCAATAAAATTACTAACTTAAAAATTTTGGTCAATTTTCTCCAACATATAAGATAATGGTTCATAATTCTCATGGGTGTCTTGCACTATGGAGACTTCTGCACACTACACTACCCAGAATTGTTTAATACCCTTCAGATAGTGCTAAAATTGTGTCTCCTGTAGCAGGCAGTTCATAACAACTTGAAGAATTACCATTATATTATTCAATTTTAAAACTAAAAAAAAAGAAAAAGCACTCCTTGACACTGCAACTGATCCACAGTCCTACAGCTACAGAATCACACCCAGCAACATTGCTGCAAGAGTAATGGGAATTGCAGTCACAGCCAAAATGGCAGCAGGAAAGAGGCCATTCTTCTCACCAGGAATGAGATAACACAGATAAACGCAATGCCACATACCAATAATTGGAAGTGCTAGATACAGAAGAATCTAATTTTGTCATAAGTAGCATCTAAACTGAGCTCAAACAGATTATTCTGAAAGATAAAAAGTGAATTTTCTTTAAGCACCATGGACTCCAGGCATTTGGAAGAGCCATGTTTCACGAGTTTTAAAATTCTAGGTCTCCACAACATCAAGCAATGTACCAACATCAGCAAAAGAGACATCGCTGTTCAGAACAAAATGAAATCTTCAAGATAGTATTTGATTCCTTGATGGCATTAACCAAGCGTTTATTGCTTACATTCCTCAAGGGAAAAAGAAAGTTCACTTTTAACTAATAGTCATAAGCATGAGAAAGCAATTTTTAACACACAAAAATAATATTTGCAGTGGGTTGCATATGTTATACATATTGGATCAACATAATTTGTTTCATTATTTGCTCAACTTGGATATACAGAATGATTATAAGCAACGAACAAAATAAAGTCAAAACTAACAAACCCACAACTAGATATAACATCAAATTCAAAGCTCCAGTTGCTGTTGGTGACCATTCAAGATCATAAACATGCACAGCCATTGCTGACATGGACAAGTACTGTCTCAGCATGTTTGTCAGCGTCTAATGAGAAATGCCTGAGGAATTAAGGCACATATCACAGGTTCCAGAGGAACTCCCTTCACAGATGAGCAGTTTGAACTCTGCCTGCTAGTTAGGATCCAAAAGTAGCTGTTGCATATGATTTTTCCAACTCGCATAAGTACCTCCTTGTTCAGAGGAAGGCCACCAAGACTTTCAGAGGCTGGAACAACTCCCCTATGATGACAAGTTGAGAGAGTTGGGGTTGTTCAGCCTGGAGAAGACCTTATAGCAGACTTCCAGTACACCGGCTGAAGTGCAAATTAAGAAGTTAATTGAATTTCAGTCACGGAGAACAGTAATCTTTCACCAGCACATACTCAAAGAGCTCTTTGACATTTTATGGAGACCATTTATACCAATAATAACACATATTACTAACTTCAACGTCAAAGGAGTGTTTTTTATAAAAAAGTACAGCTGTGATAATGCCTCTCTCCCCTGCTGATTTATCAAGTTTCCTATATGCTGTAAGTTACATTAACACTTCCACTCACTAAATTGTCCTTCCTTGCAATTCCTCCAAGTATGAAATTCAAACACTTTTGTTTTACATTTTCACTGCCCTTTACCATTTCAAAACTGCTGAGAACTTAAACTCTCATGATTAAGCAAAGACACATAAAATAGTCAGAAAGATCCTAGTAGTGCTCATCAATCAAATGAATTAAAGAGAAAAAAACTCATTCCCTGTCAGCAATGGAAAAGTAGTAGAACCATTTGAAAAACTGTGGTTGTAACAGTATTAGCTATAGAATAGAAATACCTGGAGTGGCAAAGACGTGTTGAAAAGTTTACATTTTCCCCACATCCATTTCCCCGCCCGCCACTGACATCTTCAGTTGCACTGATGCTGGTACTTGTGGTGCTTCAGGATGAACCAGACTATAGATAATAAAATAGCTTCTATATTTCCAATTAAAAAAAAAAATCACTTATTTCTGCAATCTTGTGTATCCCTTCAGACAGATGTGTAGCACCCACTGGAAGAGCAGGAGCTCCTTACCGGTCTTTGCTCCTAGAAGAGACAATAGTCATTAAGCTGCAAGTGCTACTATTACAGAAGCAGCAATGACCTGTACCAACAATATCACTGGACGAGTGTCCCTGAGTACTAATAATACAGCAGAACATCCCTTGGCAGATTTTGAAATCCATTTTGCTGTGAAGCAACAGCTTCCTTTCATTAGTGCCCAGAATCAGCTCATAAAAGCAAAGAATAACAATCACCTAACACTAACAACCAAACAACCAAAATGTATGTTTTCACCATTTTTCCTTGTATGTGTATTGTGGGGTTTTTTCTTCCCCCCTCCTCTTAAGAGCCACCAGCAGGCTCTACAGTTTCTCACAAGCCTTCATAGTCAGGCTCAGCAAAGCATGAGCTGTTATAGGAATTAAGATAGTCAAGTTGCCTCCCCTTACCCCCTTTTATATGAGGGGGTGGCGAGTATTCATCTCCCTCCTGTGCCAGTTTGTTTGTAGGAAACAATTATTTTGCAAATATAATAGGCCCAGGCAGGATCTCTTAGCAAAGCATATTTTAATAACAATTTTGCAAGATCAGGTGTTCTACCTAAAGGTAGGCACACCTAATAGGGCAAAAAGCCCCTGCTTATATCTCCCCAAAATCCCACCCATAATTTCCCTCCCCTGTTCCCCATTGGTTGGGTACTTCAGGGTTTACAGACTATCCCAATGCACACAATACCCTTCCCCTAATCAATCTATTGAAGATACGGATTCCTGGTACTTTGGCTACTCTTCCCCCTAAATTAACTTATCAATACAGGTATTGGTACATATACAGGTGTCAGTACATATTCTGGGAAGAGACTGTGTATTACATTAAGAATTCAGAGTCTCTCGGTGCTTCGCCCCTGCTGGGGTCAGGTTACAGGTCCTCAGTTATGTAAAAACAAGTGTTCTTCGTTAAATGTTCCTTACATGTTGATTATTAGTCATCAACAAAGAGAAGAAAGGCTCAACATCAAAATAACAGGTTAATTATTGCATTAAGACCAGGAGAAGCCAGAAACACTGTGACGAAAGTCACACATCTCCAACCCACTGACACGCTGCTCCCGTTTGCAGCAAATGAAGCTGAGCAAGCACCATACATACAGAATTTGAGAAACCACTTCCTTTGTTTGCAACCCACAGCCAAAAGCCAACAGACTCAGGCAGTGGCTCCAAAGGTCATACTAGCCATCTCAGATGGTCTGTTATGGGCAAATGGCCTGGCAAGAAGACTGCCTGAGGAGCACATCCCCTTGTTAGTAACAGAACCAGTTTTACAAAATGTTCCTGAAAGGATGAATCAGTTTTGTAAACTGTCCCTGAAAGGATGTTCAAGCATATCGTGTTCGAGTATACTCTTATCTTAACAACCTAGCTTTATCTTAGCCTAAATACGCATAGAGTGAGGAGAAGTACATGCAGTATCTCCGGAGGCTGAGCAAGTCAGCAGTTATCTAGCTATAGAAGTAGTACGCCTGTGCAGTACCCAAAGGTGAAAGGGACAGAAGTGATGAAGACTACTTACTTCATCCTGAAGACCCCCTGAAAGACCACCAGAGGACACTGCACATGATCAAAATAGTTCCAAGATGTTGCAATCGATGTTGCAATCAATGTTGAGTAACGGTTACGTATCTTAATGAATATATGAATATGTATGTGAATGGACTGTATAAATACTGTGTAACTTAAACTGACCAGGGAAGTCAGCTTTGGGTGCGAACCCCTGGTTTCCCAGCGCTGAAATAAAGCACTGCATATAACTACGCCTGTGGTTATGTGTCCTGATTGCTAACACCCTCACCTGGCCAACTGCACCATCAGGCCTCTACTCCATCAGAGTAAGCAACTAAGCAAATACAACAGGCCCCTTTTGATCATTTTTCCTAAAAAAAAAAAAAAAAAAAAAAAAAAAAAGAAAAAAAAAAGGGGGGGGTGAGCAAACAAAAGAGCTGGGAAACATTCATTTGTGTAATTTTTAGAAACAGATATAAAAATATTCTAGTACCCTTAACATGTTTGCCTGCAGAACTCATGCAAGCTACATAACCTGCTGCCTTTTAAAAAGCCACCATCGAAGGACAGCCTCCTGCAGATCTGAATATTTTTACTTATCTACAACTATTTTTGTTGAATAGTAGGAAGGGGGGAGTGAAAAAGCATCTGTGATTTAAGTAGAAAGCAGAACCAAGATGACAAAAAGTTCTTCTAAACACATAGCAGAATAATGAACTGGATAAACACTTTTAGTTATTATTAAGCTGGAAACCAAAACAATGCATAACTGATTTGATATGAAGCATGCTGTAATGTGTTTTTCTGCCAGAACAATACAGAACAATACATCAGACAATACAGTATTTCCTAAGACAAAAATATTGTTTAAGCTTGAATTATGAAGAGGGCTTCATCCTTTAACTCACCACCCAAATCACTGCAGCAAGACAGAACTAACAGTTCCTGACAGACACCTTCAGAACTACCTCAGCACATTGGCTAAGGCTTTGCTTTGAGACTCAGGGGAACTTTGATACTGGCACTGCTATCAAGAGTGAAGGATTTAATTTTGTGGACAACAATATAAAAGTGATCATTAACACAAGTCTGCTTTCTCTGCCAGGAATGTCTACCTAAATGTTTTGGGACACTAGCTGATTAATTCAAGGAAATCAGATGATAAGAGCCCAGTTAAAGAGCTTTTGATGTTTTGTCCCATCATTCTTAGGTGCAAGAGCTAGCAAATATTTACTAAGACTCAAGATGCACTGGTTTGTTTTGTTCCATTTTTAAGTCGTCCCAGGAGGCTAGTTAAGAGAGCTGGGAAAGGCCCAATGTTACCGCAGAGCTCCTAGAAAGAGTTGAGTCAACTTCATAACAACTTCTAGGAAAACAACCTCCAGCATTCCTATGGGTTTCCGAAGCACACCCAGAGCTAGGAAAACCCACTCACATGCTAGCTGATAACTCCAGCTTTCACCTATACCAAGGGTGTATGAAGCACACTTCCCAGAGCATACAAAGGAAGTTGATAAAGAAGTGTTGATAGGGTACTTGCCTTTTTTCTCACCTTTCCATCTGCCTTTGTAGATGGAATAAGCTAGCTAATCCTTTCAACTGCATTACTCAGACAACTCTAAGCAGAAATAGAAACCTATACCTCCCGAAAACCTTTTTTTTTTTTTTTTTTTTAGTTATATAAACAAGTTTGCCGGTTCAACCACAATATTCAGCTGCAGGTGTCCCTCTTACACAAAGCCAAGCATCAGCTCCTTACCGCAGGCCTTGTGATGCCCACCTGAAAGACTGAAACAAAACAAAATAAGAAAAACCACCAGACTTCCATCACAGAGCTTAAACACGGGAGACTCAAAACATCTGGTCTTCCCCACAACTCTGAAATCTACTACTTTTTTTTTTAATTTCTAACAATGTATTTCAGACTTATTGCCCTAGATTGCCACAGCCTGCTGAAGGTGATCGGGCCGGGGGATGTCCCTGGAGGCAAACAGTTCGGCCGGAAAGCGCGCCTGCCGATCTCATTTTGCTTGCTCCGGCCGCTCGCTGGACGCTTAATTGATGTTAACTGGCTCTGCGACAGGAGCATCTCCCCACACACAGACCTGCCTGCCGGCCACCGCGCGTCGTCTGCCTGGCCCGCTCCCCGCCACCTACCCCGGCCCAGCGCCGCCCGTGCCCGCCAGGACGGGCCCGCCTGCCGCCCTAAGAGACCCGCGGCTGCCCCGGGAAACCGCCGTGGCCCTGTAGGGCCCTAGCCTGCCGGCGACCCCGGCCGGCTCCGCCCGCGGCCTCCCTCGCCACCGCGGGGAGGAGCCGGGAAGAGCCTCACCGGCCCGGCCCAAGGAAACGGCTCCGCCACCCACCCCGATCGCCGCCGGAGGCGCGGCGCGGCCTTTCCCAGCGGGCCGACCGCTTCCTCCCCGCCCGCTCGGGGGCCCGGAGGGCGCCTCTCCGCAACCACCGTGTCTCCGGCCCCGCGGGCTGAGGAAGGCACGGTCCCCGCCGCGGGTCCTCCCCCCGCCGCCGCCCGCTCCCCTTCCCTCACCTCCCGGTCCGTCCTCACCGAGCCCGGCGCGGCCGCTCGGGGAGTCGCTCCGCGCGCAGAGGCGGAGCCAGCGCCGTTAGTGCCCCTGAGAGCCCGAAAGGAACCGACCGCACCGGTGCTACCGAAGCGCCGGCGGGCAGGGGCAGCGGGGGGAGCGCCAAGGCCCGCCCCGGGGCGGGACCCCCCGCGGGGCGGGGAGCGGAGGGGAGGCAGGGCCGCTGGCGCCGATCCCCGCCGCTCTGCTCAGGCCCGGCTGGGCCGTGCGGGGGCCGCTGGGGCTGAGAGCCGGAGCCGGGTAGCCCCCGCCAGCCCGGCCGGAGGCGGCGCGCAGGCAGCGGTGCGCGGTTCAGACGCTGCGCGGTTCAAACGCTGCGGCCGGGCGGTGCCGCTGAGTTCGGCAAGCGGGAGCAGAAGTTTGCCTGCAGTGTCACCGGGTCGCTGACGGGCAGCCGTGCGGCGCGACCAGTTTGGCTTTCGGTTTCTCAAACCCCTCCAGACCGAGCCCCTCCTCCCCGCCTGCCTTCTCAGGCCCCAGGGAAGTCCCGCAGCTCCCAGCTCCGGGCACATCACAATTTCTAAGGAAAATACAGTAGGTCTTTCATCCCCCACCGTGAGCTGAGGATCAACTGGGACTTACAGGGCAGCCTACAATTAGGGGAACTGGTAAATATAAAGGCTCTATAGTAAAAAATAGCTAAAAGGAGTGAAATAAATAACTTACGTTTTTTTCTATGGATAAACAACATTTAATCCAATTCCTTGTATTCCTTAACCACATGTTCATTATAGCATAAGCAAAACAGCGCTGGGTGCGCAGGGGATTCGCTCCGCCCAACACGCACACTTTTAACAATAAGAAGTGTGCTTAAATACAGTATGGTATTACATATTCATAATGACCCCAGAAACGCCTATACATATTCATGACCTTTCCCGCTTTTTATTAAAATGAATCTCAGATAACCATTTACATATTCCCCTCCTTGACCCCTCCCTGTTGCGCCTGCGCAGTGTCACTTGTTGAATTTGAGGAAGGGTCTTTAGGGGTCTTTGGATGAAGGCTCCTTCAGCTTCATCACAGGGGACTTTTTACCTTTGGCTCATTAGGAGGAACTGGCTGGAACCCAAGCTACCAAAGTGACTGAAACCAGACTGGCGCCCCCTTTTTGCTGTAAATCTTGGCTATCCTGTCTCCTCAAGGTTGCAGCTGGTGTTGTAAAACTTCTTATCTCGGCATTTAATGAAGTCCTGCTTTTTTTAACACAATTAGTTACATACAGCTCTAAACTAGATATTAATAATGTGGTTTAAAATGTTAGCTTGTTAGTAGGCCCTTATTATATAGTTGCTTAACCCTTAAAATGTTAGTTCCCTCTATCAATATAACTTCCTAAACAAGTTTCATAACTTTTTACATAGAACTTAACCACCTTTCCCTTTTCCAAGTTCAGAGTCCGTGCCTTATTTGGTTATACCTGTAAACATTAAACATCTTAGCACGAATTACAACTGCATTTTTCACAGGAGGAAAAAATATATATATTATTTAACGTGCAAAGAAAATATATGTAAGCAGTAAGGTACTTGTCGATAAATTTCACGTCACAAAATTTCCAGAGGGCTATTGAAGAGAAACTGCCAAATTACTGTGATTAAGCTATAAAAGATGTACCCATCATTCACCGATTGACGTGATAAAAGCTTTCTGATGACCTGCAAAACGAGGGGATATTTTTCAAGTTTTAGATCTCCTGCATGACAAGAAGGAGACAGAAGATTAAGTAATACATTGTTTAGAAGCAGAGTGCTTAGCTTATATTTAACTAATAATAGATGTAAGTAAGAAACTAAACAATAACTAACATCATCAATTATTTCTTAATATAGATGTATGTCACAATTTTAAAAAATTGTAATGCATATGTAATAATCATGTGAATATAAGCAATGCAAGAGCATGCAGTCATTGGAGCACTTATGGAGTGTTCCCCAGCACTGATAAAATAAAGAATGCCACTTAACAGAATAATTGACTCTGCTGTTAAGTTTATTTATTTGTTTCACTGCAATCTGTTTAAAAGGTCTAAGTTTAAATTTTAAACAGGTGACAAGCCTATACTGAATAGATCTTACCTTAAATTGTGTTTTCTGTGTAGCATTCAGGGGAACAAAGCTCTTATATAACTGTATAGTCAGGGAAAGTCATTTTCACTGAGCTTTATAAATGACCTGATTCTGCTCACTCACATGAGCATCAGGATCTGTGTCTCCAAGGAGGCCACTGTTGTTAGCAAACAAGACACATAACCACGGACGTAGTTATATGTGGTGCTTTATTTCATTGCTGGAACACCAGGGGTTCGCACCCAAAGCTGTGTTATAGACGATCACGATAAATAGCACACACTCGTCGGAATAAATTGCTTAGAATTTATTGCAGCAAGCGGGCAAACCAGTGCTGGGCGGCCGGGGAGTCTGCGCTCCACCACGGCGCGCCTTTCCAGTAGCAGCGAGCTTGGTTAAATGCGGTAAAGGATTACATATTCATGGTTATTCCAGGAACGCCTATACATATTCATAACCTTTTCCTCGAAAAGGCCGTTCTTCTGAAAATGAGTTCCAAGGAATTATATCTAGAGTCTTCACCTTTGGCTCTTTCCTGTTGGGCCTGCGCAGTGTCTTCGGGTGGTCACGGGTGGGGGTCTTTTGGATGAAGGCTGCAGTCTATCTTGTCGTGCACTTCTCATCTTTGGCCTAGCACGCTGGGTTTGGCCAAGGCTCCAACGGCTTGAGCTGGTTTTCCTCCCGCTTTGTGCTGAAGACCCCCGTTATCTCGTTCACATAAGGATGCAACTGGGCCCTTATCTCTGTCAGTCTCTTACTGAATGTTCTGCAGAGTACACTAAATTAGGCTTTTACACATATCTGTGGAATAAGTTCTTTACAAAGACTGCATATAGGTTGCGTTGTTTAATGGCAGGATGTACTAATATCATGTTATATGCTCAGGTTTCACAGCCACTGATAACATATCCATTTAGACTGGTTTGATTAAGAAGTATATCGTTGAGTCTATTACAGCTGGTTCCAACAAGGAACCAGGTTGTGTAGGTCACGAAGGGCTATAGGAGATAGTAAAAGCACTCAAAAGCCACAGGTAGTGCAGAGTACACTCATTCACAATCCTTCTCCAGAGACTTTGCAGACTAGAGGGGCACTCTCTCCCTCAGTCACCATATATATTCCTCTTTTAAGGGGTACTTCCACGAAAACAAGCAATCTAGGTATGTACACTGCCAAGAACACAACACAATAACAAAATTTAGACATTCTGCGGTGTGATCCTAAGCGTGGTAGGACCCACTATTTGTGATTGCCACACCGTTGGGACTCTTTTCACTCGGGTATAGTGTATCCAGGAGTCTATTCCAGCAACCTTAATTGCGGTAAATGTAGTTAAGAGTACTTGATAGGGTCCATCCCAATGTTCTTTTAAAGGTTCTTCATTCCAAGTTCTTATATACACCCTGTCTCCAGGCTCTATATCATGTACCGGATTCTCAAGCGCTCGTGGGCAATTCCACACTAGTGTGGATCTGAGTCGATTTAGTGTCCTGCCAAGAGACAACACATAATTGTGTAAATCCTGGTTACCTCTTACATGTACACTTGGATTTGGGTCAGGTGCTTCATATGGTTTGCCATACAGAATTTTGTATGGACTTACTGACATTCCGCTCCTAGGTTTAATCCTAATACGCAATAACGCATAAGGTAAGGCCTGAGGCCATTGAATTTTTGCTTCCTGACAAATCTTGATAAGTTGCCTTTTTAGGGTTTGATTCATTTTTTCCACTTGTCCACTAGGCTGGGGTCTCCATGGGGTATGTAACTCCCATTTAATTCCCAAACATCTGCTGACTTCCTTTACCAATTGTGCAACAAAGTGCGGTCCCCTATCAGGTGATATTTTCAGTGGTACCCCAAATCCAGGGATTATTTCCTTTAGTAACCATTTTACAGTTTCTTTTGCCTGATTGATGTGACAAGGGAAAGCTTCCGGCCATCCTGAAAAGGTATCTATCCCAACTAGTAGATATCTAAATCCTCGAGTTCTGGGGAGTTCCGCGTAATCTATTTGCCAATAATCTCTGGGTTGTATGCCTGTCTTAATTTTCCCCATTTCTATTTTTCTTTTTACTAAAGGATTATTTTTCAAACAAATTTCACACTTAGCTGTAATAGACTTTGCCATTGTTAACATCTGGACCAAGATAATTCGTTTTCTCAGATATGTTACCAATGCTTCTGCACCCCAATGACACTTCTGGTGTTCCATCTGAAGTATTCCTCTCATAATAGTGATTGGCACCACAACTTGTCCATTGGTGGTTACATACCACCCAGAATTATCCTTGCTGGCTCTTACTAAACTTGCCAATCTCTCGTCTTCTATAGAACATTTAGGTGGCTCTGAAGGTAATAAATCAATTGCTCTTACCTTCTGGGAGACAAGACCCACCATTGTCCAAACTTGTCGTGCCACTGATCAAGCTGTCTGATCAGCAAGCCAATTTCCCTCAATAATTTTTGATGTTCCACTTTGATGAGCTTTACAGTCCATGATGGCAACTCGCGATGGTTTTTGAACAGCATTAATCAAGTTTAGTGTTTCCTTCTGGTATTTGATGTTTGTTCCTTGAGAGGAGAGCAATCCACGCTCTTTCCAGAGGGCTCCATGCACACGAACAACACCAAACATATTTTTAGTCAGTCCAAATATTGACTTTCTTGTCTTCACTGAGCTCCAATGCCCTAGTTAGAGCAATCAACTCAGATTTCTGTGCTGATTTGTTTGGTGGTAGGGATTTGGCTTCAATTACTGTTTTGACAGTCATAATCTCATATCCTGCGTACCACACCCCACTCTCCACAGAACTACTGCCATCAGTAAAAAGTTCCCAATCAGTCCCTTCCAATGGGGTGTCCTTCAAGTCAGGACGACTTGCGTGGGTATGTTCAATGACCTCCACACAATCATGTTCCAAATCCCCTTCTTCAGTTTCTGCACTTAAAAACACAGCTGGATTCATTAAGTTAGTTGTTTTTAAGGTAACATCGTCTTGTTCTGTCAGAATCACTTGATATTTCATCATTCTACTTGGAGAAAGCCAATGGCCCCCCTTTTGTTCCAATACCGTAGTCACCATGTGAGGTACAAATACTTCGATCTTTTTACCCATGGTCAATTTTTGAACTTCTTGGATTAATATTACTGTAGCAGCCACTGCCCGCAAGCACGCCGGCCATCCAGCACTTACCAGATCAGGTTGTTTAGAGAAATACCCTACCGACCTTTTCCAGGATCCCAGTTGTTGGGTCAATACTCCCAAGGCAAGTCTCTGTCGTTCATGTATGAATAACTGAGAATCTTTACTTAAGTCAGGTAGGCCCAAAGCAGGTGTTTGCATTAAAGCTTTTTTTAATTTTTGAAAAGCTTCTTGTTGTGGCTTCCCACACACTAAGGTCTTATTCTTCTGTGCCTCATATAAAGGTTTGGCAATAAGTCCATAGTTCATGATCCAGAGTCTGCACCATCCTGTCATTCCTAGAAAAGATCTTAATTCATGTAAGTTTCGTGGTTCTGAGATAGCACAGATAGCACGGTTTATACCTAATTTTCGCTGTTCTTGAGAAATCTCACATCCTAGATAGATCACAGTCAAGGATGCAATCTGAGCTTTATTTTTCGACACTTTATATCCATTCATTCCTAACTGATTTAATATTTCAGTTGTTATCTGGATGCAGAGCTATTGGGTCTCAGCAGCAATCAGAATATCATCCACATATTGCAGCAACAAATACCATTGTCGAGGAATTGTGATGTGGCCTCTTGTAGTCCACTCCTCGAGCTCTTTGGCTAGTTGATTCCCAAAGATAGTCGGACTATTCTTAAATCTTTGTGGAAGGCACGTCCAGGTTAATTGAGTCTTTCTTCCATTGTGTGGATTTTCCCATTTGAAAGCAAATAACTTTTTACTTTCCTGGTCAAGGGGTATGCAGAAGAAGGCATACAGTACAAGTACTGTAAACCATTTATATTTCTCTTTCACAGATGTTAACAAGGTATATGGATTTGCAGCTACCGGATATACATCCTTAGTGATCTGATTTATTACTCATAAATCATGGACTGATCGATACCTACCATCAGGTTTCTTTACTGGAAAAATTGGAGTATTATATTCTGATTCACATTCTTCTAGAATTCCATATGTCAAGAATTTCTCAATCAAAGATACTATTCCTAGTCTAGCTTCTAATTTCAACAGATACTGCCTCAACTGTACTGGTTTAGCATCTTCCTTCAGCTCCACTTTCACAGGTTGAGCTGTTTTTGACTTCCCGGATATGTCAGTTTCCCATACTGTGGGAATCACAGCTGCTTCTACTGCTTGTGGTATTTTTACAATTGGATTTTCTTTTAATAATAAAATTTGTCCTACCTTTGACTCTGGAATTTTCATTACCAAATTTCCATCTTCAAATGTTATTGTGGCATCTAATTTAGTCAGCATATCTCATCCTAAAAGAGAGACTGGACAATCTGGGACATATAAGAACTTGTGGGTTAGTTCCTTTTCTCCAAAGCACAAATCCAAGGTTTGTAAGAATGGCCATTCCACTTCCTTCCCTGTGGCACCAACAATTGTTGTAGCTTTATGACCTACCACTTCCTGTAAGGAATTCAGTACAGAGTAAGTAGCCCCTGTGTCTACTAAAAATTCTACATCCCGATCTCCCACTTGTATTATCACTAGGGGCTCCTTGTTCTGAGTTTCCACTTTCATACTTTCATATAGTCAGCTGTCATTACCATATTCTCCTAACACCATAGTCTGTACCGCATTTCCTACCGCATTGGGCACCTGACCTACGGGGTTCTTAAGGATTGGACACTCATTCTTCCAGTGCCCTTCCTGCTTACAATAAGCACATTGATTTAAGCCAAGTCTCACAAAGGGTCCCAGGGGAGTTCCTTGGGTATTCCATAAACCGTGTCCCCGACTTCCTCCTCCACCATTTCTAACTCCTCTACCACAGACCCCTGCTCCCCTGCCTTGTCCCTGGATCAAAGCTAACAGATTTTACTGGTGATGTCTCGATTGCTCTTTTTCTCTATTATTGTAAACTTTCCAAGCTGTTTCTAACATTATGTCTAAGTCTCTTAATTGTGCACCCTTCTGCAATTTCTTTCCAATGTCATCTTGAGATTGTCCTAAGAAAATTAAAGCTAACTGAGTTTTCGCCTGTTCTGTTTCTATATCTAAATCTGTATATCTTTTGGCAGTTTCTTTCAATCTTTCTAAAAAGGCTGAGTGAGACTTGTTCTTTTCCTGCCTTACATTATATAATTTTGACCAATTCATTTGCTTCGGCATAGCAGTTTGAACACCAATCAATAACCAATCCTGATACTTCTGGAGACGGCGTAAACCACCTCTTGTATTATAATCCCATCAGGGATCTTCTTTTGGGAAGTTGTCATCAACATTACCGTCTACTTTCCCATTCCGAATATCTTCTCTCACTTTATCCCTTGCAACCCGTATAACCATATCCTTTTCTGTAGAGTCCATTAATGTATCCAAGATCACTTGTAAGTCATCCCAATCCGGATTCTGCGTCTTAATTATCATCTTGATCACTCTTGCAACCCTATCTGGATTTTCCCGATAAGGGCCAGCTGATTGCTTCCAGATTACTAGATCACCTGGTGAAAATGGGACTTTTACATAGACTGGTTCTCCCTCCATACCTACTGCCTGTCACAGGGGTGCTATTACATTTGAGGATCCACCCCCCTTTTGAGCTTCCTTTTCCTTTTCCCTGTTTCTAGTTCGGTGCATGTTTATCAGTTATTTCTCAGTTACCTGTTTTAAAAGAATATGTCATAAATCTATGTCAATTTTAAGAATAGGGTATGGTTATATAAAATTATGCTTGAATGCACATCCTGAACTTGGATACAGCCCGCAAAACTCCAAGATAAGGTAAGAATCTTGGATACAGCATCTTGGATGCAGTTTACAAAACCAAGAATCTTGGATACAGCATCTTGGCTACAGTTTACAAAACCAAATACAGCTTACAATACAGCTTACAAAAGTTAGTTCAACTATAACAGTGTGACATGTAGGATGAGGGACTGGCACGTGACAGGAGACATGGCATCTGCTGAATCCTCTCTGTATGTCCCGAGTTCCCCTTCATTGCTAAGGACAAACTGCTTTTGAATTTGGCTTGTATATATATATAGCACCTTTTAGAGCCAACAAGGTCTGTGATCTTTTGCCTCAGTGTCAGTCTTAGGAAATGCTGCTGTGCTTTTGTTTTCACTTTCTAGTTACCTTCTGGCTCCAGGCCAGTTGTCACCCAACCCTGCAGTGACAGGCAGGTTCCTTTAAAGATGCATGGTAGAGTGAGAACTGGCCACAAGTTTGTAGCTATAACTAAAAGTTTATTATTATATAAATATTTTAGCAATCAGCGTAGCTCATTGTTACAGAGAAATTCTAGCAATTGGCATAGCTTTCCAATTACCTAAAACTTCAGTTAACGAGATTTTTGGTCATGTGAACCTCCTCTGCAGATTGGGTCAAATTCTTAATAATCAGCACACAATAAAATAATAATAATCTAGACTCTGACTTTTAAAAGTACATGACTCACTGCTGGGAGGGGCTTACAAAATCAAATTATGATAAACTCAAAACACACTTTATTCTAACCAAAATTGTTTAGCAGAAAACCAGCTAGAAATGAGGCTTATCAAAACCATTCAACTCTCTGACAATGTGATTACAATGAGCAAAGTTTATCCACAGGATACGATTTTAAAACAGCTGCTGGCTCAACAACCAGCATTCTGGTTAGAATGGGATATTGTCTGTTATTTCACAGTGACTGATGCCTTATGTGCTGAGAATGTGGTTATAACTTTACTCTGAGTAAGTGTGCTTTCGATAATTAGTTTGATAATTTGCCCCTCCCCCCCCCCCCCAGTAATTACTCCACACAACATTCATAAAACACAAGTCCAGGATGTATGAAGAATTAATACTACATAGCTGACTTAAGAATTGTTAAGTTATAGAAATGAGGATCCAAAATGTGCACAATCACTGACACATAAAGTGAGGGCTCTCAACCTCGAGGAGTTTCCTTGGGCACTATCCCAACCCAAGGGGAGGGTCCCTGACTACAGACCTGCTGCTCTGAGGAAGATCAACTCAAATGGGGTCTACAGTGGGGCTCCACTTATAGCCTAGTCAATTCTGATCTGTCATCCTATTTGGTCAGTAGTCTAGAGACCTTTCTCGAGCGAGGCATTTCATTAGCTAAGGACCCTGCCTGTCGACCAAAGTATGTGACCATACTCACCACGCATGGTCTACTGGTCAAGAAGTTTCTGATGTTGTAGAAGGGGAGGAAGGAGTGCACCTGCCACACCCGCTTAGTGCTCAGAGAAAGAAAAACAATGGAGGCTCATTCTCCAGCTGATGGTGAGGGTGCTGGTGTTCCCTGTGCCTATATCACACTGGGAAACACAAAGGCCTTAGCAGTCCAGCTGTTGTTTAGTCCACCTCAAAACCATTTGGATAAGCTGATTTTTATATACGTCTCAGTTTGAGAGTTTGGTCTTTACCACCTCCATAAATTAGTAGATTCTGAAGAGGCTGCCAGAAAATCAATATTTTGAATTTTGGCTGCAGAAGACAGCACAGTCGGAAATGTCTGCATAATGATGGGTCCCTTCCAACTCAGAACATTCTATGATTCTATGATCTTTATCTCTTCCTGTCCAGTTCATACTCCCTACCTGGTATTGCTCTGGCTTTGACCTAATGGTGCTGCTCCCAGCACACATCAGGCCTTAGGATAAGCTGTGTGTTAGACAAAATCTGAGCAACAGTTGAGTGATCAGTGTTATGGTTCAGCCCCAGTCAGCAACTAGGACCACACAGCCACTCACTCAGTCCTTCCTCCCTCAGTGGAATGGGGAGGCAAATCGTAAATTAAAAAAAAAAAAAAGCAAAACATGTCATTTGGGATAAAAACAGTTTAACAGGACTGCAAAAGGAAGATATAATAATAATAACAAAAGAATGTACAAAGTGAGGGATACACAATGCGATCACTCACCATTCTGAAACCAATGACTAGCCCACTCCCAAACACCAATTTCTGCCCCTGCCAGCTCCCCCACTTTATATACTGAGCATGTTATCATATGATATCAAATATCTCTTTGGCTAGTTTGGGTCAGCTGTCCTGGCTGTATTCCCTCACAGGTTCCCATGAAAATTAACTCTATCCCAGCCAAACCGAGGACAAGCAGTCACAGGAGGCATCCCTGACCTCTGGGAAATCACAGATTCTGCTGTCCAGAATATCTCATGTGCTGTTACACTTCACTGTTCCATAATGGGTGTCACCATGTCCTGACACAATCCTGTATCAGGTGTCAGGAGTGGGGGATACCAGTCATATGGCTTCAGTTTCTTGCTATCTTGTTATTATGAAATCTTATTATGCTGTCTTATGAAACTATGCGTAGCTTGTGCTGTGATCCAGGTGAACCACCAACCTTAGGTAACAGAGCTTCATCCACATTTTATTCAAAACAACCTCAACATTTCTCTTCCAAATTTCTATGGTCCCACATACAAGAGGAAGTCCAAAAATAACCAGAGGCAACAAACCCACAGTGGGGGAAATTGGATCATGTGCCACAACAGGACAGGAAACAAACTCCCAGCACAACACAAATGCATTTAGCATTTCTCGTGGTGAGACAAAGACGAACTTGCTGGCTTAGCACATTTAAAAGATTGCTGATTTAACGTCTGGAAGGCAACAGGGTAAGCAGTGTAACAATGCTGTGCCTAAGAAAGCTGCAGAATAATGGTGCAGTGACCAATTATCTCTGATTATCTCTGGGCTGGTTATACAAATTGTGATTTGCCAGGGATGATTGGCAAGTAATCTAAAGGATATAAGGAAGGGGCCACAGGTCACAGAAACTAGAAACAAAAATAATAATAATAATAATAATAATAATAATAATAATAATAAAGCATTAAAAGGCTACTCAGATACTCAGAGACTGAGGTGGCACCAGCAACAGAGAATCAGCATTGAAGGCCCAACCATCTCATAGCATCCTTCTGGACAAAATGACCAGCACACAGCTAGACAAGTCTACAATACATCAGGTGAGCAATTGAGTATCAGGTCAGGCTCAAGGAGTTATATTAAATGGGATTACACCAAGCTGGCGGCCAGTCACCAGTATGGTCCCCCATGGCTCAATTTTAGAGCCAGTGCTCTACAACGTTTTTATAAATTATTTGGATGCAGGAGTCCAATGTACATTAAGTTTATTGCTGATACTAAATTAGGAGGAGCTGTGGACTCCCTCGAGGGTAGAAAGGCCTTATAGAAAGATCTGGATAGACTTGAGAGCTTGGCCAGTCACCAACCATGTGAAATTTAACAAGAGCAAGTGCCAGATTCTCCACCTGAGACAGGGTAATCCTGGCTATACACACAGACTGAAGGATGGGAGGCTGACAAGCAGCCCTGTGGAAAGAGGTCTGGGGCTCTGGGTTGATGTCAAGTTGAACATGAGCCAACAGTGTGCCCTGGCAGGCACGAGGGCCAACCGTGTCCTAGGTGCATCAAGCACAGCATTGCCAGCCAAGCGAGGGAGGTGATTGTCCCGCTCTGCTCCGCACTGGTGTGGCCTCACCTGGAGCACTGGGGGCAGTGCCACAGCATAAGAAGGACATCAAATTATCAGAGGGTGTCTGGAGGAGAGGGATCAAGATGGCGAAAGGTCTTGAGGGTAAGACTTCCAAGGAGTGGCTGAGGTCACTTCATTTGTCCAGGTTGGAGAAGAGAAGGCTGAGGCCTGACCTCATGGCAGTCTGCACCTTCTTCATGGGGGGCAGCAGAAGGGTAGATGCTGATCTCCTCTCTCTGGTGACCAGGAGCAGGACACAGGAAATGTAATGAAGCTGCATCAAGGGAAGTTCAGGTTGGACATCAGGAAAAGATCCTTCACTGAGAGGGTACTCTGTCACTGGAACAAGCTCCCCAGGGAAGTGGTCATGTCACTGAGCCCATCAAGAGTTCAAGGAGTGTCTGAATGGTGCTGCTTATCACATAGTTTAACTTTAGGTAGTTCTGCAAGGAGCAGGAAGTTGGACTTGATGATCCTTATGGGTCTCTTCCAACTTGAGATATTTCATGATTCTGTGATTTATGTTATCTGAAAATCAATTGCTACAGAGATGAATATCCTTCTCCTCAGTATACCAGACAGGTTTCATGAGCCCGAGAGATGTAATGCAAATGAGGAATTCAAACTTGTGTTTTTATTAAGACAGGCTCAATATTGTGCTATGTGTCTAATTACCTTTGCACAACATACAAACACACTCACAAGCACTTCACAACTTCCCATTACAGCAGAGAGATCAGGAGTCTGATGCAGCAGGTAGTCTTCAGGTGCTTATTGTGTATGGGTTTTCTTGTTGCCCAAGACTATGGTTTCTTTGCCACTCAGAGATTAATCTTTTGGACATCCTTGACCTTTTCCTTCTACAGATTCCAAGCTACAAGAGCATGCCTCCCAGCTTAGTGCCGTTTGTGTGGCACTCCTGATCCCTTTCTCCACTGTCAGGTGTGGCCTCTTCTTGGTTGAGAACTGAGTATACTGTGCAAACAGGAGCTGCCTATACTGAGGTGTGACGAGCAGGATGATGCAAACAGGAATTGGGTGTAATGAGCCTTGGTGAGTGCCACAGCTGAACTACAGACAACAGAGAACTCTGAAAAATTGAGTCAAGGATAAGGTGAAATCACTCTGTTTAGAAAGCGTATAATGTAAATGAAACATAACCACCATGAATTAAGTGTTGGAAGGTAGTGCCAGGATGCAAGCCTGCTCTACTTGAAGGCCGATACAGTCCAGCAATTATATAAGTTACATTGGACTGGGCCAAAATTGTCTAGGTAACAGTGTTGGAAACACCAGGTTGAGAAATGGGAGCAGCAGAATTAAGGCCAATGAGGGAGAAGTAATATGGGGAGTGTTGTTTATTTAGGGAGGAGGGAGGAATCTGAGCGGAGATCAGTGGAATGTGTAGGAACAGTGAAAAGGTGAGCTCAGGGAAAGAGAAAATGGATTGTTAGGTATGATAAGATGTAAAGAATAAAGAAGGGTGGGATCTTTTGACACTAGGACTGTGAATGCTTATTGATGGTGGTATTAAAAAATTGAGATACCATGGACTGAACACATCCTGGTTTCAATTTCCATTCTGTCCTGGGGTCTCACACCCATTTTAATCTCATGTCTTGTTCATGTGTTTCAGCTCACCTAGATGTCTGTATTCCATTAAAGTTGCTCTATGTTATATTGATTTTTAACAAGATTGAGTCTGAATAAAATCTCCAGGTCGGGTTACTAGTATTTTTAGTCCACACAGAGTTCATTTTCTTCCAATCAAATACCTCCATTAGTAACAGTGTTGTTCTTAGCATCTTGAAACATAAACAATGTTACTGACCCATTGCTCTGACTTTCCATGATTCTTAGAGTAGTGAAGGGAAACACACTCGTTATTTCCATGATTGTCACCAATAACAGGCGGAAAATTATTTTCACTGAAAGAAGCGGCGTTTCGCTTGCCGTGGAGATGCTGTCAAACTGCATCCATTTTTTATTACCCTGATCCATTTCATGGACCTGAGGTCACTAGCAGCCATGAGTCTCCCTGCCCAGCTATGGCCCAAGACCCCATTTCATAGCCATCTCAGGGCTCCAGTGTCAGCCCCTGCTCCAGTGACACCATGGCAGGGTCAGTCTCCAGCTCCCCACAGCCCTGCTTGGCCATGGACCCCACTGAGCTGCGTCGACCCCCAGCTTGACATTCTGGCCCAGTCTTGGCCCATCTCCAGGGCCTGGCCATCCTGGCACTGTGTCTGTCCCTGGTTCCCCTGACTGGGCCCAACCCTGACTCACATCCGTGGGCTGATGTCCCAGCAGTGCCCATCTGTCCAGCTCCCGAGGTGGGGTGGTGGGATGGCCCTGGCTGCCAGCCCTGCTCTGCTGCCCATGCGAAAAGCAGACCATCGGGGCAGGTGTCCAGTTGAGGCTCAGCTCAGGGATGTCTCTGCCTCCACTTACATACTCTTTTGTTTTTGACAGCAGATTATGTATTACCGCTCTCACGTGGCTGCACATCAAACAATTCAATGTTGCAGTAATTAGAAGCTGGGGTCACTGTGAGCTGGTGATTATCAACAAGGCAGAATGTTCGCTTTGTGAACTGAGGCTAGATCACGCACACCAAGCCGTGTCCTTGACTCCTCTCCAGTTTTCTGAGTCTTCACTTTGCAATGAATAACATTGCTGTCTAAGGGATATGAAACAGCAGAATATTCTTAGTGGTCCATACATTTGAACTGTGATGCATGTACTCATTTTTCATTATGGCATTTCATTGATTTGATATGGCAGAGAACCCATTCTATTTATAGTCACAGATGGACCTTCACCTCTATCCTGCAAATTGTGTTCTGTCAACTATTTCAAATACAAAACTGTGTTTCCAAGCTCTGCATATATACATATTCAAAGGGGCACCTTCACTTCTATTGTTCCTATTCTTTCAATCTTCTACTTTATTTTCTCTTGTATCTCTGACCATTCCTGATGCATGTCAGTTATGCAGGTTAAAATATGCCACTCAGAAGGATTTTCTAGTGAAGTTAAGGGCATAATGAACAGAATCTTCATTCCAGAAAAAGGGTTTGGAAAAACTAAATCACAGATGCTAATCAACTGGAGCTTCTTAAAACAGTTGAGATCATGCATAACTGGTAATGTCCTTCCCACTCATATTCACTGTCTTCTGCAATGCCACTATAATGTTTTGATTTTCATGCACCATGTGTGCACTTCAGGATGTCTGAAGGTCACTTGCAACCTTTGCTTCATCCTCAGACCTTGGAGTCTAGTCGTGGTCAGTAAACCGTTGAAGCAAAGGCCTCCCGGCTGAGTCACTGACTTGTGGGGTATGTTCCTTCTTTCACTCATCCTGTTCCTCTGATGAGCTTTCACATGTCTGATCCACAAATGGTTCCCAGACTGACTCATTCATTTATCAATCTCTTTGCATGGATCCTTATTTGAAAGAACCTTCCCATCTCCTGAGTTACAGCAACTTTTGGCTCAAGTAAATATCCAGAATTGTATTTCCTTGCACACAATAACCTGAATTTCAAACCACCCATCGTTTTATCACCTCATGATCTCTAAAATCACTTGCAGGTCTGCATGCTGGGATTACCTGCCCAGGAGTTTGTCCCCATGGGTGTTCAGGGCTGCACATCCAATGCAGCATCTTCCGCTTAACTTTGGACTTTCAGCAGTGAACAAAATTTTGCTTGTGCTGAAATAATGCCTCCATGCTTCAAAGCCTTCTACCCATAGGGTATACTTTCACAGTGGTTGAGCATTCATGTTTTGGTCCTTCATTACTAAGGGCATGGTATCACAAACTGAAGAGAATCGGATTAAAACTCATACCAGTGATTGATACACCATAATTAGATAGATATTAAGGACAAGCGGCTGAAAAATGTGTTGTATGCATGTATTAAATTACCATTCATGTATGAAGTGAACTTTGAAGGTTGCTTGAACAGGAAAGTATCTAGTCACTAACCCTTGTAGAGGGCCATATTGGAATGTGCTGAGACTATTAGGACTCTACACCCGGATATCACTATCAAGATGCTATATGTTCAAGTGTGTTAAGCTACATCAGAGAAACATGACCTATGATACCATGGAATTATATCTTGATAGATGTAAAACTCATGGAGTCACAAATGGAAATGCTGTCAGGAAACTGTATCTTGAGAGTGTTGCCTTGTAGCCCAGGTGAAGTGATGTTGCTATTGCTGGTACACAGGCCAGAGGCTGTGATCTAGTTTTGTACTGCTTCAAGGCTGGGATTTGTCAACAGTTGCTTAGTCTGGGCTTGCCTTCCCTGCCTGGGGCTTTGCTTTAGCTTTTTAAGTTGTAACAGCAGTTGTCTAACACTCAGAATACCTATAATATAACCTAACTTGTTTTAACTTTAGTTAGCTTTGTGCAATTGCGTGCCATACTGTGGTAGTTGTTTGGATGTATTTCTGTAAGTAGAGTTAGTGAAAATAGGTCATTATTCTCTGTCAAGAGAACTGCCTGTGATCTAGAAGTGTAGAGGAGTACAAGTACAGGATGATAGCAGAGTCCTTGAAAGTTCAGGCACCAGATGATACTGGAGGCCCCAGGGTTATAAACAAATCACCAGCGGTCAGTTACGTGTCACTGAAGGAATGCAGCCTTGGGAGCTGGATAAAAAACAGGTTTCAAGGATAACGAAGAGAACAAAGAACAAGTATCCAACATACTGTAGACACAACCACAGATAGTTAACTTTGTTATAATACGGAACTGTGAAGCAATAAAGAAAGAGGAAGATGTGATGCATGTTACAAAATACATAAAAATAAATCCAAGTGCGGCCCATAGAGTGAGGAAGAAATTCACAACACCAACATCGGATTCCTTCCAGTGAAGAAAAAAGGACACCAACAAATCACCATGACTCTCCCTTTCAAGTAAGGGTTGGCACTATCAACACTTGGGGCCAGAGGGACAGTGGAAGGATGAGTCTAACACCAGAAAACAGGGGTAGGTACTAGGAAGTATCTGTACAGCTGTTTTAACTGCCAATTAATGTGTCTTTTTCTGTAATAAAGATATGAATTAGACTATTGATGTTGGTACCATTGTCACGAGACTGATAACAATGCTTTGCTGTTTAGTTAGACAAACAATACATTGTTCGTGCTAGTAAAGTCTATTTATTCAGTCCACACAAATGTTACATGTTGCAGCCCAATATTGAAGAAAACAAAAAAACCTGTGATTCGAACATTGCATAAGGGACATGTAATTTGACCATGTGTAGAATCTGTTGAGGATGTGTTTAACTGATACCAGAACTGGAACCACCTTTAGATGGGTACCTAAGACTGAAACAACAACGAAAACCACAGGGTAATGGTTATAACTCCAATGTAATAACAACTATGAATGGTGCAAGCACCATTGCCTCAGAAACAGGTGTACAGAATCAATCACTGACATTCTACAGCGCTATGTACTTCAGTTTTATCTTATTAAGGGCAAATAAACCTCTGATGTTTGTGTTGCCTCTGATTACTTCCTCTAGAAGTCTATTGCAACACAGATGCAACAATGGACCGAGAGACGAGGTTTCAGAACTATTTGCTGGTTCAGACAACACAAGTCTAAGGAACTCTATTTGCTGCCAATGATCCCAATAAGCTGTGCCTCCGTATGCACCTGGCATATTTCTTTTGCCCAACCATGGGCTGTATCATCTGATTCAGTGCAACTCGTGTCATCTTGCTTTTCTGATGGTTTTTCATGCCAAAATTATTGCCTGTGCTGTTGGCAGGGTAGCTAAGAGGGATGTGTTGAATCTGGCATTTTTAGCATCGCAGCTTGAAAAGTTACCCATTTTGTCTTGCAGCCTCTTTGTGCCTTGGACCCCATTCCCACTCTGTTCTCTTCTTTAGGAACTATGTTAGCAGATGTGCTATTCCAGTATATTTCAAAGTATGCAGGTGAAAATTGGTGGTGCAGTTCTCCATTCCTATCAATCCCCTCTAGGGGCTGGCATTTCAAGCTAAGATGTTTGGTTTGAATTTGTTTGGCTTTTACTCTTTGACATTCCTGATGTAACAATTGTATTTGCAATTATCCTGGCATCCATCTGCACTAACTAGACTTTACTTGGACTGGTTTTGAATTTGCTGTGTTTGACCAGTTTTGACACCCTGCTAGTTCTTGTTCACGTTCCTTGCTTTGGATCTCCAGTAGCTCTAACTCCATTAAAGCCTTACCTTTGCCTGCATTGACCTGTGCTTTAGCATAGACTTATGATAGATGCCCTCTCCAGTTTCCTGTGTGCCCTATAAACTTTTAAAGCTTACAGTTGTAGAGAAACTTTTGCTGATGTATAGGATTTCTACATAGGTCATTTGTAGAGGGCAGCCTGTAAGACTATTGTGAGAGGAGTTAATGACCCACATAATACCTAACCCAGGTGTTTGGCCCTGTATCATGAATACCATGTGACCATGGCTCAACCCTAACATATGTGTATTTGATCATTGTGTAATTAATCATGTGTTTAATAATAAGTATATTGTTCTGCCTACTTGAAATACTATGTGTCTTTGTTCACCAGTTGCACAAATTGATCCTAGGAACTATAGGTTTATTAATGTGAAAAGGATATTATGGTATATTGCCAAGGGACTTTTCAAAACTAAGTCCACATCCCAAACCTGACTGCTATCAGGGCTGATGAATCAGTATTGTGAGCAAAGTTGTATAAGAGCACAGGTGGGCACAGAGCTGGCCAACCTCCCTGTGGATGGGATCTGCACAGCATGCTGTGCCATCATCAGCAGTCGATCTGATGCTGTGCCATCTCAGGGTTTGCAGCAGCACAGAGCTGGGGAACCTCACCATGGGTAGGATTTGTGCAGCATGCCAAGTCATCACCAGAGATCCATCCACTGTTATGGCATCTCAGGGTTCTGAGCAGCAGAAGGGATGTAAGTTTTTATAACTTGCTATAGCCTTTTCTGGGTACTAATAAAGTAACTATTTTTCTTGAGCATGTTTGCTCCTTTCTTGTTGGGAACCAAAAAGAATAAACATTTTGTGATACAAAATAGTCATTATTTTTTTTAAAAGAAACTGCTATTGATGTGAAAACTTTGATTTGAAACTAGCATGAAAGTCGGATGGCACTGTCTTGACAGAGAAGATTATATATGAAGTCAGGTAGCAAAAAGGAGTTAATGTATTTGTTGCAAGATACTAACATAAAAGAAGGTAGACTCTGAAGAAAGAAAAGAAAGAGAATAACCATTTGTCACAAAACTGCCCTTCCCTACAGAAAGAGCAGCACCTGACTAATGGTTGATTTGTTTGGGGCAAAACTGATGTAAGGTATCAGCCTCCTTATGTTTTGCTTTGCTCAGACACAATAATATAATTCATTTAGCGAAAATTCATTGTGCTTTATCTGTTGTAGTGCCATCATCTTGGCTTAGGTTTTGCTTTACTCAGACACAATAATATAATTCATTTAGCGAAAATTCATTGTGCTTTATCTGTTGTAGTATCATCATCTTGGGTTTCTGTGGCCAACTTTCTAAGTCAAAACTTGCAGACTTGCCACCTGCTTCTGATACTCTTGCAACTCAGTTATGTTTTGCACAGCAGCAGTTAAACGTGCCTGCAGGTCTATATTTTAATCTTGTATTCCTTGGTTTGGTACCTGCCGAGTGTAATTACTACATTGTTGTATTTCCTGTTTGACTGTTCCATCTCTGAGAGTAAGTACATGCTCTTTTCCTCTGAGAGGGGATAATCTTTTGAATGGCATAAAGCAGATGCTATTTGCTTCTTTTCACTTAGTTTCTATAAAGTATGATATCTATCAGAACTTTTCTTGGTAGGGCTGCACTGTCTGGTCTCATTTTATCAGTCCCATGACTAGGCCCCTGCTCTTGAATTATCTTCAGGAGAATGGATGGGTGGTCTGCCACATAACTTCTATTTTATTTTTTTTTATTTTTTTATTTTTATTTTTATTTCTAAACCTATTTATTATCAGCCAACACATACAGCTGATCTGCCCAGACCTATCATTTTCCTTATCCAATAAGCCACCCTTCAGTCTGTGTTGCTGCTAATGTAGCAAAAATGAGAAAGGAAAACCGTGTTTTGTTTTAAACAATATTGATTTTGCTTACACTCATGCTCTTATACCACCAAACTCACAAACACTAAGAGTACATGTCATTTTCAAGTTATCTTGGTCAGACTGCTTAGAGAGTCTGTGGTCTGGCCAAGATGACTTGTGTACGACAAGGAGGACAAGGGAAACCAGTTGGAGAGGGGGTCATCATATCTCTTGACTGGGGAAAATGAACTGGTTTTTGAATGTGCCTTTCACTCTTCAGGGTACTTCTGGAGTTGACAGTGATTGTAATCTTTTGTCTTTTCATCCTGTCCAATCTTCCTTTGCTGATTTGTGTCTCTCTTTGTGTCGTTGTGTCTCCCTCTCTGAATAGTTTGTGGATTAAATCCTGTTCTTTATCTTCCTGCCATTCTCTCCTCACATCTTCAGTTCTGCCCTTCATTTTACCAGTATGCTCACTGATATTCTGGGATCTTGGTAACAGCCTAATGTCTACGCCACCAACACTCACCATTCTTTTAACCCCTCTGTTACTATTTCTGCTGGTGCTTTCAGACACATATGTGTATTTACCCACATGATTCTACTACAAATCTCTGCATCAATAGACCAAACCACTTTATAGAAATTGACTTTTTTTTTCTCCAGCTAAATCATCAGTCACTGTGTGCAGTGCCTACCTTTTTTCTTTTCCAGTGAATGGGTCCAACCACTTCCTTTCACGACAAAGAGTCAATAGAAAGATTTCTTCTTGCTTTTCTGCCTTGGATTCTCTGCAACTAATGCAGCAGTTAATGAAACAAAACTCACTACAAGACCATACAAATGGGGAAATTGATTTTTATTAAACTTTGCCAATCAGCTGACTGATTACTCATGTTTTCACCAACAGAAGTTTCAGTATGTGTGTTTACAAGTACTCTGGCCAGGACAACTTGTGCACAACATGTGGGACAAGTCATCCTTGTACTGAATCCTCTCTACATGTCCTAAGACCCTCTTCATTGCTGAGAACAAACTGGTTTGGGACAGGCCTTATATAGTCTTTAAGAGTCAACAGTTACTGTGATCTTTTGCCACCGTATCTAGTTTCGCTCCACGTGAGTCTTAGTCAACACTGCTGAGTCAATACTTGGCTTTTGTTTTCCTCATCTAGTTATCTTCTGGCTCCACGCCAGTTCCTTTATCTTCCCATCATCTTCTGGTTTCATTTTCTTACTGTCTGATTATTGAATGAAACCATGCATGGGTCGCACTGTCATCCAGGTGAACTGCCGACCTTAGGTAACAGTATCTGCCGTTATTTTAGTCCTTGTTCTACTGTTTCTTCTCATGTTTCCACTTGCCCAAGCACATTTCTATTCTCACTTTGTTCAGAACAACCTGAGTATTTATGAAACAAATGTCTGCATTAGTTCCAAATAAAAGTTTAGAGTTCATTTGCAGATTAGGATTTCAAGTTTCTTTCTTTTTGTACGGTATCAATCACTAACATGACGTATATAAGTTAAATTGCTAGTTTGTCTGTTCTGTTTTCAAACAAGTTCTAGCTGGACTCACCATAGGGAAGCTCTTTGTTTCTGATGTGCTTTGTCTGTTATGCTTTCCAGTTCTTCTGTATCTTTTTAGTAAGAATGCTTTCAGTACAGGATAATATACTGTCGTAAACTTGGTAAGACATATACAGTGTTCACAGACCTATCAGCCTAGCATCATGTAATGTTTTAAGAGCTGAAGCTTATCAAATTCCCTCAAAGTAGTCTTATAGTTTTCTTGGTTTACCCCTCTGAAGAACATGTGCATCACCATCTGTTCAGCTCCTCTCCTGGGTTTCCATAATTTTCACATGGAAGAGTCCCAGTCACAATATAGTCCAATGGAAATACTTCATCCCAAAGCTAGGCTGGTAACGCTTGCCTGTGCAGGGCCAGGCTCAGGGGTAATTTATAGCTCTGCCTCTTTGCTGCATACAAACCCTCTTTAACATGCTTGATTTTTACCTAACTGTTAAACAGCATGCTGTCTTACATGGGTCAGCTTGCAGCCTAGTTTTTTTGCAAACTGGTCTTCGAGATAAGAGTCTAAGATTGTCTGGAGTACCCCAGCTCTGAACGGCACCTTTGCCACTTAAGTCCTTGATTCAAACAGACTAAGCTTGGCTGAAGCATTGGTAGAGGCTCAGCCTTTGGGATTTGTGGTAATTTAAATTCTGCAGTTACCATTTTCCTTCAGGTTTTTGTAACGGTTTGATTTGATTTCTCTGCATTCACATCAGTGTGGGGATTATCTAGTACCATGAACGTGTGTTTAATAACCTGATATTTACAAATCAGTTGAATTAATTCTTCTGTGAAGTATGATCAGGATTTATGATCCTAAAAGTACCTCCTGTGGAAATCATGTATAATGTCAGGTACAGAAGTGCATAAACCTCTGTGCTATCCTTTTCTAGGAGAGAGTTTCAATCAAGCTGATTAATGATATTGATGAAGAAAAGCAAATAGTTATTTCCCACTGCCGTAGTTTGCAGGAACTTTGAATAAGTGATGCCAATGTCATGGTGATGACCATGGCTCTTGTGGTACTGAAAATTAATCTTTATTCTCCTGTGGCTCATTAAGGCTGTGGTGTATCTGATTAATCAAGCCTTGGGGCACTGGAGTGTTTGGTGGGTTTTTTTTGTTTTGGTTTTTTGTTTTGTGGGGTTTTTTTGTTTGTTGTTTTGTTTTGTTTTCTGAGCATAGGTATTTAGTGCTTGTTTGGAGTATTTTCAGGATTATTGGATTAAAGTCTGCCTGCAATACAGAACACTTTATGGACAGTACAGCTAGCTCCCTGCTCTTGTACAGGGAGTACTGATTCTTCTGCAAATTTCTTTCACGTTTGTGAAGTTTTAAAACAATCTCTAATATGCAGGTACACTATGGCATATAGCGCATCCATGATAAGTTCTTTGATACCATTTGAATACTCCTACAGAGTTTGTCACAGGCAAACTTAACCACACAGGACCTACTTTAACCACATAACTTGAACAAATTACAGCAGTTATAAGTGATTTAGGCACAAAGCTCTGAGTAGATGAGCAGAGGTGTGTGTGGAAGATATGGCAGGGTGTTTTATGTATCTTTCCATGCAAGAAGTTTGCATGAGAGATGCCTTGCTCTGGAGTCACATGAACATGTGTTAATCGTGATCTGCAAGGGACCTCCTGGAATCCATAGTGACTCCTCTCTCCTCCAAACATGAGGCTGGATAAAGATATATGGCTTCTTCCCCAGGCATTAAGCAATCCAGGAGTTTCATGTTAGTTAAAGTAATGACTGTTTTGAGTCACAGTAAACATCGTATATAATATCAACATAAACCATAAAATTCACATGAGCCTTTATTGTTGGTTACTCAGTCGATAAATATCTTCATATACTAGATTTATACTACAAAATTTCCAGTATAGACTTTCTTTTGCATATAACCTTCTTTCTGGCCATAGCTGAAGGTGTTTTTTACCATCTCAGGTCTACTGGAATACAGCCTCATGCGTACAAGCCTAACTGATGTGTTTGACATCTACAGCATGATGGAGCTTGGATGTCCAAGCTAAAAAAGCTTTCTCTCACAGTTGTTTGTCAACAGCTGGAAACAACTGCTTCTGCAGACTCAGTAGCCAAGTGCAATCTAAACCTGACTCCTGTTGAATCAAAAAAAAAAATCCAGAGAGGCTCACTTCTACCACTTCCACAGTATTTTTGCCAGCACCCTCATTCTCACAAATCTATTAATTTCTAAGCAGCAGCATAAATTCTGAGCTCACTCTTCATTGAACATCTTCATTAATTTTCTAGACACTGTAGGAAAATTTCCTTCTTGTGGGTCACATTTCTTTTCTAGTTTGTCCTGTCACCTGGATGTGCATTTCAGCTGTGTCTCAGCTCTGTACCATTGGGAGCCCTGTATAGTGATTGTCCCCATGCACATTGAAGTTTCCACTTTAAAATCCACTGTAGGAAATCGGTTTAATACAAAGGGGAGTATTTACAGCCACAAAAAATAACGTGCCAGAAATAAGTTAAGTAGCTACTTTCACCAGCTCCCCCTGAAACTAGAAGAAGCAGTGCAAAGCTAGGGCTGGTACCACATAGATAGGCAGGGTGAGGTCTGGAGGAGCAAGACCTACTCCCATCACATCAGCTCATTTGCTTGTGAAACCACAGCAAGAATGTATGGGCTGAGCCAATTTAACAGCTTATCACCACCTTTTAGTTTAGGTTTATTTTTCTTTAAGAATTTGTAGCTGTGGCCCTGTGCTTCCCCTCCTCCCCCCACGCCTGACCTTTTCCTGTAAGCTTGCTCAAGCCATAACCACTGCTGGTGGTCGTGACAGATGGGTCTGGTCACAATAGATGCATCCAGTTCAAAGTACACTCAGGGGAGAGAGATAACAACACAATAGCCAAGGGCTAACTTATAGCAATGTGCCCACCTAACCACAGTGCTTGTCAGTGTCCAACTCAAGTCAAATTTGGAAGAAACTAACATCTGCAGTGGGTATGCAAATATGACTGTGAGTCAATGGTCTTACTCCATAAACAGTGAACAGTCCAGAGCCCTCTGAGCTCTCCTGCTCAGCAGCAGGCTGCACGCCAGGACCTTCCCATGAATAAGGATGCCTCTCAAATTTATTTTTCAAGGTTGAGAGATCCCTTGCTGCAATAGATCCTCAGTAAGTGACTAACAGCATGCTAAACTTTGAAATCTTAGCTAACTGATAAAAAGGACTGATTGTGCATGTATAATCTTTTAGACATAAACCGCTGACCATATCTGAGACTAAGTCTGGATCCAGCCTTACCTAGACCCCTCTCTGAGGAGTTTAGAAAGCAAGAACCTCTGAACCTCATAACTCAGTGGAAGAGGTCTCTCTGACAGTTTTATCTGACCCTGTCCTCTATGCAGTAAATAATCAAGCATGCCTTGCCATCAAATATTGTTAAACCACTGTTGCATTTATCACTGAACTTCGTTACCTCTCTGTTTTATAAAGTTTATTGTTGCTTTTCTCTTCAAGTAAAGTGCATCCCTCTCAGTCCATCCATGACAATGGTGAATCTTTGGGCTGGGTTCTTTGTAAAGAACCATTGAAGGAGGAAAGTTGTTTTCTTCGCAGCTGTAAACCTGAAACCTGATAAAGACTGAGAGACATCTGGCTATCAATCTTGAATGTAAAACAAAGTCTCTTTGAGCTAATCTCAGAATGCAAACTGATTCCTGTGTTTAGAAGTTAAGATAGGGGTAAGGGTAGCCAGAGAGCCAGCCTGGCGGGTGCACTCAACCCCCACCCCAGACAAACCAGCAGCAGTTTGGTCCAGGCTCCAGAGGAGGGAAGGGCCTGAGCTGTAGCCAGGCCAAGAGCTCCTTCCAGGAGACCCACAGGGAAGCAGAACAGCCCACTGAACACCAGTGGCTTGTGGGCGCAGGGAGTCTCATGCAGACTTTTCCTACTGTACGCAATTTGACTACGAGCCAACCACTTCATTCTATAAATACAACAGCATGGATGAGCCCAATTTGAGCTCTCCCTACTAAATGAGTGAGCTGTATGGCAATGGTTTTACTACTCACAGGTCAGTGGATGAGCCCAATTTAAGTTCAATATTAATCATTTAGCTTAAGTAGATGCACACCAAATGCAAAGGATTATTTAGAGATATAGAGTTGTATGATTTTCAATGTACTCTTTGATTCATGTTACTTCGTAGACTAGATCTGCTAAAATTTCAAGCTTGTATTTACCAAAGATAACTGCAGACTACACTAAATCCCTGCAAGATAAAGTCTAGCTTGCATTTTTCTGAGAAAAATAGGACTGACTGGGAAAACAATGATCCAAGGATAACACAGAGACATCACAGACATTGGCAAAGCAGGGCTTATTTTGCACTTTGCTGAGAAGGGTTTATCCAGACTAAACAGCACCTTCAAGGATATGGACCAAAACCAGTGTCTACAACTGAGCAAAACAAGGGCCCATGTGGAGTCAGAGGAAAAGGATCCAATGGAGAGCAAAGGACCTGGTGGCAAAATTTTGCTATTGGACTGAATCCTGGTGTGAATGGTCTGTAAAGATATAAAAGTTTGTAGTTTTCTATGCTTGGGTGGACCTCTGTGTAGGTACCCGGCTTGAGCCAGCCCTTTTGTTATTTTACTCCATTAAATCTTTTTCCTAAAAATTTTGCTTCCTGAAAGTCTACTTTGCATGCAACTACAGGTCTCCCCTGAAAGTTTGCCTTTGGAGCTCTAAGTGCAGGCTCCGGAGCAAACGGTTATCAGGGGAAGAACCACCCTGAACATTTGCATCATGATGAATACACACGTCACCTGAGAGTTTGCCTCTGAAGCTTCAAAACACAGCCCCTGGAGTGAACAGTCCTCAGGCAGAGAAGACGCCTGAAGATTTGCTTCATGAACAAATACACGTACCTGTAAAGAAGGTAAGCGATATCTGGTTTGGTATATCTCCCCAACACAGTAAATAATATAGCAAACCCTCCACTGAACTCTTTAAGGTCATGCTTCTCTTTAAGAAATCTAAACATTGTTCTGCAGCAAGCAGAACCCTAAAGTCACTCCCCCATGACAGCCAGGAATCCATACTTTAAATGGAAATAAATAAATAAGGGGTGCAGGAGGGTGTTAGAATCAGATTAATGGGAGGCAGGCATCGGGTAGTCTGTTAACCCTGCAGTACCAAACCAGTGGGGAACTGGTGAGGGAATTTGTGTCCAGGATTCGGGGGGATATAAGCAGGGGCTTTTTGCCCTGTTCCATGTGCCTGCCTTTAGGTAGAACACCTGGTCTTACAAAACCATTACTACAATATGCTTTGCTAAGAGATTCTGCCTGTAATAGACTTAACAATATATTTGTTAATCAAACCGGTCTAAATGGATATGTTATCAGTGGCTGTGAAACCTGAGCATATAACATGATATTAGTACATGCTGCCATTAAACAATGCAACCTGTATGCAGTCTTTGTAAAAAAACTTGTTCCACAGATATGTGTAAAAGCCTAATTTAGTGTACCCTGCAGAACATTCAGTAAGAGACTGACAGAGATAAGGGCCCAGTTGCATCCTTGTGTGAACGAGATAACGGGGGTCTTCAGCACAAAGCGGGAGGAAAACCAGCTCAAGCTGTTGGAGCCTTGGCCAAACCCAGCGTGCTAGGCCAAAGATGAGAAGTGCACGACAAGATAGACTGCAGCCTTCATCCAAAAGACCCCCGCCCGTGACCACCCGGAGACACTGCGCAGGCCCAACAGGAAAGAGCCAAAGGTGAAGACTCTAGATATAATTACTTGGAACTCATTTTCAGAAGAACGGCCTTTTCGAGGAAAAAGTTATGAATATGTATAGGCGTTCCTGGAATAACCATGAATATGTAATCCTTTACCGCATTTAACCAAGCTCGCTGCTACTGGAAAGGCGCGCCGTGGTGGAGCGCAGACTCCCCGGCCGCCCAGCGGTGTTTTGCCCGCTTGCTGCAATAGATTCTAAGCAATTTATTCCAACGAGTGTGTGCTATTTATCGTGATCATTTATAACAGTAAGCTAGATAATAAATGTTTGGCAATCAGGTTCCAGAAGCTAAGAGGGAAGCGTTAGTCAAGAGAAAGAAAAAAAAAAAACAAACCAAAAAACAACCAGCACCAAAACAAATATAAAACCCCACCTACAACACAGCAAATAGAGAGAGTCTTTTCAAATATTTATCTGTTCTGACACAAGCACAGCATCATTTCCTGCAATAATTCTATGTAAAATAGTTTGTTACCACTTATTTCAAAGGCCTTTTTTCCACAACCAGCCTGCAGAGTCTTGTGGGTTGTGTCTCTCAAGATCTTACTTGCGTTTTCTAACCATCAGCCACATCGTGGCAACTTTTCTAGAATTGGAAAATTTGGAAGTGACAAGAACCATAAGTCCATACCAAATTTGACAGAGGGTGATCTCCACCTCACTTTCAACACAGGTGAAGAGCTGGGACACCAGGTGCTCCATGTGAGCTTGCAGGAGGATCTACTGAGTCATCTCTGCATGCAGGTGACCAAAGCATTGGAAAGTCCTTATTCAACAGATAAGATTGCTGCAGCAGGAGAAGGAGCTCCAAGGAGCTTGTCAGGATGAGATACGAGCAGAGAATGAGGAGCACGCATGTACTTGAAAGGGGCATTTCCTTCCTTGAGGATAGGGGTGTCCAACTCAGCCTAAATTTTAGGAATCTGATTAAAATTTTTCTCAGCAGTTCTGCCTCAATACATTGGAAAACAGAAATAAAAGGCTCTTTCCATACTGAGGACCTTGTAACTTCTGTGAGGAGTTTCTTTTGGTGCTGAGTCTGCCTTCTCACACTTTAATAGCATTCATGAAAGCTATTTATGGAAACTTCACAGTATTTAACAAATAACAGCATAGACTGAGTATGAAAAGTGGTTCATAGGAGAAAGTTGCAAGGTCATGTGGTAGGTAATGGCCTCTTTTTTCTATTTTCCAATGTAATGAATATTCTAATCTCATTAGTATTCACTTGATAGTGAATGAGATACACTGTCCTTCCTTTGTTAAATGTTGCACCCTTAAAACTCCATCACATTATGCATGTGCACACATATAAGTCTGCTACACTTCCTGCTGGGATTTCTCCCACTTTGAAAGCTCTGGAGACAACACTGCAGTGAGCAATATATCTGACTTCATAGATAAGGCTCCAGACCCTTTCAAATAGGTAGAAACTGAGAAAACAACAAGTTTCTTGGGTAGAAACAGCATATGGAGAGACTACCCAGCTTCTTCCTTTTCCTCAGCTGGTGGTGTAAGCTTGGGAAATATGGGCTTAGACTCCTTCAGATGAAGGAAAAGAGGAATATTGAGACTTCATTCTGTTTAAGTAGATGGGTTATATTTCCTTTACTATTCTGATTTACAAACTGATTGTAAAATGACTAGATAACCTAGAATGCGAGGTTTAGCAAAAAGGAACAGCATGGCAAACACTTTTGGATACGAACAAAAGTATTCAGTTTATCTGTGGTAGCATGCTGAATAAAGTGATTAGATGTGGCTATCTGAGAAAAATAACTGCATATTCTGTGCTTTGTTATGGAAAGATGATTACAAGGAGTGCCCCTGCAAGAATAGAAGGTCCCTCACACAATAGGTCAGATTTAAAGCAATCAGCCTCAGGCCTTTTTTGTTCGAATGCCAGATTGCATTTCAAAGTGAACCATTATTAAAAAAATCACCATTGTTTCAGAAATTTCTCAGATACTTAACAGTCACAACAAAGCAAAAATCTCCATTTTCCTCCCATTTTACTTCTATCAGATGTTTATTTCTTCTGAATAGAACTATTGCAGGTCAGATAAGCTAAAATGGGCAAAATAAAATGTATCTTGAATGCAAAGTCAATAATTCATTGTTAACCCTTAATTTAACCAAAATAGTGCAAATGGTTATCATTAGTGCAGCCAAATTACAATTATATTTATATGCATAGCCTAAGTTTTCTATTTAGCACAGAAGTCTCTCTAAGAATGTCATTAAAATTGTCACACAAAAGCTTCCCAGCATTTAGCCCTTTTCTTTGATGTTATGCTTTCCTTTTCACTGCCTCTCTGGCTCCTTAGGTTGCTGGCTTTAGTCTGGGAAGGGGTTATAGAAAATTGTCTGCCTTCCAGGCCCTCCTCTCACTGACGGATATGATGTTGATGGTTGACAAGAGGTCTGATGGTGAATATGCGGACAGTTTCTTCCTCATCCTACAGTCTGCTTGGCATTATTTCATACATTTTCTAACATGCAACTTGCTCTTCTGGCCTGGGTATGTATCTCTATGTTAGAACTGAATTTCCCATTTCACACTTTCCTCTTTGTCACCCCTCTGACCAGTTCTGCCCAGCTCCCAAGTTTTCATTCCCTTAACTATCAGCAACAGGCCACTGGTGAGTAGTTTTAGCACCATCCCATGCACACATTCAAAGCCTCTGTTATTGCATGCACATAGTCTCTTACACATTTGGGCTAGGGTCAGAAACGGGCCATTCCACTCAGAATAAACACTTGTTACTATCATCTGTTCAAAAATTGAGGTTGTACTGCACAATTATACGAAGCTAAGCAAAAATAAAACAAATTCAACAATAACCAACTGGTCATTAGAAAAATGCTATTACACACTAAAAAAAAAAAAAATCTAACAAAGCTCTGGGCAAATCACAGCCAGTGACAAGTCCTGAGACCTGCAATGTCTACAAAGCCTGTCACCTGTAACTCATGAAGGAATCACCATATTTACCGGTCTACAAGGATATGGATTTCTGACTCAAGCTACAATGACTTCTGCTGATACAGAATCAGAATAACAGAAACTGGCCAAATTAACTTGATGAAGGATTATTTAATTAAAAGCTACACCAAGAGCTACTTCTATTTGACACTCAGACTTCATCCTATTCCAGTGACCACTGTTGCTAGTGATAGATGGCTTAGTAGAAATTTACTGTATAGACAGCAACATACTGTGTAACTCTCTAACAGTTAAGAATGTATGCAATGTGATCAGCTTAACTAACAGAGATAGGGGCCTAAACTGCATCCTGGATGGATAACGGGAGCCATCAGCACGCAAGAAGTCGACAATCCAGTTCTGCAGTTTGGACTTCAGCCAAATCAGCATGCAGATCTAAAGCTGAAAAGTGCACAGTGGGGGAGACTATGAGCCTTCATCCAAAAGAACCCAATCTGTGACCAGCCAATCCAAAAGAACCCAACCCGTGTGTGTGCCATGAGGAGTCCTATGATAATGAGTTCCAATAAATTATTATAATAACCACACCTATTCCTAGAACTAATTGTATGAATCCACAGTATGTTCACAGTGATACTGTGATACTGTGAATCCAACCCCTATTATGAATATGTATGATGTGTTAACATAAAATAGCTACTTTTGAGGCAAAAGGAGTGCACCCTGGCGCCAGAATAAACATACCTGCTTTATAACTCATCTCCAATTGTAGAATTTATTCTGCACATCACTATCTCTAAAGGCTCTTTTTGATCTCTGTGTCATAAACAACCTACAGCATTAAAAGTACTGTAGCTAAAGAAAGTCACTTTAGTTACAAAAAATATTTCCCTACACACGCTTCTGAGAAATCCCTACAGAAACAAATGGAGAAACTGGAAGCTTGTAAACAACAGCTGCATTGCATGAAGTGTATTGAAAAGGACTCTCAAATATTAACATTAAAAGCAAATGTGAGAAAAATCAACAGTCGTCTTTTTTTGCTTCTCTGTAATAATGACCAGTGTCCTGCACCAGGATTCAAAGAGTAGCACACTCCTCTCAGGGATCTCAGCACCATTGGATCACTGCCAGGAAACTCCAAAGCTGGTCTTCAGAAAGGAGGTTTTTTTCTGCTGACAAACACTTGGCCAACTTCAAGGCATCAACACATTTGTCTCAAGAAGGTATTGAAGAGAAGCTGCTAAATTCAAGTATGCTGTGATTAAGTTACAGAAGACATACCCATCATTAATCAATTGACATGATAAATGCTTTCTAACCACTTGCAAAATTAGAGGATATTTTGCTCCTTTCCTAAAACCTGATTTTAGATGTTAGCAAACAAGCAGCAAGACAGGGAGAACAGACACTGAGAAGTATATAGACCTTGTTTATCTGTGTATTCTGCAATATTTCTATGGTCAAGCAAAAGTACAAAGTTCTTGGGGCACATGTGATACTGGCCAGCAACACTGAATGAGAAACCAAAAGCAGCAGATACTTTTCTGGGTACTGCTTCTAGAAATGGTGGGTGGATCAGTGAAGGAAGCTCATTTAAGCTAACTGCATAGCTTTATTAATACCTGCTTCAAGCTACAGTGAAAGACATTTAAGAGAGATGTTTTGTAGCACGTAACAGTGTGATCAAATAAAGTCTTTCTCAGCCAGAGAGAGAGGCTGAGCCCAGAAGGATCCATCCCTGATCTTACAGTGTAGTCAATATATCAGAACACGAATTCTTGACACTAAATCACCTCAGTGTGCTCATACGAGAAAGTTCAGACACAATCAATAAAACTGATAGTTCTTCTCCACATTACCAGGTGTCAGTTGTTTGATTCAAGGTGACCCAGGCCCTACAGAACATGACTGAAAAGCAATCCAAATTTTTAGCCATCGTTACTATATGGGATAACTGTTAAAAAGCAATTAAGATACTTAAAAGAAAAGGACTAATTAAAACACCCAATAAACTCTGCTCTGCAACTCAGTGATTACAGTTCTATTGATTAATCTCGAAAAATGTTTTTCAGTAAAGGAGAATAATTTTATTTTAATAGGTGAATAAAATGTCTCACTTCACCAATAAATTTTATTATGATTACAATAAGTGTCATGTACATCCATTTAGAAGCAGACTGGCTAGCAAATCAGGTCCATTTTCCAAGGTTAAGTTAAACATTTGAAGACTCTATCATGGAAGAGGGATGCACCTCACTCAAAAGAGAAGCAGTGGTGTGTTTTATGAAGATAAAACAACAATTAGACAAAGTTTGATAGAATTCAACAAGGCCTGATGGCCAGGTTCACCTTATTAATTACTGCATGAAGGAAACATACGAAGTAAAATTGAGTTAGAATGGCTCATACAGGGACTGGAGGGGTGAAAGGTTGATTCACAAGCTTTAGAGTCAATCCTCTTGCTTTCTAAACTCCTTTTTGAGCCTAGGTGCAGTTTGGATCCAGTCTTAGTCTGAGAGTTGGTCAATGGTTCATGTGTAATTGAATTGTCCATACAATATTATCACAGTTTAACCCTAGCCAACAACTAGGACCACACAACCATTCACTACCCCTCCCCCCCTGCCCAATGGGACAAAGTAGAGACTTGAAAGGGAAGGGAGAAACTCATGGGTTGAGATAAGAACAGTTTAATAAGACAGCAAAGTAAGATAAAATATTACATATATATAAGTGATGTACAATACTATTTCTTATGAACATCAGTCCTGTACATCCAGTCCTGGAAGATTAGAGACCTGGACAGCAGTTCACGCCTGAAAATCGTGACACCAAACAGTCAGTCTCAGAAAAGAGAGCAAGAAGGCAAAAGGTCAGAGCTGGAAAAGCTGGTTCCAGCTATATACAGAGCATGATCCTGATGGTAGTGAATACCTCATTGGTAGGCTGGATGTCACTCTAAGTGCTGTCCTATTATGCCCCCTCCCAGCTTCTATGTGCACCTGCAGGTGAAGTCGAAAAAGCCTTTGGTCTCCTTGGCAACAGCCAAAACATCAGTGAGTTCTCACATTCTTTTCTTACCAACTCTGCAATACAACCTCACTACTAGAAAGAAAAAAATTAACCCTGTCCCAGGGAAGATTAACTCTTTCCCATAGGAAGTTCAGTGTGTTATCACATTATTCTCATACTAAATCCAAACCAAAGACCGTGCTAGTTACTAAAAACAAAATATTCTAACTACTATGAAGAAAACTAACTCAATCCCACCACAAATTTTTTATCACCTGAGCAGCTACATAGATTAGTAATGCTTTGTGCTATCAGTCACTTTACAAGGATCTGTTGTGGGTAAGATATCTCAGTCTCAAGGAGTATCCTTGAGAGGTGTCCCTGCTCAAGAGGAGATCACTGCCATGCAACCAGCTGCTTCAGCAGGGAGAAGCTCAAAGCTTTCCACAGGCTGTCCATGTTTGTTGAGTGAACTAGTTGGCTGCTAGTCAGTAGTATAGACAGGACAGATGTCTTGTTTTAGTGCCGATACTTTGTTTTGTACCTTTGGTTATATTGTAACTTAGGGCTTTGAGACCATTTTTCAAAACACCTTCACTTCCTTGTATATGAGCCAGGGACTTTCCAGCTCACAAGTGCACCTCAAGGATGTGAGGCCTGTTGCTTCTTGGTCACCTTGAACCAAAATATGGCTAGGAGTCAAGTGTATCCATCACATTCTTCCATTGCTGCAGAATAAACCTAATATCCAAGTATACTATATTTATGCTCTTGTAACATAAGAATACAAGTAAAATCAATATTTCTGCCATTTTTTTATACAAAGCATTGTAACAGGGTATGGGACACTGAACTTATCCAGAATCATTGGTGCCAAATACCCAAATTATATTGTGCAAACCAGCAGGAAGTCTTATCATGCAAAACAGCAGGAAGTAGGAACAACACCCTTATTTCGCAAAACAAATGTAACGGATGAGGTATAATGAATGGTCAAATCAACTGAGTCACACCTGGCATGTGTCAAAAGGTCTCATAGCCTGATGTTTCTTCAGGAAAGCAAGCAAGATTCCCATGCATCTGTACCAAATTCCCTACCCATGCTGACTCACTTGGCCTCAGCAGCCCTCCAGAACTAACAATGCTTGCTAAGGACCAATCAATACACAATAGTGGACTTAGTCCCACCTCAACAAGAGTATAAATCAAGCATTTAGAATCCTCCATTTTGAGAATGAGAATTTGCCTCCAACATATTGGACAAATTGACAGGTTTGCTCTCTTCTCTCTTCCCCAAGCGGTGATGCCTCCTTGGTAAGGATTGCACTCTCAACTGTGTCAAGTAACCCCAGGGAATTTTATTTAGGTTACATCCACATTATAGTTAATAGCCTAATTATATTATTGCAGTTAGTGCATATATTAACAGCAATTCTGAATTTGTTGTACCTGTCACTTCAATAAATTATCTATCTTTTCAACTTTGCAAATCTGTTTCAGTGGAAGTTCTTGAGAGGACTCTGACAGTCAAACATTGGCTCTGACAATTGGCTACACACAATCCTTTAGGCATGAACCACTGACTAAGTTCAGGAATAAGACTGGATCTAGCTACACCTAGACTCCTTTCTGAGAAGAAGTTTAGAAAGCAAGGTGATCCATTCTGAACCTCAGCACTCAATGGAAGGACCTCCCCAGCCATATGTCAGACTCATACTCTTAATACAACACAGGTAACATGCCTTTGCACAAGACAAAACTAGACAGCAGATAAAGCAAAGTGTGAGTTCTGCAAAGTAAGTTTGATCAATTACACTTTTTGGCCATATTCTATTATTTTGAATATATTGTTTTGTTTGAATAACCTATCTTGGCATGAGTGGCCAGGCTCACTGGAATTCCAGGCTGCATACTGTGAACTGAACTTGACCTGGTTGCTTAGTTACTGTGGGCCTTGAAGACCAGTACCAAGAGATAAGGGGATGGCTGTCAGCAGAGGCTGCAACTCCTCTAGATAAGAACATAAGAGAAAAAACAAACAGACCACACCAAAACTGGAAGACAAAGACAATTCCATTAAAAAAAAAAAAAAAACACAACACACCCAGACCCAGAATTACCATTGGACCAAAAGGTGCATATATAGTGCATGAAGGACATATGAAGAAAGGGTGCACAGATTGTGAGGGTTTAAAAGCCCAAGCCCCTTTTGCCTCAGGGTCCCTCATCTTGAGAGGCAACCAATATGGACTGTTTCTGTGTTGTATTTACCTTTTTTTTTTTTTAATTTTATATTTTCTTTAAATTGCTTCAAGCACAGATGTCTGAGACTATGCCATGGGAAACCTAGGGTCAGAAATATTTCTTTAACATGTGGAAGTCTGTGGGTGGTCCCAAGTCATAAGACTTTTCTAAAATGAGGTTGGCTGAATCCACTCTAAAGTATTACAGGAGTAGCCTTTTTCCATTCTGTTTTTGTTGGTTGGTTGTTTTTTTTTGAGTGTGTGGTTAGTTTTTGGTAAGCTACATTTACTTTTTCTTTTTTCACACACCAAAAGGGAAGATACTTGAAACAAATTCTTAACAGTTTGGCTATTGCATAACTATGTAGTTGACAGGAAGTTTCTCCTGATTTAAGCTCAAATAGATTAGACTAGCTCTTACAGATCTCATAGATGACTAAGCAGCCAAGAGCATATCTTCTGACCTTCATCCTCAAATATCCAGCTTTCTTCCCTTGACATATTCTTCTCTTGTTTCCTACCTGGTGTAGGACACACAAGAGTGTTGGCAAACACATCCCAATTACTTTTCCTACAGCAGCTATGAATTAAACATCTCATGGAAGCTGTTTCCACTAGCTTTTATTTTGCTTTAAAGAGAACATCCCAGAAACTAGACAATGCTTTAAAATGTTCATATTCACATCTGGCACAGAATACATACTTTCATATAGCATGAATAGGCAAGACCATCCATCTCTCCCTGTCTTAGCTGGTATGTTATTTGCTCAGCAGCATTACAAGTTTGGTGCCAACTTAATAGAAATAAATTTATCTGGAAGTCAAGAAAAGTTGCTAAATTTATGTATACTGTGATCAGGTTACAAAAGACACCTATCATTAACCAGTTAACATGAGATAAATGCTTTCTGACCACCTGCAAAATGAGGGAATATTTTTCAAGTTTTAGATCCTTCTGCATAACAAGAAGGAGACAGAAGATTAAGTAACACGTTGTTTAGAAGCAGAGTGCTTAGTTTATATTTAACTAATAATCAATAGATGTATTGTAAGTAATAAACAATTATAACTAACAAATTATTTCTTAGTATAGATGTACATCAAAATTTTCAAAATTGTAATGCATTTGTAATAATTATGTGAATATAAGCAACCTAAGAGCACCCAGTCTTTGGAGCACTTATGGAGGATGATCTCCAGTGTTCCCCAGCGCTGATAAAATAAAGAATGCTACTTAACAGTATAATTGACTCTGCTGTTAAGTTTTCCTCCCTTTCAGAAGTAGGATTGATACTTACACAATTCCTCTCAATTACATAACTAACTTGATTTTGAAGAGAAGGACGAGATAGCCAGGCTAGCAGTCTCAAGGAGTTAAGCTTAAGCTAAGGAAATGCTCTTGTGGCAAAGCAGAAGACAGGGGAATAGAGACAAGTGCAGCAGTTCCTCATGGATGCCTGGATGTCATCCTCAGACTAGCACTGAAATTAAAGAGCAAGCACTGAAGTTAAAAAGCTTATTTCTCTCCTTCACATGCACATCCAGGATCCATGGCTTGGTGAGCCAACAGAATTTGCCAGTGATTACCCTGCAAGCACTTATGAACTCCAGAGTGTTTGGTGAAAGTTCGGCTTATTTTAATTTTAAATAACAGAACTTTATTTGCAGGAATCTTCAAGTTTTGTCATCTTTGACAGTCTACAAATGAAGTACAAAGTACAGAATAAATGTTTTGTTACAATATTTTGGTTGCAGGTGATTTATTTCAATCAATATCAGGTCCTCAGGTTGTTCTTAGACATGCTTTTCCATCTTGCTCTACAATTACAGGTCTTAAAAAGATCTGGATTGCTCCAATTACTCTCCACTTCCTTCACATGAAGGTGTGCCCTTCAAGTTTTAGCTCATTTGAGAACAAAGACTAATTTGAGAGTGCAAACTATTCAATCATCTAACTTTCACTTACATAGGTCCTAGCAATAGCCTATGTCCTCTCCCAGGGGATGTTTATTTTCCATACAATGTAAGCAACATTCCATTGCTTGTGTTTGAGGTGTGATTGCACCCAGATGATCTGCATTCATGTCATGAATAGTTTCTTAACTGCTACCTCTTGTCATTCACAAACATCCAAGCAGCAGGCACATTCTTGTTCAGCTTAAGCCAGACTGCTTCAGAAAACCATAAGACATGTTGTGATTCCACTGGAAAGATCAGGAAGCACCTAGGCATGCCTAGACCACAGTTCAGCAAACAAAACTTGGTTTATGGCTCAGCACCAAGAGCTGGTGTCCACCAGCTGGGCCCACAACCCAAGCCACTTCCTATAGCCAGGGAGAAGAGTGTCCTGTGGAGCAGCCCCTCTTGTGCTCTCATGGTGACAAACATTGTAGCCCCAGCATTTCCATCACCACACAGAGGGAAGAAGATACAGGTCAGCCAGCTCCAAACCCTCATCTGACATCATGAAATTTCTAATGTTCATAGATATTCATCTTTCCATGTCAGTCCTTCTCCCCTTCATCCCACTTATGCCATTTTGCTTCAAATTTGTTCTCCTTTCACATTACAGGTAATCACTTTAAGCTCAGTGGTAAAGCCTCATTTCCTACACTCTTGTTATAACTCATCAGTGGTTGTACAGATCAACCCCAAACATACAGGTTCAAATAAAATCTAAATATCTACAATGCAGAGCACATTGAGATGATAGTTGTCTTCTCACCACATTTTCCAATATACTGCCCATTGTTAGACAAAACAATCAATGGGATTGTGAATTAGTGGGTGCTCATTGAAATTATGGTAATTAATTATTCCTACCTAGACAAAGCAATTGAGCACTTCTAGCTATTTTGTGTGAATGAACCTAACACAGGTGTTCAAGGGAGGCAGCACATTTGAAGTGAGGGCTACAGCATGAGAGGTCAGACATGTAAAATAACAGGAAGCAAGAACAACTGGAAAATGTCTGTTAAAGATGCACAAGGGTGATAAATGTTGATTGGACATTATAATGAAATTATGCAAAACACAGCATGCATGCAGGACTATTGGGATGAGCACAACACTGCAGAAAGGAGTCCAAGTGCAGCACATCTCCCAAGTAGCACAGGGAAAAATGAGTGAAAAGGAAACAAGAGAGAAAAGTTACTCTAGGAGCCTCAGCTCTACCTCTGAAACACTTTGCCACAGTGACACATCTTGCTGCCTCAGGATGGCTGATCAGCTTCAGCCCCAGCAAAGCCTTCACTTACCCTGCTTGAACCTTCTCCAGGCCAGCTTCAGCTCTTTGGCTCCCTGAGCTGTTGTTGCCCTAACTTCACACCTGAATTCTTAGTACTGTAAGCAATCCAGGGTTAAGCAACTCAATATTTCCTTTCTTATTGTTTGCTATTTACTAGTCAGTGATGTTGGCATAAATCCATTCTCATAAAGCTGCTTTAAGTAAACCTGCAAAGCAAGCATGGATTGTGCCCTTAGGGTAAGGAAAGCTTACAGGCACTTATGGCTTAAAATTCACAATACTAAACAAAGAGAACTTTCAAACTGCAGGCTTCTATGAAAGTTTAAAACTTGCAGAAACTCAAACTTGAGTCCCAGTGGCTTTATACGGGGGTTGCAAACCAAATGTTATTTACTCAATTCGATTGCAAATTCTTGCCAGCATATTGAGTGAGTCTCTGCAGTGAAATCTTCTAGCCAGCCCTGTGCAGCAGCTTGTCAAAATGCAAGCCCCTCCCTTACAGCCGTAGTCCTCTAGTAGAGCATCTCAGATACTTGCTAATCAGCAAATTGCTTATACTTATTCTTCCTGATTCTGAGCTCCTGCCTTCAGGTGTTCAAAGCTGCCTCCAACATAGATCTTGGCAGTCTTGTGCAGAACCACCTTTTTAGCTAACACATCTTGCTTCACCATCTTTCATCTTCCAGGAGCCTTCTGCCATTTATGAATACCTATCAACTTCTTAAAGGCTTATTCCATTTACAGTTTGCAGCTGAGCATTTTCTTGGGATGCAGATAGCCTATAACTGTGCTACTCAAGAGTAGAGAGATTCCTCAGTAACAGTGACTAGTCATTCAAACCAGCTTCCACACTAATCAAAGACACACACAACACAGCCTGCCTTCAACACTTACCTTTCACCTCAAAATCCATATCAACACACTTCCCTTCTCCACATTTCCTCTCTGTACAAACTAATGGGATCCTCATACACTCACTGACATAGTTCTGCCTACTCTTTGTAGGACTATTTCTTAAACTCCTAAAGAACAGAAACATTGTTTTTACTTCACCCACTGCAGAATTCATTATACCCCAGCAGTGCTCGTGGTCTCCTACATAAATACCACCTCAGCTCCAGCTCTCGAAGGAGGGCTGTACAAACTATCTTCTCTTTACCTGCCCAATATCTGTGATTTGGGTCCATCAACACTCAAATCAGGAGATTAGTGTATTAACCACGGAATGGTTAGGGCTGGAAGGGACCTCTGGAAATCATCAAGTCCAACCCACCTGCTAAAGCAGATTCATCTAGAGTAGTATTAATATCTTACAGTCATCCTTTGAAGGGACAAAAGCAGGTCTGCTTTCTTACTGACATCCATCAAGTCCAGTTTCAAGTAACAACAGAGGCCACTGATCAGACACAAACTATGTTGGCTAAGAACATGAGGTACTCTGTCCTAAGATAAATATTATGCTTGTTGGCATGGAAAGAGTATCTCATAATTCCTACAGGCTAATGAACTAGAAAGCAGGAACAGTTAGTGACTTCTAGCATCAGAGATAAGCCACATGCCATACCCTTTAACTATCAGTAATTGGGAGTCAGTGCAAGCCAGTCTAAGAGAGCTCCAAAGCAATACATCTTCAAGAATTAATTGCTTGATCAAATATGGTACACATTGCTGCCCTATTCTTAACTTATGGAAGTGTCCAGGACCTGAGATGATTATCAAATACATTCTCTAACTCTTGTAAGCTATTAATACAAGAAATAAATGCAACTGAACTCACTGTGACACATGATGGAAAGGGAAGGTGCTTTTACTTTAGAAGTTATTTCACTTCCACTCATTCTCTCATATTTCAAGCACCAAAGATATACATATCAGACTGGACTCACCAAGATCACCTGCATGTCACCTGGAGGACACAAAACAGCTACTGAATCTCCTATGCATCTCTTAGGCTCTTCTTGATTGATTATGACAGGAGATTTAGTTACTTTTGGGGTAGATCCTGTAGGAGTCAGCAGTAACTCTAGTAGGAGCAATTAATTGCTTTGGAACCTTGCTCCCTTTAATATCCTTAGGCTTTTAGTAAAGTGACTGCCCATCATGGTTTTTTTCCTATTTTGTCAGACCTATCCTGACAAAACCAGGAACATCATCAGGGCTATAGGTTATCTTCATATTGGTCTTCAAGGAAGAAAAGTAGAACAATACAGTATGCTGTGAAGTTGTTGCTATCCTCCTGCTGCCAGACTGCACACCAGGAAGCAGCAAGAACAAAGTGACCCCCCTCGTCCCCAGGAACAGGCACCCGAGAGGGATCCTACAGCCAGCAGTCTACAGCTTTCACCAGCCAGGGCCCAGGCCCACAGTACCTGAGCAAGGGAGTCAGACCAGGTCTAGAGATGGCAGCCAAGTCCAACCAAGAGTCCAGAGAATAAGACAACATCATAGTAATGATATAGGTTCCGGGTTAAGCCACTCCATAGGTTGAAGGCTGGATCAAAGGACTCCACAGATGAGCACAGAAACCACTAGAGCTGAGCTGAAGACCAGCACCCCTCCAACACACCTCAGGAAAGAAGCAAAGGCCTAGGGCTCAGCTTAAATAGAGTTCCTGAGACTGCTGTGGGGAGGAGGTCTCAGGTGAGGCTGGTCAAATCTATTAAGGCTTATTAGCTCCCTCAGGGCCCTGACACTGCAGGTCTTCTGCTAGTAAGTCATATGTGTCACTGTTTGGCCAGTGGACAGGGTCAGCCCAAAGGATGCAGAAAACAGGTCCGAAAGAGAAGCTTAGTTTTACTTTGGCTTAAAGCAGAAAAAGAAGAAGCAAGGCAATTCACCTAATCATTACTACACAAAACTAATTATAGTGATTAAAAAAGACACATCACTAATTGCCCTGACACTTCACCATCATCCAGATCTGTGCTTCAGCTGGGGAGCCCCTGTCACAGCGAAGGATCAGAGAACCTGGCAATTGGGAAATCCTGCACAGTGCATCCACTTGTACATGAGGTCTCTGTTGTCGCTGCGAGGGGGCCCTGCTTATACACAGCTTAACAAACAAATCCATATCTCAAAATGCACAGAAGTCTGCTCAGAAGTCAACTTTGGTTTGCTAAAATGATGCTGGTGGGGAGGTTCACTCAGAAGACAACTTCAGTTTGAGGCCTATAGTTTAGGCCTTTGTGTATTAGTCACGGCCTCATTGGAGTGTGGATCTTTGGATGTGATACAAGACCATGCTCCTCAGTGCTTGTCAGTTAGGGACCAACACAAGATATTCTTTTAACTCTTCCTTTCTTGCTTTTCCTGCTGCTTTCACATGCAAATGTTTCCATTCATAATCTATTAATATTCACATAAATCTTAATTGTTATACTACAAACCTCTGTTAAGAAGTCAAAGCAATAAACCTGTATGTGTGTTTAGCTTCTCTAAGTAAATGCAAAAATGGGGCATCTTCCAAAATCCCTAAGAACTGTCACTGTCACAGTGGTAATATCTATTATTCTAGTGGACTAATGCTATGTCTGTATCATTGTGTAGTGCAATAATAAAGAAGCAGGTACTTTTGGAAAGGACTTGACATGGTTAGTTTGCCCTCTTTCACTCTTTGTATCCCGTGAACTTTCCTGGAGAATACAGGGAACTATAATCAACATTTCTCTTCCTCTAAAGGGAAAAGGCTTTATTATAGTTCTTGCTTTTTGAAATCTCTTCCTAGTTGAGTGACACCCTTCTCAAAGCCCAAGTCGTTAGTGTGGATTCAGTGTATGTAATATAACGTAATCAGAATCAAAGCAGCTTTGCCGGACCAGAAAGAATGTGGAGCTAGGAAGATATTAGAAGTGATAATGGATTAAATTAGGACACTGATACTAAGAAATCAATTGTAAGCTCATGGGAAGTAATAAGGCCTAGGATGACCTGTTTGTAGTTTATATTGCAAAAGTAAAACTAAGCTGCCTACTCCCACTAGTTCTTCAAGCACCGTCTTATGTCTTACAATGATGTTTCTAAGGATGGTGACAATTGCCTTATTGATTCATCAGGCCAACACAGCTGCAGCCATATGATTTGCATTGACAAGAACTGTGATGAACTATCTATGGAAGCATCATAAATGTTATTTTTAGTGTGGAATTATGCAGTGAGACCACTCTGCTTGACCTCAAAGAACATAATTGAACATGTTAAACTGGCTGTATCACTCTGAAGTGTGGGAGCAGCAGGACACACGGCTCCAGCCACCTGGATGATCAAGGAAGACTAATGCTAACATGATTAAATCACGGCAATCAGTTAAGTACAAAACGGTCTTGGATAGGTTACACAGGATGCCTGCAATGTGTGCATGGGAGAGTGCAGAGGTTGGACTGGAAAACCACCCAAAGCATGTGTGAGAAAGAATTTGACTAAAAACAGTCAGAAGAGGAGCACGTTGTGCCAAAAATAACACCTTTGACAAAAACATCCTGTTTGACCTCTTGGTCCAGACCCATATCTGTAAGATATAAATTAAGAAAGAGTTGATTAAAGGGAGCTCTGGTCTCTCTGGTTTTGGCTGACAAGAACTCTGTGTGTGTGTGTGAATCTGTGCATGTCACTCTCCATCACTGCACTGAAGAGCCCAGGTTGAAGAACTAAGGGTGGTTTTATATGGGATAGTTGGAGAAAAATTTGAACTTCCATGGGAAATTAGAAATCCCTTAGTACATGTTATGGGCTAAAAGGCACTAGGTAAGAAAAATACTGTAATATGTAGATAGCGAACAGTCACAAGATATGCAGTATGAATGGAAGCCATTCTGAAGGTTTCAAGCTGAGTATGACAGATGAATAAAATATAATCTGCAATGTAATAAAAGTCTGCCGGTTGTAAATAAATAATCATTTGAAAATTACTTTGGGATATCTAAAAGCATCTTCTTTGCTACAAGGCTATTTAGCCAGACAACCTTATCTGTGTATCTTCTTCCAAGACAGAAAAATATTTCATCCTTTACAATGAGGTATTCAAGGCACCCTGTATACCAAATACATTAACAATGTCTGAAAACAGCAGTTTCCCACACAGAGGTATCTATATGGGTCTGTCATTATGTCTGTCATTCTGAAGCTCTGCAGCTGTGCTGGAGTGGCTACAGCTCACCTCTTAAGACTCCTCACTTGCTTATCAGGCTCAGAAGGGGGAACTAAGATTGTAGCTGTTTTCAAGCATCCAGTTCACAACTAGAATCTTGCTATCTTTCTCGCTCTCACAGTCCTATTCTACTTGCTGGATCCCCTGGCTAAAGATCTGCAACATAAGGTAGAACATCTGCATTAGAAACCATAGCTGTTTCCTTCCTGCACCTCCTTTCCATGGAAGGATCAACAGGAACCAGGCACTTGAAGATGGGATGAGAAAACTAAGGAAAATGTTGTGTGTTCCTAATAACTACTGGGAAACAGAGACGCAGCTGGTGCTTCCATAGGGTTAAAAGCAGCATTGCCTCTTAAAAATATGGTCATAAGACAGCGAGAAATGAGTCATGGGATTTTTAGTAAGGAACTCCTGCATGTAGAATGGGAAGGCTGCCAGGCAACTCGCAGACAGCATGTTCAGTTCTTGCTAGAGAACCCCTCAGTGCCTAAAGAACAGCAGCACCCGTGTTCATGGATACATGCACAACACCATAAGTGCTGTGGTAAATCCTATCCTCATATGAAACAGTGAGTTGTGAGTGAGGATAGATATGGTTGGGTTTGGGAGCCTTTCAAAATTTTGTTTATCAAATTAAAATTGCTTAACATTTCTAAACTCAAAATGGCCTTTTTTATGGTTAAAGCAGTCTCTCTTCCTTTTCTGCTTCTTCTTATGTCTTAGACAAGAGAGATGTAGTAGCTTTGTGCACAGCACCATTTGTTTTGAGAAAAGAACAACAAAGGGAATTTTCAATTGTTTATCTCCTTTTTTCACATTTCGGTGACCTCCCAGCTCCTTAAGAACTAAACAGAGCTCTGAAGTGCTAGTGAAGTAAGATTTATGATTACTCACTTCAACGTAGGTCCATCTGGTGTCATAACCTGAAGGGAATCAAAAACAGTAATTAAACCAAATAGATCAGCATGATGGTAATACTGCTATAATTAGACAAATAGTAATCACAAGTATAATGCAAAAACATTGTATATATATATAGAGTGTTTCAAAAGGATGGACCCAATTTCAAAGCAGTAGCAATCTCAAATTGGGTCCATCTTTTTGAAACACCCTGTATATATAACCTTAACAAACCATTGATTTGTAGGAAAAAAAATCAATGAATCTTGGACAAGAATGTGTACACAACCTATTAACTGACCCTAAAACAAGAATGTATGCTATGCATAAGTAGCACGCACAATGATTGTCAAGATGCCACATCTGGAAAACACTGTTTATGTTATCAGAAAATGATATCCTAAAGGACATCTAAGAAAAAAAGTAACTGCTTGTTGGAAAATCAGCCAACCATCGTACAAGAGTTACATGAATTTTGAACAAGAATTGCGTAACAACTGATGGAAACAGCATGATCTTCATATTGTGCACAAGGCTACAAAAAAATGAGCTAGTTATGTGAGTGCCATTGTTTCAGAGCCAGCTATGCAGAATGAATTGCTGTCACTCTTTAATACTTTGTTTCCGAGAATTATCTTGCTATAATTAAAGAAAACAAATTACAAATGTTTGTGTAGGATCTAGTATCCAGTTCTTGAAGCCCTGTTGCAATGTGGGTACAACACTGGATTGTGATACATCAGGACTGTGGTATAGCTTCACAATGGATGAAAATGTTCTCTTACAGATAGAGTTCTGATGTCTTCAGTTTTATCTAAGAAAGTCTTCCAGATTTGTTACCTCTATCTTAAAAAATGAAATCTAGCAATGATTTTGGAAAAAAGGTTTTAATCAAATAAAGTTGATCTTACAAAATCTAGAGAAAAATCTCTGTGATTAGTGGAGCAGGGAAGCCTGGTAATTGTTTATAGGTCTGTCAAACAAAATATCGAGTTCCTATTTCTCAGGAGGAGGAAAGGAACACCAAACAACATGACTGACAAGTTTAATTAATTCAGCAGACAAAGAGATGGACAAGCTGTGCTAAGGAAAATTTCTCATTCTCACTGTCATGTGCAGAACCACAAACACACATCCCTTCACCTGAGATCAGTCCCACTCACCACGCCAATGGGATGGTGCAGTTGAGCCCAGGGGAACCTGCCACTCACTCTGTCTGACCTGGCTCAGTGTCAGGCTCTTGGGCAGCAACGTGGCTCCAGCATGTCAGAGTTCCACCTCTCACCCTCTGCCTGTATTCAGTGTCAGACATCCGCCCAAGGACCTCTGCTAAGGCTCTTTTGTACCTAGATGTCAGCACAGGCTGCTAGTCAAACCAGTTCATGATGCTATTGCAATATACCTTTCTGGAAGTTTCAAGCATTGTTCAGTAGGAGGAAATGTAAAGGCAGCAGGAGGTCACAGGCTCATGGTTATAGGAAACTTTGCACTGAGATGGTACATAAAGCAAATTGTCAACCCAGCACAATTATACAGAGAGTCTTTGTATTGAGACAATAACTGAGTCACTGATTTAGCATAAATTAATTACTGATTTAGCAAAAATATATTCAGCATTTGCCAAGTTATATGGTAAATAATGTAACAGTTAATTTAGCTGCATAGGAAAGGCAGTGCTGGATACAAAGAGACTGGCCATCTCTGGATCGGACTCATAGATGGTGATCCACCAGAAAACATCAGTCTGAGTAAAATAAGAAAATAAAGATCGCAGGTCACAGAAACTAAAGGGGATAAAAGGTCATTTCACCAACTATGCAGTCAGAGCAGCAGCAGCAGATCGGTATGGAAGACCCCAGTATCTTCGGACCAACTGCTATGGAAGAAAATGTTGTCCTCTAGAGCACTTCAATGTGTGAGACAGGACACTGGGAACCCTTTTGGGAAGCCTTTGACATGCTTGAGGGTGCCTGTTGCTGTTGGGAGTAGATAGCTACAGGAGGCCTTGACTTCTACCTAAGTCTAGCACATCTAAAGATCTCTGTCAGCTGTCCTTGACCAAAGGGCCCTTGGAGATTTTTTCCAGCTGACACCGATTTGGGAGGGTCTGGCACCCTTTCAGCCTATATAAGAGCTGGGCTTAAAGCATAGGTCTTGAGTGTAGTTGGTGTAGGGTAGGTTAGTGTGTGCTGTGCACTGTGCTCAGGTGTTCTTGGACAAAGCTTCACTTGTAATGTTAGAGGTCTCAGCCCAGACAGGGCTTCAGAAAGAGGGTGCTGGTCTGGAGCAGGGGGACATTCCCTTTTAGCCTGATGGGAGGTATATAATTTTTGAGATGTTTTGTTAAGTAAAAGAGCTGTAGAAGGAAGGCAGCATACTGAATCATTGGAGACTGTGAAAGAGACTGACTTGATCTTCTCTGAGATCTTACAGCTTCAAGAAACCACAGAGGTATGTACTGAAGGAGGGGCATGATGAGTGTATCTGTCAGGGAAGTAGAGACTCTCTGGATGATGGAAGCTGGTGGCTCCTGGTACTAGGAGGAATGTTCTTGCTCTGCCTGAAGATTTATAACTGCAAAATATATTAAGTGTTACTGCTGGGGAAAAGGGGCTCGGAGCTCTGTCAAATGAAATATCTGAGCTGGCTGAGCCTGAGCCACACAGAAGCACCAGAAGAAAGCACTGAGGGAGAGTAGATGTTGAGCTCTCAGCTGTAGGGAACAGGCCTGTCTGCTGCCCCGTTGTCTGGGGGGCTATGCTGCAGCATAGCTCCAGCATCTCTGATTTATGGAGAACCTGCAGAGGCTTTCCTGGTTATTGTTCCCTGTTGTTTTTCCACACAGGTATCAATGATATTGCTAAGGGAGACTTAGCAAGTATCAGATATCATACACATATCTCTGGAGTGGTGACCAAGGGCATAAGGTCCCATGTGGTGTCTCCTCAGCTCTTCTTGTCAACAATAATGCAGCTCAGTTTCTGTGCATATTGCATGCTCTGAGGACTGAATGCTCCTTGGAAGATCTGAGACCCCTTGGACTAAGAGTATGGTGAACCTGGTAAGAAGAGCTTTAAACTAGGAATGATGGGGAAAGGGAGGATGAAAATCAAGTGAGGAAGTGATAGGTCAGGTTATTGAGCAAAGGGTGTGGGCTCATGTGTATAGAGGGGGCTTTATCATCAACTAAATAGGGTTGAAGTGGGATCACACAAGTACATGCATACAAATGAGTGCCTTCAGGACAGCATTGTAGGGAATGTTCTCATGTCCTTTCTGGGAAGCCAGTGTGATTTGGTGCCTCTCTGAAGTGTCTGTGCAACAATGCACATACCATGGGGAACAAACAGGAACAATGAGAGAATTGTGCAGTTGTGGGACTACAATATCATTGGGATCATGGAGACATAATGGCATAGGTCGTATGATTGGAGTACTATGATAGATGGATACAGGATTTTGGTAAGAACAGGTCAGGAAGGTGAGGAGGGGAATCATAGAATCATTTTGTTTGGGAGAGACCCTCAGGATCATCGAGTCCAACCATAACCTAACTTTGGCACTAAACCATGTCCCTAAGAACTTCATCTAAATGCCTTTTAAACAACTTCAGGGATGGTGACTCCACCACTTTCCTGGGCAGCCTGTTCCAATGCCTGACAACCCTTTCCATTAAGAATTTTTTCCTAATATTCAATCTAAACCTTCCCTGGGACAACTTGAGACTGTTTCCTCTTGTCCTATCACTTGCTACTTGGGAGAAGAGACCAATACTCTCTATGCTACAACCTCCTTTCAGGTAGTTGCAGACAGTGATAAGGTCTCCCCTCAGCCTCCTTTTCTCCAGGCTAAACAGCCCCAGTTCCCTCAGCTGCTCCTCATCAGACTTGTGCTCCAGACCCCTCACCAGCTTTGTTGCCCTCCTCTGCACTCTCTCTAGTATTTCAATGTCCTTCTTATGATGAGGGGCCCAAAATTGAACACAGGATTCAAGGTGGGGCCTCACCAGTGCTGAGTACAGTGGCACAATTGCTTTCCTAGTCCTGCTGGCCATGCTATTCCTGATACAAGCCAGGATGCTGTTGGCCTTTTTGGCCACCTGGGCACACTGCTGGCTCATATTCAGCTGTCTGTCAATCAACACCCCCAGATCCCTCTCTGCCAGGCAGCTTTCCAGCAGTTTCTTTTTATGTGAGAGAGCAGTGGGATTGCAAGGAGCCCTGCCGAGGGCCAGACAATGAGAAAGACAAGAGTTTGTGGCTCAGGATTAATGGGTAGGCCAACATGGGCCATGTGGTCCATGTCTGTGAAAGATGACCTCTTCAGGATGGAGTTCTAGATGGAGCCTTCCTTGATCAACTAGAGGGCTCACATTTGGAGACACTGGTCTTAATGGGGGACTTCAGCCATCCCGGTGTCTGTTGCAAGACACAAGCAATCTAGCAGACTTGCAAGTGCTTTGACAACTTCTTAGCACAGGAGATTGAGGAGCTGATGAGGGGAGATGTTCCATGGGTAGTGATCCTTACAAGCTAGAGTCTCAATCAGGGATGTGAAGGTTGGGGTAGCTTTGACATGGAGCTCAGGATTATGAACAGAGAAAAGGTGGCAAAAATCAAGATCATAGTCCTGGACTTCAAGAGGCCAGACTTTACCATGTTCAGGGACCTACTTAGATGAATCCATTCAATATGATCCTGAAAAGAACAGAAGTTCAGGAGAGCTGGTATGGATGGTGGTTTTCATTGCTTGGTTTGTTGGGTTTTTTTGTTTGTTTTTTAGTGGTGTGTTTGTTTTTGTTGTTTTTTTTTTTTCCTCCAAGGAATTGCTTTCTACAGTCTCAAGAATGGTCCATCCCTGTGTGCAGGAAAACCTGCAAAGGTGGCAGAAGTGCCTGCATGGATGAACAAGGAGATCCTGACTGAACTCAAGCATGAAAAGGAAGCAGATAAGAGATGGAAGAAAGGATGAGTGTTTCAGAAAGAACAGAGCCACTGTCCAAGTGTGCAGAGATAAGGATTAGGAAAGACACATCCATCTGGAGTTGTGAGTCAGCACAGGTAGGATGCAGGAACAACTACAAAATCACATGTGAAATGCAGAGTATATTTATTTTAATTACCTTGACAACAGGGGATCTCTGAAGCAGCACCCAGGCAGAGGCACAAAAGCTGAGCTTGGTCCAGGAGGGAGGATCGCTGAGCCTCCTGTTTTTAACTGTTCGCCAAGGATTCATGCAGGCACAGTTTATCACTGTGCTTTTATCTTCCCTGTAGCAGAGCAGGAATTTCAAGCATGTCTGATGGGGCCCTTCCAAGTCTATCATAGGCCAATGTTATCTAAACACAGATGTTCTACTTGTCAAACATACAAGGATAAACAAAAACTAGTATGATACATGTATTCTTCTACACCCTAGCTGCAGGTAATTTGAGCGTGTTTATAATCCTCCTCACCAGTTTATTTCCCTGCATTCTGCCCCCTCATTCAAGGGACTACTTCCACTGGGGCTGGCAAAGCTGGAAATGTATGCTTGGGCTTGAGGGACATGGGGTAGGTTAGTTTAAAGAGGTAATAAACACATACACACACACAAAAAAAAAAGGGATAAATGCATCCCTGCAATAATGCCTTGGAGTAAGTGTCCCATCCACCCTGTCAGGGAATTAAACCACTCTACTAGACAGGCATTACCAATACATTATTTTATTTGATGCTTTAAGTCCTGGAGATGTTGAATGTTGTCCTCTATGCTTGCTGATTCGTCAGTTATGTTGAAATAACACTTTCAAAATTGGAGCAGCATTTATGGTGTTGAAGAGCGAGATATTCCAGCACCAGGTGTTTTTGTAATGTTCTTTGGGATGCAGATGTTAACTCCAAATTCAAGGCAGCAATTGCCTTTGTCTGATTTAAACCTTGTGCTAGAGCACATGTCAAGTGCTCTATATTTGCTATCAAATACGTTACCAAGACACGTGCTTGTTGTGCAAGACTACAAAGCATGAGCCAACCTGTGATAAGGGAGGAAAACAGAAGTGTCATCCCCTTCCAGTAAAACACATGCTGTTGCTCCAGGTCCTTTAGCTAATATTACTTTGTGTTTGATAACCTGATGTAGGGTAATTGTCTGTCTACACAGATTGAAGAGCTATGGCTTGCACTTTTTCAGATTGCAAACTCAACATCTGATTGAAATTCAACACCAGTAATGCTGTTTCAGTGCTATCTCCTCTAGATATGGTGCAAGTATTCATCAAAGATATCAGATTTGAGTTCTTGCATTTCAGGTATCACCAGAGGATGTAAAATAAGAGAAGCTGGGGTATAGAAACATACAGCATTCTCAGGGGTTATTATGTGAATCTTTGTGTCTAGGCTAATAGGTCTCAGTTCTACCACACAATCTGTTGGTGTAAACAATTCAGTTTTCCCTGTAGTTAATATTTTGGGAGAGACACCATCTGGAAGAATTTAAATCTTCATCATGTTTTGTAATGGAGGTGTTGTAAGATGATCATAGGGTGTTTGATTACAAATATTCTGGCAGTTTAACAAAAAACTGCTTTAGTAAGATGTGGACTCCATTGTTGTAAAGTTTTAGTGCTGTTTTTTTAAGTGCTGGAAAGTTTTAGTTAACTTTTCAACACCCCATTCATTTTTTCACTCAAGCCATTAGCTTGGGGATGGTAGGCAATGTAAAATATCCAAACTATCCCTAGCCTTTGAGCTCAATCTTGGACATTTCGTATTTCAACTCTTTGTCCTACCAACACATCAATACACAAAATACATTCTTTAATTATGGCAATTAACACCATCATGGTAAATGGAGTAGCATTTCCCATTGTTAAGGTAATCTTAGCTTGGAGGGCAGGTGTTGGATTTCCCCCTAATCTGCAGATCTGTGATGTAGCTTCTTTATTATATAATATTACTCTGCAATACAGTAACTTCACCTCCGGTATCCACCAGAGCTAACACATGTAAAATCTCCCAGAACACCACTTTATAGTTAAAGGAACACAATGGTGTTGGTCCCCCTCACAGTAAGAGGCTACAGTGGCAACAATTTTGGGGGGACCTGCCAAACCTTCATTTCTACAGTCTTGGTATTTTCTAGTTAGTGCCTTGCCTTGAGGTGGCAGGTGGGACTGAGGGTATTTAACGGTTCCTTTGAATAGGAGGTAACTTTTGCAATTGATAAAACATTTCTCATGTTTGGATCCCATTTATTTCTGCTTGAGGGATCCTGGCTCATATAAAATCATTCCAAATTTGTTTCCTCATGGCCTGTAATGTAACTCCTTTTGGTTTTGCTGGCTTTCCTTTATCTACCACCAGCACAGATGGTCCTGAAGTTCCAGCCCAAATTTCCCTCGAGGTATTTTCTAGGTCATATACATCACTAGTAGCATTTGAACTACTGGTTCTGTCAAATGTGGGGAGTTTCACATACCACTGGTATTCCTTACTCTCCAACTGGTCAAGCTATTGTAGAGAGGGCTAATCAGACTATAAAAAGATATTTGCAACAATTTCAAGACGTTAAAGATATACAAGAAAAAGTTTCTAAGACTTTGTTTGTGATGAACCATCCTTGTATATTTGGGGACTCTAAGGCAGTGCCTGCTAAGTGTCACTCTGGGGTCCCTGACACTAGTAAATCACAGGGCATGAAAGTTTATTATTGAGACTTGTCAACAGGGAAATGGGAAGGGCCTGCTGAAGTACAATTTATTGGCAAAGGTTATATGAGTGTTCTTACACCCTCAGGCCCGCAGTGGATTCTGGCTAGATGGACTAAAGCAGTTCTGGACAGTCGATCGCCAAGGACATCTGAGGGTGAAGAGTCTGCATAGTGTATTCCTCAGAGACTGATATTAGAATTTTCTTAAAATGTGGCAACTTCTAATCGTAACGTTAAATTTTTATACAGCTACTGGGTTTGTAAGTAAGTCATTGTTCGACCCTCGGGAAAATGTTTGAGTTACCCTTGGAAGAGCTGCAAATACAATGACCTTTTGTGCTAGTTTATCCACCCTAAGTGCGCCCTTTGTCACGTGTCTTATCGGGGTGCCGCTAAATGATTCCAATTGGAAAATGTTAAACCAGACACTCAGAGATAGTAAAAAACAATGGAGTGACATGAAAGGGAATGGGGGATGATATCTGGCGTTTGCACAGAACATGAGTGGTTGCTTTGACAAATATGATAGCTGGGATGACCGTCCCCCTATTGGCCCAGAACCTCGGGAGATTGAACTTGTAGATTCCCTAAACGCTTCTTATTGTGTCTTTATTAATGCTTCTATGCATCCCTGCAATGAAGGGACCCTATATCCATGTAACACCACAGTTGAAACTTATGTCTACCCCCAAGGCAATAAAACAGAGTGGAGTAACTAGTGTAATCAGACAAGATTTAACGAAACACATCCACCCCCAGGTACTCCCTGGCCAAGGAAACTACCAACTGGTCTGTTTTTTATTTGTGGTAATAGAGCATGGCCTGGAATTCCCTTTCGGCCCACCGGTGGCCCATGTACAATTGGCTGACTTAGTTTAGCTTTACCGCATCCTCACCTGAATAGGTCTAATCCGGTAAGGTGGAGAAGAGGTACGGAACAAATCCTTAGTAGCACCTGTGATGATAATGTACAACTCTGGAGTAAATGCGAAGTGATATTCGCGTCCTTCTTTACCCCAGGCGTTGCTGCCGCCCGAGCACATAGAAACTTAGAGACACTGTCCTGTTGGGTAGTAAAACAAGCTAATCTTGCTAGTAGGGTGCTTGCAGATTTAGCTGAAAGCATGAGTAATATGCAAATATGCCATGTTGCAAAATCGGATGGCCATTGATTTTTTGCTTTTAGCCCACAGCCATGGATGTGAGGACTTTGATGGTATGTGTTTTATGGATCTGGAAGATAAGTCGCAATCAATTCACAAGGAAATTAAACAGCTCATTGATCACTCGCAGAAAATCAAAGAAGATGTGGGGCTGTTTGGTCTGGAAGGGCTCACAAATTGGCTAGGACTAGAAGGATGGATCAAGAGTCTTTTGCAGAGTATGTTGATTGTTGTGATCACTGTAATCATTGGGCTTTTATGCTTAAGTTGTGCTTCATCTTGTATTAGAAAAATATTTGAGCGCACATTGGGACAGGCTCTGCTCATACAAAAAGAAAAAGGGGGAATTGTTGGGGAATGGCTTAAAGATAATGGACATGGGTCCATGGAACAATTGTATGATCAGAGTTTGTTTTGACAGAAATAAGCTAGTAGCTTGACATAGCTTAGGAGCTTAGTATAACTAGGCCCCAGCAGAAACTGCTGATCACAAAAGAAACAGCAAGGACACTGTGACCTTGATGAAGTATTGTAAACAACTTTGAGGAAGTGAAAACTGAAGAAACACAGACCTTGCATAGACAGCTAACTGCAAGTAGGAGGACCATGCAAATGTGGCCTTTAGAGCTTAAGCCAATTAGTAAATGACAAGTAGGCATAATTACTGTAATCTGTATAAATATGTGTCGTTGAAGATTATAATAAAGTGAACAATGCTGTATCACTCACATTGAGTCGCTTCGACTTGTTCCTCTGCCGCTTGCATACTGGTATAATCAAATGAAGGATTTTAGTGAAGCAGGTACTCCTCTCAAAAACTGTGTTTTCATACTTCTTATTACTGCCACCCTGTCTGGATTGGATCCTATAATCAATGCATGAACCATCCCCATCTGTTGCACTAAATCCCTCTACCATTGTACACCCATTTCTGAGGGATAACACTAATTTGACACGTTTAGCATATGCTGTTAAAAATGCTGCACACAACCATTGGCAAAGTGTAGGTGCAATAACATCTTGCCCATCAGCATCTCTATTTTGCAACTGTGTGTATCCTCATTGTATCTGATTATCACTGGCTATAGGGCTAAACAAATATTTTTCACCCATTCATAAACAGACAGATGTAGCTCCACTATACTAAGCTTGCAAAATCCATGCCAGTATGCCTTCCCCACTCTTTTGCTAACAGAGCTCTAAAAATTCCCTTAACTCTTTCAGGGTGCAAGTACACATGGCCTGTACTCCCCCATCCACTTCTTCTTGCTGCCCTTTCATTTGTAAGAGGGGTCATGCTTCTACCATCTCCCTACCTTCTAAATCTGACTCAAACTCAAGCTCAGAGTCCCAAGATTCACTCTAGATATTTCTGTTCCATTCCTTGGGATTCCACAGACATTTTGTGGTGACAACCACCATATGGTGCCTTGCAGCCCTCACAGCACTCTACTTGAGTAGTAATCACTTCTTGCACAATTGCCTTTGCATCATGTGAAGTCCTGACTTCTCTTTCCAGCTCTCTTATTTTACTCTGTAATACAACAACTTCACCATCAAAAGATCTAAGACCAGTAACTAATAATGATCTCGGTGTCCCTGCTAAACCTGTGACAAGACTCCAATGCTCATTCCACCGCAGTTCACACTGCTTGCAATGATTCTTACAACCTGGAGTTCCAGTCAGGGACATGAAGGTTGTGGCAGCCTTGAGATGAAGCTCAGGATCATGAATGGAGGAAAGAAGGCAAAAACTGGGATCATGGTCCAGGATTACAAGATGCCAGACTTTACCCTTTACCCTGTTAATGTGATCCTGAAGAGAGCAGGAGAGCTGGTGCGTTCTGGGTTTTGTTTGTTTGTTTTTTTCCCACAATCTCAAGAATGGTCTATCTCTGTGTGCAGGAAAACCTGCAGAGGTGGCAGGAGGGCCTGCATGGATGAACAAGGAGATCCTGACTGAACTCAAGCATGAAAAGGAAGCAGACAGGAGATGGAAGCAAGGACAAGTGTCCCAGAAAGAATAGAGCCACTGTCCCAGTGTGCAAGGATGGGGGTTAGGAAAGACAAATCCATCTGGAGCTGAATCCAGTGAGGGATGGGAAGGGCAACAAGAAGTGCTTCTATAAGAGAAAATGTGAGCCCACTCCTGAATGGGGCTGGGACTTGGTGAAGAAGAATACTGTGTCGCCACAGAAGGCATTATAAAGAAGAGATATTGATTTCAAGGAGAACTTAGGCAGAGCTTAACTGTAGATTTTGATTGTAGAAGTGGATATGTTATCAGTGGCTGCTAAACCTGAGCATATAACATATTAGTACATGCTGCCATTAACAATGCAACCTGTATGTAGTCTTTGTAAAAGCTTGTTCCACAGATGTGTAAAAGCATGATGTTTTCAGCAAACTTCAAGGTAGCCTCCAGAACATTCAGTATTGTACAAATAAGAGACTGAGAGCTTTGTTTCACTTGGAAGATGTGATAAACAATGAGTCCATTGTACCTCACCACAGAGGAATTCTGTACAGCAGTGCCTCTACCAGAAAGGACTGTCCAATGCCATGTCATTGTATGTTTCTCAGCATTGGAAGAGACATGTAAGACTTCTCACTGTGACTTTTGAAAACATTGATAGAGGGGACTAACGTTTGAAGGGTTAACAAAATAACAATTGTCTAAGTCAAAGCTGAACGGAACAGGATGACTTTGCAGAATCCGCAAAGATAAGGGCTCAGCTGCATCCTTGGGTAGATGAGATAAGGGAGTCTTCAGCACAGAGCGGGAGGACAATCCAGTTATAAGCAGCTCAGCAGTTTGAGCCTCAGCCAACTCAGCATGCTAGGCCAAAGGTAAAAAATGCACAACAAGGTAGACTGCAGCCTTCATCCAAAAGACCCCAGCCCACGACCACCAAGAGGCATTGCGCAGGCGCAATAGGGAGGAGACGAAGGTGAAGACTATGTAAGTTATTTCTCTGAACTTATTTTAATAGGAATGGCCTTTTTGGGGAAAGTTTATGAATATGTATAGGCATTCCTGGGATTACCATGAATATGTAACACCTTACTACATTTAACCAAGCTTGCTGCTGCTGGGGGTGTGCATGTCTGTGGTGGAGTGATCCCTCATGCGCCCAGCACTGAATAAACATACCTTCTTTATAAAGTACTTTTTCCGTGCGTCAATATCTTTCTCTCTTAAGCATCTTGTGCCTTTTTCTTGAGATCAAGCAGAACCAGAACCTCACACTGCAAAGCAGACATAGAAAAGATTGAGATCATCGATGCCTTCTTTGCCTTAGTCTTCATAGAATCATAGAATAATTTAGGTTAGAAGGGACTTTTAAAGGTCATCTAGTCCAATACCCCTGCAATGAGCAGGGACATCTTCAACTGGATCAGATTGCTATCCAGCCCAGTATGAGCTGGAGTGTTGAATAGTGAGGTAGACTGGAAACAGTCTGAACTTCTGAATTGAAAGGGTTGTGATCAGCAGCACAAAGACAAGCTGGTTACCAGTCCCTTGTCAATACTACAATCATAACACTTAACATCTTCATTAATGACCTTGATGATGGGGCAAAGTACATGCTTACAAGTTTGCAGATGATCCAAAACTGGGAATAGTGGTTGGTGTACCTGGTGATGCCTGTCTGAAAAGAGACAACTGACAGGTTGGAGAAATGAGCAGAGAAGAACCTCATGAAGTTCTGTAAAGAGAAGTGCTGTCCTGCACTAGGGGAAGAATATCCCCATGTACCAGTAAAAGCTGAGGTCAGATTTACTAAAAGCAGCTTTGCAGTGAGTCTAAGTTCAAGCACTTCCCAAACCACCACTTACAGCCTAGTGTTTTATCAGTGCAGTTTTTCACCATGTTTAGGCTGGTGTTATTGAAGTCCTTTCTGCAGCTGCCTGCAGTCACATTGATGTAAGAGCAGCACATAACTGCTCCCTGAGATAGCCTGGGTTCAGTTTGAGATACACCATGGGTGTGTGAAGCTGTTTCAGAAGCAAGTCCTTAGGTTAAACAGTTAAAGGCTGTCAGTGGGCTAGCAATTATTTCTATCCCACAAGCTGAGGAACAGCAAACATACAGCCCTAGCCTCACTGCTGCCTACTAGCTGTTACCACCTAGCTGATTGGAGTGAAGAAAAGCTGCCAAATTAATGTGTACAATGATTAAGTTACAAAAGACATATCCACTATTAACTAATCAACATGATAAATGCTTTCTAACCACCTGCAAAATGAGGGGATATTTTTCAAGTTTTAGATTGTTCTGCATGACAATGGGAGACAGAACATTAAGTAACACATTGTTTAGAAGCAGAGTGTTTAGTTTATATTTAACTAACAATTAACAGATGTATGTAAGAAACTAATTATAACTAACGTAATCAATTATTTCTTAGTATAGATATATTGTGAGTTAAAAATTTCAAAAAATTGTAATGCATATGCAATAATTATGTGGATATAAGCAATGCAAGAGCATCCAGTTGTCGGAGCATTTATGGAGGATGAACCTCTGTTCCCCAGAGCTCATTCCCCAGCACTGATAAAATAAAGAATGCTTGCTTAACAGTATAATTGTCTCTGCTGTTAAGTTTGTTTCTTTTTTTCAGGAAAAGCAAATGTGGTAAACTGAACCTTGTGAAAAACCGCAAGAGAATTTGTTGCTTGTCAGCCAGGGGTGTCTGCTGGTTAGGATCATCATGCAGGCACACAGAATTTGCCTGCACTACACAGCCTGCTGCAGCTTTGACATGTCTCTGGATACCAGCAAAGGGATCTCAAGGGAGGCCTGCTAGCACTCCCTGCGCAACCCAGCACCTCCCAATGGCATGGGGGTTTCTGCTTTCTCAATGCTAAAATAAATGTATTTTAAATGTGTTTATTAGCAAACATGTTTTGTTGAAAAAAATGTTTTCCTAAATTACCAAGAATCCCACGAATGATTTTGATGTAATACAGTAAAAAGCCACAGCCTCCACACGTGCTCTATGGAACTTCTTCTTCCTGTCACCTTCTTCACAAGTACCATATTTCCTCTTGTACACGGCCATGTAATGTCCTTTCAAGGAATTAGCCCTCCGAGCCACCAGCCACTTGGGAAAATTGTCTCTATCCTGTGTTTCCTTAGGGACAAATACCCTTCCATGGTGGCTGAGGCCAGCCTGCTCCTGCAGCCTCCCTGCTGCTTGGGCTCCTCAAGGGACATCTACCTCGTTTGTGCCATCAAGGGCACAATGAGCTAAAACAAAGCTCATTCTGCTGGCTTCGTGTGCCTCCTGCTTTTCTTATAAAATCCACAACTGTGCTGACTGAATAGAATTACAAAGGTAAGCACTTACTAATGTGCAGAAGTGTCCCAGCCAAACTGGGCAGATCTGAGCGATTTTTCTTTAGGGGTTTTATAGCTAACACTATAAGGGTATGTTATGAATCATCCGATCATCTACTACTAATGCTAATGCATATTTCTAGTTACCCAGTCATTAAAAAGTATATTTTTTAGGTGTTGCAGCATCACCATTTATCAGCATTCTTGTGGTTTATCTGTTAATCCAGATGTTTCAGTCGTTGACTTCCGTGAAGTTATCAGGCACTGTGAGCAACCCATGTTTCTCTTAGATACAGATCCTTCAGTTAATGTTGCGAGAATAGAGGTTTCCTTATCTTAGTTGATCACTTGTTCTTTTTGGTACTGGTAGGTGATTGGTCTTACGTCTGAAGATAATGATGCAGCAATTATACACTAATAATGTTGTTAGTTCCCAAGGACTGTGTGGTCTTGATTTATATCACACTAACCAGGCAGAAATATAAAAATACAGAAAAAAAAAAAGGGGGCTTGGGGGGACAGTGAGAGAAAATGAACTGCAGGTAGAAAAATGTGGCAGACAGCAGTCACTCATCTCTGCAGATTAATGGAAATTAAGAGAACTGGTGCTGTTGAATGACTCCACTGATGCTGAAACGAAGAAATAAACTTAACAGCAGAGTCAATTATACTGTTAAGCAGGCATTCTTTATTAAATAAATAAATCACGCTTTTTCAATGAATAAACAGTGTTTAATCCAATTCCTTAATTGTATTCCTTAAACACGTGTTGATTAAAGCATAAGCAAATCAGTGCTGGGTGCACAAGGGATTCGCTCCACCCAACACGCACAGCTTCTAACAATAAGAGGTGTGCTTAAATACAGTAAGGTATTACATATTCATAATAACCCCAGGAACGCCTATACATATTCATAACCATTCCCCGCTTCTTATTAAAATGAGTCTCAGATAATAATTTCCATAGTCTCCTCCTTGACCCCTCCCTGTTGCGCCTGCGCAGTGTCACTTGGTGGTCTTGAGGAGGGGTCTTTGGATGAAGGCTCCTTCAGCTTCGTCACAGTGAACTTTTTACCTTTTTGGCTCATTATGATGAATTGACTGGAACCCAAGCTGCCACGTCGATTGAAACCAGACTGGCGCCCCCTTTTGCTGTAAATCTTGGTTATCTTGTCTCCTCAAGGTTACAGCTGGTGCTGTAAAACTTCTTATCTTGGCATTTGACGAGGTTCTGTTTTTTCTTAACACAACTGGTTACACAAAACTCTAAACTAGGCATTCATTATGTGGCTTAAAGTGTTATTTCGTTAGTAGACACTCATTATGTGGCTGGTTAACCCTTAAAATGTTGGTTCCCTCTATCAATATAACCTCATAAACAAGTTTCACAACTTTTTATATAGAACTTAATCACCTTTTCCTTTTTTCAGGTTTAGAGCCCGTGCCTCATTTGGTTATATCTGTAAACATTAAACATCTTCTCAGCACGAATCACAACTGCATTTCTCACATTTATTTTATCAGCGCTGGGGAACACTGGGGATCATCCTTCATAAGTGCTCCAAAGACTAGATGCATATTCACATAATTATTATATATGCATTACAATTTTTGAAAATTTTGACATACATCTATACTAAGAAATAATTGATGATGTTAGTTATAATTGTTTAGTTTCTTACATACATCTATTAATAGTTAAATATAAGCTAAGCACTCTGCTTCTAGGCAACGTATTACTTAATCTTCTGTCTCCCTCTTGTCATGCAGAAGGATCTAAAACTTGAAAAATATCCCCTCGTTTTGCAGGTGGTCAGAAAGCTTTTATCCCAGGTCAATTGGTTAATCATGGGAACGCCTTTTGCAACTTAATCACCGTATACGTTAATTTAGCAGCTTCTCTTCAATGACATTGAGGGAACCAGCAGTTCGCTGCTTGCCTGAAGACACCCAACCTACCCAAGCTCCTCTGTGCTTCCAGTCTTAGGAAGGTACTTTGTCCTAAATATTAAGCGCTGGAAGTGGGGAAGAGACGTCCCTTTGTGCCAGATTCGGGTGTTCTCACCATATTTCACAATGTTCCGTGAGGCACTACTGCCGTTTCACGCCACAAGCCCTGAGGCGGCCGCAGGGCGGGCGGGCAGCCGGACTACATCTCCCATCATGCCCGCCAGAGGCAGCGAGCCGCCGCCATTTCGGCACCGCTGCCCGGGCGCCGTTGGGTTGGATTGGGTCGGGGCGGCGCCGCGTTCCCCGCTCCCCGCCGTCGCCATGAGCCGCCTCAGCGGCGCTTGGGACGGCACCGGCGAGGAAGTCCAGCTCCTCCTGGACCTGTGAGTGCCGCCCCGACACCCTCCCCAGGGCCCGCCGGGCCCCTTTTCCCTCCGGGAAGCCCGGTGGATTCCGGGCCGGCCGGGCGGGTCAGAGCTCGAGTAAACGCAGCCCCGCGGGGCGCCCTGTGAGGAGCCCGGAGAAAGGGCTTGGCCAGGGTGACAGGGCAGGGGACAGGATTTGGCAGGAGTGGCAGCATTCATAGTGGTGACAGGGTAGGTAGGTGACAGGGTTTGGCAGAGTTCAGCAGGAGCTACAGGAGAGGTGACAGGGTTTGGCTGAGGTGACAGGGTTTGATGGGGTGGCAGGGTGGGTGACAGGGTTTGATGGGGTGACAGGGTTTGGCAAAGGTGACAGGGTTTGAAGGGATGGCAGGGTAGGTGACAGGGTTTGATGGGGTGACAGGGTTTGGCTGAGGTGACAGGGTTTGATGGGATGTCAGGGTAGGTGACAGGGTTTGGCAGAGGTGACAGTTTGGGAGGAGTTACAAGACAGGTGGCAGGGTTTCACAAAAGTGATGTGGCTTGCTTGGCAGTGACAGGGTTCAGCAGGCACACAACAGGATGATCCTGACAGATCTGGATATGGAAGGATGGTTGAGGATCCCTGACTTCTCTTCAGCGATTAATAGAATGAATCATGTTAGCAATTGCTAACCGAAGGATGTGTAGGCAATATGAATCCTGTCAGCAATTACTAACCTATGGATATGCAGGCAATGACACAGTACCAGGTCAGTAGGCTCCTTAAAAAAAGTGATTTGAGGAACTTCCTATCACGAGCTGCAGTTTGAACATCCTGGAACATTCATAATTAGCTAAGTTCATCTAATGTGTATCTTGAGGCTGTCAGACAGTGAACTTTAGGTGAACTTTGCCCATTATAATACTAAAAATCACACCCGCAGGTGGGAAAACCCGTGAAGTGAGGACCCTAACCCAGGAGCATGCAGAGTACGAGAAAATGATTGTGTAACCATATGTAAATGACCAACCAATCCTGGAAAGGGGGGTGGAAACGTGGGGAGGTACTTACCAAAATCGAAAGTGTAAATTATATAAGTACTGTGAAAAAGGTGTGGTGGCTTTGTGGTGTTAGCAACCAGCACCTGACATTGTGCAATCTGTAATAAAATATCTTGATTCTTGTGTGTATATTCAGCTGCTTGCACACTGGATAAATAACCTTGCTTTTGGGACAGCAGCCACAGTGAATCTGCTGAATGGTGTTTTGCTTTGAGTTTTTCATTATGTTAAATTTCTTAGTGTTTAGGAGGGAGTTAAGAGACAGCACGGGGTTAACATATTTGATGTGACAGCTGGGAGAAAAATAGCTAGCAAACAATGCAGTTACTCTTACACGTTTTATTCTTCTTTTAAAGCACTAGAGATAAGATTATGGTTACCCTGGAGTAGCACTAAGTGTTTTATTGTCTCTTATAAAGTATAATAACAGTGAAAACATTTCTATTTTAGATGATTGTTTAAACTGCAGATCAGTAATGTATTCTGAGAAAATAATATGATTAATCTTAATAAGCTTTTCTCTAAAATTAAATCTAAAATTCTGTGGCAAGAGAGATTTAAATGTAACTAGATTTGATATAGCTCACATTGATTTCCATGTATCTGCATTGGTTTTGGAGTATTTTCTGCAAATTTGAACTAAGTAGTCAGTCTGGATTTGCAGGTCGCTGTTCAAGCACGGTTGTAAGTTTTTCGATACAACTATTCCTGTGTAATACAGTAGATGACATATCTGCCTCCTTCAGGATGAATTGCCAGAAAAGTTCATTTACCCAGCATCCAAAATGTAGGTGTCGTATGATAAATATGTGTTTAGCACATAACTGAAGTGTGTGCCCTTGTGTAACAAAGGACTGCCCACCCATTCACGTGACTCAAGAGGCATCCATTGCAGAACCAAGTCACATGGTGGGCACACACATCATCCCCCAAAAGGCTCAGACAGTCTATTGGTCTCACCCTAGCCAAAGGTGGGGTGCTGTTTTGCACTGAGGAGATGCTGGTTCATTTGGGATCTCAGTAGGAAAGGCGTGGGCTCTCAAGGCTAGTTAACTGGTTAGTTGCACAAAGAGTAGTAGCAGTGGAAAATGTGACAGCAATCTTACGTCTGATGCTGAGGACCCTGGCTATCACAGCGTCAGACAAGCCCTTTCTGTGGCCATTAGAGCTTTGAGAAGATTTGTTTAGAACTAAACAACTAGTCTTCATATCTGCAGTCAAGTAAAGGAACATTACATGTAGATATGCTGTTTAATCTCAGGACTAAACAAAGAATGTGGATGGTATAATCTACTTGTGCGTGTATTGCGTCGGAGCCTTGTACAGGCTTCTCTCCTACAGGCAGTCAGCCAAGTTTATCCAGCAGTAACCAAGGCTCAGTGGAGGTATTTCATTTTTGCACACCTCTAGAGGAATGAGTTAAAGACAACCATGGTGTGTGCTCAGCTTATGTAATTGGCACTCCTGCTGATGTATGGGTCTCTGCAAGCAAGGCCTGTGGTTAAAGTCTGTCCAGATTCTGCTTGAAATCACTGTCTCCTCGTTGCAGCATCTTCTGCAGTGACATGCTACAGGTGCTCCTATTACACTGTGCTGACTTCAGAGGTTTTTTTAATGTGCTTCCACACTGGAAGTCTTACTGCTTTCCTCACTTAGATCTGCTTCACTTCAGATTATAGAGCCTTAATATTTTGACTTCTCTAGAGGTTTTTAATTGGTATGTATGAGTTTAATTTGCTGTGATTTGGTGGCATTCTGGTGCCAGACAATGTTCTGTTGCAAAACCATTGTCTATAGGGACTCGGGGCTATATGCTAAATCTGGTTTGGCTTAACTCTAGGCTGTTGCTGCCCCCTGCCCTCAGCCACTTGTTTTGGCAGTATTATTTCTGTGACCTCACAGTTTTAGTCACTGGAATTCTCGTTCAGATCAGATGCCGAACAGCTCACTGCACAGCTGTGAGTTTCAGAGCCAGCATGAGCAGGGTGCACTAAAAAGTGATTGAGGAGACAAGGTGGGCTGGAAAGAGCCTTTTCAGCCTCTGTTCAACCTTTACATTTGGTTAGAGTGGTGTGTAATGACAGCTGGACTGCTAATAGAAATTAATTACGAGGGTTCTGTCTGCTAATCATTTTTCTCTTTTTGCAAAGCTAAAACAGTACCTACACTTTGTGCATAATTAATCTGTTAAAATGATGATTAAGACATGCATTACACTACATGCTTATGTTCTCATGATTAACCTTAGATCTTAAATCTAGTAATTTTTCTTTATGTGTGCTGTAGCCCTTGATAGCATAAACAATTGCTGCTTTTGTTTGGTTACTAATATTTTTTTACACTACTGTATTCATACTGCTGCAGTGATTTTTCTATGTAATATAATGATATAGTTATTATACCAGTAACACTAATACTTGAAATTAATAATTACACAACTTTTCAACAGATATGTGTCATTTTCATGTATTGTTTCTTGTCTCACAGCAATCAAGTGATGGCCATCTATGCGCGCCCGCACTTTAAGCCTCTGATTTCTGCTAATGCTTAGGCTTACTGTTTAACTAGCAGAACTTACAAGAGAAACTAAAAACTGAAACAAATCTCTTCGGGTGTGGAGTAGTCCTTTTACTAAGGTCATTATTTTTAAGATTTCCAAACCTAACAGAAAGTGTGTCAATTAAGGTGTATCTGCTGCTTGTTTGCTGCTTATTAGCCTTTGCCCTGTGCCCCAAAAGACAAAGTGGCAGTCCAAAGGTCACATGCACAAGAGCATCATATTGGAAATATTTAGAAACATTCTTTTTTCTTTTTTTTTTTTTTTTAGCTCAAGTTATATCCTATATTAGCTTCTGTTTCCCGAAGTTATTGTTCCCAAGATGTGAAATGACAAACTTACACACACACTCCTAGCTTCTGCAGTTTTAAGGCCAGCATATTGAGGTACACCAAACTGGTATAACAGTTCATTTACGTAATTATAGTGAGTTGAAAATTGACAGTGTAGGAGTTGCAGGGCCTGCCAAAATAGAGATGATGCCTGGCAGCACCAACACTTGCTGGAGAGTTGGAGGAGGCAGACAGGGCTGAGAGCAGCTTTAGGTGTCATACTTGGAGGAGGCTGATGCTACAAATCTCTCATAGCCCAGGCAGGTGTTTTAAGCTGACCTGTTAATGCTCAGACATAAGTTCAGAGACAAGGGAGTTTCTGCCATCAAAAATGAGACTCTTAGAGCAACACGAATGAAACATCAAATGTAAAGGTGTTTTAATGTCATTACACAATAAAGAAGTGTGCTGCACGTGTAAGTTGTCACAAGATTATATAGTTGCGTATTGCTTAGGTTTGATTGTTCCATGGTTCTTTGATAGGTAGCTCCTGTGTAACAGGTGTCATTAACAGGTGGCCAGCCTACTGCAGACTAATGCATTACCTCACCTGCCGGTGTCTTGGAAAACTAAGGTCTTACAGTAGCATCAGAACATCTGTAGATGGTTACATCAGGCATGAACAAAAACTGAGGATGGAAGTGGAGCATCAGTTTCAAAACAGAGCTTCCTTTTATGGTCTTACTATGTATATAAATGGTGCAGCCCTAAAGAATGCAGGAAGATATATGTATACTGTTATTTGCCATTAAATTTATTCTATTATCTGTTCTTCTAGTTCATTTCTTGTTCTGATGTGTCCCACTTCTAACATTTGCCCTGCTAGTCTATTTCATGTGACATAACTTTAGTATATACTGTACCTTGAGGTAAGTTAAACTTTTTGTAGAATAATTAGTCATAAAGATCTAATTTCTGTTGGAAATGTACACATTTGTCCTGTCATGAGGCCTTAACTCTGTCATGAAGCTTAAGGTTAAAGATCAGGGGCCTTTTTTGCTCTGCATCTCTTTACACATTTGGAACAAATCAGTAAGCCATTTGACACTTTGTAGACAGCTCTGAATTATGAAACGCTTGTGTAAAAAGCCTGATAATGTGGAGCCAGGGAAAATGCAGTTGGGAGGTTTGCAAGGAGGAATGCTCTTTCGTCAGGTTATTACAGGAATAAAGCACTGCTCGTTTTTTCCCTGTCCATGAAATGCAGGATTCATGGCTTCTTTCATTAAGTTAGACTGGGATGAAATCTGTTTGCCAGGTGGATGCATAATACTCATTACATACCAATCTTAGTTATTGCTGTGTGTATACAGTTCACATACAAGTAGGCAAGCCAACTACAGTAGAGTTACTGTGCACTTAGAGTAGCTGATCTGAGTTTAAAAGTAGGTCGAGTTAATGGAAAAATGTTGATTCTACAAAAGCAAAATATTTTGTAGGACAGTAATGTTTTCTTTCAAAATTTTGGATAGGATTTAAAAAGAAAGGTTGGCCTAGGGAATCTAATTCAGATAGCTATGATCAATAGATAATAGAACCTCCAATTTTAAGAACTCCATCACTTACATGTGTTGTCACAAATTGTGATTTTGCTTCCAGAGTGCGAAGCCAATCTCACATCCAGAGACAAGATATTGATTTTATTACAGAGGTGTACAAAATCAAACTAGCATACCAGCAATACAAAAGTCTTGGCTCATTTATAGAAAATCTTATCACCATTTATACCCCCTCAGGGCAGTCCTGTAGGGCTGATTGTTTGCAAAATTTGCATACAAGTTACATAACACTGTTCTTACTACTCATGCTCCCTGAGGAAGGGTCCTGGATGGGCTAGGGGTCTTTCCTTCAGGGGTGTGTTTTTTAGCATTATAATGATATTATAGTGAGCAAAGTTTACCTTAGGTTCAGCATGTCCACAAAATTTGGCAATAATCGCTAGATAATCAGCTGTTCATGGTTGACTTCTCAATTCTGGGATAGGCTTTGTTTTACAATGAAAAGTTAATTACTGCTAGACATCTCATTTATTATTTGTATTAAAGTTAACCTATGCTAGACATCTCATCTGTTATTCATCTAATATTAACTTTCTAGTTGGCCTCATGGTCAGGTGTTTTTGGCCTATCTGGCAACATATGGACTCATGTTTCTAAGGAAGAGAGGTACAGTCAGGAGTTATCTTTCTTCCCCCATTTCAACTCCCTCCATTTTAGTTTTGCTGTAGTGTAACCCCTTTTGAAATCTTGGCATTTCCTAGATGACAGAGTATTAGTTTTCGGTTTCCTCTGGATGTTGATTAGCTTCATTCTAGTTTATGTTCCTTATTTGCCTAGGGACTTTCTTTTGTGATAAGAAAATCTGCCTTCGGAGAGTTTCAGTTCCTTCCTTAAGGACCAGCAGTTTGTCTTTTAGCATATTAGCAGTTGGTGATTGCTCTAAAGCAGTAGGAGTAGTTACATTTATGCAGTTTGAAAATTACATTTAGCCCTTTGAAGACAACTGCGAGGCTGATTTTGCCCCCAGTGAAAATGAGTTTGACACCCCTGCCTTAAATGTTGGCATGTTCAAGATGCTTAGAAGCTATTCATAAGCTCTTCTTGGACTTGCCGCTGGTGGTTCAGTAAGCCTGCGATTGTGATTTAAAGTTGCAGAGGTTGGGACATGAACATTTTTGTATCCTATGATACACTGAAATGCCTTGGGAATCTTAAAAAAATAAGATTGTTAGTGCCCCTCTATAGTACTCAATATAGGATAAGTAAACACTCTTCTACATATTTGACCTTTAAAACCATTATTTCAAGTGTTCCACTTGGGTATTGTTCCACATATATCTGGATAATACTGATCTGTGTTTTATTTTGCTTAAGTAAAGTTCTTCATGTTTTCTCCCAGAAAGCTCTGTTCCATCTGGAGTCTCTTAACAGCATATTCTTACTGAAATGATCCCTTTTTGTTGCATTCACACAGATAAAATTTTAGGATTTCAAATCCTGTCTTAAAGCATCACCCAGAATTGTGTGATACTAGTAGGTCTAATATTTATTTCTGCCTTTTCAGATAAAACCTTAAGGCCTCTGTGCCTTTAAGATTTGTTTGCAATTTCTCATGCAGCAGTAACTCACCGTGAAAACTTTTAAGTCAAGTTTCAGTATCTGGCAAAGGCAACAAATTTCTTGGAATGGATAAACAATTTTGACCCTGAATACAAAAGGTGTCTAGAGAGCAGGACATTTATGGTGTACAGAAAAAGCAGTGTGTGTTAGCATTATTGTTAGTTCAAAATCTCTAGCCCAGTGTGTATGATAATCAGGCTGTTTCCATCAGGTTGATAAATTATTCTGATGAATCAGCATGGGGGAGCAGGCGGTCTAACTTACTGCTATTAAAAAAACAAAACAAAACAAAACAACAGTGGCTATACTGAATCAAGCCAATGAATGTTTCTGATTGTGACAGGATTTCAACCAGTTGTGTGTGTCAACCTTTCTTCTCTTCCCAGGGCAGCTTAATTTCATGAAGAACCATTGTCAAGGAGGCTTTTTGAATACCTTGTAAATATCCAAATGAATTTACTGTTCCCTATGTATTATATTTTCCATGTGTCTACTAGTTTTGTTGTCTAATTTACTTTGTAGGACCATGAACTTGTTGATCTGTGATTTCTAGGACCCCGCTAAAACAGCAAAATTTATTCCTCAGATGACAATCCTCTGTGATCAGATCTAGTTTTAAGCAAAAGTTTCAAAAGGCTGAGCACAGGGTTACACAGCACAACTCATGTTGAAAGAGTACTACAAACTAGAGAAAGTGAACAAAAATAGTACATCTGAAAATCTCTCCTTAGTGTTTTTAACTGAGGTGAAAGAGAAGTGTCCCTTCTCTGGAAGCAGCTGTCACGACTAAAGATGGCTATTGGGTGGAGACTTAGCTAGTGAGAAGGCTTTTCTTAGAGTTTGGGAATATGCTACCAGCAAACTCATTTTGTGAGCTGGGTTAGTGATCACAGTGAATGAGGCCACAATTTTTGCCTACAGTTGGTTGGGAAATGTTTGCACAGAAGGAACAGCTAATTGACTCCAAAGGACAATAACTGAGTTGGTGGTAGCATGGAACAGCTGGAACCGATAAAGTTTGAAGGCAACATAGGTGGACGCAAAAGATGACACCTAATGGCTTGATTGTTCTAGTTCTAATGCATAATGCCTATTTTTGACTGCACTGTAACTTTCCTTTATTTCAGATGCCTTCAGTGTTTGACAAAGAACCTTTCCAGATATGCTGCAGATATTAAGTCATTGCCACCGAACATAAAGGATAAACTTATTAAATTAATGAGTAGTCAAGGGCAAATAACAGATTCAAATATCAGTGAGGTAAGAACCCATTCAAAACTATTCTGTCTGTGATAGTTAATACACAAGGATGTACTAAACTAAAACTGTTTACATGAGACAACAGATAAATTCAGGCCTGCTTACTCTGTCCATATCTTTAAGGTTTGTTTTTTTCTTCATAATGTTAATAGTCCTGTATTAGTAGTAATAAGATTATATTTGTAGTGACAAATTAAAATGTTCTCCCTTCAGTGATAATTGACTTCTGTGTAATTGACTGACTTATATTATTCATTTTCAGTATAGGAAACTAGGATCTATTGCAAACCAGCTTCTATTCCTGAATGTAGTATGTTTCAAGAAGCTAGTGCATAATTTAGTAATGACAATATTTCAGGAACTTGTTAGATTTCTGTTATATTCTGTTGACACGATGCACTATTTAAATCTTGATTCTTTGAAATATGATGATGCTAGGGCTAGAAATTGGTATTTCTAATTATCTCATCCCTTTTGCTCACTGACAAAATGAAATCAGTTAATGACTTTTCTTTAGCTATAAATTCAGGGATACATGTATTCTGTTATCTGCCTACTGTTGTCTCATTTAGCCTCAAAGGGAGGCGTGAGAACTGAGGAAAGCTCAAGGTTGGCCTTGGTGAAACAGAAAATGAAAGACTCCTTGTTCATTCCTGCTTTGACCTGTAACTCAGATGAGGCAAATAGTATCAGTTTCTCAGAGTCAGAATAGTGAAGCCAAGATTAGAAGCAGAATCAGGAGTACTGTGGAAAACTTATGACCAAGAAAAAATTATCTTTAATATGCACCATTTCTTGATTGTACAAAGTAAGGCTTTGTGTAAAAATCAGTCTTATTAATGTATATTATTTTGGAAAATTTGAGCTGACAAAATTTGATTTAGGCTATCTTTTCAGTAAGTAACCCTTTCTAAGCATCGTAAGAGATTTATTTTATTAAAACCATATGATTGTGTCCATATAAATGCACAAAACCTATTAGGATATCTTAAGTCTGTACACAAACTACAGTGTAAGTTACAGTCTTTTCCTCTGTCTCTTTGTAACGTCATCTGTCTTCATCTTCATTCAGCAGTTGATCAGTGCCTTCTCTTGGAGCCTGTTTTCCATCTGACACTGGGATATTCTGTTCAGGTTCTTTTTCTCATATGTTTTTCCTTTTTCTGTTCCTGCAATTTCCTGCACTTCTATCCTTAGCTGTCATCACTTTTCTTGGGCATGTTAAACTTTAGCTTTTTTTGCTAACAGCTTCCAGGTTTATATCACTTGCATTTGAAAAAAAATGATAGCTACCTCTTGGATTCTGAATTGGGACTGTTTCTCCATACCATTTCGCTATTCAGTTTTCTTGTTTTTTCATCTTGCAGATATTTTTGTAGCTTGGCATAGCAAAAATGGCTTATGTTGTTAAGCTGTTCTTACTATTCCTTCCTCACATCATGTATAAACATTCTACATGTGACACATTTGCAGCATCTCAGTTAGTTTTCCATATGGATACGGAATTTTTCTTTGCTGTTGCTTCTGTCCTGCCCTTTTCTTTCACAGTGTCTGCAGTATTGCAGCTAGATCAATTCTCTTGGAATTTCCTAGCTATGCTATCTCATTTGCTTTTATGCATGTCCTTTCTTTGGTGGTGTTTAAGCATTTTGCTTAAAGTTAAGTTTCTTCCAGCTGAAATTCTGTTAACCTGCATTTATTTATAAACTTCTATTTCAGATTTTACCCCCCCGTTCTTGTCCAGATTTATATTATCATGCTTTTTTTTTTCCTCCTAACTCTGCTTTTTACTTGGAGCAGCCTTCCATGACACACATCCTAAGCTCCTTATTCCAACTCACTTTTACCATAAAGATCTATAAAGCCATTCAGCATGTGTCCACAGGATATGTTTGTAGTTTAATCTCCTGTATTCTGCATCCAAACAATCCTTACTCTGTCTAAAATTCCATCTTACTTGAGATTGGTTAGATTTTAGTATATGCATTCAGTGAGTATGAATCTGTGAATAATAATAGAAACCAAACCTCTTAAGTAATACTTGAACTTGTGAAGAATCATGACGTAGGTAAGCTTAATATTCCAGCTACTTTAAATAAACAGCATTCTGATAGTATTGTTGCTTGTCATTTAGACTTGCTTGCATCTAATAGTTCTTTTTCTCATATGATTTCTCATGTGGCTTCAAAACCAGCAATTTGCTCACTTGTTGTGTCCTAGGCAATTTGGAATGGTGAAAGAAAGCAAACAGTCAGGGAAAGCATCTTGAACAAAGGTCGATGGTCACTTTGGCTTTAAGCATGTCATCTCTGTGTTTGGCTGCTTTATTTCCTTATATATGAATTCAGAAATATGATAGAAATAAAAACTGAATGTTACATTGTAAAAACTGTTACACAAGTGTGTTGTGAGATATATTGGTGGTTTTATGGCATAAAGAGACATATCTGAGGCTTTTAGCATTTGGGGAGAAACAGCTGTCAAAGCTGTCCAAGGTCTGCCATTCATTTTGCAGAAAGATTGCAATTATAATCTACAAAAAGCTTTTGCTTTTTTTCCAAAGTCTTGTTTGACTTTGTCATTAAAGATTTTAGCATCTTATATATTTGCAAAACAGAAAAAAAGTTTTCCTTGTAATGTAATTGTACCTGTTAGAAAGGTGAACCTGAGAAAGGAATAGGCCTTTAACCAGCCTGTCAGCTATGCTGGTATCTTTGCTTGTGTGTGGAAATTCACCGTATGTTTTAATCCTTATGAATTAAGGAAGGGAATGACAAAATGAAGGGAATAATATAAGATAATGTGAAAACCTGATCAAACACTTCCCTATTGGTCTGAAGTACAGCTCAGCATAGGTGTAGATTGTTTGCACAAGAGGGAGCTATAAACAATATTTATTAAAAAGCAGTGAGAATCCTTGAAAATTTAACTAGAGGTAAGATATATGGCTGTTGCTGCTGAAATCTGAGGCCTTCTATTTCTTGTCTAAGTTTCATAAATGTCCTCTTGGAGAATATTTCGCAAAGACTCTAACGTATGGTCTTATGAGAGCGAAAGGGCCTATTTAATGAGGATTTGATACCTCCTCAAGGTGTGATAATGAGTGCTTGTTTATGAGAAAAAGAGCATGTGTGTAAGTGAGAAAAATACTGTGGGCCCAAATATCTTTCAAATCTTACCCTTATCTGTTCAGCAGATTTAAGTTTTGATCACAGTCAGTATTTTTTTACACTTCAGGTTTCTGCCGTCAAAATTGTCCTAATAAGTTTAAGGGTATTATCCTTGGTAAACATACTTGTTTGGGCAGAAGCACTAGTGTTAGCAGCTGTACTGTCACAATAGTAGTGTTAATGTGCTTCTACTTTAGATCTGACCACAGAAACTGAATGTTTATGCTGTAGGAGATGAACTGCTGCAGCAAATACACCATATTTCCCTGGGAGTTTTTAATTCCTAAGGCTGGTAATCCCATCCTCTAGGGAATATTTTGTAGAAGTTCTATGTGAGTCTAACATTGCCATTATTTTGGATTAAAAATATGTGTGTTCGATGACATAGCAGAATTTGACTGAAATTGTAGGTTTTCGTTACAGGTATTGCACCCTGCTGTAGAGTCTCTAGACCTCAGAGACTGTGATATTTCAGATAATGCATTATTGCAGCTTTATAACTGCAAGCAGCTGAAAAAAATCAACTTGAATTCTTGTAAAGAAAACAGATTGGGAATCACTTCGGAAGGTATGTTATCTGTGCGCAGATAACTGCAATCTTATTTCTGTTTTATATTTTTTGTTAGATTGGAGTAAATTGTGGAAAATATCTAGGGTAAATATTGCTTAAAAAAATCCCCAATGCCACACAAATACTAATTAAAAGTCACTTCAGTGGTGTAAATTGTAGGCCTGGAGCACTGATTATCTTATGAAAGAGAGCTATCAGGTTACTCTCATGCTAGGTTTCTGTTAAAACTGTGCTACATTTGATCATGTTTTCCACTTCATCTTAATTATTCCTTCGTCAAAAGTTGTTCCAGAGTCTTACCAGTACTACCGTGGTTGAAGTGTCAGGCTTGTGATTTCCTACATTACTTCTTTTTTGCTCCTTTTAAATTAAATGTATTTTTTATTTAATAAGCTTATAGCGTCTTCTCTAACTTAAGACTTCACTTGCTTTAGGACTTCAGGATTCTTTAGGATTCATTTTAACCTCCAGTTTCAAATTGTATCTGGAGCTATTAGCATAAAAGAATTAAACTTGCTGAGTTTTATTTCCCACAAGTTTTGATTTGTCTTTTGATTACACTTACTCCTTTGTTTCATCATTAACTCATCCTTATTGAAAATTGAGGCAAAATATTAATTTAGTACTAAGCTAAAGTATACCATACTTTAGATCAGTCTTGGTTTGTATTTTCTTACTGCCGCATAGTGATGTACTTATCTTTCTACTTAAGTAATTGGTTAAACTTTTAAAAATCGATTTTATTTATTTTCAGTGTCACCTCTTTGCTATACTTTTTGACCTCTTTGTTATGGTTTGTGATGGTCTTCCCTCCGTGCCTTCATCTGGCCACTGATTTCTAGCATGGTTCTTAAGGTACCAGCTAAGCCTAGACCTCTTTATGTAATCTTTTCATCTATTTGGATAGAGATTCCTGATTACTTTGCCATTAAAACTGGGAAGTCTAGTTCTTTATTGGCAAGTTCCTAGTCTATCCGACTTTACTAACTTTCCTACTTGTAAACTGAGAATAAGTTATGAAGCCTTTAATTTAAGCTGGAACAGTTCTTTATCACTCATCTAAATTACACACAGAAAAAAAGACCCAAACCCATGCTATTTTAAACCAGTGTTGCCTTTTTCTTGTTCAGTAACAGGAAATGGTTTTCTAGTTGGTTGGTTTGAGTGTTGGAGTTTTTGGTTGGTTGGTTTTGTTGTTGTTTGTTTTGGTCAGTTGGTTCGTTTTGTTTGGTTAGTTTTTTGGGGTTTTTTGTTTTTCTAAGAAACCTGCTGGCTACTACATCCAGAAATACCTGACCCCTATCATTACTAAGAAACATTTGCTCTCTAGGTTGCATGTGGAATGTTTAGTGTCATTTAATACAATATCCAGTAGTACTTACTTCTCTGTCAAATTCAACTGCCACTACTGCCTCTTCTGTCATTCTTTGCAAAGTGGTTCTGAACCAAGCAAGTACTATCTTATCCACATTTATTTGAAGTTCATACACAGTAACATCCCTTGATGACATTCAACTTTTTATTGATATTTCTGTCTATCCAGAAGTGATGTCATTTTCTGTACCGCTGCAATCATATTTCCATCATCTTTGAAATAAATTCCTTTCACAAATTGCATCTGTAGTTCATGTACTTCTATTTTATTAACTAGCTCCTGACACTTCTGTGCAAATATTTTGGTTATTACTAACTGTCCAGGCTCTGAGGGCACCAACAGACCCTAATGGCTGTGGCTGGTCTCACCTGCTGTGCCAACCTCCACCAGCTACACATGCACCTTCAGTGCTGTCCTGAGCTGTGTCATAGGTTTAACTGGTCCCTGTCCTGCTTCTGAATAATCATTTTGATTTATTGAATTGACCTCAGGCATGACATTTTACTTTGCTTTTTGCCTGATATTCACTGCACCATCAGTGGGACCCGGCACTATCCATATGCTTTCAAGCCATCGACTTTTCTTTGTGCGCTCACTGAGGTGATACCTCATGTGTATAGTATCCCTCGGGTATCTCTCTGCAGTATGGAAGAGTATTTAGGATTTAGAAATTTTTATCAACTCTAGCATTGTTCATTGTCATTTTCTTTTTTTCATTCTTGAATTAAAAGAAACCAACCACAAAATTATTAGCTTGTGCAGAATCTTGTCAGCATTGCATGATGTTAAAGTTGAACAGTTAATGACCAGGGGACAGTATATTGGATTCAACATGTTGCTTATTTTAAAAAAATGAATAATTCTTTAAAAAACAAATAACTATTTAAATTTCACTGTTTCTTTGACAGGTGTCATAGCGCTGGCCTTGTCCTGTCCTTACTTGCGTGAAGCGTCTTTTAAAAGGTGCTGCGATATAACTGACAGTGGAGTTCTTGCTCTTGCGCTCAACTGCCAGTTCCTACAAATAGTGAACTTGGGCAGCTGTTCAGGAATCATGGATGCATCTCTGCAGGCACTAGGACAAAACTGCAAATTTCTCCATAGTGTGGACTTCTCATCTACTCAGGTAACTGTGGTGGCAATTGGCTAATTGACTTTTCTTTCTTTTTAAGGATTTTCATGATAAAATTTAAAGGAGATCTTTTAGCTCTACTCTTGACAAGATTTAAGACCACAGTTCACTTCCAATTTCTTCCTCTCAAGGAAAAGGAAATATATTTTGCATCTTGGTTACCAGAAAAATGAACATTTTTGTATTACAGCACATATTGTAGACCAAACATAAACTTTTATTAGAGTCTACCTATTATTGGAGATTTGTGAGTGATAGAAGTTACCATCGCCTTGCAGTCATGTGTGTTTAGCAGAGAGAGTGTGCTCAAAGTAGGCTCACCCATACTGTCATATTTATGGAATAAAGTGGTTGACTCATAGTCAGATTGCATACAGTGGGAAAGGTCTGCACGAGGCTCCCTGCACCCGCAACTGATCAGTGTTCAGCACCCTTCTGCTTCCTTGTGGGTTTCCTAAAAGGAGTTCTTGGCCCAGCTGCAGCTCAGGCCTGTGCCTCCTTTGAAGCCTGGACCAAACTGCTGCTGGTTTGGTTGTGGGGGCGTTGGGTGTATCCGTCACAATACTCCATAACTATTTCTAGTTCAGGAGTGACCATGCTTTCTGAATGGCTTGTCAGAGTTATGGAGTCAACATGGAAAGAATTGACATTTAAAATGCCAGAAAAGGCGAGTAAGAGGTTTTAACAACAGTTAGAATTTAGCATGAGAAGTGGGAAATCAGCTGCAACAGCAATACTGTAACATACTTCATAATTATTAATTCAGATAATTTGGGGAAAGGATTTTCTTGTGGTAAGTGTAGCATTCAGTTAACTGGGATGGTGAGCAATTATGTTGAACATGAGTCAAGCACAGTAGTTGCTGTGAGCTCATACAGGGAAGTGAGGGGACTTTGTTTTAATACAAAATGGGTCTCATGCTCTCACGCTGTCATAACCATATACTCACAAGCATCAAGTCAGTAGTATTCAGATGATCTCTCCACTGTTCAGGGACTAACTGGGCAGTCTGATCCAGGTTTGTTTTTATGACGTGGAGGATAAGTGGTACAGGCTGTCAAATCTTCATCACGTTACTTGGGTTACTCTTAGGTTGGTGACCGAGTGCTGTTTTTGTATGTGCTATTTTATACCCTTTACAAAATGTCAGCAATTAATCTCTCCATTCTCTCCCACCAATGGGAATTATTAGAACTTACTCATTTACTGCCTTTTGTCTCCTGGTCTGGGTGTCTTGCGGAGCTAAATGTGCTGTCATCTTGATGACCTGCAAAGCTAGGTACTGCCAATACCTATCATTCTTACAGGCTTTTGTGTGCCTCCATGCTGGGATGTTCCTGTCCATTCTGCTTTCACACTGATCTGACCCTTTCTGTGAGAGTTCTGTCCAGTAGACTTGCACTAGAGGGCCAGAAGGCAATAAAACATTTTGTGCAATGGAAATAATCAAATCTTGAAACAGAAATGGAGCTTGTGGTCTCTGGAGTCTAGCTGACAAATTTGTCTGAGCCTTACTGTGTATATTTGATGATGGCTATTCCTGCCTTCTAATAAAAGCTCAATGAACAAACCTGTGTAACAGATCTGATATCCAACCCAGCTTTTGAAGCCAGGAGGAAGTTTAATGAATTTGCTTCCCAGAAGCAAACAAATAAATTGGCCTTTCTTGCCTTCATAAGGAAAGTAGTGTCATTTGTCTTTCTCCTCCCTCTTGCAGGTAATCATTGTTTCTTGGTTGTCTGTAGCTTGACACTTTGATAAACTTTTTAGTGCAAGTATATGACAACTGCTGTAACTGTAAGACTGCTTGTTTGAGGGATATTTATCTTATGTAACTGGTTTGCTTCAAGATAAGTAAGACAGCAGATAAAAGACTGCTGTGATTACTTTTTTTTTTTTTTCCCCAACCCAAGAATCTTCCTTCAGGAACCAATCCAGCATTCCTGAAAACAAGGGAAAAATTTGTTTAGGTAGAGCAGAAATGCTTTAAACTTCAGAAATTAAAGATTTAATGCTCTGACCGTAGTAGTGTACCCACTGTTAAATGAGACAACGAAGCTGCAAAAATAGCGCTTACACAGTTGGGAACATCCTGGTAGAAAGCCAGGTTGGATCACATGGCAGTAAAATGCAACAGTGTTTAATAGACTGAAAAAAACATACTTGGATAATTTTCTCTGCATATTTAAGTGGGAAGAAAATATTGTAATGTTAAGTGTATTCAATGACTGCAGGGAGTGAATATTTTTTTTCTCTCGAATAGCTGTGTTTGAAAAAATAGAGCTTTAGTCCATTGTGTTAACAACAATCTTTTTTCTTTAGGTAACAGATGATGGTGTTACAGCACTAGTGAGTGGAAAATGTTCAAAGAATTTAAAGGTAACTTATTTAACCAAACAACAAAGAAATGAACAAAGCGAACACCTACATTTTAAACAATTATTATCAGTATTACTTCTGAGAGGTTGTTTTTGACTGACTTTTACCTTTGTTTGTGTACACCCTTGCCCTGATTTTTGTTAGGAATTGAATATTTTCTGGTTCTCTGTATTTAACTCATGTTGTTTTAGAGAGCTGTAAAATCAATGCAAATGAATGCTTAACTTTTTCCCTTGATTTTTTTGGTAGTTATTTCTTGATTCTGTTGAACACTGAGGCAGAATGTGTAATGTAGACAATTTCACAGATTTAAGAAATCAGTTAGCACCTCTGCATAGGTAAATCTCTAACTCATGAAAGCACTTCTGAAATTGAAGTTGTCTTTGGATAAAGAGACAGTGGTAAAATGGTGGAGAAGAGGCATCCCATATCCCTTACCATAAATTATCTACTTTTCTGTATAGTACATTTCTTATCTCTCTGTGTGTCTTTACTTCCATTAAGGCTGGTTCTGAATCTGTAGCGGTTGAGACGGACAAACAACATAGACCAAGTTCTTAAGTACAAACAGCAGTCCCCATTTATTGCCACAAATGTTTTTTTATATAGCCTTTAACAGCTCAAGTGTCTTTTTACTATTGGTTACAGGCTGCAATAGTAACATATAGTTGGCTAATTTTGCTGTCCTCAATGTTACTCTTTTACTCCCTTGTTTCTCACGGGTACAACTTAGTATCTCCGGATACTCCTTTAGTCCCTTCTTTCTCATGGGTACACCTTAATATCTTCAAGGCCAATCTCTGTTCCCATGCCCTCTGTCAGGGAATCCATGGACCCACCGTAGTCCCCCACATGAATCCAAGCTATTCATATAGGAACTAAGATGGGAAACAAGTCATACTTTTTCTAGTTTATAGTGTTTAATTTAAAACAAGCAAACAAACAAACAAAACCACACACCACAAACCTAAGGAAAAAACCAAATCTGGGTCAACTGACAATATAAATAACCTGGAAAAAGTAAAACTGTTATTGTTTTATTTAGAAGGTGAACAGTTAGATTTTTTTTTTTTTTCCCAACTGATTTTGTCTATTTTGGACAGCTTTTTTAGTCTTAAGAAGTCTTGTGGTATAAGATGAAATTATTATTTTTCAGACCATAGCAATGAGAGATCTTTTTTTTTTTTTATTTTAGATACTAGAAGTGACTTGAAATTATCTTTGTCTTTTAGCTGGTTACATCTTTAGCTGTAGCAAAACAGTGATTCCAGATTTTCTAAGCAGCCCTGAGACTATGCAGACAGTCTTCATAAGACACCTCTCATATCCAGCCTACAATTGTAAAGCAGTGTGTATCACGGTGATTTGGGTTAGGTCATTTAGATGAGGTCACTCTCAAAGGTCTTCAATACATATGTCTTAAAACACAAATATTGTAATAAGTTTGGAGTTTGCTGCTGAGTAGAGCAGGGTTCTGTAAAGTTTCTAGATGGTTTTGAACTATTTTCCAGCAATATTGGTATAATTGCTCAGTCCGTATTATCTTCCCTCTTCTGTATTATTACTGACCATAGTTTGCAGGGAATTGTATTTTTGTCTGTAAGCCCTTTTTCTTCAAATCATAGAAACACAGTTCCATTTATTTTTAATAAAAATTTCCAGCTTACAGATTGTGACCTTTAGTGTTTCCTGATCACATCACTGTAGTTACTATTTCTTAGAAAGTGCATGGGTTTTCTTTTGTGTGTACTGTGTGTGGATGCCTATGGAAGCCGTACTAGATCAGGAAGAACAAGTCAGGTCACTTGCCTAAGACCTGCTCCATCTAGAAATGTTCAGGAAAGTGATGTTGAGGTGGTGAGATTTGATTTCAGGAGAACTAATGGGAAATTTCAGTCATGTCAGACTGAAGTATGGATTTTGCTTGTTCCTTTTCCTGTGCTTAATACTTGTTTCCACTTTCTTAAAAGGCATGAATTTAAGTGCTTTTGCATTTGGTTTATTTGGGGGTGGGGCAGCGCAGTTTGTGCAGTTTTAATAAGGCAAAAATTAATCATTTTCTATGGAATGACAATTTTAAAAACAAAAGTTGTGTTCTGTCACTATAAAAGGCTAGAATGGTTTAGGTCTCTTGGTTTACAAGCAGTAAGAAAAATAAATTTAGTAGAGAATATGGAATTATTTGCTACAATCTGTTCTTCAGTGTAACCCCTTTTCTTGTCTGTCACAATCTTCATACCTCTGTTTCATTATGTCAAAGTGCAAATTTGTTGACAGTTATCTAGGGTCAGGTACATGGTGAAAAAAGTATGGTCTTAAAATTCTCAAATTGTAACTAGCAGGCAGATTTGTAGGTCTTTTTACGTCATTCAGAGGCATTCAGATTCCACATTTCACTTATTAAAATGAACTCAAAACTATACATATATCAGCTTTTGTATATCTTGCTTCTATGAATACAATTCTGTGTCATCATTACGTACAAAGTTGCACTTATTACAAAAAGTCCCTATAATTTCTGTGCTCTTTCAAGGTCTTTGGAGTTTATAATTTGGAAATACACTCTTTCACAGTAAAACAATGGGTTTTTTTTTGTTGTTGTTTTTACCCTAGCATGCCCAAATCCTATTTTCATAAGATTTGATAGTCTCTTTTCTGTATTTCTTCTGGTATATTTATTGATATGTAAGACAGTTTAGAGGAAAAAATGTATTCTGAATTTATTCTTTCTCTAGCGGGTACTAGTTACACAACTACACAGAAACGATGAAGAGAGCAGGTTTTAGTCTAGTCTTGGAGGAAGTTCTTGGACTTCTTCTAGGAATGTAAGAGAGAGGGAGGGAGAGAGAGATTACGAACTTCAGCAGAGACTCATGAATCCTGCCTGTTTTGGGAAACCCCAGAAATCAGTGTGGTTTCTGTTCTCCTGGATCACAAACTGCTAGGAGAGTGGATGTCACAGGAAAACTGATGGGACTCAGATACCATAGAATCCCATTGAAGAGTTTTCACAGTTATCTTGAAAGATATATATGTTTTGGGAAAACTCAGGTTTATGGGTTTTAGTTTTGACTTTTCATAGAAAAGCTGTCTTATTTTTCCTGGGGGTATTTTCCTGGTCTGTACAGGACTACATATGGGGTCAATGCGCAAAGGAATAGGAGGTCATAATTTCTTCTGGGTGGGGATCTCTGAAAATCACTGGGCAAAGGAAAGCTTTACCTCCAAAAATATGAGTGCTCTGACGGGCTTGTGTTACTACTATTCTCATAACAGGAGATCCACATGGAACGCTGTGTGAATCTGACTGATGTTGCTGTGGAAGCTGTCCTTACCTGTTGTCCGAAGATACACATTTTTCTGTTCCATGGGTGCCCATTGGTGACAGGTAGGTCAAATCATGCAGTGAGTAAGAAGAGGAATTACTTCCTGATAATATCTTCTTGCTCTCTGGAAAAGCACACTATACTTTATAAATAATCCCAAACAAATAATAGCTTAATAGATAAAATAATAATCATACATTGAGATTTTTCCAAGCAAGGTGAGAGTTTTGCTTTGAACCACGGCAGCCTTCCCAAAGTGTGGAACTGTCCATTCAAGAAACAATGGAAAAGGAGTAGGATGTGGAAAACGACAACAAGCACCAAACAAACAAGCAAACAAAAATGCAAAATAAAACCAAACCAAACAAAACTTAAGAGAGATTATGATCTATCTTAAATTCAAGTTCAGTTGGTTGGTGGTGCTTTACAGTTATGTAATTGGAGAAAGAACTGAGTGGTTTTGAATTACTACAGGTATGTCTGAAGTGTGATATTGTAATAGCAAGATAAGGATAAATGCAGATATATAATGGAATCATTCTACTTTTTACCTAGTTTCTGAACACCACAATTCTGAATGAATAATAAGAAGCTCCTTGGTTCTTTTGCAGATCGTTCCCGAGATGTTTTAGAGCAGCTAATCATATCAAACAAAATCAAGCAAGTATCATGGACTGTTTACTGATTATTTATCATGTACATATGAGTGTAAAGTTTACAGATGGGAGAGCTCTTTCAGAAAACAAGCACCTCCGAGAAAGAGCTGGTGACTTTGGTAACACCGAATTGCATCCCTCCTTGTTCCCACCAGAGGCCTCCATCGCCATTCCAGTCCTTGCCTGTGAGTCTGGGCTTCCCAGTTGTCTCTGCTTAGAGCTCTGTCTTTGCATCGCTGATCATACTTCATTAAGAGGAAAGTTAAACTATAGTTAGCATTACACTGACATTGCTCAGCCTCCTTGAAGTATCAGAGTTTGCTACTACTTAGCACCTTAGCTACATATACAAACTCAAGTAATATACAAACTCAATTTAAGTAAGTCTCTGTTCTGAGTTTGTAGTCTGAGAGGGCAGTTACAACTAAAAATAAAGTTGGGCCTTTAATCTGACAAAAGTCAACGAACAGAACTGGTGAGTGGAGGTGGCATTAACATCAATGCAAATGTATTTTAAGTAGTAACAAACAGTCTCCTTTCACCATGTACTGGTCTGGAATTGCAGATATGTATTTGCTCTGGCTTTTGCCTGTGTTCCTGCATGAAAATCCTTTTAGGGAACAAAATATTGGTCCTCGTAAACACAGCTTTGAGTGAAACAGGACCAAACTCAGTGTCTGAGCACAGGAATCTCAGGATGGTAGAGTTCAGCTGAGTATGTGTTCTATTGTATGCATTTTATTATTTCTCCAGTGGCCTCCAGAAGCTGAAAATAATAACCATTTATGTGTTTTCAATTGTAGTCATATTAAAGAAAAAAAAAATTAGAAGTGTAGAATTTTATTACATGGCAGAGCAGTGGTCCTACCACAATTATAAGTCATGTTCATTTGCTTTCTTGAAACTTCTGTGATTTCTACATGAAACATTTTTAAGTGCTAGCAATTTCAGCATTATGCAGGGCAGGTAGCATACTATGTTGATACTTTGCATCTGGACGTGGCAGGGTTTAGCTAGGCTGGTCTTACATGGATGTGATGATACTTGAGTACCCATGAGTTTAGGTAACCATAAGAAATATGTTTACTTTAACACTTGCCATAGTCACCCTCGTTTTAAGTGTTGCAGAAATAAACTAGTCTTCTACTAATCTATTCAAAGTTCAGGTCAAATTGCGTGGAAGATAATAATATGTGTTGCATCCGGTAATATTAAAGGATATTATGTTGTCTGGCAACAATCTCTGTTCTTTTGTTGATTATATGGTTTATGGAAGAACAAGTCCATTTAAAAAACTTGTTCAAGTGTGACCGAAAGCATAATTTTCAAATTCTGGTGCCTAAATCTGTAATTCTTGTTGCATGCAGTACCATGGCTCAGGTCTGTGATGTATGTGTTCCTATGATACCTATAGGTATAGCCATTTCCACAAACAGAAGTTTGTTTTCATGTGTTAGCAACTAGCATTTGAAGGCTGTAATTGCAGCAAATCTGTGGACTAGATAAACCAGGGGTGTCAAACTCATTTTCACCAGGGGTCACATCAGCCTTGTAGTTGTCTTCAAAGAGCCAAATGTAATTTTGGGGCTGTATAAATGTAACTACTTCTACTGTGAGGCTGATGTGGCCCCCAGTGAAAATTAGTTTGACACCCCTGAGATATAGGCTTAAGAATGTAAGTATATACCTAGGTCCCTGTTTTAATCAACCATATTTTATTAATTTTTTGGCTAAAGAGTAGTGTATTGTTTTGCCATGCGAGATGTCTGGTGTCAGTTGGGGCAAATCATTGCTTTGAACTCTTGGACATGAGCTGGCAATAAATCTGTTTTGCACTGTTTTTCATGCTAATCCATCTAGCTGATGAGAAAGCAGCACTGACAGGCTCAGTGATCATGTTGAATAAGTGTAAGGATCAGGCTGCCCTGGTTTCAGGAACGGTGTTACAAAAAGAGTAAGTAGAATTTTAAGCTAACTCAAGTGGGAGGGGGCCGTGGGAGGTTCCTAGTCTAACCTCCTGCTCAAAGCAGGGACAGCTCAGAGCAGCTGACTGAGGGCTTTATCCAGCTAATTCTTGAAAAACTGAAGATGACAGAGCCTTCACGACCTTCCGAGGCAACTTGTTCCACTGCTTGACTATATTAATGGCAGAAAAAAGTTTTTCTTTTGTCCTGTTTGACCCTATTTTGTTTCAGTTTACACCCTTTCTCACTGGAAGAGCCTGCCTCTTATCTTGACAGCCCTCCTCATAGGTGTGGGCAGGCTGCTCCCTTTAAGCCTTCTCTTTTCCAAGCGTAACAAACCTCATTCCCTTAGTCTGTTATTGTAAGACATATGACTATAACATAGTGTGGTAATAGTTGCCAGACTCTCAACTGCTACATCCAAAAAGAAAATTGTAAATGGAAATAACATTAAGCAGCTAAAGGTGGAAGACCTTTAACTTCTGTAACAGCAAAGAACACTTAAAAAATTCTATCTGTGGGACAGTGCTACTGCTAACCTCACTGACAAAGGTGTCCTTTTCCCCCTTGCTAATGTAACCTTGGATTTGTCATGTTGAAGGAAAATGCAGCTTATACTGTGTCCTTAAACGTGTGTAGATTTACCATGTTCTCCTATAACCTCTTCTAAATGTGTAACTTAGAGGTATATCCTCATCTTGTGCTTAAAAATCTGTACAACACTGCAATGAATGAACATTGTACTTTTATGTTTGAAAGTTTAATCTAGGTCATGATAAATCCTTCAGTGCAAGAGCTTGAGTCTGCTGTCTTATGGGTTTGTTGCTAGCATAACTCTACAGGAGTATTTTTTTGTTCAGGTTAAATCAGTTATTTTCCACAAATGTTTACAAGTGCTGAGTGAAGTGGGAGAAGAACATAATGTGTGCACTTACCACTTCATATTCTGTATTGTTTGAATATTGTTATCATTGTAAATTGTTGGGTGAACACTGCAGAATATTCACTTACTGTTCTGAAGATTAAAGTTTAAGTCTTCCATTTGGATTGTTTTTAAAACTAGTTAAATTACATTTTATGACCACGTACATCTGAATGTGCTCCTAAACCTCCTACTTTGCAAACACCATGGTTTTCTGAGTGAATACCACATCTTTTTCACTTTTATAAGTTTCCACCATGTCACCTGGTATTTGGATAGTTGTTGGCGCAGTGTGTTCCATTCTGCAGTTGTTAGTTCCCCATCACTACTTGTTTGATAGTTAATTGCTAAAGGTGACAGTTCCTGCAAGACTGCTCTGAAAACATTGGTTTCTTCTTCAAATGGCTGCATTTTTTTTACTGTGCAGATAGTTCTTCCTTGACAGATGTAGCTCAGAATGATTCTGTAGCTTGTTGTCCAGCATCTCCTCAAGAGAATAGAAAAATAATTCTATCCAACTTCCATCCCCTATTTTTTATTTTGTTACCTTCTGTTCAGAAACACTAATGGAAGAAAAATTTCTTCATCCCTCACCAGCTTCCCATGATGATAGATTGCCTTTTGTACCCCTGTAAAGTTAGTGAATGTAAACCATTTGACCCTACTTTCTTGACCAGGGCTGTCAAACTAATTTTCACTGGGGGCCACATCAGCCTCACGGTGGCCTTCAAGGGGCTAAATGTCAGTTACATTTCTACAGTCCTAAAATGACATTTGGCCCTTTGAAGGTCACCATGTGGCTGATGTGGCCACCGCTGAAAATGGGTTTGACACCCCTGCTCTAGGGGATAAAGTTACCCTGTAGCTATTTAGTAACTTTCCACTTACTAAAAACTTTAGCTGGAGTTCAAGAAGAGTATTTCAGATTTGTGTGCAACTCCTAAATAATCATTCTGGCAGCTTCAAGAAAGAGTAAATTTTTATTATAGAAGGGAGGTGGGAGACTCACATTAGTTACTTCGACATTCAGAAGAGATATCCAGAAAAAGAGCAAGGCACTTTCAGTTGAGTATAGTATGAGCTAATAGTCTAGCAGAGAGATTTATGAAGAACAGCAATAATTTTCTCTGTAAATAAGCTAAAAAAGTCTGTGAAAGCAGTGCAGTAATCTTTCAGGCACCTTCTTCCTCTCCCCACAGCAGTATGCTGGATGTCTAAAACATTTCACAATCACGTCAGAGAGCAAGACTGATACATGAATTTACAACAGCAAGCATGCAAACTCCTACATGTAGCTTGGTTTGGGATTTGCACTTCAGTGTAAGCCCCTTTGAATACAGTTTGCATGTAGGTTGTACCTCAAATGGAGCAAAAGCCTCAGTGAGTATGACTGAAATCAGTACAGTGAAGGTAATCTACTTCGCATCAACAGGTACGTCCCATGTTTAATTCCCATTTTTATTTTACATACTTACAAAAAAGCCAACCAAGTGAGACAAAATTCATTACGAAAGCCAGCTTCAACAACTTTCTAAGCTATTTGAGGGCTGATAACTCCAGACAATACTTGATGTTAATCCATTGTTTTCTTGTCTAGTATACTCGGGAAGTGAATATTCAATAACTTTATGCAATTGACTGTGAATACTGTGGCTTAAAAACTGATGCCTGCCAGGGTCACCAATCAGCACTTCAGTTTGCTGTATCCTGATGCATTTCCTCAGCCAGTGATGGAGACCATCAGCAAGTTGTTCATCATAAAACATATCTCCTAGAACAATGAGGTCCCAGTTTCCAGCCTCTGAATTAATGATGTTCTTAATAGTGATGGGGAAGGGATTCAGGTGGTTCAGTTCACAGTTCAAGATCATTGCCATTCCTGCAACTGAAGAAGAGTCAAAGTAGAATGAAAATTACATTTTAGGATTCTGCCATTCAGCCTTCTTACAAGTTTCCTTGACAAATCTTTCAGTTTCGTCTAAATATTTTTGTTTCTCTTATCTAGGGACTTCCCACAGTTTTCATTATGGGTCAAAATCTGGCATGATGTGATGCAATTTTATCCTCATTGCACACTGGCAAGAACTATTCCTGGCATCAATACCAATGGAAACCAATCATGGAATCATTGAACCAAAATATCCAACTGCCTTAATCTATAGATATACTTCCTTCTTAGCCAAGGAAAAATTAATTTATGAATAAACTGAATTTGTAAGTCAATTATGGGAAAAAAAAAATCTTGGGGGAAAAAGGCAAAAATCTAGGCCCTAACATAATAACGTGCAGGAGAATGCCATGGTCCTGCAGAGAAGCCAGCTTGCTGCCTGCACTTAGAGTTCTCTTCCAAACCAGCCATGATGGTGTAGAGGAAGCATTTGAGAGAACCTTTGCTTTTGTCTTCTTTCTAAGGAGCTATGGAAATATACTCAACGCGAGAGATGCTGGCAAAATCCATTTACCTTTTTAGCATTCTTAGAAGTCTGTTTAGAACCTGAATTTCTCACAAATGCAGCAAAGAAAAGCCACTGTAAATGTCCTTTAAAAAATAATAAATATCTTCACACAGAGATGAAAAAAGAAGGCCTTACTAGGGTCGATGTCATTAGCAAGGACTTGTGATGCACCACTCATCACAGCAGCTATTGCTGTTGCTCCACATCCACTTCCAAGATCCAAAACTGACCGTCCTTTAACAATACGTGGATTATCTAAAATGTACCTGAAAAGAAAAAAACTGTTAAAGCAATTAACAAGATGATGCACATTTCTCAGTTTTGCATTACACTACAGAAGAGTGCACATCATACATGTAATGAAGCGTGGTATCTTAAAAACAGTGTTCCACGTGTGCGGCTGGTATATAGCTCCTTATTTGCCTCTGCTGATTTAAAAATTAAGAACCATCATCTTTCTTCCTTAGTTCTCATTCCCCAAACAAGAAGAAATCCAGCCAAGTAAGCAACATTTTACTTCAATCAGCTCCTTCTCTGACAGGTGAGCTTATCTAATAAAGGGACACAAACTGCAAGGTGACTAAAATGCTTGGTATCAGAAATAAGGATGTAAAGATTTGTAGAAATTAAAAGGAATCTGACTGAAGAAATGTGACGATATATTCGCAGAGAATGTTGCACCCATCGAAATACAAGGCTTCTACCCATCGATCTAAAACACTGCTTGTGCAACTGCTTAGAAGAAGAGGAATTTCTCCTCTTTCTTTTCCTGAGCTGTGCAGACACAGATGCAAATTCTTCTCGTCTGTTTAATGTTGCTCCTGAGTAGCAAGAAGAAAATGAGAATAGAGCAGCAGTGAGCAAAAAGAGTGTCTTCATCTAGTTGCTGACACCTGCCTGAGGAATCAACAAGCAAAAACCTCTAGGCTGGGAAATGAGAGGAACCGGCAGGAGACAAGCAGCAGTTGTTGTTAAATGCTACAAATCATACAACTGTTACTGAGGGTTCAGGACTTTAACAATTGCCTTGAAGTTCAATCTTCTGCAAAGGAAAAGGCCCAAAGTGATGGGGAAGAGCATGAGGTGACATAAATTACTGCAGTTGCCATAAATTTACTACCAATTGCTATAGAGTAGAAACAGGAGAGGATTCTACGTTTGTGTTGTCTTCTGGCGTGGAGGGTGATGGCTGACTCCTCATGCTGGGCTACTGGTGAGCAGAGCTTTTGCAGGTGGGTTCCAATGCAGACAACTGTAATGGAAATGTGAAGATTGGTGTAAATGGCAAACAAATGGGTGGAAATGTCTGGGCCTGAAAGCACCATCAGGAATGGCAGAAGGAAGCCGAATAAGAATGTCAAGTGTTAATGGTACCTAGATCCCAGCACATTTTTATACAGATTCCTAGGAGCACAGGCTGGGAGAACAAAAGACAACCTACCATCAAAATAACCAGTGTGAGCCATTACAAGATGATAGCAGGAAGGTTGAGACCAGGACTGAAGCTACAAAATACCCAGATCAGAAACCCAGGAGACATGAGGAAGGCCTGACATCCCATGCCTCTTGTCCTACATGTCATCACATGGAACCCTACCAGACAGCGTGGACATGCACAGCTTGGTGCTTTTGAGTATGTGGGTTTGAATCCAATGAGCAAAACTGGTTCAGTGTTAATGAAAAAGCACCTTCTCCTATGAGGTCTGCAGCATTATTTGCTACTTTGAAGACCTACAGATGCTTTTGGGGGCACCCAGGCAGGACATCTGTTCAGAGGCTCAGCATTTCAGATGTTTGGCAACTCTCCCCCTGAGGCCACCACTCCTCTGAGGCCAGCCCCCAGCTTTGCAACAGCACAGAGAACAGGGGTGCAACCTCCAAAAAAGCATTCCCTTTCCCCTTTCTAGGGGCTATGCTTGGATCTGCAATGACCTTCTAGCAGTAACTTGTGTAGAGCATGACCTGGCCCAATGCTGCAAGTACCGTGTTTCCAGCTGAGCGGTTCTCAAGTTACCGCTAATGACGGTGGTGACTTAGCACAGCTGGAGTGACTGTCCCCTGCTGCTGGAGCCTGCTGTCTGCCGTGCTGGGTTAACGGGGTGTCTTGGATTACACCAAGAGGAACAGCTTGAAACAGGAGACTCCTGATGGTGTAGAAATGCCAACTGTGAAACGAGCACAGTTACAGTAGCAGCGTGTTCTCATGCTCCCTTTTTCTTTCTACTTCTCCAGATGATGCAGCTGATTTCTGAGATTCGCAATACATCAAAGCAAGTGCATAAACGATAAGTCAACAGAGTGGTGAAATGCCAGATAATTATTAATGCTACCCAAATATCTGGGCGTATGAATCATATGATAATAAAATGTAGAGATACCTAATTCAATTATGCAACATTCAGGAGCACTGTAGTTCATCTACATGGCAGGCTAATCAACTCACACTTTAAGATTCATCTTATCCTGCTCAAAAATGCCCTTCTATTTTATGCTTTCTTGCAGAAAAACAACAAACTCCAATTTAGATCCTTCCCTTCATCCATGTGGGGAATGTCTGACAGCTTGTTCTTTGCTGTAACAATTAGAAACTTTATCTGCTGTTCAAAGTGAGAGATTGGATTTTACAGGATAAAAGAACTCTTAACTAGTTCCTGGAAATCAGGAACATTGAAGACATTTTGACAGGAAGTGGCCAAAATGAAAATTGGGTTCTGACGTCACTAAAAGATGGCCACAATAAGGCTCGACAATGAGGCTGCTGAAATCCTAAATGAGGAAAGTGATTCAGGCTAACCAGCACTCCAAGTGCATCAGCATAAGCCTACTTTTCTCAACAGACCAGACACACATTCACACTTCTGTCTGTCTCCTACAAAAAGACCCCCACCAAACCACATGTATGACAAAAAAGCAATCCTCATGTTTGGAGTGACAATGAGTGATAGAGTTAAACACCTCGCTAGGTTTTGATGGCAACTGCACAGCCCTTCCACAGATCCAAATTCAGCCCCGTTTTCAACTCATGCATCACCAGTGAAGAAAACAGATTTCAATGTAAAGAGCCATAAGTTATTCTATATGCCATAGGTGCTGAAACTTCCCTGCCAAGCACCAGAGATTGCATCTCTCCTGTGTAATCAGAGTATGGATAATGCGCTCTCATACAGGGCAAATACACATCGCTATGAATTACTCTAAACAGAGCCAAGTCTGACATCCTGGCCTGCAGCAGGTTGGACTTTTTGGTGATGAATGGTGCGTACCTGGAGAGGGCTTGGCCTCCTGGCCAGTAAATTGCCCAGAACGGGTCCCCGTAAGGCCACAGGTCAGGTTTTTCCTTCCAGAACCTACAGCGAGGGGTGAGGAGGCGCAGTCGTATCTCTGGCGTGAGGTTCCCACTGCTGGTGACCTCTGTGTTCTCCTCCAAAAACGCCCTCACCTCGGGGTCCAGGGACTTGCTGGTGCTCCAATGGCAGCAGCGCTTCCAGCGCAGAGAGGGGCCTCCCCTCCTGCTCCTCCAAGCCTTGGCAAAGGTGCTCTGCCTGCCCAAGAGAAGGAGCCGCTTCCAGCTGCGCAAGGCCATGTCTCCCCAAGGACAAACCCTCCCCAGGAGAGCTCGGAGCACAGTTTATCTGATGAGCACAGCAAAGGATGAGGCAGAAGACTCGAAACAAACTCACAGGATGTTGGTTTTCATAGCGACGGACGATGCATGACAGACAATTCCTGAAAGGAGAACAATGCTATATAAGTCATGTTTCTTCAATGACTTCAAGGCTATGCCCCACCAGGGCTTTAGGAAGAAGAGATCCATGTGCTGTTGTGTGACTATGAATATGTTCCCCCCTCCGTGCCTGAAAGAAGTGGTATTTAAGGAAGGAGCTATCAAGAGACCCATTCAGGAGAGTGCTATAAACATATCCCATGACAAACCACCAGTTAGCAGAACAGCTGATAGAGGTAAAAATTTAACATGCAGGCTTTTAACACCTTCCCCCCATCTGTCTTGAAGATACATACACAGGAAACTAATCCTGTTTAAGGTTCTTCCATTGACTGTTTAGCTTTTGCAGCAGGGCTCTGGCATTGCAGGGCCTGTGGACACAACAAAGATTATCAGTAGGTTGTTTGAGAGGCGCTATTAATTACAAGTTTTGTAATGGTGATGGGTCTTCTATATGAAAGCATCTTTTTAAAGGCAAGCAATTGAAGAACTTCCTCAAAAGACCTTCCTCTCTCTCTCTCTCTCTCTGATTTGTCAGGCTGCCAGCTCTAAAATGAAAACCAAACCAAAACAAACAAACAAAAAAAACCCAGACAAACAAACCCAAGAACTAGTCTTAATCAGAATATTCCCAGTTTGTTGCATTTCACAGAATCAGAGAATGGTTGGGGTTGGAAGGGACCTATGGGGATCATCTAGTCCAACCCACCTGCTAAAGCAGGTTCACCCAGAGCAGATCTCACAGGAATGTGTCCAGGCGGGTTTTGAATGTCTCCAGAGAAGGAGACTCCACAACCTCTCTGGGCAGCCTGTTCAGTGCTCTGGCACCCTCAAAGTAAAGAAGTTTCTTCTCATATTCAGACTGAACCTCCTGTGCTTCAGTCTGTGCCCGTTCCCCCTCATCCTACCATTCAGCACCACTGAAAGCAATTCGTATTTTAGAGGATCAGTCAGTCTTATGGTGCAATAGTCTCATGTGGATGCTCTCAGCTGTAGAAGAAAGCAGACTTCCATCACTGCAGCCTGTGAGAAACTATATAAACATGTTTCAAGCAGTCTAAAGCAACAGAAACATTAAAAAAAGAATTTTAAAAACCTCCAAATTTGTAAAAGGTGACACATTCAGACTAGATGAGCTCACACTCAAAGGCCTTCTGACACCGTGCAAGGCCAGCTTTCAGGTCACAAGCCATGAAGAGACTGGAAGATTGGTACATCAGAGTTTAGACTCATTTAAGAATCAGGAGAATGGAGAGTGAAGAGCCAAAGCACTCAGCAGGAAAGTGAACCAAGCACATCATCACTATCACCATCTTCTCCTCACCCACCACGTCTTGCAGACCCTGGGTCTTTTGTACACTAATCCTCTGAGTATCCTTACCAAGCAGTGGCCTGAAGAGAGAGCAGCTGCTTTCCTGCCTTCCTGCTCAGATCTCCTTCATCCATCCTTTAATATTCCCTTTTCTCCTTCCTCATCTTACTCTCTAATTTCTTTTCAATAACTTGCAGTTACTTGCTTCAGGGCACAGCTTTCAAACCTCCCCCACACTGATGACCAGAGAAGCATTTAAGGCCTGTGCTTCCACTACAGCAAGACTGCAAGTACCAACAGACACAAGGGAAACTGCACTCTCTATTTTTCAATTGTTTTCTCTGCAGTGGTTTTCATGAAAAGGCAGAATGATGCATGATAAAAGTCAGCTTCAGCCCACCCCTGCTGATTTTTCACAACAAAAGAGTTGTGGCCAGTTTCACCATCCAGGCCTGTGCAGGTTGCCCTTAAAAAACTAGGCAAAGGGACAACAGGACAAAACAAAGCCTTAAAACTTCATTTATCGTTACTTCATTTTTCCTTTATCTGTCTGTATCTTTAGTAAAAGTTCATATGCTTTTAGTGGCATTTTTGTTATGTGCTGGGCTCTGCTTTAGGGGCTGGGTTTAGCTCCATCACTTACTACAATGTTAAGCTGTGACCTTCCCTCCAGTAACGTTTTGCTATTTAAGCAAACAGTCCAGTTAAGTCTTTGTTTAAACCACTGGCTAAAGGCTTTGAATTTAAATTTCTATTACAAATAAATACATGTCACCAAACCTTTTGCATTTTTCCACATTTGAGAATGCCATCCAGCAGAGTCCATGCAATTAATGAATATAATTAACGATTGCCTTCCTTCTTGAAGGCAGAGAGCTATATAATCCCCATCTGCCTAGGGGAAGCATGAAGTTAACTGAAATCAATCAGAGACATAAATCTTGTCAGCTAATACCTTATGCTGTTTTTTCCCCATGAATTGCTGCAAATTAGCAGGGCTGCGATTCAGCAGCGTGTATTTTGCATTGCCTGTCATGGTGGTTACTCTTTTAAAATTGATGGTCTGTAGAGAAACATCTGCCAAGAGCATTTTGCTCGAAACGCCAAAGCGAGCTTAAGCGCTCGGTGCGGGAAGGCGTCAGGATGGATACCCTTGTGTTTTAACACTCCTGGCCTTGCCATCTTATTGGGAATACAATCAGTGGGTGAGCAGAACTTGGAAAAGGGGACAAAAAAAAAAACAAGGAAAAAAAAAATTGATTTAAGCTTTTTTTTGTTTTTTTTTTTTTTTTTTTAAATTAAAAAAAGGAGCAGGTGCCGTTCAAGGCATAACCACATAGACCCCACGCTTCCCATCGGGGGAAGCCAGACCCGACCAAAGCCACAGGCTGCCGCTTCAGCTCCCGGTCACCCAGCCCCGCGATCACCAGCGACCCGCCCGCAACCCGGAGCGGCCCGCCGGGACACACCGCCCCCAGCCCGGCGTCCCCAGTTTGTCACCCCGGGCTGGGCCTCCGGGCGGGGGGCAGGGGGAAGGGGAAGAGAAGGCCGGGGCCGGGCCGCACCGCCCCCGCCGGGGCGGGACCGGGGCCGAGAAGCGCCCGGCCCTCACTTACCGCTGCTCCCGGCCGCCGCCGCCGCTTCGTCCCGCCCCGCTGCGCTGCGCTGCGCGGGGGCCGGGCCGAGCCGGGCCGATCAGGGTCGGGATCCCCGCCCGCCCTTAAAGCGGCAGCGCCGCGGAGCGTGAGGTCCTGGTCGTGGCTCCGGTCCCGGCAGCTTCTGCCGCTGAAGTGTTCGCTGGTGCTGGGAGTTATTTTTACCAATACCGCAGCGCTTGGGCGCAGCGGCCCGAGCCTGCCCCTCTCTAAGTGCAGGTCACTGATCACCGTCATGTGCTGGCTCTGGTCCCGCTTCATTTAGAATACTTTTTAGAAGACTTGCAACAATGTAAATTAGCTTTGTATTTTAAAATTGTAATAAAAATCCACGTGGGAAAAGGAGTGATAACACACATCCGAATTTGACAGCAGTGAAAATTTTTTTGGTTTTGTTTTTGTTTTTTTGTTATTTTTTTTTTTCTATAGCACATCAGATCAAGGGCACCGTAAAATGTTCTACGGCCTAACCAAGGTTTCCCAACCTCTTTGTTACAGCAACAGCTGTTGAAGGTGCTGGCCACAAAAGACCAGCCAGCCAGTGCTGGGTCTGTTCCTTGGCCAAGCTGAACCTCTGTCTTCCCTCCATGTGTGTGTCTTCCCTGTGCCCCGTCTATCCCGTTAACAGAAGGTGTTTCATAAAGGTGGACCCAATCTGAAATCACATTGCTTTGGAATCGGGTCCATCTTTTCTAAGCAAGTCTGATGAGGAGCAGCTGAGGGAACTGGGGCTGTTTAGCCTGAAGAAAAGGAGGCTGAGGGGAGACTTTATCACTATCTGCAACTACCTGAAAGGAGGTTGTAGCATGGAGGGGGTTGGTCTCTTCTCCCAAGTGGCAAGTGATAGGACAAGAGGAAATGGCCTCAAATTGCACCAGGGGAGGTTTAGATTGAATATTAGGAAAAAATTCTTCACGGGAGGGGTTATCAGGCATTGGAACAGGCTGCTCAGGGAAGTGGTGGAGTCACCATCCCTAGAGGTGTTTAAAAGGCATTTAGACAAGGTTCTTATGGACATGGTTTAGTGCTAGAGTTAGGTTAGGTTATGGTTGGATTCAATGATCCTTAGGGTCTCTTCCAACTGAAATGATTCTATGATTCTATTAAACACTCTCCATTTCTAATGCTTTAAAGATGCTGTTGCTTCTCTCTTCCCCAAACCTTCTCCAGTACATACATGCGGGAGGGGTCTCCCCTTAAAGTGCTGTTTTGTTGTGACTCCCGAGGGCATAGCTCTGCTGTGAGCACCTGACAACCTGCCGACAGACAGCCGTGTTTCCACTGAGGCCACGAAGTGCATTTTCACCAGGCAGCAACTGCGGTGGCTGAGCAAGGAACCAAACCCTCCCACATCTCCCTCCTCCCTCGACCTCTGTCCTCCGCAGAGGGATGCCCCGAACAGGTCGCCTGCCTCCCAGGTGGGGGCCGAGGGGGTTCCTGGATTCCCACCTTGTGGGTCTGCTGGTGCGATCCCATGGCCGCTCTTCCTGCAGGAGCTGGTTTTGCTGCGTTGATTAGTGGCTCTCCAGTAGGTCCCACCGGGTCTCTACCCTATCTCCAGTCCTACCTGCCGGGATTTCGGGAATACAAGCAGCTGCTGACAACGAGAGTGACAAACATGGTTTTCTCTAGCTTCCCTTTGGGACTAAGTGTCCCATATTTCATACGCTGCGGTTTGAAAAGGCTCTTGTGCATCGCCTGGGGTGACGATCGTTGAGTCCTACAACACTTGGGGTGAGAGGTTTTCAAGAATAAATCTGGCGATTACACAGCCTAAGCCTGGATCTGCCCAAATCGCTGAGGTTATGAGGCCATCTAGTGATCTGCTGGCTTAGTACAATTAAAATGTGCTCTCCGGGGTGTGAAAGCTGCTTATAAAACCGGTCTTTTTCTCTAAACGTGGGTGATCCCCAGTGTCCTGAGGGAAGGTAATTCCTCCGTGCTGGGCTGCAGAGAGGCCGGGATGGAGGCGATGCACTGGGAGGAGGCCAGGATCCAGACAGAAGCTGGTGTCCACCTGCCACATGAAGGAGCCTGAAGTTCACAGACAGGTTAAGCTACAGAGATACTTATACGCATTTTACTCTCGTAAAGCAGGACTCACGCTCAGTCTTCTCAGACGTGATCCTCAAAATTTCTATAAAAGTGTGGAACTTTGTGGTTTAGGCTCAGTTAGGGCTTTATTTCTTGGAGCGCTTAGAGGAACCATTCAGTTTCAAAGGTCTTGAGTCTTTCTGCAGTTCTTGCTGGTCCTCTCCAAGGAGTGAGACATTGAAAGCACTTGAAATACCCAAAACTGTGCACAAGATGTGCAATTCAGTACAGAGGTCCTTGTGTCCTCTAGATACTCATCATTATGCTAGGAAAAAAGAACTCAGTAATATATATAACAGGAGAATCTTTATCAGCATTAGCTCAGGATGTCATGTGGGACATGGTAGCAGCTTTAGGTACACTGACAAGTGATGATACACCTCTACTTTGCACATTTTATTTTATGCCTGAGAAGGCTCCCAGAGAAATCTGACAGGAAAGCTTTTTCACATGGATCTTTAGCCTCTTTGATTGGGTATTTTAACACATAACTTCTCAGGTCTTGTTTTGTGGGTTTTTTTTTTTCTGAACTCCTGATATATGATATTCCCCAGTAGCTATGTGAACCTCAGTGAAGTCACTTCTGTCTAATACAGACTGACATCACACTGGGGCAGTTAAAAACAAAACAAAAACAAAACAAAAAAACCACAAACCACCACAACCTTCCCTGGCTGCTTCCAGCCCAGGGATGGCTTAGCTAAAAAAGGAGGGGTGAAGTCCTCACTTCCTGTTAACATTGGCTGGGATGTTAAAACCATAAATCTGATCATTCTTATTTGACTAACAAGATTTAATTATTATTGTATAGATTCCTAGGATGACATAAGAAAGATTTTATACCAATGATAGCTGTCAGCCCTCTTGTGAAAGCCTGAGTAAACCACTCAGACTTCCAGGACATGCTTTGTGCTGATTACTTCAGCAAAGTATCAAAGCCTATTCTCTGTGAGAAAAAAAATGTTTAATTTTCAAAGACTTTGTGCTTTAGATGGTGACATCTTGAGAATTTCTGCTGCTTAAATGTATGGTATACCGTGCAACCAGCTACCATAACTGTGCTGGAATTTGCTCTGAGGACAAGGACATCTTTGATCACAACATAATATCGATTTGGTGTATCACGGAGGAGTGCAACACTTGCAAAATGCCATTGTAGAGTAGCACACAAGGGACTTCCATGTATCCAAGGGAATTAGTGGATTACTAGCTGATGATACCACTGCCCAAGTCTCAGGGGAAATCTTGTTTGAGCCAATTAACAACAAAGAAACAGAAATGCACAAGGACAGAGAGAAGGGGAAGGCAGAGAGGAGCTACCTTCACATTAACAAGCCCACAACTCATGAGTCTTCCTAAATGGAAAGGTTTAAACTCAAAAGAAAGCAGGTCTGTGGCTCAGCAGCCAGGTCATCAGTTCACGCCTTCTCTTCTAGCTGTCACAGCTGAAGCTCCAGCCCCAATTTCCAGACCTCTTTTTTTTTTTTTTTTTTTTTGCAAGGCCAGCTGCTGCAATTTGCTGCAGCAAAATTCACAGAAGGGAAGAGGGACGGCTTCAGAGCATCCTGACAACTCCATATCAACAGTTAGGGGTTTTTGCACATCAAGATCAATTTGTGGTCACCCAGAGGCTGCGGAAGAAAGTCAATACCAAAATGTAGCTGGCACATCAGCTAGTAGCTAAGGTAAAATTAAAGATGAGAGCTCTGGCCAGGTAAGGGAGAGGCAATTCAATTGTTCTGCTGTGCCCTCAGCTGCAATCCATACCTACTCATTTCAGAATCACTGTACATCCCTGGCAGTTGAAGAACAGATGTCTTAACAAAACAAACCACACATTACCTGTAATATGTCCCAAAAGCATTAGATATGTTTTTCATAGGATTACCTTTCCCTGCTGCCTTACCAGCTGCATTAGGTTAGAAGCGGCAGCTGGCAGAGATGAGGGTATCAACTAACTTCTGGCAGTGGATGTAAGGAGGGGAATCTGCAAGATGCATCTTTTTGGGGGGTGGAGGTGGAATGACAAAATGAGGACAAGCTGTATTAATCTGACCTTTGTGCCACTGCACATTTGGTCTTCCTGATATGAGGAGACCCTGCAAGAGCCTTCATAGTAAGACTGAGAAGTTGAAAGTGTCGTGGTTGAGATGGACAAATGACATAGACCAAGTTCTTAAGTACAAACAGCAGTCTCCATTTATTGCCACAAACACTTTTTTATATAGTCTTTACTAGTTCATGTGTCTTTTTGCTATTGGTTACAGGCTACAATAGTAACACATCATTGGCTAATTTTGCTACGGTCAATGTTATTCTTTAAGTCCCTTCTTTCTCATGGGTACACCTTAATGTCTTCGGATACTCTTCTACTCCCATCTTTCTCATAGGTAATCCTTAATATCTTCAAGGCTAATCTTTGTTCCCATGCCCTCCATCAGGGAATTCATGGACTCACTGCAGCCCCCCAAATGAAAGCTATAATCTCTGTGCTCATTTTTTATTTTTGTCTTTTGTTCATGTGTGTAATTAAAGCACATTTGGCCTTAGCTGGCTGCTTGTGTTCATATACAGTCAGACATGGGAGCATTTTTGTAGCAGAGATGAGGACCAGAAAGACACACAAAGTCAGATGGTTTGTGCTTCCCTTTGGTGTGTTGTATGGATGCTTGTTTTGATGTTAAAATTAGAGGGTACATATTTTCAAGCCTTGTATTTGAACAGCTAAACTCTACTTGAACTAGTGGGATTTTAACTCCCACGTATCTCTCACAGTAATGATATTTGGGCTCCTGAGTTTTGGGTCTCAGCAATATTTTGTGACAATCAGCTAGCATGAGTGAAACCTCACTGTGAAGGAAAACTAAATGGAAAGCAGTCCAGCCCAATGAACGTATTTGTACCTAATGAACACATCTAGAGATACACCCTGAAAATTCAGATGCCCTGTTGGTGTTAGCTGCACAGCAAGAACTTTGCAGCACAGGCACCAGCCACCATGTTGGCCCAGCCACTTGTGGTGATACAACTACCTGCATTAGTGCACTGAAAGAGAAAGGGGGAGGGCGACACACAGTTTGTAGCTCCCTCCAGTCTTCCACAAACTGAGCCATCTCTGTCGTACTTTTTGTACTGTTGTGATGCTACTGCAGTCATCTGTAATAGCTTTCTGGCTGCCACTGTCCTGTCTTGTTTGCAGGAAAGCTTTTGGGTGTCCCCAAGGCTTGGGCGAGCTCTGGAGCCAGCCCAAGGTGGGATGGAGGCACAAGAGGAAGAAGGAAGGTCTGTAGAGCTGATAAATGGCCGTGCCTGGTGTCACAGCATTTATTTGGGGTATTTTTGTTCTTGTCTGAGGGTTTTTTTCTGTGCTTTCCTGAAAAGCCCTGAGACAGAAAGACAATGGAAGGTAAGAGAAAATATGCAGCCAAGGAAAGGGGCTGCTTAGGCACTATGGAGCCCCTCCAGTCTGGTCTCCATACAACCGGTAGCTGCCTAAGTTTTCCTGACTTAAATGAAGGTGTTCTCCATGCCCTCATCCGTGTTGACTTGCAATTACAAGAAAATCCATCCTGGATGCCTTTCCCACATGACTTTGTCCCACGTCCCCTCCACATGTGTTGTATCAAGGGTCATTCACAAGTCTCATTTCTTCAGTATATTTGTTAGACCTTAGCTTTTCCCAGACAGGCAGAAATACTCTCAAACAACAGAGCTATGCCAACATTTATTTTGAAGCATGAGAATATGACCATGGGCTGGGGCCCTAGTGCAAGCGATGCTTCCTAAGCTTAGCTCTCTTTGTTGCCAGGTAGGCTGAATTCACTGCCGTGTTTAAACCTCTAATTCCTTGTTTTCTCCAGGCAGTGCAATTGCTCCAGCTTACTCTGGAAATGAAGCTTGAAGCTGTAGTTTGTCTGGTCATCTGATTTTTAAGGATCATACTAATGGCTGGGGATAAGGTAATGAAATCAAGTTTACAATGATTCAGTTCACAGCAGCCAGTTGACTTTCCAATTCAAATTTCTTATTTTCCCACTGGTGCTCAGAGTCTGACAGCAGCTGTAATCTTCCTTTCACCTTCCACATGATAGCCTGCCGAATATTTGAACTCTTCCAGAGACCCGGGGACAAAGGAAACTATGGAGATCTGAGGCAGAGACAAGACAGGCAGGTGGTGCTTACTCTCTAGAGCTCCTAGAGGAAGCTGTTTGCCAAGAACCTGATACAACAAGCCTCTTCTTTTGGCTAATGTGCGCTCTTACATCTTGGAAGGGTTCTGAGGTCCTCAAGCAAGTTAGCTCTGAGTCAGGGTCACACTGTGTCAAGACCTCTGCTCTTCACTATTTTGCACTAGTATCCAGAGGACATAGAAAACAAGTGATACCACTGCAAGGGTGCTCAGAGGAATGGAAACACCAGCCAGCTCCCTCACGTGATGAACAGGCTGAAGCTTAAGTTCAATGTGACCAAGGACAGAATAGTTACTGTTTATGCACATGGAGGCATGGGAAGGTCGGAAGGGACTGGGAAAAAAATGACTCAGTCCTTGGACCTCTTATCAGTTTTCAGTGGTACCCTACAAAGTGTTAGTTTCACTGGCTTTCCCACCCATACTTACGCAGCATACCCTCTGAAGGAGCACTTGGCACACCTCTTCTTTAGGGTACAGGCACCTTTTGTTACTTTTGTATCAACAAATTCCAAATACACATGTGACCAGATCCATGGGGCTTTCCTACAGAACAACTTAAACTGACATTAGCCCCTATGTAATGTCTTTGTGCATTTCAAGCTTCTCCAAGCTCAGTGCATTGGCAGTGCACTGCAATTTCCTTCACCGTGGCGGAGGACATGGGACAGTGACACCCACATGCCTTCGGTGGGAGGTCTCTTGCTTCCAGCTGGACCTGCTACCTTCAGGGCTGGGCAGGTTGGATGTGGAGTTGCTTGGATGCCTCCTTGTCGCAGCCCCGTGGCTCCTAATAGTGAAGGCAGTGCTAGAGACCCCCAACCCTGCACTCTGTGATCTGGCATCTCAGGTTTGCATGAGGCATCAGGCTTCATGCAAACAGCTGCATCCAGCTTGAGTGGAAGCAACAGCATTGCTGTGACCCTGCAGCACAGCTGCCACAGCTGTGGCTGCATGAACCAGCTCTGGGGCAGCCAGGGCGGGCGCATCTGCAGGCAGGCTAATCCTCTGTCTGAATAAAAAGCCCAAGGATAACAGAGCACACGGGCTCTGTCATCTTCTAAACAAGAAACTGAGCACTTCTGTGACTGAAATCAGCACTTCTCAGTTCAGCACTAATGGGCCCCCATGGCCTTGTCCTCTGCCTCTCCAGGGCTCCTCCCAACCTGCCCATGGCTCATTTCAGCCCCTGGAACTGCCAGTCCCTGCACTAGGGACGTCACAGCAAGGCTGGTCTCCAGCTCACTGCAGCCCTGCTTGTCCATGGGCCCCACCAAGCCGTCCCCCATTCCATAGCCATCCTAGCACCATGTTCCCAGGCTGGTTCCCCTCGCTGGGCCTGATCTTGGCCCCCACCCATGGGCTGACAGCAGAGTCACAGCAGCCGGACGCACTGACAGCACCTGGCACCAAAAAACTGCTGCTGCTCTCCTGCCTTTACCTCTGCTTGAGAGCCAGGAAGTCAATGTCTCTGATTTAGCCTGGGAAACATTGTTTAGCGGGATTGCTCAGTAATAGTCCAAGAATTCTGTCCTCGAAGGAGGTGCGGAGCTAGCCCTTTGACATATCGGAGAGTGTCAAATGTTCCCACCTCCAAAGGATGTGCTTGATGTGAACTGCTGGAATTGCTCAGCATGGATCCGGGCTTCAATAATTTGTGGCTATTGGTTTGCAAGGAAGTCACCAAGAAACACGATCCTCAAGGAGAAGTGAATTCCTTTGATCTCTGTCCTTCTGTTCCATGTGAGCTCAGAGCTGATTTCCAGTATTTCTAAGCTAAATCACAAGGGCGTTACGCCAACGCAGAAAAGCTACAATCCAGATGTCATCAGTAGCAAGTCTCAGCAGGTACTTCATGGCCATGTGCTGTTCTCAGGCAGGAATAATAAGTGGCAGAGAGATATGGCTGAACCTGTGGACATAAACATTTAGACATCTGCTAAAAAAACTAACAGGGAAATCAAAACAGATACTTTAGTGCTTTGATTAGCAAGAACTGCTTTTAGATTCGTAACGTAACATCACTGCAATGGTGTGGACGTGTACTATAACAGCAGGCAGGAAAGCAGCAGTCTTTGCTAAATGACAAAACAATTCACCATGCATATTCATTGCAGGAAATACTTTTCATCTGTCCTTGATCTCATGTTGTATATTGGCTATGGATTTGTTGGATTTGGATTTCTTTAGCACGCCCTTGGGCTTTCAAGTGTGCTAGGATGCATTGTAATGTAGATGCAGAGTGTCTGGCACTTCTTACTGAACAAGGCTTCAAAGGGAAGTAGGAAATTGAAATCGGGGAAGTCGAAATCACACTCTAATTACATTTGTACAGAGGCCAAAGGCCTTCTCACAAAGCTTACCTGCTGTTCATGCACAGGTTTTGTCCAGAGTGCATGAAAGCGTATGGTTGGTTCATGTTCCCACTGCTATCAGCAGACAGGGGACTGCCTGATTTTTGGAAATGAAGAAAATGGAAAACAGTATTTGTGACTAGGCTTTGAACAAAATGCTGTTGCTTGGGTAGATGTGACAGTCTGAGTGCATCTCCTTTGGATGCTTTCCCAGTGCCAGAAATCAGCTAACTGGGAGCACAGGCCACTGGCACAGCTGTGCCCGAACCCCTGCCACTGCAGACAATATTGCTGGGGGCATGTAGTCCAAGCAGCTCACCAGGATTTCCTCCTGCCTTTCTCCTTGCCACAATATATATCTGTGAAGCTCTTGGGTTTTTTTAATTGGTTTTTTGTTTGTTTGTTTTGTTGTTGTTGTCAGTTTGCTTTTTGTTGATTTTGGTTGGTTGGTTGGTTGGTGGGTTTTTTTGCGTTTTTTGTTTTTTTGGTTTTTTTTTTAAATTGGTTTGGTTTGATTTTGGTGGGGGGGGTGTGTGTGGGTTTTTTGTTGTTTGTTTGTTTGTTTGTTTGTTTGTTTTTTTAAGGCCACAGCCCTTTTGTCATGCTTTACATGGACAGGTATATTATGTTGCAAGACTTTTACCTCCTCAGGTCTTTCCCAAAGCAGACAGATTGTAAGGTACCGGGATCTTGGAGCACTGAAAACAGAGAAATCAGAGTTTAAACGGAGGGAAACAAAGCACCCTCAGCAGAGAGCAAAACTTATTTCAAAATGAAGAACAGAGCTTTGCCGTCCCCACTGAAAACCTGCTTCATCTCAAGCCTGGTGTGGAAGGCATCTGTCAGCAGACTATGGGAGTTGGGACGCGTGGGCTGGAAGGACTCGGCGTCAGGGCTGCTGCCCGCTTAGAGGTGCATCTGCCTCCCGGTGTGACGCCACCGGGGCTGCCTTTGGGAACAATAGAGCTTTGTGCCTGGCAGATGTCCAGGCAGAGGAGAAGCAGCGTTTGCTTTCTCTTCCTGGGGGCAGTTGAAGCACAGGGAGTGCACTGACTTGATTTCCAGGACGCTGGTGCTTCTGCAAGTCAGGCTATGAGTGATTTGGCCAAGGTCATGCAGTGAGTGAATGATGTCAGAGATGGATGGAAATCTCCGTGTGGGTGCTTTAGCTTGATGGTCCCGGCACAACACCTCCATTAGTGTGTGACATGCTGGTGATTTATCCAAGCAGCGTACTTTGCTGATTAGGTTTTTATCTCAGTAGCGGCTGGAACAGTCTGTGCATCTCCTACAGGCAAAGAGCAGAAGGCATACCTCACTCTGAGCAAAATACGGTCTTTGACCTCTGGGTCTTGGCACTGAATCATACAAAAGGTAATGGCTGCGTATGATCCTGACTTCATGAGGGAGGGAAGGAAAACACACCTAGTCGGTGTCTCAGCAGGAGGAGGCGCATCTCACAAGCTCAGTATAAAATCAAAGACAGAAGCAGAGTGAAATGGCAGGCGTCACCACGGATTTTCACCATTCTGTGCCACTGAACACATGGAGAGGAAAGGGCAGGGTGGCAAAGGACACAAACCTCCGCAAACTTGGCACAACAACTGCTGGACTTACCTGGGAGTAATTTCTGAGGTCATGTTCAAAGTCCATGTGCCCTATCTGCCTGGGGTGTCATTGCCACTTCCCTCTGCACCTCCCCAAGATCTGAACCCCCAGAGAAAGCTGATTCAGTCTTGAGTAGAGCTTGAAACATAGGAGATGAGGCCAGCCCTGAAGAGGAGGTGCCTCCTCTACAGAAGGCTCACCAGCTGCATACTGCAAAGCCTGGTTTGCAGCATGGTCACCACGCAAATGAAGACTGGCAACTGTCCTGTCCCATGTCCATCCTTGCCCATGTTGTGGGATAAGTTTCCTGGTTGTGAACTGGATGCACTCACCCAGGAGGCAGACAAAACTACAGATTTTTTTGTGAAAGGAGCAGCAGGAACTGTTGTGGGAGGGAGCAGGAAAGAAGCTGCACTTAGCTATTTAATCTTTTCAATTGTCTCATGAAACCTCTTCCCTAAGGATCCTTACTGAAAGTAGATAAGAGCAGAATGTGTCTATATGTGTTTTCAATTCAAGGGCATGTGTATGATGGATGTACATAAAATTAACAAAATGCAATGAGCTACAATAGGAGATTAGAGATTTCAAACCTTTAAATTTTAAATCACAGAAGCTTCAGAGGTCCCTATGGCAGAGAGGCAAGAAACTAGTCATCTTTCACTTTGTTATCTACATTCTGCTGTATGATTAATCATTACACAATGTGACAGAGCAAAGCCGTGTGCTTTTATTCAACCTTAATCTTTATAGATATAAGGCCAGTATGGAAGATGAGCTACTTGCATTAATGGTATTATAATTTGATTTAAGATTAGAATATGTGCCTGCAGTATATGCTTTCTAAGCAATGGTGAATCGCTCTGGAGGAAATGTTCTTTGCTTTATGTCTTATGGCTAGCGTTCTGATCTATTTGGTTTAAAACCCCAAGGCAGCCAACACCTCCAGTGCTTTAACTAGTCTTTTTGCATAAGCTCAGAGAATAAAAATCCTTTTTTTTACAAACTTCGCTATAAAATCTTCTGCTGTTGTTTTTCTTCTCACTTCCACTATGTAGCCTTCTCTGCTTTATGCCAGAATGACTTCAATTTCGGCCTTACGGTCCATCCTTATCCCACTTCTTTCAGCTGACTATTCACATTTAGTTTCTTGTGAAATAGCTCACGACACTGAACCACTCAACTGAAAGTCAGCCAAAAGTAGAAAACTGTTCTTCTGAGCATCACAAAACATTTGTATTGCATCTTAGTTGTTATCACTCTCTTCCGCCCTACAGGATCTCATGACCACATAGATACTACAGCAGAACAGGAGAGGCTTTGAATGGGAAACCAATGCATCTTGGCAGCTGGTGAAAGATCTTCTAGGGGGAACTGTAGAGCAGTGTGAAGGAGTTGAGCAATCCCCCATCAGCAGCATGATTTCCAACTCATTGAAGAATGTTGAAGAAAATAAAAAGTGAAGCAAGAGCGTCACAGCAAGGAAGAAGGGATGTAACCTTTAAATAGAAGGGTTATTCCACCTCTTGGAAGCAGCAGGCATTGCAGAATTAGGACAAAGAGCTTGACGGGCCTCTAGTCTGATCTTTTATGGCAGACCCTAAAGGCAGAGGGGGCTGACACGCTTGTTAGCATTTGACCCAGTTTAAACTAACAGGTTCTGAGAAACAAAGACTGACCAAGAGGTTAAGGAGAGGGAAAGCTGAACCGACTTGATATTGAGAGAAATATTCACTGCAACTGAAGACACAAGTACCTAAGGAACAAGAACAAATCCATCAAGCCAAAAACCTTCCCCCGCTGTGTTGCAGCACTGGCAATCCAGCTGGAGACGGGACAAAGCTGCTGCCACAGGAGAGCAGATCAAAGAGAAGGGTCCCAGGTTTATGCCAGTAAGTTTTTTGTTCTTGTCCCAGTCTGAAATCCTCAATCTTACCTTATCCCTGTTCCTTGGAGGAACATGTAAGAAGCTCCTAGAGCTCTGACACTGCTTTATGCTCCGCTGTGCCAGGGAAAGGCCTTATCTCCCCAGGGTAATTGTTAATATGCTTTGAATAGGGGACATCCAGCCCATCCATGCTGCTTCTGGAGCTTTAACATCCTTTGCTGGCGAAAGGAAAAAATACAGTCCCACCCAGTTACTGCTGATCATCCCAGATGTGCCTCACAACACAATCCTATCACTGACTGCCTCTTCCCAGGCTGTACAAATGCTTTTCCATGGCATTTGGCTGATTAGTGAGTATGTCCAGCAGTTTATGATGCTTTGAGGCCTCATCTTTTGTTATCCTCTCACTCTTGAAAGAAGCTCCACAGCCTCTTTGTGGACTTGCTTGTGACTGCTGTGAAATTTAAGCAATCAATGTTGCGAACAGAAGTCTGTCTCTAAAGCAGGGTAGACCCTCTAGAGAGCCACTGGTGACCAGTACGGGGTAGGCTGGGATGGTGAGAAGACAGAAATGCCTAGATTCTTTGTGGGACGGGGGGAAAGAAGTGCAAAAAAATCTCAGTATGGAGAAAAGGGAATTATGGACAGAGAGGGAACACCTTGGTGCTTTTGTGTGCTACGCACCACAAGGTAACGTGCATCAGGTGATGGCACATGATACACAGAGGTGCTGTTGCACTTTTTTCACACATCGGATGTGGGAAGACTCCGTGGCAGAACAGAGCATGGGGTGGGCACAAAGTGCTGCTGCGTCCTGCATGTTAACGTGACTCTGCTGTGCTGTGCAGGCTTGTTCCAGCCAAAGGCAAAGCTCCTGCTGCCTTTGTTGCTTATACCTGGATAGAAGAAGGGAGCAGCTTATGACAAACTTGGATGTGTTCCTATCCATTTTGTGCTGCAGTACATGTAACTGAAGAGGGAAGGAAGACAAAAGAAAAAACAGCTGTAAATGGGTATCCAGTCTGCCTCCTGGAGTGGAGGTAAATACTGCCACTGGGAAGGAAGAGAAGAGTCTTGATGTTAACTAAGATTGTGCAGTTGAGTTCTGAAATTTTCAATTATAACTGATATTATTGTCCAGTGAGCCACCTTTTAAGCTTACTCTCACTGTTAAAATCTCCCCCAAATTACTAATTCCTTGGGATGGAAGCCAGGGTGGAGAAAACAAACATGAGTGCATAAGAGCTACCAAAGGCAGCATATGCCATGTCTAAAGCCTGACCAGCTTGGAGGGAAAGACTGGAACAACCCAGATGGCAGGTTTTAGATGAGAAAAATCCAGGCCCAGGGACATGATGTGACTCAACGGAGCCCAGACACATTTGGCACAACCAGGTCTGCTGACACTGTGAAAGAGCTGAGTGGCCTTGTTGGGATGACTTTTTACAGATGTTTTATTAGAAGAAATCCTTGCTCCCATGAAACTCTTACAAGAGTGCCTGTGGGAGCTGTATGTACAGGAGCAGGAGCTCAACCTCACAGCTGTTTGTCCTGGTTTTGTTAAAAACAAGTTTCTCTTTTAGTGATTTTGCCTGTCAGCTAAAGTCTTCATATTAGCTGCATTTTCCTGGAGAACCAGACACATGTTTTGGTAAACATAGCAATGGAATGCAAACTTATTGATAAGCATGGATGGACATCTCGCGAGAGGGGCAACCAGAAACCGGTGACCAAGAAACTGACCAACTGTGTATAACATTCCATTCATGTGAATACTTCATATAAAAGTGGGAGATCACGAGGATCTCATCTCTTCTTTCCCTTTTCCTTCTGCTTGTGGCCGACATTAGGAGAGGACCTTGCTAGTCGTCCCTGCGAACTGAGGCCTAGTGACAGACTGAATCCAGCTCTGGTTGGCTGCAGAGTCCAATCCAGGACTTTGGGTGCCGGCTCTGCAGTTGCTGAGACTTTCAAGATTCGTTTTGTATATTTTGTATTGTTTTCTCTATTCTTATTAGTAGCATTAGTAAAACATCTTTAATTTTTTCCAACTCTCTTCTCTCTGTCCTTCTTTCCCTCCTGATCGCCTGTCCTTAGTGGGAAGGGGGGAGAGGGAGGGGCAAAAGGGGCAAGTTGGGGGGAGAGGAGGTTAACAATACATCTGCCAGGGTTTTATTGTCACCCCGCAATCAAAACCCTCCACACTGCTCCAGGAAAATGAATGAATTTATCAGACTTTATACCTGCAGTCTCACATGTTGTGTGCTTTGTGCTCATGTTTAATGCTATACGTATTACTGATTTTATTGAAGTATCTGTGCATTGAACTTTATCGAATACAAGAATACTATTCTGTACAGAAGACAGCTAAGCCAAAGCAATCTAGAACTGCCTGCTGCGCAAGAAATAATGGTCAGGACCATTGTGTTACATTTTATGTTAATCTTAGAAGCAATCTTAGCTCATATATCCTTTAGAGAGACTAGTAAAGCTTCTACCTTGCACTGCCTGGAGACACCCATGCAATCAGGCCTCCAAGAGTGAAGCCTACAACAAGAATACAAGATGGTGTTTCTCCACAGTAAGAGCAATTAGTTTTAAATGAGAGTCAGAGACTGACTTCTCATCTGACCTAGAGCTGAATAAGCAAACACATACAAGTTAATAAACAAACCAAACTAAATAAAATAACCTAGCTCTAAGTGCAAAGTCGAAAAAATAACTGGTCTTCTGGCAAACTCCTACGTGGATCTAGCAAGGTTCAGCTTGTTATACTGAGTGCGGCAACCACCAGAATCAGTGACTGTGATAGAAGACTCACTGGGATATAATGGGAAGTGAGGAAATTGGTTTAGCTCTTGCCTGCTCTCAGTAGAGCACTGTAGGAAGCTGAGAAGTAAAAGGGCATACAGCTTCTTAATTCAAAGGGAAAAAGAGAGAGATATGCTGGTTTGGATTGCCTCCAGGTAGGAAGGAACAGTTGTTCCACGTATGTCCATAAAACGACCCATGCTGGATGAAATACCAAGTTCATTGCAGGCATTTCCTTATCAAAGAAGCTTGTGCAAGAAGAAAAAAGGTACATCATAGGGAAAAAAAAGAAAAAAAAAGAAAAGTCTGACGCTGCTGAGAGATAAATGAAAGAGGTCATAAGAGTCCACAGTAAGCAAAGGATGCGACTGTAATTATTACAGACTGCATGGACCAAGACTAGTAAACAGATAAACCCAGAAGGATCAAAGTGCATACTGAATTCTACAAACAACCTCCTTAAAATATACAGATGGCAGAGTTATCTGACATAAGCAGGAATCTCATCGGTTTGGAGAAAAAAAATCTCAGAACTTCAAAAGCATCATCTCTGTCCCTTTAAAAGCAGGTGGGACTCCCGAGCGGAACTGCCAGCACTTTGGCATCGGGTAATAATAACGGGAGGGTTTTTAGAAACGGGGATTAAAACAATACTGTGTGTTTTGTTTGTTTGTTTGTTTCCTGGACGCAGCAGAATGGTTATAAAACCTTAAGTAAGCTGGGAATTAATAAACTTTTTAGAATTTGCTTTGAAACAGAGCGCGTGTGGCAAAGAAACAGGTCTCCGTCCCAGAAGTTAACGTAACGTGTAAATCCAGCACGGCGCAGTGATGGAGACCATACAAAAGCCAGCCATCAGCCCCCCCTTCCCCTGTCAGCAGACCCTCACTGGGGTGGGTTTGTTGTAATTGTTTCGAGATTCGGGTCAGGAGAACAAAAAGCCATTTCTCCCCGCAGGATTCCCGCAGAAAACGCTCAGCGCAGCCCGGGCGCTGGCTGATGCTCGGCCAGTTCTGGCTGTGGCGCTTCGGGCGCTGCCTCCTAGTGGGGGGAGCAACATCTCCGATAGTAAGAGGTATCATCCCCTCTTTTATTTAAACAAAAGCCAACCTCTTCTGCTCACACCTCGGAGACGAGGGGGAGAGCTTCAATCATCACACATCCCGAGGATTGTGCAAAAAACGTGCGGCGAAGCCGCCCAGGGCTCTCCCGCATCCCTCCCACCCAAAACGCCGATAAGGGCCGGAAATGTCTCTCTAAAGCCTCGGAGCGGGAGGAGCGGAGCGAACCAGAGGAGGCGCCGCCGCGACCGCCCAGGGTTTAAATGCCCCGCGGGGGCGGGCTGGTAGTGCGGTACCGCCCGCTCCACTCCCTCCGCCCCGTTCAGCTGACAGTGGGGCCGCTCGGTGCCCGCCCGCCGGAGCCGTCGCCGCTCAGTGCCCGCCGGAGCCGCTCGGTGCCCGCCCGCCCGCCGCGGCCTGCGCGCTCCCGCCGGGGATGGGGGCCGGCGCGCCGTGACCGTCCCGCGGGCGCGCCCCCGCGCAGAGCCGCGCTACCGCAGGGAGCCGCCGCCGCCGGCGGGATGAGCGGGAGCGGCGCCCCCGGGCCCGGCGCGGCGCCCTGTCGCTTCGCCCACTACTTCGTGCTGTGCGGCATCGACGCGGAGAGCGGGCTGGAGCCCGACGAGCTGGCAGGTGAGCGCTGCCGCCGGGGCCGGGCGCGCCGCGGAGGCCTCGCCCGCAACCGCACCGCTGCGGCTCGCCGCGGCCCGGCGGGCTTTTGGGATCCGCTGCTTCAAAATGTCTGCCCCCCCAACCCCGAGGAGGGGGAGAAGCGAAACGGGGGGGTCGCCCCGCCGGCAGAAACCGCAGGGAGGGAGCAACTTTGAAGGCTAGCGCATCCGCGGGAGAGCTGGTAGAGCATCCCCGGAAGGCAGCTCCCGCGGGGGGCGTTTGTCTGTCGGCCGCCGGGATGCGCCCTCCCCCGCCGGCCGGGCTCCGCCGTTGGCCCTGGTCCCTAATGGTGGAAGGGGAAAGGCAGCCCTGGGCGGGAGGGTGCAGCGGCTCTGCCGAGGCCAGCGGGGTGCGATTAACGGGAGAAGGGTACGGAGGGTTACAGAATTGAGGGGAGCGGAATGATCGGGCTTTCTGTCGGGGCAGTTGCATTTTCATCTCTATTTGCACTAGAAAGGGCGGGGGAGGGCGGTGGGGAATCTGAGAAGAATGGAATAAATTAGTGGAATCGCATCTTTAATTATGTTGCTTCATTCATATCTTATGTCTATTCGGAAATAGTCCTTCTGCATCCTTCGTTCTTTCTCCATCCCCAAGAATGTTACAGAATCAAAGAGTGAAATGCATTTTCAAAAATATTTCTTTTTGGAGAGTTTATGACTGGGTTTGAGCTGATGATGTTGGGAAAAGGCAGTATTCCTTCCCAAACGTCCGTTGTGTTCAAATAAAAGGAGCTGTTTGTCAGTTTTTACACAGAAAATTAGCTTCCATGCTATTGAGCCCTGTTATTAAAGATTTTCTCTCTGAGTGAGAAAGCCCTTAAGTGCTTATGTTTCACCGTTTGTATGTGTTTACACTGCAAATGAATGGGCTTTAAATGAAATTGAAGGCAGCTGTAGCTGTCACAGTGCGCACCTCTGCCAGGTGATGGGATCCTGGCGAGGTTTCCACTGCTGTGGTGTCAGGAAGTACCTCACCTTCCTGTTGTGTAAGAGAGAGACTTGATGATCTACATTACTGATCGATGTACCCTGGTTGAAGTTCATACTTTTGTAACCTGTAAGAAGGGTGGATGCACGCACCTGACATTCCAAGGAGCTTTATCTTAATGCGGGGTGCCTAGATCTTTTCCCTTTGCAGTGAGCACACTCTGAAGGTAGCCCTAGGATCTCCAAGCTGAAGCATTAGCCAAATGTGCTTTAACCTCTGTTTGCTTTTTAAAGTGTACTAGTGACCGCAATTGTATCTTTTCAGTTTTGCTGCTTTTAGTAGAAAACTCCTGGCTCGTGACCCATCTCTCAGCTGATGGTGTACAGAGTTGGATTTGCATAGTATGACCTCTTGGGGTTTCAGCAGCTTAAACTTTGAGTAATCTCAAATTCTTCTATCTGAAAAGAAACTATTTTTAAAACGTAGAGCGCACCCATCACAGGCTGGCAGGCTCTGCCTTCGCTGATGAGTACCCAGACTTTCAGCTTGTCTTTTGCTTATTTCTGCTCTGTTTCTCCGTGAGATGCGCAGGCGTGTTCTTGGAGTGCTGCTCAAGGACAGGCTGAGTGCAGTGGGTTTGTGCCATGTAGTAGCTCAGCTACCAGGGCTCCCCTTTCATGGTCATTCAGTAGGTTTAGTTGAACTGCCCCAGCAACATTAAGCAGATGTCAAAGCTAAAGCAAGTCTCCCTCTTTGTTTTTCTGTAAAACAAAGACATTTTGGCACATCTGTGATATGTCCACTTATAAAAATTAATGCAACCATGAATAATTTCAAAGAGAAATTACCGCGAGTAGTTGTTTTTAAAGCAGCTGGGGCTTCTTTTATTTTCTCCCTCCCCTCCAATTGGAAATCACAAGTAGAAATGTCTACTGTAACTCATTTAAACTAGGCGAGGTCTAGCAGTATGGCTTAAATATACAAAAATTTTTGGTAATGCCAATTTGGGAGGCAACCTAGGAGGGTTGGTATATGGTAGAGGAAGAAGTGGAGTAACAGAAATATGATGAGACTTAATATTGCCTCTGAGCAATGTTATATTTTTAGGGACTCGTGACAAGAGCTTTCTGCTATCAGCTGGGAGCTCAGCAGTTGGAAATGTTAGAGAAGAACAGAGAGTGCTATGAGCTACAAATATAATGCAGCCGCGGAAAAATTAACTCTCCTTTTAGACGGAGCTGAGGAAACATTTCTGCTAAAGCCTGGGGGGTGTTAATGTCACTGTAGGCAAACAGTAGTGAGATCTCATCCAGAAATCTGTGTTAACAGTTTTCAAAAACCAAGTTACCAGGATTGAATTCATAACCAAACAGGTGGGGAGAAAGAAACTCATGGAAACAGAAGTCTGTTGTGTCACAGAAAACTCACAAATTAAAGTTATTTCTTCCTAAAAATCCACTTACAACATTTTGTAGAAATAAATGGTCCTGTTTTTTCCAGTATTGAATTACGTAGCTGTGATAGCTTCCCATGCTGCTAGCCTCGTGCTTTAAGAGCTTGTTGAGGTAAGTCACAGCGTCAATGAAAAGTTGCTGTGACTTAAGCTGCCGCACAGATCATCCCCAATTTAGCAAAAAAGTAATTAAGAACCTGCTTATCTGCAGACCCGTGAGTCCCTTAGCAGCTGGTGTACACAAAGTGCCTTGCTCAAGCCAGGTCTGGCTGAACAAAGCTTTGCTAGGGCGGAGCAGAGGAGCAGGAGACTAGAGAAGCAATTCTGCCAGCCCGGGGCCTCTCTTGTGAACAAAGAAGCAGAAGTTGAAAAATCCTACAGGGATTTTTGGTTTCCACATAGTTACTGGTGATAAGCTGAGGCACAGATGCCTCACCATTGTGTGTGGTGAGTCTTCTCCAGTGTCATTTGGAGCTCCCCAACCTGCGACCTCCCTTTGATGGGGACAGCCGGGCACCCATCCCATGTGAATGCTTTCCTTGCCTGATGGGTTTAAACCCAAAATCTCTTTCCACACAAAGCCTCTGCAGTTAAAAAACAAACAAAAAACCAAACCAACCAAACAAAAAAACCTCAACAACTGAAAAAAAGCCCCACGAAACAGCAACAAAAACACTGCAAGCCAAAATCAACCAAACCAAAAAACACAAAAGCCCCTCATCTACTCCATCAGGCATGAAGTGAAATGAACTAAGTTTTTAATTGGATGTTTTCACAAAATGAAATGAAACAAAAACAAGGTTTTAAAGTTGTGTGAGGTCTTGACGTTCTTTTATGCAAGACTGACTTTCTTCATTGTTCTTGTTCCTGTGGATGCTCGGTGCTTAAAATAAATTTGGTAGATGAGAATTTGCCACTATGCAAATGGTTCGTGTTGCTTTTTCCTTTGCCTGGATACTATTTTCTGGTACAGATTTTCCTATTTTTTTCTTAGCAAATTACTCCACATCTGGCTTTTCAAATGGATTAATTTTCGTTTTTAAAGCAAATTAATTTTGAAAAGTAAAAAGCTGTTTACTTATTGTTCAAGTTGGTGGCGTATCCAGTCACACAGTGAAGTGGTGTATTGGATTCTAATGCTATCAAAACACTTGTGGCACAATCACAAAGCTCTCAGTCAAGGATGGAAGAAAGAAGTCTTTCTAGGGACTTGAGGGAGGAAGTGAAGCTATCTAAGGATTTCTTGGCAATTAATAGTTGGAGAGGTCAGAAAAGAAAAGCAGGATATTTGATGTGAAAAACTTGAAAATTTCAGTATTGGTTTCTGTGCCCAGTTGAACTGCAGTAAAATAGGGTGAAGGCAGCTTTTCTTTCATGTTCATGGCTGATAGACAATACCATGCAGTTCACTTTCATCTTCATGCCTGCATCTTTCAGGTAAAACTGTTTTGAGACTATCAGCCTTGGAATTGCACATGCTTAAATGGGCTTGTTACAGGAAATATTTAACATCAGCTTAAACAAAAAGGTGTAATTGCATATTTTGTCGTACTATATGAACTTTAAGTGTGTCTGCAAGGCACAAAGTTTTTCTGGCTGTAGCGGCTTTTATATTTTACTTTGAGAGCATATTCGATTTTGTAGTATCTTTTTACAGAGTGTCACAAACTAGAATTTAGAAAAATCCAAAATACCTATATGTCAATTAATAAGAAAACTAAATATCTTTTATTGGGGAAGTAATTTAGTGCTCTGGAAGAAAGGAGAGAGAGAATTACAGATGGGTGTCTTGTTCCCAAGTGGAAGTGACCTCATCACTCTCTATAACTACCTGAAGGGAAGTTATAGCCAGGTGGGGATTGGTCTCTTCTCCCAGGCAGTCAGCAATAGGACAAGGGGGCATGGGCTTAAACTCTGCCAGGGGAAATTTAGGCTGGATATTAGAAATTCTTTACAGAGAGAGTGGTCAGGCATTGGAATGGCCTGCCCAGGGAGGTAGTGGACTCACTGTCCCTGGAGGTTTTTAAACTGAGGTTGGGCATGGCACTTAGTGCCATGATTTAGTCAATGGACTGGAGTTGGACCAAGGGCTGGACTTGATGAGGTCTTTTCCAACCCAGTCAATTCTGTGATTCTGTAACAGTTCTGTTCCATTGAGGATGCTGTTGCAGTTTGGAGGTGGAGAGGATGCAGTAAACCAGCATGAGAACTGGGCTCCGAAGGACCATATTGTATGATGCCTTCTGCATCTCTGAATGTGAATATCAGTGGAGTTGTGGCAGCCCTCTTGCTGTGTGAAATGAAAAGTTTTATAGCTTATTTCCACACATAAACTGTAAAAATATTACCTCAGGGCTATGCTTATAGTGAGGACATGTTTCAGTTATTGTATCTTGTCTAGCAACTTATTTTGCACTGTCTCATTCTGGCCATTGCATAAAGATTCACTATCTTATAGCCCTGGTTCAGTGTATACTTCAAAGCTGTAGAGAGCCTCACTACAACCACTGAAGCTGAGAATGCTTTTACCGGTCATGCTCATTGGAAATGTTGAGTCTCTTGGGGAAGATAAACACTACTTCTGCTTCATGCCTTTTCCCTACAGATATTGGTAATTAATTTCCCCCCAGTTAAATGCTAGTTCAGTTCATAATGTTGAAAACCAAACAGGTTGTATTGCAATCTGGCTAACTGGTTTTTGTCTAGTAGGCTCTTATTTTTAGAAAGCTAAAGGACTTTTTTTGTCCTTGTGTGAGCTTGGCACCTGCGCGCTCACGCCTTGCAGAGCATCCCTGCAGCCCACGCGGTTTCTCTATTGCAGTTTTCCATCCCGGTTCCTTCGTGCCAAGTCACCCTGCAGTGCCAGATAACTTGCTGGTATTACTACAGCAATACAACTTCTCATGTACATGTCTTTTTCTGAAAAGAAGTAATTGGGTTTTTTCCTGGTTTACTGGAAATAGACTGAGAAATACCAAGGAATATCTGAGCAGTTGCGGTTCCTGTTCATGACTTATGCAGTTGTCACAAATGAAAAGTGGGCTACGGGAGCTTTGCTTTTCATTTTTAAGTACAGTCCAGAGTTGCATAAAGGATTTTTGGAGGGATTGCCCGGGTTAAGTAATCTGGATGTGGATGAGAGTGGAGGAGAAGACAGCTTGTGCTGTACAACTTATCAAAACTTAACTTGTTCCTCAGAAGCAGTTGTAGTAGATTGCTGAGGTTTGCTGATAATTATAGGGCTTGTGGGATGGATGTGACTCAAGCATTTCTCCCGTTTAAGAGGCAATGCTTAAGTGCAGCGCTAAATCTTCTGACTTTATGGCTGGAATAAGAAGTCTCATGGATGAGGGACTGGATGGAGCAATTGGCTTATTATTGAAGTAACTTGGGGTTTTTTGTAACTTGTCATAATAAACAAGGAAACACTGGGTATACATTTTGGAAACCTGTTCGATAAAAATCTAAGCCAGGTTAATATTTTGTTCATATGAAAACAAATCTTTTGATCTTGATCTGTGTAAGTAAAGAGCAGCTGTTATAGTTAAAGGGAGTTTGGAGATCATCCCCGCTTCTGTGCCACCTCAACTTGATGCTGAAATGGAAATAATGTTTCTGCTCTCTTGTACATCTTTAAAGGTGGTGACGTGGACAATTGCTGTAATGGTTTCTTCTTAAACTTGTTTGTTTGGTTTTTTGCTACTGGAGAAAGACAGAACTGCATTGTGACACCACACAGACTTTAAAAAATAGATTTCTGAATTATAAATTAAAGACTTAGCTGCTGTAGGAGGATTTCTGCAGCCAAAGGAAGCAGTGCTTTTTTATAAAGAATTGTCAATATTATTGACAAGTATCATCTCCATTTATAATAACCTTTAATAAGAACTGACTGTCTTGCTTACTCGGGTAACAGACCATTTGTGGAATTCCTAATGGTCGTGACGTATTATGCTTTAGTAATAGCGTTTTCATTCTCTGTGCCAGAGAGACATTGGATTTAAATGCTCCCCCAACCCTGGTGTGACTATTCTTTTATATGTCTGCCCTCATCTAAATTTTTATACTGTATTCCTTTGAAAATAAGGCATTTAATTGCTTGGAAAAAAAATCATTATTTGTGTCAATAGCACTGACTCACCAATGCTAAACCAAAGATATTTTCTTGTACTTTTTTGCTAGATAAGCTGCTGTTTTAATTTCCACGTAGAAAGACTAAAACCTTTTGCACTCTGAGGCTGTTCAGCTGCCAGCAGCAGTTGTTGCAGTAGCACAGAGGAAGATGTGACCATGTACATGAGGGTTTGTTTTAGGGAAAATTCTAGTAACTGATCTGTTAATATTGGGGTATGTAGCTTTATTTTTTTTCTTCACATAGTGTAAACCTCAGTAGTAATCAAATTGCTGGCAGGCGGACTGGCTGAGCTGCTGTCCTTCATAAGAACGACCTAAATCCAACTCTAATCTTGTCCCTGAGCATCAGCCTGAAGTCACGGCCAGTCCCACCCTGATGGCATAGTGGTGCGGTGGCTGGGGAGCACCGGGGTCCCTGGGGCTGCAGCTATGTGCCTCAGTCAAAGAGCACTGAAAGGCAAACTTGCACGTGTCTTACTTAAAAGGGGCCTATAAGAAAGACAGGGACAGACTTTTCAGCAGGGCTGGTTGCGATAGGACAAGGGTAATGGTTTTAAACTAAAGAGGGGAGATTTGGGTTAGATATGAGGAAGACATTTTTTTACTATGAGGGTGGCCAAGGTTGCCCAGAGAGGTGGTAGATGCCCCATCCCTGGAGACATTCAAGGCCGGGCTGGACAGGTCTCTGAGCAACCTGATCTAGTTGAAGTTGTCCCTGCTCATGGCAGGGGGTTCCACTAGATGACCTTTGAAGGTCCCTTCCAACACAAACTATTCTATGATGTCCTGGAGAGTGTGGCAATGCTGTATCAGGCCTTGTCATGGCTAGATGTTGGTAGGAAGCATGAAATTATAGTTTTGAGCCTATGCTGAAGGTCTTTGCCAGTGGAGAGGCTCCCTTGTCAGCATCCACCTCCGTGGTGGTCCTCACAGTGCTGGTGGAGAGTGGGATCTGGGGGAAGGGGATACCTACTCTTCTCAAAACGGGAAAGCAGAAACAGTGGGTATGTCAGAATTGCCCAGGGCCGTGCGTGACTGGAGTATTGATTTCTCTGCTCAGCTGTTTGCCTGTGAAGCCTTTCCATCCTCTCCAGGGCAATCTACCAGCACTGCAGGAGCTGTGCCAGCCCCCTGACACTGTGCCCACAGCATTCCTCTGCCAGCAATGGCGCTCGCCGTAGGAAAACCTCCAAAATAAGCTGGTTGAAATGCATGCAAGCCAGCAGGGCAAGGGTGTCAGGGCTCTCTTGCCTGGGTTCTTTCACCTGCTTGTCATGGGCTAATCAAGTTGTCCTTAATGCCAGCTCGTTCCTGAAGCACGCCGGCAAACGTACAGCCTGCAAAGCCTCTGCGCAGGCTTGGATACGCGGCTGGCACGCTGCTCCCTGCTGCAGCTGCTGATGTGCTGCAATGAGGGTTGGAGTCAATGAGAAATGTGAATGAAGCAGGGAAAGAAAAAAAATAAACAGCATTTGGACTTCAATCCAGTTAATGGTGTGGTGCTTGGTTGGTTCTATTTGAGATCTGTAGGACCATTTACATATATGGGAAGAAGATCACGAGTAGCTTGTTCAGCCATCTCTTGTGCACATGAAGAGGAACTGTAACAGTCAATATATGAACCTTCATAAAGTTTGCAAGTGTAAGTAACTGACTTTTTTTAATCTACCTCTTGACCAGAAGTAGGAAATGTTACATTGAGGAAAAACAAATTTAGTTAGGTAACAGTAGACGTTCTCTGTGTTATTTTGGTCACATGAGCAATATTGACAATCTCAAATGTAAACAGGAAAGAAATGATGATGGATCATCACAAGAAAAGACACATACTGGGGAGATGACTGATGTGTGACAGACAGCTGAGGTGTCAGATACTAACATGGCTGGAAGAAGCTTCTGTTACGGTATGAAAGTACAAACAGCTCAGTTTTTGCTCCTTGCTTGGAGTCAAAGATAGTTTTACTTGGCTGTCTGATGATTATATCTTAGCCGAGAGCTTTCTCATTAGGATGTCCTAGGCTTGATGAAGATGCCTGGCTGGAAATGTGAAGCCGTGCTCCTTCAAGGTGAGGGGTTTTGCTTCTTCCTCCTTCTACATACCAACTCAATCCATGAAAGATAACCTCAAAACACCCCAACAGATATTTAAAGGGTGAAATGGTAAGAGTATTCCCTTGCTAATAGATACTCCATGTAGAGCAGTCATGAAGGACTTCACTAGATCTCAGTGAGCAGCTTTGATTGATAGTACACAATTTAACTCTTAGTAGAATATAACATGGGGGCAAATGTCTGGGTTTGGATCTGCAAAGAAAACTTGTTCTCTCAAGGGAGAAAAACTTTCAGGATTTCATACAAAAATGTCAGCAGTCCTTGTTTTGTGTTCAGAGGCAGTGTCAGTCTTGGGGAGTGAGATTCCCCCTCTGCCCCCCACCTTGGAGCACAAACTTGGCTTTGCTTTACAGTCATCTTAGTCACAAAATTCCAACAACAGTTCTGGCACCTAGTAGCATTTTTTAAATAAGCTGCATATCAAATGGAGTCAAATCATGTTTCAAAGCTGTGTAAGTGGTAGGTTGCATGGCATGAAAGCTAGAAGAATCCTCTGTCTACCCTCTTCTTGGTATTCTCTTGTCATGTTAAAGACTAACATGTGGAAGGGTAAGGGGGCTTAATCTGAAACACCATTCTGTCTAAACAGTAACAGGATTTAAAAAAAAAGGCGAAGCTCAACTGTCATGGATATGTAGTGGCTGGTGCTTTTCATGCATGACTGAAATTATTTGTATAAATTTGCATTTTCCCCCTGGCATCTAGATAAACCCATGCTCATTTCCATGCATAGCTATTTTCACATGCAAACTGGCATGCGGTGGCATGCGATGTAATGCAATATTACCTGTGTAAGCTGTAACTATAGATACAAGGGAAAAGCAAGTGTCGCTGTGGATGCCCCTGAGCTGGGGCTCCCCAGGTGGAAGGGGCACTTCCAGTGTCTTGTGACTGAATTACAAGAGGGCTGAGCTCTTTGTAAAGAAATGATGAAACCAAACACTTACTGAACAGATAGTTTCTCAATGAAATATTGATCAAGTGGGCCGAGCGGTCTGCTTTGGACTGACTGACGTTTGAGGTGTAGCTGGAGGATGCTGTCATGGTCCACATAGGTACTGGTTACACTGACTTTAAATGTCTTGAGTTCTGGAGCCCAGGTTCTCGCTGGCCTGGTGACTGTCTAGAGGGTCCAAGTCCCTGATTTAGGAGTCCCCCTCTCCTGCTTTTTGTCTGGGTTGCTGCTGAGATGAATCCAGTCAGATGATGCAAATACCTTCTGCTAGGCCCTCTGGTCTCCCGCCAGATGCTCAGGAAAGAGAATTGAGATTTATTTTTTCAGATTCAAACTATGAAGTGTTTGAGCAAAGAATGCAATAATATGCAATTGAGTAAATATTTGGCTTTTCATTACTGAGGGAGGGGAGGATTTGCTGATTAGTTAGTTATTCACACAGTACTACTTTTCCATCAGTATTCCCACTTGATATTATTGTTTGTTTTATGCTGTGTAACACTCTGACGTGAATTTAAAATGAAGAACAATTTTATGCTTAAAACAACATAGACATGTTAATATAGGCTTTCTCAGCTGTGATGCTGGCTGGTGTGGAGAGATGAAGGGCCGTTACACAGTTTCTAGGATGGGACTTTTTGTAATGTAGATGTGCTTTCTCATTTTATTTATTCTTACAGTATAACAATTTGAAAATAGACAGCACCAAGTATTTGGGGCAGAATTCTCGCATTTTAGTTTAAAACAAAACAGAAGCAACAAAACACCCAAACCCCTAAAATTTTATGTAACTATATGAAGAAGAAATGGCTGGTTGTGACTCAATGCATAAAACTGCCAGGCACTTTGTAAAACAGCTGATGGTGATGTACGCTCTGTCGAAGAGCTTTGAAGGGTGTATTCTGCTATAGGTTTTGCCTTGTAAACACTTCAAGAATGTGAAGAATGGTACTACAGTGTCTCTAATGCACCTCTTTTTGGGTTGTTAACCTCTAATGTCTATGGTTATGTATCTGTTAAGGGAGAATATTTATCTCTGGAAGTCAGGAAAGCAGCTCTTCAGCCCAGCTGAATTAGGTGTTTAGCCTTTTCCCAAGGTGATACTATTCAAGACAAGTTTGTCTGACTAGCATTTGCAAATATGTTGACTCTGGCTTCAGTGTCTCATTCTGGCTTTAGTGTGATAGCAGATGTTGTTTGACTCTCTTAATTCAAGCAGGGATGTGTAGTCTAGTGTTTCTATCTCAAATTGAGGAATGACAAAGAACTAAAGAATCCTAGTGTAAGGAATGTTATTAAGTAATCATATTTATTTATGAAAAAATGAACATCTGCATAGGGTGAGGCAGCTGTAGCTGTGGTCTGCTGTCTTACTTAGCAAAGTGATGGCAGATGTTAACTTTAGCAGTAGCTGCTCTGGCTAATAACTTACTATAATTTCTATGCCTGTTTCTTTGTTTTCTTTCTTCTTGGAGCTGCATGCAGGATGGTGAGTTGGGAGGGGAAAGAAAGAGCCCTGTTGAAAATTGCTCTGTCTAATACGCACATGAGGAAAAAAACTCACCACCAACAACAAAAAAAAGAAACCATTTAGCTTAATGGGGGGTGAACTTCCCATGAAAACTCTGCCTTAATGAGCTCAGGCCCCTCAGCCCTGCTTTGTCCCGGTCAGCAGGTGAGAAAGAGCCGAGGTCCCTGGCTCGGGTGCCCTGGCTGTGACCCAGGGGCTCAGGGCCCCGATTAGTTCAGCTCTTGTGCTTTTGGCGGGAGTAAGAATGAGAAAACATCTTGTCTTGGGGCCTGGATGTATTCATGCTCCTTGCCTGCAGGTCTGTGCTAGTGCTGGAAAAGGCATTTGTTCAGGAGCTGAGGAAAAAAGGCACAGATTTAGGTCTTTCCTAAAGCTGAGAATTAATTGCCCGGAGCAACTATCGCAGTGAAATGTCCAAGATATCATACTTGATAGTGGTGAAGATCTGAAAACTATTTGCAATTCAAAATCTGTCTTGGTTTTCAGTTATTGGTTAGTATTTTGTCAGCACTTTGTGGCAGTGACTTCTGACTGTGTCCCAGCATCACTTGTGCACCAAACAGCTCAAAAGGGACGTTGACGCTAAGCAAGAGACCATCTGTGTTGTTAGTAGTGTAGTATTATCACACTTAACACTCAGGCTTGCATGATTGATAATCTGATCACACTAGACCTGTTTCCTTTATACAAAAAAGTCAAAAAAATACACCACCCGTCAAAGAAAATAATAATAAAAAAAATCTGTATCCTTATCTATCAACTTCTGAGCCCATAAGTCAATTTTGTCGGAGGTAAAACTGAAAAGATGTGGGATTTTTTGTGTGTGAAGTCCCTGCGGCTAGAGCAGAGATCCTCATTAACCTTCCAATCATACAAAGGCTGTGAGAAAAGCAACAGCACTTTGTAAAGCAAGAGAGGCCCCTCCATGCGGATACCCTGGCAGGCTGATTGGCAGCCTGGGATGTGAGTGGAGTGAGTGTTGCATCCTGCCCATCTGGTGGGTCAGGGACTGAAGGGTGCTGAAGGGTAACCTGTGGTGCTGACAGGGAAAGGAAGGTAGATGGGAGCTCACAGGCTTGTGTGAGCAAAAGGAACTGCAGATGAGAGGACTGTGATTTCTGTCCTGGTGTCCTGTCGCACAAATGCGAGTGCTCTTCACCTATGCCTGTGAATCTGTTCAGCTGTGTTAATGCCATCTTCTCTCGTCTTTCCTTCTCGGCCTCAAAGGAAAGTTATTTGTTAGGGGAGCAATTCAGCCACAGCTCCTATGATGTGATAACAGGTGGTGGGAGCAAAGCTGTGTTTGGCAATAAATAGCAATGCAAGGATGGTTAGTTGCTGGTCCAAGCCCTTCCTCAGGGTCAATGAAAGGATGTAGGAGGTTGGTGGTGTTGGTGCTTTTGCATCCAATAGATGTATCTGTGCAAAAGGACTTATTTGTTTTTCAAAATGCACTGAGTGGGACATATGTGCTCGGGAAGGGGGTTCTCTACTTTTTTTTTTTTCTCTTTAATTTTTCTCCTTCCCACATTTAAAACAAATCAGCTTATCCTCATGCCTTATTTTTTTAAAGTTATTTTGACTTTCTGATAATATAGTTAAGAACCAAGAACTGTATTCTGATCTATTAAAGTGCTAATGATGCATAAGGAGTCATAAAACCCTATTAAGTGCTTTAAATTTTGAGTAACTCCAGTAAAAGGCACCGCAAGGGATGGCTAATCACTCTGCATTTATGAGTTGTCTTGGAAGTAAATGGCAGTATTCAGCCGAATCTGTCCACCGAAACAGCCTAGAAGGAGACAGCATTGCGTTGCAGTGCAGTGGGAGGGTGGCAATCCACACTTGATTAACCTTCTCATACCAAAGTGGCATTGCTCCATGCTTCCAGCAAGCTTGTTATAGATGAGTGCATTAATGGGCCCCTGGGTAACTGAAACTATGCTTGGGGAGTGCGGGGGGAAATTAGGATAAATGTTGCTGACTCAGTTTCTCTTTCTTAGATGACCTCTACATGTTTTTTTCCAAGCAGTGCTTAAGTGATTCCATGTTAAAGTGAGCATTTTAAAATGCCTCTTGGCATCACTAACAGTCACAGAACTGTTTTGTGTGGCTGGGTTATTTAAACCTTTTGTTTCCCTCAACTTCCTCCACCTGAAAAATGTTGTGTTCCTCAGATCCGAAAGACTGACTCTTGGTTAGTCACTGTTACACTATGCTGAGTTTCACTATGTTAGACAGATGTTGAGGTCAAACCTCCCTCAGGGCTGGACAAGTGGTCTTCTGAGCCATCTTCTTTTGAGTGGATACAATTAACTGGTTGGTAAAAGTGTGTAGAGGCCTCTGAGGGCCGATGATAATTTGCGGTCCAGAAAGTCTGGAAATTATTCTAGCCTTAAGAGAAACCAATTCAGGAGGCTGCTTAGCTTTTGCAGGGTTGATTGTCTTTTATTTTCACTTTGAGTATGTTTAATAAAAAGGAGATTGCAGCTAAATTTAAGCAAACTCTTGCATTCGAGACTTGAATTTCTGTTTGCCTTTCTTGCAGTGACTTAAAAATGTATTAGCAAGACAATTATTGGTAAGTAGTAGAATTTAAATGTATTACCTGGTTTATTTTTGTGAGAGGTCATCAGTTTCACAATACTGTATAAAACTGAAACCAAATCCTCCTGTCTGCAGCTGCAGTGTTAAATAGAGCATCATTGTCATGTGGTGAGCATGGCTGTCAAAACATTTCGGGCAAAGTGGGTAACATGAACAGTTCTTCTACGTTAAATATTTATAGAAGAAAATGCAAACTCAGAAGGCTGCCAGCAGACAGACGTACTGCTTAAACACATTGTTGTGTTGGTGAGGGCATGAATCTTCGCGCTGCAGCTTTAGAAGAAGACAGTGAGTTGTTTCTCTTTGCGCATGGGCTCAAGGATGTACTTTTTCTCTATGGAAGTATATATTCAAAGGAACTGGAAGTTTAAAACATCTCAAGAAAAACAATAGCTCTACATAAATGATTTGCAAGCCAGTGGCTCCTGAAATGAGCTTTCTCTTTGCCCACTGGTCCTCTGCTACAGCAGGCGTAGCAAAAGCCTAGCACAAGTGCTCTCTGGCATGCCTAGCCTCAAGGGCAGGCACGGCTTTATTTCTGGTCCTCTGGTGCAAACAGGTGGTGAGCTACAAGCGGCGAGGTACTGAGGAGAAAACCATGTAATTAAATCTGGCACCGTAGTATAATAAATCTCCCTTGTATTCTTTAGCTTTCTAGACGCCTTTCGAGCGGCACACAATGGCTGTGATTAATGACTATTGTATTGTCTTAAATAATAAGCTTGAGCCTTCAGATAGGTGACATAATTTAGCTGTAATGAGCGTCAGCTTCATGTATTTGATCTCAGCGCTTTGAATTTCAGCGTCATTGTTGCCATGTCCTTGAGAGATTTTTTTATGCCAAAGAAAATCAGTAAACGGGAGTGGGGGGCAATTCCTATGAGAGTGTGAAGAATCCAACCAATCTGTTGCTCTTGAAGACATTGACTTTTTTGTTGTATCTTGTTTTTAAATATGCAAGGTAAAAGCAGTTGGATCATTCATAAACTGGACCCACTGTTATTGAGAGAGATTTTCTTTTTGACGAAAGTATTTCTTGCTGGGAGGTATCTGCTGACAGTACCGGTGATGGGTGTTTCCTTTTGTGTGTCAAGATGCACCAAATACCCATAGCAGGGAGAAGGCTTTTCGATCCTTTCCACACCACCGCCCCATCCATCACTTCCTCAGCAGGCTTCTGTTTTTCCTTCCCTTGACTGAAGGCAGCAGCTCTTTGATACGATCTCCCGTTTCTTCACATTTCTCTTTCCATTGCCTGGGTTCATATGACACAAGAGGCAAACAAAAACAAAAAACCAAACCACAACAAACATTATATTCTCTTCCCTGCAGCCACCTGTGAAGAGTTATACCCGTCTGTGTGCTGTGTATCTGTACTTAGGCAGAGCTGGGAAGGGAGGGCTGAGGAACTACAAAGCACATCAGACCTAATTATTCAGCTAGCAGAAGAGCCTTTCTTTCCTGCTTGGGATATTTGCTCTTGACTGTGTGGGTAGTTTGACTGACAACGTGTGCTGACTTCAAAGCCTTTGCAGAGCACCGTGTAAATGCTTCAAACCCAAATCCATCCTCCTTTGGGCAGCCTGGCCCAAGTGGGCAGCCCTGACCGCAGGGTTATGCAGGGCTCATGAACGAAGGGTAAACGCAGCCTCTCCCCTTTTGTCATTATTTTTTGTGGGGATGGGGGGAGGAAGGGATTTTAAATCCCTCACCATTTCCTATTTAAGTCCGACTCATTTTGTCTGGTTTAGCATTGTGGTAGAAAGAAACATAATGGATTTGCTAGGGTCAGTGCTTCACAATGTGACGGTTGATTTTGATGGGCAATAGGGCCTAGTTTGCCACTCCAGACAAAGGATTTGTAGGTCTTGCAGGCTGCCATCTGTTTCTAAAAGCAAGTTTTTGTGGAGAAGGGATGCAGTTTGCATGCTGAAAAAGTTGCGTGGTTTGGTTTGTTTTTTGAGAACTCCTGGGCCTTTGTATTTGAGTTCTTAATTTCAAAACTAAGCACAGTTTATTAATAGGAAGTCCCCTTTTTGCCCTCCCCTGGGCACGCTGGCTGTCCAAATCTCATTAGTGATGGGCTGATGTCTTTTGAAATACTTGTATTTTAGAATACATGTACTCATCCCCCCCAAGTGTGTTCTATTCTACTCTCCAGCCCCCGCCCAAGCTCTCTGTAATGCAATATTTGGCTACATTCAGGTTGTTTGCATTTATTATGATACATAAGCATATAAGGCACAGATTGGAGAAAAACTAATGTTCAGCCTTCATTTGATTTTTCACTTGTGCCGAAGTTTTGTCGTGTGCTCTCTTGGAAACAACAGAAAAGAACAGCTGTTTGTACTCTGCCTCTATAATCCAGACTGCAAAGTTCAACTTTCTGCAGTGATTCCACTGCAGAGTCTCTTAAATAAAACAACCAGCCGACCTGTAGGGCTTAGACATGCTGACAAGTACCATCTATTTATGTGACATGTGTTAACCTGACTGTTAATGGATTGTTTCTATGTTTAACTACTGGAGGTAGCACAGAGCTGCGCAATCCAGGTCTGGAGGGCAGGAAAACATCCTGCTGCAGGGCTTAGCAAAAAAAAAAAATGGGTAAAGCCTCTGCAGTTTTCTTTCCAGCTGGAGACGAGCAGGACTTCCAGCACTGATAAAGAGGTCCTGGCTTGCAATCCTGTCCTGCTCATTTATCTAGGCAGTTGCTCTGATGGTGCAAAATATGGGGAGAGGGTTGATCTGGTCCTTTCTAATGCTCTTATGGTTCATTTTTTTCATTTTTAAGGGAAATGACTGGTGTGGCTGCTGTAGCTGTGCAGGTACACACGTGCATCACTGGATGTGGGGCTGGAAGCACAATGCTCCCCTCATTGTGGCAAGTGAGTTAATACACTACCGATGAATGTCATGTTAAAAGTGTGGTGGCAGCTATGAGACTGGCATCTTCCACTCACCCACAAACACAAAAACCCCCGTGTACTGTGCCAGAAACGCCTGCCTCTGTAGCCATTCTGGGTACCTTGGCACCCTCCTGTGAAGCAGCGTTTGCCACCAAAACTTGTTCTTTGTTTCTGCCGGTTGCCAGCCACTAGCAGAAAGCTGGTGAGCCACGTGGGGACTCATGCTCTCATTGCTGGAGTGCCGTATTTTTGGCCATTCCTTGAATTAACCTTTTCTCCAGACTTGCTCCCAGCCCCGGTGAGCAGCATGGTGCTGGGGGCTGGTGTGAGAGAGGGAGCTGCCTGCCCTGCCTGTCACAGGGAAGATGGAGACACAGCAATCAGCTGCTGAGCAGCACAACCAGGTCCGATTCCCTGCCCCAGCTTTCCTTGCAGCTCTGTGCCTGAGCCCGTGCTGATGGGCAAGGAGGGATTTTCTTCTGTGCAGGCAGCTGTGAAGAGAAGCAGCTATTTTTTTGAGGGAATTAAATTAATAAAATGACCGCCTTTGATGTGGTGGCCTGGTTGTATACCAAGCTCTCTGCTGCCAGACATGGTAGCCAGGATTTCCTCTGAAGTCCATTAATGGCTCCTGAGACGCAGCCCCTGACACCCTGCAGAAACTACACCAGTGATGTGGTCTTAATAAGGTCAATTCTTCCACCTTTTTCTCAGCCTCCATATTTAATCTTCTTCAGGCTTCATCTTGAGATTAAGACATCATCTATCTTCCTTGGAAATCCCATCCTTAAATATGGTAGGAAAGTTTTTGTCAGAGGTGGTTCTGCAGCTGGTGTGGAGCACCAGTGCTGAGGGAAGGTCGCTTGCAGCAGAAGTCCATGTCTTGCTTCTGAGTAGCTGAGATCTTCAAGGTCCAAAGGGCATAACAAGCCTGGAAACATGCCAGATAAATATGTAGGCACCAGAGAAGTGGCGTTCCTGGTCAATGGGGTTAAATTAAATGACAATGTACTCAACTCTTAAAAAACGACTGGAGCTCCATGTGTAGTAGGCAGTCTAATTGCAGGCTGCTCCTACTGATATGGGTTCCTAGGTGCTTTACCTGGCCATTTCATGGAGTTTAAATATCTTGCCAAGATAAGGCTTGTCAGGTCCTGCCATGTCCAGTACCAGCACTTACATGGGACCCTTGGAAATGTGCTTGAGGAAGCCCACCGTTTTCATGCAGTTAACTTTAAATTACCGAAGCTGAGAATCTCTTGGTTCTTTTCCACTAAACTACAGGCTGACACAACAAGCTTCACCAAAGTGTCTTCATTAGCTTAAGGGAGCAGATTAAAATCAAGAGGGTTTTGTTTAAGAAAAGTTCTCATAATGGGATGCAGTAGCCAATGATGATAAATCAGTTACTTCCAGGTGTCTGTGTTATCAGTGCATTTAAAATGAGTGTTGAGTTTAAGAAGCCAACATGCTCGTTGTGGTCTGTTTGTGATCTCCAGGCTATTGGCAATGTGTAAATATGATGCTCCTTGGAAGCTACTGAACTTGCTACAGTGATAGCTGTATGATCCTCTGTGTCTTCTGTTTCCGTGTGGTCTTTGTATCTTCTACACCTTCAAAATAAAAGGCAGGTGGGAAGCGATACTTAAGAGAACAAAAATGGTGGAAACATTATTCATGGAAACAGCAGCTGATTTAGTTGGTTTAGCCAAAGAAGCTTTGGCTCTATCAGGTAAGAACTTTTTCTGCTGTACTTAATAGAATTTGCCAAGCTGGAACAAGCCCTGACATAGCAGTTTCAGCCCCTGCCTTTGCTAGTCAGCAGCATTCAAAGCTGCAGAGAGGTGAAGGAAAATGCTGAGCCAATGCTGCGTGAACTGGAGAGGCAGCCCTGAAATGCCTTCTTGACCCGGTGGTGACGGTGGGTCATTTCCTCCTCCTAAGTCAGTCTGGGACATTTGGGCATGTGTCCAATGCACAAAAATGAGTTGCTTACAGCAGGCAGCATGGGTTGCCACCATAAGGATTTTTGTCCTTGCAGAGTGTGTGTAGTTGGTGCCATCCAGGCAGGTGCCTGTACAGGCTGTGCTCTGAAGAATGCATCTCATCTGATCAAGCCTTTATGGAGAAGAAAAACTGGGATTACTTGGGAGCTGTGAGAGGAAGCCAAGAGTTTTCACATCCCATTACACAGGAGCGTCATTTGTGTCTGCAAGAATAAGGGTATAGTAAGGGAGCCTAAATTCTGAATTTTAATCCTAGTGTGGCATTGACTGTAGGTTCTGAGGTCCTTTATGTTCTGTCTTTCCTGCAGTCTACTGGAAAAAATGTGTTATTTGTACAGGGCACTGAAAGTGTTGGCTGTGAAAAAAGCTGCAGTTATTTAAGTGTACAGAGGGATGGTTCTGAACCATTCCAGCTTGCCCAGTGGGATGGCAAGGGACTAACATCCTGCCAAATTAGTTGTTGCTTTAATTGGGAAGGGGAGGAGTGGTGTGCAAATGAATGCCTGCCATTTGAGTTGATTTGGAGCTGTGGATGTACGAGCTGCTGTTTTTGTTTGATAAACTTGATAAACCTCATCTGCTGTAGCAGTGATTTCAATTGGAGGAAGATAAATTGAGGTGGAGAAGGAAACTGGAGGGCACAGGCTCAAGCCTGAGCAGGAATTTGGTTTTGATAACCTTGTAAAATGCATCTTGCTTTGGTTTGGGGTGAATGCCAACTCTTCAAAGTTTTTAACGTAAAAAGGCAGTTGTTCAGGTATATTTAAATATAATATTCAAATGTATTTGAGGTGCCTCTGAGAAGTGAGACCAGTTTCAACCAACAGACCAAGACAGAAGGCTATAACTTTGTTGTGAAAATAGGCAGGCTTGCTGTTGGGTTTGTGTTCTTAGTCCTAGAATGAGAGCTTTGTTTGTCCTATCCAAAACATAGGTTAGTAAAATGTGCCAACTAAAAGAAGGAATCTAATACAGTCAGGGGAAGCGGAGTGTAGTTTATCTATGGGCATGGGTGTGCCTCAGTGGGTGTGTGAGATTCCTGCCCTGGATTAAGGGAGATTGTGCTTCTTTTGGCCCTGGAGGAAATGACTATAAATGCAGTGAAGGGCTGAAGAATAGGGAGGCAATGAACACATTTAAGATTATATTTTGGATTTGTTTTTTGTTTCATACACCACATTAAAATAACCCAGATACAAAAGCTGAGTTTAAAAAGCACGCTAAAACTGGAATACAGACTGCTGAAATGTTGAGGTTGAAAAGTGCGCTGAAGCTGGAATACAGATTACTGTTTGGAAGAGGGAACTTGCAGAAATTTGTAGGGGAGGAGAAGTTTGTAAGCTAAGAAACAGGCAAAACCAATAAGAGACTTGATAGTTTTCCCAGGTTATAAGGGAAAAATATTATCACACAGAAGAGAGATTAGTTGGTGATGCTGCAAGTCTAATGGTTTTACGACACCATGAAAAATCCTTGAAGCAAAGATGCACAACCCCTGGGAGGCTTTTCCTTCTCCAAATCAGTGGGGAAATGTGTGTACAAATCCATGTGTTGATCATGTTCTTCTCTTCCTTCACAGCCAAAGGGGCCCCAAATAACCCAAGTTGTTAGAAAATGGAGTTTCTGCTGGCTCACTGCTCTCTGTGACCCTTTTCCCCTCACTAGATGAGAATTCAGAGGAGTTTTCTGATAGTCCTAAATGAGAGATGACCTTGATGGCCAGCAGGTACAGCTGCAAGAAGAATCATGGAAACTTAATGACTTCATGTGTGCATTTTTTCTACACCAGATCTGAGAATTAAGTAACTATAAAAATCTTTCGCATGAGATGTCCAGTCAGTGATCTGAGCAACGAAGTCAAATCCATTTGGTGCCATGGTCCTTGCAGATCAATATGCAAAGGCTTTTTATGGTATATGACAACTGATTCTAAGGCTTGTTCAAGTGCCTTATTAATCCACAAGTTCTATTATTCCACCAGGAGTGATCCTTTGCATCTCTCCAAACCTTTCACAGTAGTGACACCTGGTTCCCTCACTCTGTCCCTCAGTTCACAAACAGAAAGTTGTGGAAACATGAAATCAATCTCTCTTATATTGGTTTATAATGAACACGCACATAATGTTCTTAACTTCTTTAGGATTCTTAATATAAAATCCATGTTTCAAAATCCATGCAGTAAGAAGTAAAAAGATATATATATAGGAGTGCTTTTGGTAAATGTTTCTAAGATGACTTGTTGAGATAGGTGATGTGTAGGGATTGCCCTACATATATATGTATTTGTACAAGATAAACTACTGTTAAACCTCTGGCAGAACAAATCACAGCATTTCCAGATGAGTACAGCATGTACATTTTTCTTGTGACATGGCTCTGATACAAAGCCATTTACCACAAACTTATCCAGAAAGCTTCATTTATGCTGTGAAAGTACAAGCTCAGTTTCATCGACGTTCATCAAAATGTTCAGTGGTCTTAGAAGAGCGACTCAGAGCTGACAGCTGTGGTGTTTTTGTTTTGTTGTTTTGGTTTGGGTTTGGTGGTGGTTGTTGTTGGTTTTTTTGTTTGTTTTGTTTTAAATTTCATTTTGAAGCTGGCAGCCACTGTGTCTTCAGCCAAGGTGATGCTTTTCGATGCTGTATGTGTGACTTCTGTCCCCACAGTGCAGGTACCACATAGTCCTGGGAGGTGATGAGTGGCTTCCGAAATGGGCTGCAAAAATCATCCTGCTGTTGTAGCGGTGGGTGAGGACCGAGTTAGGCATTTCGGTGTGGTGGTGATGATGGTTACTGCAGCACTGGCAAGGCAGTGGCTGGGGGAAGAGGAGAGCTCATGATGAATTTTAGGGAGCTGAAGGACTTGATCAGGACTGGCCTGTCTGGTGATGCTTAACTCCACAAACAGGCTTAGCTGAACTATCATGCTAAAAATCTCGTGGGTGGGAGCTTGAAGCAGATTTGGACAGTTCTTGAAGACCAGTCCATTCACTGATGTCTGAAATTCTTTCCTTCAAAACCAATTTTCAATACCAGTTTTCTTATTCTTCAATCTGACTTTTGTGTTGGAGTACTAACAAAAAGGAGAGGGTTATCTAAGGGCCTGTAAGTTTTTTGTTTGTTTTCTTTCAAGAGGGAGTATGGTGTAAGAGGCCTCAGAGGACTTGTTCTGACTCAAGGAGACACCCTTTGGAAGAGTCCTCTGCTCTGCGAGCTTAATCTTTCTCCACAATTCTTAACCTGTCTAGTAGGAGAGGTCTTACAACTCTTTGCCTTCTCGCATGTTGCTACATCTCCAAAGAAAAGTACTTTCCTTTTTGAAGCAATTTAAAGACTACTAAGCATAGTTGTTGCCATATGTTGTACTACTGGGTTAAATTTAGTTGGAAGGCTGAAAAAAAGAAACAGGTTGTCTCACCCCGGCAATCCCATATGTTGATTAAGTAGCTTGAGCTGCAAGTGCTGTTCTGTGTCTATCTATCAGCGTCTGCCTAGATCGCCAATGGTTCAACCTAATGCCAGAGGATCCGGTGTGCTTTCTGTTACCTATTAATAGCAGATGACTTGTATAACTTATATAACTTGTGTTCCTGTTCTAGTCAGATGTACTGTCCATCTTGTCCAATAGCTGGTATATGCTGTTACTATGGAGTATTATTCATAGCCAGTGTCATAAAATAACTGTCCCTGAGGGGGCACATCTTCATGGTTATCCTTTGGAAAGGTTGATTTACATGCTGAAATAGTAGGGAGCTCGTCTGTGTACATGTGCATCCTTCTGCTGAGCCCAGTGTGCTATGATGGACAGACGGAGTCAATGGCCAGTCAGCTTTTCATCCTCTACTGATACCAAAGGGAGTTTTTGTTTGTCTGTCTCCTGTGTGCCCAGAATTCTCTTCATGAGCATCCCTAGCCTGGAAAGTAATTCTGTTGATGCGTGTATAACTCTGTTCAGTTTGCCTGATGGATGGAATTTATCCCCGCCACAGTATTACATTTCTATTCCAACTTTTATCCTTATTTTGGAAAGTTGTTTAGTCAGTTGATGGGAGGGGGAGTCACAGCTTATCGAGACATGATATTTTTGGAAGTGAGAGAGAGGAGGTTGTAGTTATTTGGATTGCTTCCTTGAGGCTGCCAGATTGATTTTTCTGAAGACTGTACAAGTGCAGGCAGAACTAGTGGTTTTTAAGAACATGCTTACTTCTCTTTTACGCAATATTAGGAAACTATTCCAGCGCAGGAAAGTACTGTGCCCATCCAGAAGTCCAAGAAATCACAGCACCAGTGCATTCATTGCCCCTGGAAAGAAGGTAGTGCACAATGCCATTTTGGAAACCTGTCTCAAGTAGTGCAGAATCCTCTCAATGTGTGGTTACTCATGCTCAATGAGCCACAGTCCTTCAAACAGAAGCAGTAATATGAAGAAATAAAATATTAAGGAAATTGAAGTTCAGTGTCATCACTGTGTTAATCAAAACCACCCTGCTATTTAGTGCAAGAACTGCTGAAACAAAGTAATGGACTCATCAATATGGATTTCATTCATTTACAAATGATTCCATCAATACTTTGCTCTTTGATGTATTCATTTTATCCAGTTCATTTGTTATGTACTGTTCTTTCCCACCACAGTCTCAGCACTCCGTATGAGGCAACTTGCTGTGGCAAGGCTCAGTTTTTCAGCACGTTTGCTCATTGCAGGTTTGCAAGTGAAGTATACAGGTTGTGGTGTATAGGCCTCAAGTCTGGGCTTGCCTATCAAGAATTCCTGGGAGAGCCCCAGGAATCCTTCTAGGAAGAGCAAAAGAGAGTTTCTAAGTCCATTTTAATTTAAGTTTTTATGTTTCGGTTGGCTGAGGGTTCAGCAGATCTGCACCTCTGAGCACGTGGGAAGCAGTGGCACAGGCTGACAGAAGAGGTTTGGGGGTATTCCCCTCCCAAGCCCTGCACTCAGGCTGCACACTCTTCCCTGCTATCCTCTTCTTGCTCCTGTTGTCTAGGCAATATCCCTGAGGTGTCCCTCAAGAGGAGCAGTGATACTAAAACCTTCTGTTCTTCAGATAGAGTTGATTTTCAGTATCTGTGGGGTTGAGGAATCTCAAAGTCCTCTTGCTAAAGCTCTCCTCACAAAGTGGGTATTAAGTACGTCAACTATTTAAGGAGAGCTTAAGGTCCCACTGTTGTGGTTACCTTCAAGAAATCCCATGTGTAAAAACCAACCAACCAACCAACCAAAACCAACAATAACAAAAAAAACCACCACCACCACCAAAACAACAAAAAAAACCCAGATGTTCACGCAACTTTCAGAGTTGTTATGGGTTGGACTGGATGCTGTGTGACTTCTGAGTAGCTGTTCCTGGACTAGTTGTTGTTGATGCAAAGATTAAGTATGAAATATAAGTTGATATATCATAAATATTAGCCCATTGTCTGTATTCCAAGGTCCTGTCACAGTTTTGGTTTACAAGAACAAACCTTTTGATTGTATTGTGGGGTGGATAGTGGCTTGAAGAGGCTGTGTGAAGGAATCACTGCTTTGCTGTGTTTTGGAGAACTACAGTGCCTGGCTGAATCAAAAACTTTTGCACGTTGCATAAACCATTTGGTGCGGAATGGCACAAAGTAATGAAGCGCATTGTGAAATATTAATGTAGAACTTAAAATCTTACTTTAAATGCTTGTTAAACTTTAATTGCAACAAGCATGGTTTAGACACCTCATTAAAATGTTAAAACTTGATGTTCAGAGTGTGAGTTCAAGCAGGAGAAGATTATCCTGATTATCCTGAAATATGCATGCGAACAGGATTTCCCCTGCCCTTCTCCACCTTCAGAACAGCAGGGAGTAAGCATCAGAAAGTAAAGTATGACATTAGCAGTGCCAGTTACAGGCATCTGCATGGACCAAAGTCACTAGGTTGATATCCATAAAAGAGCTTGCCCCAGGAAGTAAGAAGCAATTGCTCATCACCCTCTGCTTAATGGGGCCCATAAATCTCTCTGACCCAATGAAAGCTGCAGAGCACAAGAAGAACTTTGATTCTGTAACACAGTTAGAAGGTTCAGCGTGAGAGTGAGGAAATCCCAGTCCTCACTCCTGGGATTTGTCCCTGTATTTTATCCAGCTGTGATGAGTCAGGCAATTTACCTTCCAACATGAAGCTCATCCCTGTCAGATGAGTGGTGTCACCAGGGGACTACAGAGTTAGTCACCTTATGGGTCTTATCTGTGGTCATTTTACAAGCTTCTTGGCCTAGCCAGCATGACACTTTTCCTTTAAAGTGTTGTCAATGGCATGGCACCATTTGAAGTAATGCATAGTCCTTCATGTAGGCTCTGAAGGACTGTATGTAGTGATTGACTTGGCAACACCTTGGAGTGCCCCATTTATGATTGGACTTGATGATCTTGAGGGTCTCTTCCAACCGAAATGATTCTGTGATTTGCAGCTCCGTGGTCAGTGTCTCTGATATGGACAACTTGAGCGCTGTGGTGTACATCTCTTAGAGGGCCTTTTGCTCTTGGTTAGTTGGGCTAATTCCTCAACAATGCATGCAGCAGCACTTATAGTTCAGTGGCACTGTAAAACGGGTAGTCCTCTTCATTTGATCCTAAATCCTAATCACTTAAAATAATTTTTTTTAAAAAATATCCCTAGCGCATTGCGGAAATGACTATTCCAAAGCAGTGAAGAGCCTCGGGCTCATCAGGTGCAGGCTTCTCTCGCTGCAGTAGTATTCTTGGTGTAAATTATGAATGCAGTCATGTCAAACAGCACCATATTATTGGGCTGCCTTGCAGTACCGTGTGTGTGGGTGGGAAGGCAGAAATGAGCAGTAGCCCCCTAAGAGGAAGTCCCTGGCTACATATATGGAAAACCCCATGATTACCCCTTTGTAAGCCAACTTTTCTAAGGTAGCTATGGGAACCTTATTTCAAAACAAGGTAATTAAATGTTTTTCATCATTTTACATTTCAGGTCAGTTTTCACTTACTTCACTCTTCCTTTCTGCTGTCTCTTAACAGTTTTCCTTTGCAAGTTTGAGGTCTCAAATGCTAGAGAAGAATGTCTGTCTTTTATTGTCATTTTTTTAAAATCAGTGCACATTAAAGTCTCTGTTCCTTTTAGTAATCATTTCCACTACCCAGAAATTTAAAACAACTTTTGCCTGGGAAACCAGAGACAGCTTCCGTGAACTGTTTAAAGCTAGTGCTGCTTGCTTGCTTGTTTTGCCCCAGATCCTCTCCATCCTCCAGGTGTCTTTTTAACAGAAGAGGCTGAAAACATCTCTGAGGCATCACTAACCTACCATGCAGGGCGCTGGAGCTTGTGGAGGCTTTTATATCATAATTAACTTGCAGATGTTTAACATGAAAATTTTATATGTGGATCTGAATGTGGAATCATTTACCATCTGTAAATAAAACAAGGACAGGGCTTTGCAATAATAATGAGACTCATTAGTCAAAAGAAATGTGAAAATCTGAAGCAGATGTCAGAGATCCTTTTGTGGCACTGCTAGCAAAGTAAATCAACTCAGCTGCACAGGTGCTTAGAACAAGAAGGACATAGGAAACAGAAAACTTTGGTTTCTCTCTTAAAATAAAGCCAACATTAACTGCAGGCACAAATTGCGGTGCCTATTTTAGCCAATATAAACCTGATTAGTAGACCACCTGTAGTCTCCTCGGCACAGCAGTGAGGCAGTAAAGGCTGCTGGCCCTGCATCAGATCTGAAACACTTGAAATGACATGAGCCTACGTTTTCTTTGGTTTCTCTAATGCTACAAAGATCATACTTCTGAAGCTCTGATAGCACCTTTGAGGCAATTAGAGGTGACTGATGTTACACAGAGCATAAAAGGACTGGGATTTTTCCACATTACTTACCACATCAGTTGTACTTTTGAAGGGAATGGTGGACTTCTGAAAATTTGATTACTACAGGCAAAGCAGATAGTGACCTGTGGGGATAGAGCCTCAGCATTAGTTAAAAGTGAATATGCACAAGATAGACCGGAGACCATGTTTGAGCAGTAACAATAGATAGAAAATCATAAATGAGCCAGTGAAATGGTAATTATTACAGTTATAAGAAAAAAATATAGATCTGTCTGATCCTGCCTAAATACTTGACAAGTGATGCTAAGGCAGCTCAGAGAACAGAGTATTTATTTCTTCCTGCCTCCTCCCTGCCAGAGCCTCTAGAATAGGGACACAGATGAGAAATTAAGCAGAAGATTACAGCCACTTTAACGACAGCAAATCATGTTCCCTAAAATGTATGTAGATGCTTACTGAAGCTTCATTTTATGTTCTGCTAAATCTCTCATGTGGCCTTGCAGAGACCCTATAATTTTTGTAACTGCTTGAAATATTTCAACACTCCTTCTAAATTAAGACAGCAAATTGTACAGATAATCACTGGAAGGTTATGTACTATTTTCCTTAGATTGTCTACATAATATTTGCTTTAAAGTTTTCATATTTACTAGTTTATGAAAAAGGGACATTATGCTTTCCTATTATGTACAAGCCTGTTCCTTGCAACTAAGGCAATGTGAACATTTCCATTTTTTGGTCCAGTTATTTATTGTAGTACATTGTTTTAAAAAGCTGTTACTGAATAATTGAACATGTCTCCAACTATGCTTTCAAATGAATGTTATTGCTAATGTGTGAAAAGTAACAGATGCCTTAGGTTAGCTGCTATCTTAATGTTCTTTGGGAGAAAGGTGTAATTCCATACAGTGCGCCCAGGTATGCCTCACTTTTTTGCTCCATAATTTATCTCCCTTGTTCTAAGAGCTGCCTTTAACACCTCTAGTCTACTTGGGCTATGTATTTGGTTAGCTTTGTTCCTATGACTGGATTTCTTTTAAGATAGCTGACTTACGTTAGTTCGTATTTCCTTAAAGAAGGACAATGAGCTAAAACTGAGTCATTTTTTACTTTGAAAAATTAAGTAAAATTTGGCATATGGAATTTTCTGGTTTGGATGAATGTTTCAATGAAGCTGTTGTGTTACCTCCACTGTTCAACTCGTCGTCTTGCTGCGCTCCGTTAAACAAAACGACAGCTACAGGAAACATATGGTTTCGGTTTTAGCGGCACAGTGTGTTAAGCAATTCACGATTTGTGTTCTTAACCTGTTTATTGAGCCTGATTTTTAGTTGCCTCCATCAGTAGGGTTTGTTTGTTCTAGGGTGGCTGGTGTCAGGCTTCCCCTTGCCAATTTATTGGCGGGGCACTGCGTCTGTTTACAACACAGATGTCTGTCTCCTACAATACAGTCATACAGTTCCCATTCAAACTGAGCTTTTTTTTTAAGAGCCGTTTGAATGTTTTTAATATTCAAGCCCATTGCAGTCTCATAACTTAACCTACCAGCTGAAGTGAAGGCTTTTAAATGAGACTCTTCACTGCCGTTCCTATGGTTACACTGGAACAGAAACCTGCTAAATGGGAGCCAGCAGGGCACAGAAAATCTTCTATTAACAGTTGCTGTCATTACTGCAACTTTACAATTTCCAATTTCTTTCATTTTTTTTATTTTCTCTTCAAGTGGAAGCGTATCTTTCTGAGGATTAGTGGCTGCTACTGTTGGAAAACAGTAGCTAGAAAATGATGGAGACAGACCCCCTGGAAACAGGGTTTTGTTCTGCTTGCAAGTGCATTTCCCTCCCCACCCCCTCTCCCTTCTATCATAGTTAACTTAAATTGCAAAGTGCTCTTTATGTGTGATTCTAAGAGATAGTTCCTGGGTTAGCTGTAGGTGACTTGCATGCAAACTACAAACCAGCGTCAACATACACGTTCACATCAGATTGTAGGAGTAATAGGTGGTATGTTAACTGCTATTGTGGGGAATAATACATATTTAAAGCAAGCAACCAGCAATTCCTTCAGCACTGGAATGAATGGAGCCTGGGTCTCCTGCAGATCTGCCTTGTGCATGATTGATTTTAACCATTTGAGAATGAGCACGAGCCATTCCTTGCAGCTGGGGCATTTTGTGGTGTTGCCCTCACGTCATGTCTCAGCTGGGGAAAGGCCACACAGCAGCACTGGTGGGGACCTCCGGTCTCCTTCTCTTGTTCTCATCCCTATCCTACTCCCACCTCTGGCAGAGGAGTCTGCCCATTTGCCCAGCTTTGCCATCTGTTTTTGCTGACACAAGAGTATCTGTTCATGGCTGCAATCCCTGGATGCTCATCCCTCAGGCTCCCTGGAGATGTGGGGAGAGGGGGGCTGTCAGAGCACCAGTCTGCCCTTGTCTGGAGGTTGGAGAGGGCTCCAGGGCAGGGCCTGGAGGGGTGCAAAGGTGGACTTGGCAGTTAGTGATGGGGCTGCCTGGTGTTCCTCTGGACCCTCCCTGTATCAGTAAGAAGCTGGTGCAGCCTCTCTCCATCTCTGCAGGGTGGTGCCAAGCAGGCAGCCGGCGGCACTGGCCCGTGTTGGATCTGCCTGGAGCTGCCTGTCCCTAGGACTCCCTTCTTCTGCCTGACTTGCCCTGGGCAGCAGATTGAGATGTCACTTCTGTTCTCTTGCTGCCACTGGTGGACAGAGTTTCCACTGGAGAGCAGGGTGAGTGGTAGCTGCAGGAGGGCATGTTACCTGTTACCTGCTTGGGAACTGGCCTCCCAGGGCCCGTTCTGGTTCCTGTTTAAAAGAATTGCCCTTGTGAAAACATCCCTCAAGCCCTGTGGCATGAGAGGTGTCTGAAGTCAGATTTTGTACTACAAAAAGCCCAGGGTAATCAGGCATCCATATAAATAACACTTGAGGACCCATTAAAACAGGAGAATGTTTATTCTAGCTGCTTTCTGGATACATGAGTTTCCCTTGCTTTTTAGATTATTGTAAAGGATGGATAGAAGACAGTTGTAAAAGAAGAGCAAATAAAATCAGGCCATAATCACATAATGCAAGCTTGCTTTCTCTTCGGTAATGTAGTTTATGACTCAAGTCATGTACAATTTTAGGGTTGTCAAACTAAAGAAAAAAGTAAAGAAATATGGAGTTGTAACAGAAACAGTTTGGGAGGGACTGAAGGGAAAGTGGCAGGACTAGAAATTGTGAATTAGAGATCTACTTCCTGCTTTGAATAATTTTAAGCTGTATTACATAGGATGATGCCTGCTGGAGCTTGTATCTTGATAGTAAAGTGTCAGCTATACCTGGGGCCAGTGGGGTTAGAAATAGCGATGAACTGTTGGACCACTGGGAGGGTAAGCAGCAAAGCAACAATCTGTAGTAACACGTACATATTTTTCAATCGCACTTTGTGATTAATTAATTGCTTTTGGTAGTGGATTCTGCCCTTTGAGTCAGCAGCTCTGCTATGACCTGTGGTTGTTACCTGGCTCCTGGGTTGGGGCTCCTTGGGGCTTCAGGTGCCCTCAGTCCCTTTCTTACTGCTGCCAGGGAGCCTCCATTTGTGTCCTACCATTTGCCACCCGTGAGTGGCCACATTCTTTGCACCGCGCTGGTTTCTCCAGGATGTCTGGAGGACATAAGGTCTGGCATGGTGATGGTGCTCCAGTGCCCTCATGTCTGGGATAGCTACCCTGAAGAAAGGGAATTTTTTGTGTTCATTACTTGACCTGAAATCCCTGTTGTGAAGCAGCTTGAGGTAAGCATAAAAGATTTTTAATCACAAGATTGAAGTGTGGATGACACAGTTGCAAAGTTGAGAAACACTCATATGGGGGAACAGAGATGAAAGCAAAACTAGACCTATGGTCTCTTGGGACTACTTTCTGCCAGCCAAATAGCTGTCTGTTCCTCCTTTCTTTGGAGATCCTTAGGTCCCTTTAACACCCCTGACCTCCCCAGGAGCCGGTCAGTTGTGTGCTGGTCTGGCATCTGGCTGAGCATTACATGCCAGAGGGCTGATGGCAAATCACTAGAGTTTTCCATATGAACCTTTTAAATTTACTTGTGTGTAACCATGATCAATGCACCTCACACACTGTGAAGTTTCACTGTCTAAAGCAATGACAGTTAAAGTCTCTCAGGGCGACTTATGCAACTTAGTCATAAGGAATAGCATATCAAAGACATAAACAGAAACTCATTTGACTGACTGTTCTCTGAGGGCTGATGGAATGACGAATGTGCTGCTCATCCTGTGCTGGATCTGAGATTTCTGCTAAGCTTCATTTGTAATAATCTTTTGGTGGAGGTGAATTTCCAGCACTGGTCTGGTAAATAACTCTCCCATGATAAATTTACCGAACCATTTAGTGAGTGTTGCTGGCTGCTAAGAGGCTGGCCTTTTTCCCCAGTCTGCTACTTCCAGCGAAGTGAAATTATTGTTCCAGAAGCTAGTGGCTTATTGGTGTTCATCCTGAGATGCTTAAAATGTCCTTCAGTCTTAGATACCGTTATCTCCATGTAAACACATTAAGCCTTGAAGATAAAATGGGGAACTTCAGAAGAGCTGTTAAATGCATGAATAAATTCTGAACGCAATATTAGTAATACTTCAATCTTGTCAATATATAGACAAATAAAAGTTCACTTTGTACTTCCTCCATACTTCTGTGTCCATTTTTGTCTCTTAACAAAGTTTCTTTTTTTTCTTCTCAGTATCATCAGTAAGACTGGCTTTTTCTTTTCCCTGTATGTAAAAGCTGTCTATTGAATGGCTGATGAGGGAAAGTTGTATAGATTGTGACCGAGACTTGTTTCTGTATGGCCAGGTTCTTGTGCACTGAGTTCCCCAAATGGCTTAAAATACAGAGTTCCTTTGGTCTGCATCTATAATAGATGCTGAGAACTACTGGGAAATATCAATTTCTTCTGTTTCCCTGCTGGGCAAGATGTAAGTCTAAGATGGGCTAGCAAAGAGCTTAGTAAAATTCCTTCTTTTGGCAGGATTTTGATGGAAGTGCTTGTGGGGATGATGAAGTAGCACCTAGTAGCTCTGGGAACCTTGTTGTGATTGAGAGCCCTACTCTGCCCTGCAAAGGGTGATGTGCTTTCTTCTCTACAGGTACACAGATAATTGGAAGATGCTGTTTATTGCCAAAGATAGCTCCCAAAGTCCTTCAGGCATGTGCTTTATTTGTTCTTAATAAGATGGAGAAATGTGCTACCTTTTCAGCCAGGGTGCTACAGTTGTCCTGGAACTTGGGTGCCATACCTGAGTAGAAAGGAGAGACATCTTTTTTAAAATCAGTAGGATGCAAGAAATTAGGTTGACTAAGCTTCATGTCTGACTGGTTAAGTTTGGTTAGTTGATGTGAAACAGAAGTTCTGTAACCTCTCATAACCTAAAAAAGGTTAATTGATGCATTTCCTGACATTTTCAAAGATAAAATTTCCTCTACCCTACCTCAGCCCTCCTTCCAGTGGTCTTGAACAGAACTACCTGAAGAGATTATTTTGTTTTCCTTCCTTTGCTCTTTCTGCTGTTGAACAACATATGGGACCCAAATCCTGTTAACAGGAAAAAGATTGATTATTTTTTTTTTTAATGGACTTCATTATTAAGCTGACATATTGCTCTGTTGGAGTGTAGCCTATATGAAGTGAGCCTAAAATAAGTAGTATCTTTATGAAGTTGCCTGTAGTTGCTGGGATCTCCTTTGTTGGCTAGACACATCACTTGGGAGATCCCACCCAGAGCCTTCTCCAGGGCTGTCTGGATGCCAGTCCCTCCTCTCACACCATTACTTGAAGGCTGGTTATGGGGATCCCCATGCACGTGAAGCTGGGCAGGGAGAATACCCCAGGAGTGTTCGTGCATTGACTGAAAATCCTGGGCCACTGGCTTATGCTTGAGATCCTTCTTACATTTCTCCTTGTATTGTACTAATGATGGACTTCCTTTCTGTGGAGTAAGCCAGTTTGGGTTGATATCGCCTGTTCTGGGAGGTGGGAGAGGGAAATTTAGACCAAATCTCTCTCCATTCCAGCAAGTAAAAAACCCCGAAATTGAACAAATCTTTCATGCCTGAAGTGTTCTAGCTCTTATGCCATGTAAAAGCAGATCCTTGCTGTTCCCTTAGCAAGATGCTTTAGCTGCATTTTGTGGGGACACTCTGCTTGTAAAACACTGGAAGCTTGCTTGCTGAATCAGGCCATTCAGGGACTGCAAACGAGGCAAAGTGGTGCCTGAACTATAGCTGAGGTGGGCAGGAGCTGTTTCTCTGGCAGCTGAGGAAATGTGATGGGAAGGAGCACCCTGCAGAGCCGGAGGTGCCCAAGGAATTTTCAGTCTGAAACCCGAAGTTACTTCACAAATCCATAAACCCCCAATCAATGACCAGCCAACACTGCTGGTGCCAAAAGCCAAGCTTTCCATATATATAGAAGGAAGATCCTATGGTGGTGTATCCACTTTTGGATATGGGTTTAAAGTTTTTTTTCAAAGACCCGAGAGCTCAGCAGTATTACTTTTCCATTAAATCCGTTTTGTAAAGAGCCTGAGTAATACCAGCCTTGCTGACAAGCAGTTCATGTGCAAGCATTGCCTCTGTGCATGTGCTGCCTCTGGGAAGGTGATGGATTCTGTAATTCATGTCAAGAGTTCTGTGCATCATTCTGCAAACAGAGGTGATGCTTAAGATCAAATCGATAGATCACTCCTGAGCAGGAAACCTTCCAAACAGGATACCCTCTGCATTTTAAAAACAAGCATCATAGCTAATACTGGTATACAGGTACTTATTGACAGCATGCTGATTAAGGGCATCTTATTTTAGAAACCTTTGTAGATTTGTAGATACTCTTTTGAGCATCTCTGAGGTTGGTGAGTGTCTTTTATATGTGAGGAGTCAGGCCATAGTAGCCCAACATGCTCCCCAAGGAGGGGAACACAGAAGTGTATGCTTAAGTGATGACAGGAGTATCCCTTCAGACTACACCAACAAACAGAAGACCTACCCTTAACCTCTTGCTATTCAGGCAGCTTCTGCAGCTATGCATAATGCAGTTTTAGCTGAACTATCTTATCAAAAAAGAATTTGTTTTATCATCAGATTGAATCTTTCTCATCTCTTCCCTCTTTTCCTATTTCCCTATCTCTAAACAAGGAGCAGCAATCATCTAAATGAGTCTTTACTTACACTGTGTGTCTCAATTTTGATGCATCTTAATTTTAGTTATTTTCTGTAACCTAAACAATATATTGCCAATCTTAATGGTTTTGCACCTGAAGATCATCTGTCCTTAAATATGTACCAGAATGAATTTAGAAAACAGGTTGGAGTTTGTCTTTGGCAGCAGCCTGTACATGTCTGTGTGCTCAATAAGCTTTATGTTGCTACCCAGTAAAAGCATTTTAAGATAAGTGGATAAATACAGATTGTTTCCAGTCGTTCAGCATAGGAGAAAATCAGGACTGTAGGAAGATGTAGTGAGCACAGAACCTTAAGGGCACAGCAGGGTGGGGGTGTTTATGAAGGCTGGAGGTTTCTTCCTTCATAGAGCTGGAGGAAAAGAGAGGGAAGGGGGAAAATATGCTCCAAGTGTGCACTGACTCTTTCTCTGGCGTTGAAAAAACCCGAGGACATTCTGTTTGTAATCTTTCCCCTCAAATCCTTTATTTTTAAAACTATAGCTCTTACCTGGGCGGGGGGGGGGGGCGCGGGGGGAAGAGGTGTAGAGTTTCACTTTACACAAAGCTTCTGCTTCCCCCGTGGCTTATTTGTAGCCCAAATGATGGGGCCTGACCAAGCCGCCTCTCGCACCTTCAGAGCCAGGTTGGCATCGCTGGCTTTTAGGATTTGCTCTGTCCTTCTGTCTCATGCTGGGCTAATTTAGCCTCATCTTGGTAAACAAGAAAAGGGTCCTTATTCAACAGATTTGAGCTGGAGTGACTGCAGCTGTCGTCTGGCCTGTGCGCAAACCAATTTTGTTCATTCTCTTGCCTGGCAGGAAGCCTGCACCAGAATTGTGTCGGGACTAATCAGCATTAAACCGATGTCGGGAGGGCTGCGGCGGGCTGCCCTGTAGCAAGGCAAGAGCAGCAAGGCTGTTCAGGAGGGATTAGTGTTAAGTCCTGCCCGGGTTGCAGCTGCGCAAGGAAAGGCACCGAAACTGTACAGAGTATTTTCCTTGGGCCTTGTTGTTATGAAAATCCCTAGCCAACTGCCAGAAAAAGTGGCTTAACAGTGAGAAATCAGCATGTATGTGTCCGTATATATAAAAGCAGGAGAAGGTGCAGTGTCCATGGAGCTGAAATATCCAGGAGATACAGGTGGTGCCTTTGAACACGCTGGGCTTTCTTCTCCTGGAAAGGCAAGGCAGGGAAGCATGAAAAAGTTCAGTGTGTGGTCTCCAGCCAAAGAATGATAGTGATGTTCCTGCTAGTCTTATTTTATACTGTAATAGATGCATTAGTACTAAACAACATGAAGGATGAGAGGTGGAAATATTTCTGAGAGGGGATCTGAGGATGATTCACAGCTCTCATGCTTCACAGTCACTGTTTTTCTGCCTGGTATTTACACTGCAGGTTCAAGAGTGCCTCCTGGTTTGCACTGAAAGTATTAAATTGGAGAGAGGCCAACATATGCTTTTTCACTCCAAAGATAATGAAATGTTGATGTCATACGTTGCTCTCCTCTCCCTGCAGCTACTGAATTGTCTTTGCAGTTTTTAATGTCAAAAATTATTTCTGTCTCAGTCCTGAGCAGCACAATTTAGCTTTGATGTTGATCCTGCTTTGAATGGGGGCTTGGACCTCCAGAGGTCCTTTCCAGCCTGGTTATTCTGATCCTCTGGTTTTCACAGGTGCATGTTTTGGATAATTCTCTGCCTAAAATTCTCCATCTTCCTCTCAGCTCTGCTAGGGGGTCTGTCTGTTTGTGTATCTGTTCAGCATTAGTCATCCCTTCCCTGAATGTAGCTGTAACATTCATTGTATAATTACATAAAATTGGTATGCTCCTGTATTATCCGCAATGGGCACAGCCATGCTCTTAAATGCCTTTTAGGCCCCCTAAGCCTCTAGGTAAATCTGCATCTGCCTAAATTTACACATCAAAACTCTTTTCTAGTGCACAGCTAAGCCCAAATGAACTTTTGAACTGAGTCGCTGCCACATGTTAAGCGTGTTGTCATTGTTGAGGAAGCTCATTTAGGGGGAGCAAGCAGACCTTATGGTCTAAGATGCCCCAATTAATTATAAGCTACACAACATAAGAAATCCTTTTTCTAAGGGAAAAATCATTAGCTACAAACCTGTCTGAGATGAGTGAACAGAGACCTAGGAACAGATCTGCTTTCTGAGCACTCTCATTGTTAGAAAAATACATCAGGTCTCTGTGAAGAAGGGACCAAAGTCTCCAGCCTTGCCCTGTGCTTACTCATATGTGAGAGATCAGCTGTGGAGACCTTGGCGAGACTGCGTTGGGCGTGAGGGTCTGATAAGGTGCAGCACTGTGTGACCAGAGCTCCTGTGAAACCTGAACGCCCTCTCTGCTGAGGTCTCCTCGGGTGGCATCTGACAATGTGGAGCATTTGGTGGATGTGAGGTTATTGATTAGGCAGAAGAGTATTGGCTACCAGCAGTGCTTTCTGAAACACTGCTTTCCTAAAGGTCTGTTTAGCCCGGAGAACAGAAGGCTGAGAGGGGATCTCCTCAATGCTTATAAATATCTCAAGAGTGAGTGTCAAGAGAATGTGACCAGACTCCTTTCAGGGGTGCCCAACGATAGGATGAGGGGCAACAGGCACAGACTGAAACACAGGAGGTTCCATCTGAATATGAGAAGAAACTTCTTTACCTTGAGTGTGCCAGAATGCTGAGCAGGCTGCCCAGAGAGGTTGTGGAATCTCCTTCTCTGGAGACATTCAAAACCTGCCTGGACACATTCCTGTGAGATCTGCTCTGGGTGAACCTGCTTTAGCAAGGGGGTTGGACTGGATGATCTCCAGAGGTCCCTTCCAACCCCAACCATTCTCTGATTGTGTACAGGGAAGTGAAATGTTTTTGGGGATGTGCTTAAGTGAGAGTAAAAAGTTAAAAACCAGCCAAACAAAATCAAACTAAAAAACCCCTTAATGTTTTGAAAACTTGTTTTCCAGCTAGGCAGTAACAGAAATAGATGGGCTTTCAAAGTAGCCTTCAATGCACAGGTTTGAATAGACATGGAAATGGTTGGTCCTCGCAGGTATGTGTGGAAATCAGTTATGAACCTCTATGACTCTACTATCTCTGATTTTTTTTATTTTAATTTTTTTTGCTGGGCCAGTCTTGGGTGAGAGAAACCTGGCTGGTGTGGAAGCTCTGCCCTCACTATAGGTGGGGAAGGCAGGGAAGCATTTGGTTCCTCATCACCCTCACCTCCTGCACTGCAGAGCAAACTGGACCTTGAAGTACAGAGCACATCTCCTCTCAGGTTTCTCCTTTGTCCTAGCCATCTTCTAGCAATATCCTAACCTGCCCTGTTTGTGCTAATTATATGTCTCATTCTTTCCATGACAAAAGCGATCAAAAATAGCTGCTTTAAAGCAGGAGCGGGGGGGGAGCAGGCAGAAACAGAAACTAGATTTGCTGTAACCCAAGCCCCCTTCTATCTTCTTTCCTTAAATACTCTTATTTTTTCATAAACAAATTATCACGTTTTCTGAGTCTCTGGTTCTTCAAAAGTGACTTTCCCAAATGCAGTGTAACACTTGGATTCTGGGGGCCTATTTTTCATGTTTAATCATCTGCAGTGTGCTCTGCTGACGGCCAGTGGCTTCAGGCTGTTACCTTGAAATTGCTACCTCTTACCATTTCTAATGCAAGAGGTTGTTTTGGTTTTTAATTTGAGGCATTTGACAAGTTTGAGCCCCCTTCCTGTGGGAGCACAGATGGCAGCTAAAGGGATGCTGGAACAATTTCATCCCTACCTTGGTGATGACAAACAGGGTTTCAGGAGAGAGCGGTGAGGCTGTCTCTGCAAATGTTTGAACAGATCCCATGTCCTTGACAGATGTGGAAGGGATTTGATGATACCTGTGAGGGCTAGTGCTGTGTTCTGAGGTGTTACCTGCTTGCCCATGCTCTCCTGCTCGATTGTTGTGTCCAGGGCTCCCCTGCTGTCCAGATCTCAGTTTCTTGATTTCTAATGCTCTTATGGAGCTTGCAAATGTAATGTTAAACCAAGCTCTTCCTAGTTTTCTGGGGGTATGGTTTTCTCTCTTCCCCTCTCCCCTGTACAAAACTGCAAATATAATGATTATTTACCAAAAGGTGATTTCTGCATTATCTGGTCACTTTTTTGAAATTGTGAGAAGATGTAAGAAGAAATAACAAGTAGCATTTTTAAGGCAGGAAAAGGTCTACCTTATAGGCCAGAGAGGCACCTTGGTGTTCTAGACAGAGTTGAGGCCGTAAAGAAAGTGCTGGATAAGGCAAGGCTGAAATCCTATTGAGCCTGTCTGCTTGATGTCCCAGCTGGAAACCCTCTTTTTTTGCAGTTCAGATTGCCCTGCAGCAACTCCCAAGCTTGTCCTGGAGGAGCAGAAGCAGCCAGAAGTGCCTTGTTGCCTCTTCTGCCTCAGGGCATCCTGTGAGAAGCACAGATCTGCTCTGCCTGTCAGGGAACTAATTATTCATCTTCCAGGAGAAGAGCTCTTCAGGAAAATTCGACCTGATGCAGCTCATTTCTCTATCTTAAGGACCCATGTGTGAGTTTCAAGTTTGGTATGTGTCTAGCTTGTATAGATGAGGGGTTTAAAGAAAGGGACAACTTGGGCTTCAAATGTCTGAAGGTGCATCAATTTCCAAGTTCATGATTTGACTTGGAAGTTTTGTTTTCTGAATAATGCTGGGGGGAAAAAAGCTGTGGTCAAAAGCTTTTCTTCTGCTTAAAATGATCTAATTTTATAATTAAAAAAAATCCAAAACAAAAACCAAACCTATGCACATTTATGCTTCTTGCTGTAGTGCACTGTTACTGTATTGCCTAACTTTCCCTGGACCCTTTGTGAGCTAGATGGAGTGGTGCTTAAAAGTTTATTCTGTAGATGTGCAGTTTGTTTTTCCAGTTTTTGAGATGTTGTGTTTTTTGTTGCATTTGGAATGTATTCCCTTGTTCCAGGTATCAGTGCCAGCGTATGGAGTCCTCCTTCCTCTTCCTTTCCTTCACTTACTGTTTCCCACCCTCCTATGGTTTTTCGCACAGATGTGATTAACTGGATGGAAAGATTAATCCAGCTGGGGGCTGAAAAGCAGCATGTTCCCCTTTGTTCTTCATCCTTCCATCCCTCCCCCAGGTATCCTTCAGCTGCCTCAGCTCACTGGTGCGGTTCCTCGCTGGAAACGCCTGAGCTGATGAACCAAAAGCTTGGGTGCAGGGCTGGGAATGAGAAGAGGTGAGAGGAGGAGCTGCTTGTGATGCCTGAAGTATCACTGCTGCTGGGTGTCTGCAGCTTTGGGGATCACCTGCCCGCTGGGCTGCTAGCCTGCAGCTCACCAAAGGCCATGTGGACAATGAGTAGCAATGACAAAGATACAACCTGGGAATTGTATTCGGGGCTGAGGTGATGCAGGCTTGATGTATGTATTGTTCTATTGTAGCCACCGAGGTTAAAGCTTTCTCAGAAGAGCACAATTTCCAAAATGTTAAGTAAAAGAAAGGTCAAGGGAAGGGAAAAGCTGACCTTCTGTCAGGACAGAACATGTATTAAGTGCTTTCACTTCTACACGTTGACACAAAGCTGTGATTAGACACATTTTCAAAGCAGAAACTAAAAAGGCTTAGGAAACATAAGTTATTTTAGACAATGTTGGTTGTATGGCTTCCTCAATATGCCCTGACAGTTCAGGGAGATGAAGCAATGCTGTCTTTTTGCCCACAAAAGTGCAAAACTCTGTCAGAGAGTCCACCTGGATGACTGTTGCAGAGTCATGTGAATCTGTGTGTTATCATTTGGGTAGGGCGACTGCACTTTGACCTGAACTAGAGAAGGAGCTGTACCCATACAGGGCTCAGGTTTTGCTGCCATTCAGTCAGCTGCTCGAGATCTACCCCTGCGGGCTGCTTCCAAATCCATCATCTCTTTAGATGTAGAAGCAGCAATGGACAGGTAGGAAGGTGATGCAGGCTAGTGCCATTGCAGGATCATTGCAAGGCACATCCTCCACCCTCACCACAAAGTGGAAAGTGTTGCTGACCTGAAAAACGGGGCTCAGCGCTGACCTGCAGCCTGGGCCAGCGTTGTTGGAAAGCACCGCTACAAGAAAGGGAGCAGGAAAGGTGAGAGAGATACCTAGAGAAACTCTCCAAAGAGTTAAGATCTCTGGGACAGGTGGCAAAAAAGATGTTTTCTTTGGGGAAGGATTAATCTTGGGAAAGGGTTAACCAAAAGCAGCTCTAGAACTGGTACTGCACTAGTTTAATAGCTGATTTAAAATACCCATTTCCTCAGGTTGTTTATAAAGTGATACTCTGATGCCACAAAATACAGATTCAGCTTGAAGTTTCATATTTCTGTATTAAAATAAGTCATATTCAGGCTGTCATATTGGTATAAACAGAGAATAAACCTTGCTGAATTCAAAGCCTGAGGTGGACTCCTACTTTAACAAACAGCCTTTTTCAGAGGCAGGAGGAATGTATTTTTGAAGCTTTGTTGTTGTGGCTTATAAATAAGCTTTGCTAGAAGTTTGAATGTTTTTTAATTCTTTCACAACCCTTGAATTTGCAGCTGTAGGATGTTTGAGAGTGCTCGGATCCCTTTAATCTGGTGAACATACATACTCTTTGATTTCAAAGGGGAATTCTGTTCCCCACGTGCGCTGCCTGTTCCTGTGATGACTCTGAGACCAGTCTCGTTGGACTGATTCTCTGTACACGTGTGAAGCCCTTGAAATATTCATTATATTCTGTGGTAATCTAATATTAGTGAATCACCTTACAGTCATTTATAAGAAGGTATTTTTTTTCAGCCTGACAATAAAGCTGCAGGCTTTATGTAAGCACATATCTAGTAATCCTTGTGCTCAGCTACCCTTTGCTTAGCTTATTGCTAAGTAAACTCACAACCATGTAACTGCTGAGATTTTCATCATTTGCTGTCACAAATATTTATAGTTTGGGTCTTTGCTCTTTTGTGTGCTTTCTGTGTATCTCCCCCCAAAAAAGTCCTTCCTTAATGTAAATATTTAATCCAACCTGTTAACCTTTGCATTGAAGAGGTATCCATCAGGGATGCTCTCAGTTGATTTGCATCTTGCAGAATAAATCACCAGCAACCTGTCAAGCCCTGAACATAAATGCAAATGCCTGCATCTCTTTAATCTGGCATGTGTGTATCCTGTCTGATATGAGATGGGAATTCTAATCCCGTGGGAGCAATGCAGGAACCCCTGATGCTACCGCAGTGCTGTGAGGAATGATGAGCCAGCTGGCGTCCAGGTTTGAGGGCCATCTTTATTGTTCCTTGGGCTATTTGGTGGAGCTGGGGAGAGCCCCGGGTGCAGGAGACAGGCTTTGAACCTGTAAGAGAATGTTCCTGTCAGTTCGCTCTCTTTGAGAGAGAGGGAGCATACACATGTGTGGTTGGCAATACATTACACATCTGCTTTTTCCTACACAGAATAATGATCTTTAGCTGGTAGCCTCATGCATGATAGGGAATATAAGTGGGGACTATTGAAACCCATCCTTATGCAGCATAAACAAGTCTCTCCTCTCTTGATTGGAGGAATAACAACTTCTTCCTCCATGAAAAATTATAAGTTCTTGTTTTCTGTAACAGAATGCTCTGATTTAGCTGACCCACATTGTCACACCATCATTTTCAGAGTTGTGCTGTTATGCCCATGTACGTTGTTAGTCCTGTTTCCTTTTACATGTGCTTCCCTGTATTTATTAGATCTCCCAGCCCTTAATAGACTCACAGAGACTGTAGGCTCTAATGCGTTTTCAGCTGTGGTGTGGTCTGTGCCTAATCCAGCCTTGATCAGCTCAGTGTGAAATACTCCGTTTCTAACATGCACTCAAACAGTTACTGAGGCCTCCAAAGCAGCATGGTGTGGGTTGCTTCATTATGTGAAGCATTCTGTTTAGCTCCACAAAATTGCCCTTTATGCAAAAGGAAAAGTGTAAAATATCATAACAACTCCTGTTGGTTTTGCATGAGATGTGTGCAGTGGCCACGAGGGCTCTTGTGGCTATTTGGGGTGGCTCTAAATGGTTTGCTTTTGAATTAACCTCTCTGTAGTCAGTGACAACTCGTGCTTACTTAAAAATGAGAGCAGCAATTATATGCCTTCTAACCCATGTATACTTAGTGTGCCAATCAACCTGGGATCCAGGCACTAGAAGATTAGTGGATTAGTGGTAAAGAGGAAACATTTGCTTAAATGACATGTAATTTTAGGGTTATTTAGACCTCTGTTCTCTGCTATTTCCATCTCTACTAGCAGGACACTAAAACAGCAGGCAAAATAGCACCTGGGGTGAAAGTGGACTTCAATTTCTTGCTTAGTTTTTTGTGCATCTCTGCAGCTTCTCTTTCAAAGTCCCACCAGCTCTTTTCAACCCTGTTTCAGGGCAGGAAACATACCTCTGTCACCTTTTGTGGCTCTCTACCTTCTTGTTACCTTTAGGGTCTAAAAACACTCCAAAAATAATTACTGTTTTGACTTGAGTTTCTACTGCTCTACAGAGGGATTTTTACTGGAGTGGCAGTGGAAATCTGAGGGGAGAGGAAGTAAGACACTGGTTTTCATTGCTGAACTTTGGCAAAGGCGATACTGTTAAGATACAGAACCCTCTGTGTTGATTCCTTTTGCCTGTTTTGTAGGACTTTACCCATGTTCTTTAAGAGATCTTGTTGATGACAGCAGAAGATGTATCCCAGGGTTTAAATCTGTGTTGTTGGGAGAGCAGGAAACCCCAAAATACACTGGAGACCAAATTTGATAGAAACCTTGAAATGGTATTTTTTGGGTGCACGAAGGTTAGGGATGCACCTATGGAATCACCTCCAGACATCTATGGGAACAAGTAAGACAAGAGAAGAAAGGGTCCGAGCTGCAGGGGCATTTGCAAGCTGAACCCAGAGACTATTATTTTTCTGGCTTTCTCAATGGAGATCCACCTTTACAAAGATGCTTTGACACCTAAGGCTCCCCAAGGCATTAGGGGAAGCCAAAGGATTTATTTTCTGGGCTCCCCTTTATAGGGATCTGAAGCAAATCTAGAGGCATGGTAGAAACACTGCTGCGCTTTCAGTTTCTCATCTGGAGTCTGGTTTGGATCTAGAAATTAGTATTGGTCCACACTTTTGGATTTTGAATCCTGACACTTTACTGTGGCATGGTGATTTGGTCCTGCTTTCAGCATTCTGTATTTTCAGTAGACTTGGAAACTGGCCACAAAACAGTCAGGGGTGATAAATCATAAATCTGTTTATTTATGCTTTTTCTGATATGTATAGAGCTCTGCTGCAATGAAAAAAAACTAAAGCTGTATCTAACTAGTCATGGTTTACTTGAGCATAGAGAATATTTTTCATGTGGCTTAGATCTGAAATTACTGTGCACTGATAGCTTCTTAATGATCCCTTGTGTAAACTTGCTGGCAGAAGCCTCATCTTCAAACATTTTCTAAATGCAGGTGGTGTTGACCAAGACATGTAGGTTCTTGCAGAGATGTTTGTGGCAGAAGAAGTATTTTAACTGAGTAGTTCCAAGAACTGATCTTTCTTTCAATATGATGATATTTTTGCCTTTTAACCATGTTCTAACATTTTTAGTTGACAAAACTGCATTGTTGTTTTTTCAAAAGGTAATAAAAATGACCATCCAACACGTTGTATAAATGTCTTGCTCCTTCGATGGTAGGTTTGCCAACAGTAGAAGCATTTGCAGCAATAGGGTGATCTCTAGTTACTGTGGTACACCTGGCTTAAAGCATCTGAGAGCGATCTCCAAACTGAAATGGTTTCTTGAGTAGCTCTTAAGTGGATGTATCAGCTCTAAGGTCCAGTGTGGCTGTGCAGGCCGTGAATCTTCCTCTGCCCATGTTTTCGTTCCTATTCACCACTGTCCTCCATCCGGGAGCTCTGGTAACTTCAAGCCTTGCCTGCGGGTGCTTGTGACTTTTGAGTATGTGGAAACCTTTTGTCTTTTAGAAAAGGATTCAGTTGTTGAAAACTGGTGCAAGACCAGCTCTTGGAGACTGTCATAGGGACAATTAATTGTTGGCGGCAGCTTAAACAGCAGTTTCTCAAAGACTCTTGAACAAAATCAGTTTGTGCTACACAAAGGAGTGTTTCTACTTCATGCTGATGAAAGAGCTTTCCTGAACACAAGAAGAAAAGTTCTTTCTTTGCCGGACTTCCTTCACGTCAAAACTGCGTATAACTAAGTTTTCATAAAACTCAGCAACTGCAGCTTTGACAGGCAAGCATTGCCTTGCTGTAACCCATTGCTTCTAAAGGGTGTGGGGAAAAAAAGTAACTCTCTACAGTGAGGAGCTAATTCTGGGTCCACAGTCTCTAAATTCACCTCTTGCCTCACTAATAAAACCAATTTTCTAGACCTTGAACATGTGGACTGGCTTTTCAGTGAGCGTGAAGAGGCTGTTTCTTCCCAGCATGTTTTAAGTTGCTTACTTTAGTGCTGCTGTTGGGTCATGGATTCAGTTATTTGAAGAGAAAAGTCTTCAGAAATTGGAAACAGCTTCCTTCTGGAAGGTGCTGATACATATAGAAGATGGGGTTTCACTGGCTGGGTTCTGCATGGGTGATTAAAAAAAATCAACCATGAGTCCTTTGGATCCTCTCTGTGGCTCAGCACATCAAGGGACAGTTCTTGGGGACCTCCGAAAGCAAGAGTTTCCTTTAAAGCAGAAAAGTCTATTGCCCAGCATAACAGTGTTAAGTCCAGGGAACTGAGGCCTCAGGCTTGTGTGAGACGGGCAAACAGAAAGTCCCCAAAAAGCAAAATCCCAAAACCATACATAGCTGACTCATCGAGCTGCTGGACAGGCATCTTTGTGCTCTGTTTATGTCAAAGTTGATTACTGCTGAAAATGTTCCAGGCCAAATTAAGCTTCTTTCTTGTACTGATTTGCAAACGGAGCTTAATTATGGTGGCAGAAGTTGTTGTTGGTGAGTTTATTTGCACTCTGCTGTTGTGTAAATGCAGCTCGGGTGAAACTGCTTCTAACTTCAAATAACAAAACACCTGAAACTTGCCATCCTGATGATCCAAGGGAGGCTAATTTTGGTGCATTGTCTTATGGACATTGCAGAGTGGTTTAAAAAGAAAAAACTATCTTAATCCAGCCCAATTTAAAATATAACTGAATGCACTGTAATTATAAATACAAAAAATAAAAATAAAGCTACTTGTTCTTGTATTAAAAAGGCCTCAAAGCAAAATTTATCGGGGAAAAAAAAAAAATCCTCCTTTTTTCCTGCATTCTTGCACACAAACCTAAACAGTAATGGCACAGCGATTTTTAGGATGACAAGTTCTGGTTATATTTTGGGGTGGGGAGGGGGGTAGGGGGATGGTGTGTTTGTTTGTTTTTGTGTGTGTTTGTTTTCATCTCCAGAAAGACCAAGTGTAATAAAGCAGATTTTGAAGCAAGACTCTTGTGCTACCTCTGTCCCAGGGGAGCAGGGGATGAAACCTACTTTAAGATTCACTTGAATCAAAAATGATATTTGTGAGAGTGTGTTTCCAAAACCAGTCTGAGAATGCGACATGTTTTAACACAGAAATCAGGTATATTTGAACTTGATCCTGGCCTTGTAAATTAATAGAAAGCATGAGTGTGAAAGGACTCCTGTGCAAAAGGTGTGACTGGAAGCCTCCTGTTGTGTTCAGTGCTCAGAGGGAGGCGAACGTGTGAAATGAGGAGTGGGAGACATGTGTTGTGCTGAGCAGGAAGCCATCTGAACTTCATGGAGGACGTGATGGCATCTAAAATGCCATAAATTCCTTGGCAGTTCAGCCCAAGCCTGCAGTCAGGTGCCTGTTGCTCCAAAGCCATGGACCCCCTTGCTTGATGGGCTTTGGCATCCTGCTGTGTTCAAGGACCTGAGCTGGTGTCTTGCTCTTCCTTGAACGTTTTTCACTCTGCCATCATTAATGCACTTCTGGGAACTGAGAGATGGATTTCAAACCTTTCAGTTTCATATGGCTGTGTGTGTTGTTTGTTTGCTGTGTAAGTAACCAAAAGGCTGCCAGGCAATTTAAGAATAATGATGTGCGAAACTTAAATTTAAACAAACTTTTAATTATAGCTTGAATTGTTTTCTGTATTAGTAAAAATGCTTCTTCATTCCATATTATGTATTCAAAAAGAACAGCAGATTTGAATACAAAAATGCAATTAAAAAAATATATATATGTACATTTGCTGTATATAAACAGGGTAAACCAGGGATCTCTGGGGCACACTTTCTGTATACCGCCAACACTGGATTGGGAGCCTGTGCTTGGAAAGGCAGGGTGACAGCAGGAACAGAATGAGTGAATTCCACACACCATGATTTTTACACAAAATAAAGGCCCAAGGTGTAAATAATCCGCTATACTTATAAGTACAGGTCCAGCTTTATACCCACTCCACTCTTTTCTCCTAATACATTCCAGCACTTGGGGACAGACTGCAAGGTAACTGTGTAGGAGCACCATGCCTGGGGTGCCTGTTTGTTAAACTCCCCCTCATCCAAACCACCATAATTTAAACCACGGCCTTTTGGATTTGGCAAGATTATGATGCAACTTTATGGAAAGGGGATGGTGTAATTCATAGTTGTTTGCTAGTGTAGTGGGATGCCTGTGGTCAGTTGGCAGCTGGGACTTGGGGCTATTTTAAGAAGCTGACAGCGTTGATGCTGTATAATGTTACTTTGTAGGCAGATAGTTAAGTGTTTTAATCAAGGTCAGAAGAAAGGGATAATAGTGAATTAAACTCTGTAGTTTTTTTATCTTTATTTAGACTTGTGCAATAACTCAGGTGAACAAATCTCCTTTTCTAAACACATTTTTGAAATACTGAGAATTTTCTGAGTGAAATTAATTTGTGGCAATAGTCATATTCAGTTACACTTTGTGTGCATAAAGAATTAGGCTGTACAACAGTGTTCATAGCTCTGTATTTATATTGTCTCAGTGATGCTGTTTTATTTGACTTGTCGTACAGGAGTTTTTGCATAACTTCTGTGACTGTTTAGCTATGTGACTGATGATGATAAATGGTCAAAATACTAAAATGGGCAGCAAAACCAGAACCTGTCCCAATGCATCTGGCTATGCATCCCATTACAAATTGTCGTCTTTTCACAGTTCCTATTACAGAGGTTGTGGCTAAGTCTGTGGAAGCTCAGTGCCAAATTCCCTTTGCATGATAATGTTGTAAAGGACTTTTAGGGATAGCAGTGAGGACAGTCTGACAGAGATGCTTGTAAAGACACAGTGGATACAGGTCATTAGCAAGGGGAGTCTACAGCTTTGGCAATTGTTTTGTTTCCTTTACTGTAAATGTTTATACAACTTTTTAGTTCAAACAGTTCAAAGGTAGAATGAAATAACTTAAAACATCTGGAGTGGCAAAACATCATCCTGCAGATTTGAATGTGACTTATCTTTAGGTGCCTCCTAAAGAAATGAGAAAAATTATCCTCAAATACAAATTCACATCTAGAAGTCCTTATTGAAAGAACTCCTGTGCTGAGGGTTGTCTTCCAGAAAATACAGCTTTGGCAGAATTATCTGGGTCCTCTGAACTGATGCCTGGATTAACAGCTCAAGTAGGAGGTCATGGTGGAAATACTCTGAAATTACACCTAGAAACTGAATGACCACAGAGGTCAATGGCATTGCAGCTTAAATAGACACTCTAGGTTTATAAAAATAGATTTAACTTGAGGAGGATTGCATAACGCCTTTGCATAGCGTATGAATGGGACTGTTTTTGATGAAGGAATGCCATGGCACCTGTGGTTTTCTGCAGGAGTTGAGCAAATCCTTTGGAAGAACCCTCAGGTAGACACGCTAGCCCGAAATTTTCCAATACAAGTGTCTATTGGGGTAGCTGTTACTGGAAAATATTAAAATTGTTCATCAAAGTTACAAACATAGATTACGTATTCAAGTCTTTGTCTAAAACCACCCTATTATGAGAGAAAAATGATGAACGAAACTATTGGGTAACTTTAGCAAGCAAGCATTGAAGGTGTAACAAGGTGGCTAACAGTATTATGCTAAAGAAAACCTCTTGGGTTTGGTTCAATACCAGTTAAAGAACTGCTGTTTTTCCCCCTGAGTTTCACAAGCTCTGGAATGGCTCAATATATGAACAGAACTGTGTTTCATAATAGGGAAGCTGTATCAGCAGCATGCTGTTTGAAGTGCCGAGAATTTAATCTTGTTACTAATTTTGACAAGTACTTCTACTGTGTCTGTCAGTGCATTCAACACCTTTATAGCAATACAGTCGCAGAGGGTTTTATTTATCACATGGATTTACCCTTTGGCAGTAGTGGGGGGAGGAGAGGTTGCACAGGGGTGTGTTTAATGTCTGCTTCATGTTTTTCCCTTCCCCCGTACATTCATATATCTTTTAATTTTGTTCATACTTGCTTTCTTTTTTATCTCTGTTTGTTATGTTGTGTAGTCTTGTACAAATGGCTAGAAGCAGATCTCCATGGCAAGAGCTCAGATACTGCAGACAAAACCTCAGGTAAAGAGGCATTGAGGACAAAAGCAATCACCAGGCTCTCTTTCTCTCTCTTATTTTCTGACTTCTAACTCCCTTTGAATCAAATTAAGGGGCAGAGTTTAAAAAGGAAACCAAAAATCCTCAACTTTTTCATTCTTTTACCTGATTTGAATCAATATCTGATAAATTTTAGTCTTTCTTCTTGAAGCTCTCTTGGCAGATGTGCTTCCCCTCTCCAAAGAAATGCCACCGGGGGTGTCAGGTATATTGATGGATATACAAATTGCTAGATCTTAGTGTGCTTAGTAAATAGTGAGCAATATCTTGCATGAGGCTGCTTTAGAGAATACTCTCCAAGAAATCTGACTGGGCTTAACTATGTAGACTTGTGTACAAAGGGCACTGGAAGGTCCAGCTCCACCAGTTTCTGCTACTGAGACCCAAAGGTTCCTGACACCTCAAGGAAGCATGTTTTGCAGTCTAGATTTATAAAGGACCACATAGACACACCAAAAAACCCAAACCAAAACAAACAAAAAACCCCACAATAAAACAACAACAACAAAACCCCAAAAGCAACAAAACAGAAACCAAAACAAACAAACAAACAAAACTCCAAACAAAGCAACAAAAAAAACCCCACAAACCCCAAACCAGATCATGTAGACCAGGGGTGCCAAACTGATTTTCACTGGGGGCCACATCAGCCTCGTGGTTGCTTTCAAAGGGCCAAGTGTAATTTTAGGACTGTATGAATGTAACTACTCCTACAGTTATACAGTCTTAAAAATTGCATTTGGCCCTTTGAAGGCCACTGTGAGGCTTATGTGGCACCCAGTGTAGATGTATTGATGAGATATGCAACCCACTAGGGCTTCCTGTTTAAATACGATCCATTAATCCTTTTACATGTGGACACACAAGAGGTGGGTTAGACCCTTCTCACCCCTCCTGCCTCCTGAAAAAGCCACCACCATCTTACAGACAACTCAGATTTTAAAACTTGGGAATGAAAGCTGTTTTGTCTGCCTTGTCCCAGGCCTCCCTTTCATATAATTTCTCTCCTCCACTGTAAGACTGAGAATATGTGGTCAGGAATGGTGCCTTTGAGTTAACATCCTTGAACTCTGACTGGCCTACCACTGCTCTCCCATGGTGAGACGCAGAAGAAAAGCAGCAGAGCACAGTTTCTGCCCTACTTAAACTATCCATCTCTTGAGCCTGACAATTAACAGCTTAATTGCTCCCCAGCCACGCACTATTTTTCCTGTCCCCACGTTATTTTCTCACTCACACATTGTACATCACTTGCTTCTTGTGCAGGGTCATCCAGTTACCCAACGCTTACCCAAGTTCTGCCTTCAGGAAAAGAACATAGCTGGATGTGCCCAACACTTTTAATTAGAAATAACTATCAAAGAGGTTGTCACGGTGAGGTGCAGTACTGTGTGTTAGTCGTGCTGCCAGTACGCTCCTCTAAAGGAATAGAAGATATTTTTGTTTCTGTGGTGACAGGCATTCCTGTGTACGTTCCAGAGCTTGGAAGGAGCGACAGATAGCTCGCATTCCCTGAACCAGAGGATGTGGGTGGAGGATGCCTCTGCCTATTTGGTACATGTTTTTGTATGCCTCTGTGGCTGTGATAATTAATTAAAACATATCTGCTTAGATGTTAAAATCGCTACATTTTTAAATAGTCACTCATATGAAAGCCATCAGGACTGGTAATGTCACAACTGTAGCTGCATTTCCCTAGTAATTTTATCCTTCATCCAAAATGCAGAAGATGCTAGTTTTCTAATTTTGAGAAATCTTTTGATTCTAAAATGAAATCAGGATTTCTTTTCTTGATAGAGAACCCATCATTTCACTGTTTGCTTTTAGTCTGAAACTAAAGATTCCTTTAAAATTTAGTGCCTTTAAGGGAAAGTGCAAGTTGTTTAAAAGTACCATTACATAGGATGTTGTGTCTAGTTGAAATGGAACTTGAATCTGACACATTTTACACAATTTTGAAAAATACTTGAATGGTTAAAAAAAAAAATCCTGAAAGCAAAAGGAGTCCATTCAAAACCAATTTTTTAGTTTGCCTCTGACAGGCAGCTTACCCTATGAGATGTGCTGTTTCCATGAATGGATACCACACATCAAGTACAATGTTTCTGTCTGTATTCTTAGTACTGTTATCCAGCCATTAATATTTTAGAGTATGGATTCAATTTGCATTTGATATTTGCCTCATTATTAATGTGCCTTGCTAATCCTGTTTTGGAAGCTACCAAGCAAGCACTTAAATAAGCACACACTAGGTTTAATGAAAATTTACTGTTTGCCTAGAATAACAGCTAAATAAACTTCATTTGTCACATGTGACTCCACAGTTCAGAGCTATCAAGGCTGAGATCTGATAGTATCAGGTATCCTTTGGTCCAAATCCCTTCTCTCATGTTTGCCAAGAAGGTTTTGCTCCTTGTGGTTCTCTTCCAGCTGCTTGTCAGTGTGGAGCTGGGTGTCATGTTCCACATCGCTCATCTCATTTTGGTGAGAGTCAGGGTGTTTTCCTGCTGGATTGGCCAAATGATGACACTTCACCCTGACATGCGAGCTGCTTTCTGTTGTATCCTTGTACTGTTTCCTTCCCAAATTATGTGGCTCTAAAAGCTTACCATGTCTGTCTTCTGGGGGCATCTTTGTTTGAAGGATGTAATGTTGTCTTTTTGAGTTAATGACCAGCTGATTCACTCCAGTGTGGTTTCTTGGCTCTTCTCTTTTGTCTTGTGATCACTGATTGAGAAAATTATATTTTGTGTGTGTGCACTTTACCTTTAATTTATGATTTATTTTTTTTAAAACCACCATAGTAGTAAAATACAAACCCTGCAGAGACTCTGCAAAGGTAAGTTATTTGCGCCATTTATTTTCCTGGACAAAATGAATCCATGTTGTCAGCCTACTAGAACCTCATTACTGCTTATTTTGGAAAGCTGGGTTTCTTAAAGCAACGTTTGTGTTTCATAAAGAAAACTTTTTAGACATCTCTGACATCCAAGTGACTGTACAAGTATTTGCAGCAACATACGAATTATTGGTCATTTCCAAAAGGTGACTGAAACCCTAATTTTTCATGATTGCTATGGTTTATTGGTAAATATACCTTGTTCATCTCCACTGTTTCCAGATGCTGCTACAGTATTACCTGTCAAGATGGGGAGGTAACTAGAACAGCAGAAAATCAAGGATTTTCCCGCTCACATATCCCTGGTGATATAATTTTTGGTCTAAGATGGAAATAAGTACAGCTCTTTCTAGTGGAGTTAGCAACCGAGCCATCAAACTAGGATAAGATATTTTCCTGTGGAGAAGCTTTCCAGGATTAATTTCCAAATCCCTTTGAGTAGTCTGATGTGCTTCAAGTGTTTATTCTGTAAAACTTCAGGAACCAATGGATGACGTTATATCTTTAATGCCTCTGCAAAGAACTTCGGGGCCAAAAGAAGAATTTGTTCTACTGCCATATTCTGTAATAGTGATGGTCTCTGTTTTGTATACCTCAGTCTGAGCTTTACAACTGAGATGGGGAGGATCTTTGTAGAGCTTGTGCTCTGGACTGCCATAGCAGCTACTGGCAAGTCGGGTTCAGTTTGGCACATGTGATGAGCTAATTAGCTAAACCCTGACATGTCTTTTAATTTGATCCAGTTTAGCTGTTACCTTCAGTTTTCTTTATTTCTGTGATGCATACACTTTTGCTGGATTTCTGGTTTGCCTCGAGCAATTCCAGAAACATGCTGGATTCCCTGCCAGAGCTCCTCATATCTCAACATTTACATTTATTCTTGCCCCAGGAAATATGGCTGCAGCATTGCATCGTCTTGGACCTTTTCTCCTGTCAAATACAAAATGTTCTTGTAGAAGCTTATTTGCTTCCCCCCCCCCCCCCCCCCCCCGCCCCGATAATCCACCAAAATCAATGAGACATAATATTGAAAACATAACACTGAAATGTGTCTAAATAATGTGTTAAAAATGAACAATTGTAAAAAAAATTACCTGTATCCTTAAAAATCTGAAGTCTCTTGGGAAGGAAAATATTTTTTTGAAGCTGTTCTCCAAATACATTTGCAAGCAAGCACTGTCAGAAGAGTGGATGAGCTCTTCTCCACCTGGCTCCCAGCTCGGCTTGGTGGCTCTTACGATGGGGCAAAGCGCAGTCCCAGCACACCTCCCTTGCACCTCCCGAGGAATTTCCACTTGCCTACACTCATCCTTGCGGAGGGGAGCTCCGGCAGAAGCCTCCGCTTCCCCTTCCTGACCAAGTGGGTGGCTGGTGTTGGTGTAAGAAATGCCTGACCGCCTTCCCTTCCTCCACCTGCCTCTGTTGTGCAGATGATGCTGCGGTGGCCCCAGTGCTGCAGCCCCCGAGAGACCCGGCAGCTCCTGCCCTCAGCATTGATGATGTGTTAAGGGTTCATACAGCAAATGGTTTTCAACCCTCCTAAAACTTTGCCTGGATAACTTTTACCTTGTGAATTGCAACTCCTTTTTTCTCTTGTGTTCCTCCTAATTAACTCCACAGCCGAAGTTCTGCCAGACAAAGGCTGAGAAGCTTTGCCTTCAGGTATCAATTTGTACAGAAATTTCCTTGGATTAATTCACTCTGAGCCAAATTATGGTGTAGGCTGTGCTTCTCATGGAGCAAAGGGCACGTCCCAAATGGCTATGGCCTCAGAAACCTTCATGTAACTGCTGAACTGTGTATTTTGCAGCATCACTCAAAGGCTGCTTAGCTGTGCGAAGGTTGGGTTGTCACATCTAACTCAGCAAGCGTAAATTATACTCCCACAGTCCATGTTGTTTTCAGAGATGGGTTAGTGAGGTTAGTAACTTGTTGTTTAACTTTTCTGCAGGAACAGCGATTGCCTTTAGAGCTTGCCAAGTGATTGAGTAGTTTCTTCATCCAAAATAACCTCTCATTAAAAACATTAATGACATATTCATTGTCTTTAAGTATAAAGTGTAAAAAGAAAATAAATCCAATTCTGTTTTTATAACACATTTTTTAAAAGTATCTGTTTAACACTAAGTCCCAAAAGGTGACTTTGCATGGCCAGTAAGGTTTGGTGAAATATTTAACATTGTAAACTTCAGGCTTCCATCCCCCTCTCTCCTTTGAGGTGAGAAAGGAACTGGACAAGAAAGACCCACTTATAGTCTAAACCAAGAAGTCCGAAATTAGTAACCTGGTATCTGAGAAAAGTGTAGTAAATGGTAGTATAACAAATAGTTTAAGAACTTCTTATTTTAGTTACTGTGTTGTATACTGTAGACTGTCCAACAATGGAAACTCTATTAGCAATATTACTGTGAAATACACTGTTTGTATGCTGATACCTGGATGCATTTCTTCTTGAAATCTAATTTGTCTTCCTCTTTGCACTTGCTGAATTCTTTGTGTGGAAAAAGTCTGTCCTGGAAATCTGATGTAGGAAAAAGGATATGTTTAATCTTCACACAGGACTTGTGATATAAAAAATATCCTTGAATGATTTATAATAGCTGAAAGGTGCTCATACTTTTTATTGATTATAAGACAGTTTCTAACAAACTTCAGGGAAAGTGCTATTTCAGCATTTGAGTAAAGCCATTTCTAGATATTTATGCTATAAGGGAAGATGGAGAATTCAGCTGATTGCAGGGCCTTTTTCCATAAAACTCCAGCATTAATTTTTCTCGTAATGATACATTTTCATGTGGTAAATACTGACCTGGAAGCTGTGTTGCAACAGTAATAAGATTTTGTGGGAAAGAGGGCAAGATCAGACTGAATGTGCGTATTTTATGTTTCTCTTTCGTAAGTAATACATCTGTTGGGAATGTAAATGCCCTTCAGATTTCATGAAAGTAAGCTGCCCAGGCAAGCTCTCTCTGAAGTATCACTGCTGTGATAAGTCATTATTTCTTCATTTGTTGCAGGAGAGAATTTTGACCAGAGTCCCTTAAGAAGAACCTTCAAGTCCAAAGTTTTGGCCCATTACCCTCAGAACATTGAGTGGAACCCCTTTGACCAGGATGCCGTCAACATGGTAGGTAGAGAAATTCTCTCCTCAAGCTGTTTTCTGACAACTTCAGCTCTCCAGTGGTTCCTGAGTTGTTTACAACCAGCCCATGTAATGTGATGAAGAAGGTGCTTCTGCTGGGACTGGGTGCATCCACAAGGCATGCTGGTTGAAAAGCTTTGGAGGAAGAGGTATTGTGAAAATACAGAATACTTTCAGGCATAACAATAGCAAAATGCTGGATTTTCTTTGTTAGTTCTAGTTAAGTCTACTGTGTGATTAAACAAGTCTAACCACAAGCTTGATGTCTGGCTGAGAAGAGGTGTAGTCACCCAGGACATGTATCCGCAGGTGGAAAGGAGGTAAACCAAACAATTTTTAAGATACACAAAAATTTCACATGGACATTAGTTAAAAAAAAACCCCACTTTGATGCTGCATATAGCAAGGGAGAGAAGAATCTTTACTGAGAACTGGAACTTGGCTAAAGCGTGGCTTGGTTTAGGTGGTCACTTTAAACGGTGCCTCTGCACCAATGTATCTTCTGTACATCTCTTTCCTCTCAGCTGAATTTGGTGTGGGCTTGCCTGCATGGAGAAGGGGAGGGAGGAGGGAACAGCTGTGGGTAGTGACAGCTAAAACACTGCTAATCCACTGGAAATTTTCCCAAAGAGTCGATATTCAAAGGATGTTCCCAAAATCACCAAAGCACTTGTTAAGAACATATCCTGAAAAAGACAACAGATGACTAGTATTTGAGCTTCGCAGTACAGAAAAAGCTGTTTGTTTTATAACTTAAACAGCTGTTGTAGTAATATTAAAGTAATATTACCGATTCCAGCTGTTCTCAAAACTGTTGGGTTTAACTCAGAATTGGAGAATTAGGAACTCCTAATTTTCCATGATGTGCTTCACATTTGAGGAGTGTAGGACTACATGCTAGCTACTTCCTACCTGCACCAAGGTTAGCTCTGGTTTGAAGTCAGGAGAATCTCCTGGCCCTCACTCTGATGGAGAAACAGGGAACTGCAATAAAATGGCTTTTGTAAATGCAGTCTGAATTATGTTCAGTTCACATTTGAAACTTCTCTGCAGTTGTGAAGGTGTAGGGATCTTCTAAGTTCATCTCAATTTCCACTGAATTTTATTTTTTTTAGCATAATGCCAAATATTTAAGGTGGAAACCTAGGAGATGGAAGTAGCAGTGACGCTGAGAACTGATACTCTGGGACTTGCACATGCACAGAAAGGCAGAGATGAGCCTGCTACCAATATCAGTCACTTTGCCCACTAACAGCTCAGCACTTCTGTCCTCTGCTTCCAAATGTGCATTGATGGAGATGCAGTATTTGGGCAGGTCTCCACATCACTTTGCATATACAGAAGAGATGAAGGACTCCAAATGGTGTTTCATCAGCACAGTTAAGATGGTAATAACCACCAAAGCTACTTTTGCCTTTTAGTTCTCCCTTTGAATTAGGGGTGTTTGGAGGAGAAGTGGTGGGGGATGTGCAGCAGGAATATGGCAGCAGAAGGCAATAGCTGGAATTGCTGCGTTATTTGTCTCTCAGGTTGTGGTTGAAAATATCTGGTATTCATGAAGTGTAATCATATTATCGGACAAAAATGGAATAACAAAACCAGCAAGAGACCTATTAAAATAGTTGAACTGAGCTGCATTCAGCTGAAATCAAATAGCTGAAGAACACAGCTTTCATTTGCAATGTATCTTGGAGAAAAAAAAAAAAAGAAAAAAAAAAAAGACATTTACAAACACCAGCAGTATTTAATGGTCTTTTAAATCATCTTTTGGAAAACTTCTTTATTGTTTTGATCTGAGACATCATTTAAAGTAATATCCGCCTCCACAGAATCCCTTGAAGCAATTATTGGCCTTTCTGATCTTGCTTTGCTGTATTAGTTCTGCCTATGTTTTGCTTTATGTGAGCTTCCAGAAGCAATTTTCCTCAGAGAAGAAAATGCATAAATCCTTGAAGGTTAGCTTGTGAGAACTCTGGCTTTGCTGGATGCCTAAAGAATTTCAATTGCCTTCTGAAACCATCTTGTTGCTTTAAAAATAACTCCCTGAATTCCCAAGAAATCTCTCTGCCTGTGAGTCTTGTTTTCTCTCCCTTTCGAAGTATATGGAGTTCCCTTTAATAGGGAAGTATTTCTTTTCCCCCCACTGCTTTTTGTTTATCCCTGCCTAATGTCACATGCTTTCTTCTGTGGCCACTCTGCAAGTAATGTGTTGTACCAAACTGAAGTTCTCAATAAAGAGGGAAGTGAAATTTTTAGGAAATAAACCTCCTATTTTAGCGCATTGAGGTATATAAATCTTTGTCTGTATTTCTGGAGTCCAAGGAAGAATCATCTGTTTAACATGTTATGTACCGAAATAAAAGAATTGAAGGTTCTGCAGTGTAATTTGAAGGAACAGGCTTTAATACAAACAAAAGCATCTTTCTCTCCACCGCATCACCCATAGTGCAATTGAGGTATGGAGCTTGCTGCCATGGCACGTTGTGAACATTAAAAATACACAGGGGCTTAGAAAGTGAAATAAGAGGATCCAATGGAGAAGAGCTGAACTGGTGCTAATGGGCAGTGGTCCAGAGGGGACCTTTGGTTCAGATATATCTGCACCTGGTGATGGCTGGGAGGAGGAAGGAGGGAGGGATTACACTGCGTAGTGTGTCCTGCCTCTGTGTTTAGGAAAAGGGTATCTCCTGCTGATCACTTGTAGAGGTGGGGGTACAGATTCCTTGATATCTTTGTCATTATGCAGTTTCCTTTTGTTTTTACAAACTGTGTTAATTGTAACCCTTGTGGCAGGTATGATTTAATTCCACATTTTTCTGCTGATGGATATGTTTAAACGTAAATAACGAAGTGCTCTGAAAACCAGAATCCTGTCCTTTCATCAGTAATCTTGGATAGTTTTCTGTGTTAATACAAAGACACAATACAGGTGACTGTATTAGCCAGCCTGCTTCACCAGCTGGCAAAGCTTTCAACCCCTGCACATCCCAAGCTGCTCTTCCCCAGCACTCTCCTGTGGCACATGTGACAAGCACGGATGAGATGGGAAGTGATTGATGTCCAAGGCACTAAGATGAAAGTTTTCATGCATTAACTGCAAATTTGAAGCTTTCTGTATTGCTGGAAAATGAGCACAGGCCCTTCCTTTTGATCTTAGCTTCTTAAGTGATTCTTGGTCATTCTTCCCTGCCTCTGTGTTTTCCCATCTTCTTTCTTTCCTTGCTTTTTCTCATGTCCTCCTGTAGGTCTAACAACAGTGGCAGTTCTCTGTGCCAGGGTCTTAAAATGTCAATATTCTGTATATGCTGGGCCGTGGCTGAAACTTAAGATGGGTGTCCTGTTGTGTGTGTGTATACTAAGTATATAAAAGACAAGAGAATGATAATTGAGACTTGGAGGAAATTCATTTAATATAGCCTTCTGAAATTATCTCAGCTGGTCTGAATTTCCTTGATGCTTGTCTGTTCCTGATTGCACCAGTAGATATCATTTGCTTTTTCTGTAGAGTGAAAAAAGTATAATCTTTGATTAAAACCTATGATTTTGGCCTGATTGGATTTGATAAGGCTCTAGCTGCCATTGAATGCCCATATTCTAGAAGTATTTTTTTATTAAGCAAGCCTGCAAAAAAATGAACTTAAGAGATAATTGTTGTGCAGAATAAATTTAAATAAAGCATGAGAAGGATTTTTTACTACTGCTTTATTGGAGAAGCCTTAACTATGGCACTGCTGTTAATGCCTCAATAAAAAAAAAAAAAATGTAAATCTTTTGAATGAAAATGAAGCTGCTGTTCAAAAATGATTTAAGCTGCAATTTCAGGGTTTATGTCAGCAAAGCTCATCAACTGAATTAAATTCTACCAGCTCCAAGCTACTTATTTTCCTATACATTACCTTTTAGAGGAATACGTAAGAGCTGTCCTAGATGACAACTTAGGGGCTTGCTAGCATGTTGTGGAGTGATCTGGACCACTTGCCTAAATCCCAGCCAGGCAGGTAGCAGCTTTATCAGGTTGTTGAGTGGTCTCTGCAAGATGCACTGGTGAAGTTCAGCATAGGATGAAAATATATAATTATTTCACTTTACCTCTTCCACCATCAGAAGAACTTACTTCTGGTCAAGGTGAGACATTAGGGGGTGCACTCAGTTGTGTCCATGTTCACATCCCTTGGGAAAGTCGCCTTCTCGTGTTGCCTTTTGGAACAGGAGGAACACTTTGAAGGGTCTCCCTCTCTTCTTTCATTTTATTTCTTCAGATGGAAGGTACAGAGGAATCTTTATTCTTTGTTTATTAACAAACTGATGTAGATAGAACATAAGGAGTTTCATGCTGATGCGCATTCAAACAAGTTTGGCTGGATGTTTGTTATTTTGTATTGGAAGGCTGAAAGAATTCCTGAGGAATGCCTGGAAAAATGCCTCGAGTTATCACTAGTGCTATGTTTCAGATAAACACCCAGTGCAGTGGAATCACTGCAAAAGACTTTGCAGAGTGGTAAATAAAAAATGAAGCTTTCATAGATTTTTGGGTGGTTCCATGCACATCCCTGCCTCTCCCCACCCCCCCGCCCTTCTTCCAATGTAAGTCAATTTAATAGCTGTCAATCAATTGTTTTGCTTTCTTTTAAGAAAATTAGGGAAGATCAAAGAATTTCAGGAAGTCTGTAATTTTAATTCAATGGTAAAAGATGCTCCCTTGGCACTCTGATTTTAGATTACTGTGGGAATGATATATGCAAATGGCAACAAAAGCAGATGTCTTTATGTGACGTTTAAGTAAATGAGACAAAGGCTCACAAAGTGAAAATAAATTTACAAAGTAATGAAAATAAGTCATAATGACTTAATAGATTGGTGATTTTTGAGGGTGTTTTCCTTTCTTCAGTCATGCCTAACTCTCAAGTAGCATCAGTTTTAAGCTGTTTGGTTTTGGTTACTTTTCAGGGGAGTTATATTTAGTGACAACTGGCTCGTTATGATGTGGTGCAAGAAAAGAATGTGCCTGTGAAGCAGAAGTAACAAAATAGAATTGCAGCTTAGTTCACTGTATATATTTCTTTTCTTTTCTTAGCTGTGTATGCCCAAAGGGCTGTCGTTCAGGACACAGGCAGATAACAGAGATCCACAGCTCCATTCGTTCATCATCACCAGAGAAGATGGCTCTCGTACGTACGGGTTCGTGCTCACGTTCTACGAGGAGGTCACGAGCAAGCAGATCTGCACAGCCATGCAAACCCTCTACCAGATGCACAACGCGGAGCAATACAGCAGCGTCTGCGCCTCCTCCTCGTGCAGCATGGACTCCCTGGCCAGCAGCATTGACGAGGGAGATGCCACGTCCCTCGCCAAGCTCCAGAGGTACAACTCCTACGACATCAGCAGAGACACGCTGTACGTCTCCAAGTGCATCTGTCTCATCACCCCTCTGCCCTTCATGCAAGCCTGCAAGAAGTTTCTGATCCAACTCTATAAGGCGGTGACCTCCCAGCAGCCACCACCTCTGCCCCTGGAGAGCTACATCCACAACATCCTTTACGAGGTGCCCCTGCCGCCCCCGGGGAGGTCACTGAAGTTTTATGGAGTTTACGAGCCCATCATTTGCCAGAGACCTGGGCCCAACGAGCTGCCGCTCTCTGACTACCCACTGCGAGAGGTCTTTGAGCTGCTGGGCCTGGAGAACCTGGTCCAGGTTTTCACCTGCGTTCTTCTGGAGATGCAGATCCTTCTGTACTCACAAGGTGGGTGCTGATCTGGTCATGCACATGGGGTCTGTTCCCAGCAGGTGGTTCCTGGGCAGCTGCAGCCACAGAAACTAATGTAAAGCTGTTGATTTTCAGCGGATTTGTGAAACATGAGAACGCAATGCAAAAATGTGAGAGAAATCAGTCTGTCCTAATGAAAGAACTAAATAAATTTTCCTCCAGGCAGTCTAGATGCCGCTTGTTTAATTATGCATTATATTTATCACTTATGACAGCTAGTAATAGAATTCACTTAATTATTATCCTTACATTGCCCTTGATCATACTGCAAGGCAGCAAGAAACTAATCCTATCTTCTGCAAAAATACCAGCACAAAGTAATACGTTTTGCAGAAAACACTCTTGCTTCTTTCTTTTTTGAATTTCAGCAGCTTATTGAAATCCTGCCTCCCATATGATGGATAGGTTCTGGTTAGAGCACTGAGAGTTTTTTAGCTAAAGTTTTAATGCTGGGTTGTAACCAAGTGGAGTGACAGGGCATCCCTTTGTAGCCCTACTTAAGGTCTTTGAGAACTTTTCTCACACGAATGCTGATACTTCTTGAGGCACTGAAGGCTGCACTTGGCAAAGGCTGGCTACATTTCCAGAGGATGCTTGCACAGGGCCTGTCTATGTTGAAGTATGCCAGCAAGCTTTTGAAAATCTAGCCTGTACCTTTTCTCTTCTGCTTGTGTCTTTCTGCAATAGTGTGATAATCTCCTGCAAGTTTTGGGAGTCTTGACGTAGCACTGGGCACACTCTTGAGGTTTGACACCCCTGGTACAGTGTCCTGTATGATGCTGGTTGCTGTGAGTCTGGCCCTGGTGGTATTTGGGTACCAAAAGGTATATGTTGCTGCTGTTGCAGTGCATCTGAGTGCCTGAACAAGTCCAGTTCTAGTTTCCTGCTATCTTTCAGGGGGTTGTCTAAACTTTTTGGAGGTTCCTTTAAGCCTCGCTGGATGTCTGTTGAAATTATTTGGGTTCACAAGTGGCTTCTGTAATGCTGACATGTACCTCAGGGAAAAAGTTTGGAGGGTGGTTTCATCAGACTAAAGTGAAGAATGTGAAGCCAGAAGGTACACATACCTTTTAACAAAAAGTAGAGAAGATGGTGAATACCTGGACTTCTCAAGAGATGTGTTTCAAGCAACATCTCAAAAATCAGACACCTTGAAACGGAGAGGAGGGGAGAGTATGGGAAGTCATCTAAAATGAGTACAGGTAATGAACCACAGGCTTCAAAAATGAACACTTGGGTTTGTCATATAAAAGAAAAGGTCAGTTAAGTGTGTAATAGTAATACTAATGAATAAGTGACTGAGAATGAGAAAAATGTTCGGGGCGGGGGGAGTGGAAAGAGGCTGGTACTTCTGAAAATGACTGAATTCAAAGGATTGTCAGTTCTTTGCAGAGCACTTCTCTACATGGACTCCAGGGGTTTGCTTTCAGGAACTGCAAATGAAGGGCTTCTTCTGCTCCCAGTTTGAAGTATGAGCAGAAATCCCGCTGTTAGTTTTGATTAGGCCGCTTTTCCTCTCCCTTCTGCTTCTGGGTATGTGTGCTTACCCCTTTCTTCCTCAGTTTGAATCATGCCGCCTTTGCTTCTTGACACTGGGTCTGGACATAAAGCTAGAACACCACTGACATACCTCTCCATCCCCTCTCATTCCCACACTGGTTGTAGACTCACTGAAAATTGAGTTTTTCATGTAAGCTGGTAGCATTAGGAAAAATCTGCTTGTCAGATTACATTTTAGTAATATTTTGTGCAGATGAAGAACAGCCTGCAGATACATTACTTGTGCAGTAGTCCTCAAGACAGATACAAAACATGCACTAAATAATTTTGACTCAATTTTCAGTGCCACCAGAAGTTATATAAATAAGTGCTTTTCTTCCAGTTCCTGGCTATAATTTAAGGGTTACTTGTTGGGTTTTATTTGTTGGTAGTTTTGTTTGTTAGTTTTCACTGTGTATGGTATTGTTTGTTTGGTTGGTTTGGTTTGGTTTTTTAAGAAAAAATAATATGGTGAGGATTAATCCTCCCCACCCTCCAAAATTTAGATTTAAATTTTTTTCCCCCCCTCTATTACTGGTGAATCTGGGGATGTCCTTGACATAACCTTTACATCTCTATCTAATAGAGACAGAACTTGATGGTGCACAGGGAAAAGCATACAGTTGTATTAGGGAAATACTGTGATTATGTAAATAGCATCATAATGCCGGTTCCCAGAGGTGAGGAATGTGGAGTGGAGGTCAAGTGCAAAGCCTCTGTTTTGGCATATCCTGATAGCTGAGTGCTTGGCTAGCTGTGCACTGTGGCTTCTTTTAAATGTCAGTCTTGCGATTCCTGAAAGAGGAAAACAAAACAAAGCAGCTCTTTTCCTATTTGAGATATAACAGGACTAGATTGCACTGAAGTCTCCTCTCTAAGCTTTGAGACCCATCAGGGAGAAATGCTTTCTTAATTACCAAGTTCTTTCAAGGCAAAAGATGAAAAGGAGTTGTTGGCTTATGTGTCTCTTGTTCCAAAGTAATGAATGAGAGAATAATTTTGCAAATTTGCCCTTCCTCCCCTTTCTGCTTGAAAGAGGATGGACTTGCTAGACGGTGTTTCCAGCGGGCTGGCCTTGCTGCAGCCTTCCTGAACTCAACAAGAGATTAGAAGATGATCTTGTACCCATGAGTTGCAGTTTCAAGCAAGATAGCATTATGAACCCAAAGTCAGAATTCACTGAAATGCTACCGCAGTCAAGAAAGTAGAGCACTGGACCAAAACCTACCTCAGTTCACCAAACTGTTTCGGAGAGAGTGTTGCTAATAGCACATAGGAAAACGAAAGCTGGAGATTTCTTTGTGATTCTCCTAGCCTTGCTGGAAGGAAACTTTTCAGTCAAACTTGCCAAAACTTCTGTTATTTTTTAAAAATAAAGAATTATTTTGGAAGGCTAAGTGAAAAAAATATAAATTGTTGCATAACCCTGACCATACAATGAACCTGCTGGCCATATGCTGAGAACCTGAAACTTCTCACTAAACACGTGACCACTAAGGGCAGATTACTTTTTGTGGCCAAGAAGGAGCAGGAGGGCTCTGAAGACTGCAAACATGGGAAACAACCGGCCGAACAGCTCTAGTCCCAAACTGTATATGCCAGCATAGGCAGTGGGCTGCCTGGCCAAAGGATGCTGCTCAAGTACAGTTGCACCTAGTTGGTGATAACAGCAGCGAAGGGCTGGCAGGAAGGTTGCACAGAGAACTGTATTGGCTCTTCTGGAGTGTTTTTTCTCTAGTGAACCAGGAGCTGATGATGAAAAAGTTTATTTTTGACCCTGTAGCTGAGGCATAATGTTTCCAGCAGCCTGAACAAAGGCATCCCACTAAATGAAGGGGTGAGGGTGTTGGGTGACTTTACCCAGCTTGCCCTGGATGTGTTCCCAGCATGATATGAGAGTGTCTGGCACAGCTCAGGGATGGAGACAGGGCCAATTGGTAGCTGTTTGTACCATGGCTGCGGCTGTCAACTTTGGGTATCTAGTTGCTCTGCTCATGGTGTCCCATCCCTTGGGAAAATGAAGGGATTGCAGTGGGCTGTAACTTCACTTTGCAGCTGTGGTGGTCAAGCAGAGTGGTGGAGGCTCAAGCAGATTGGTGGAGGGACTGATGTGAAAGAATGGTGAGCTCATTTTTTGAGCTCACTTTTTAAGCTCTTTCATTCCCAAACATTTTGGACTGCAGGCAACTTCCTTAATCCTCAATTTCTCTCAAGTTTATGGTTTAAACTTTAAAGCAGCCTGGCGCTAAGAAGCTATCACTGTGGCTTAACAAACCAGAGTCTGGGAACTGCTGGTGTGGATAATTATGTCCTTTTGAGGCAAAAGCCACTATGACCAAAGCATTTCAGTCTGAAGATGTGAAACGTCTGTGTAGCTTCGGAGCAGCAAACGGTGCTGGGCCAGCATTAGGGCAAAATGCAGAACAAAGTGAGTACAGCTCGGGAGCTGCCAGAGACCTGTGCTTGTGCCCTGAATAGCAAGAACAAAAAGACAAATCCTTAATGTTAATCTAGACAGCATGGAGTTCCAGGGAGTTAATCAAGGTCGCTATCGGTGGGCAGATGTAAGAGACTGCTCGAAGTGCTGACACTGGCCTGCAAAAGTGGTACAGAAAGCTGTAGCTGAAAGCACTGGAAGCAGAACTCCCGTGGCTTCAGGTTACATCTTCCTGCAATTAGAGGATGCTTTTAAGTTTGAAAAGGGCCAAATTTTAACAATGGGACTTTGAAAACCAAGAGAAGGGATTAGATTTTTTTTTTTGCCTGCAATTCTTCAGGGTGCAGTCTTTGGGTTTCAGCCTTATAAACCTGGCCCTCTAAAAAATCAAAGCTTGGATTATGATGTGTTCCTGTGACTTTCAAAGGAAGGGCATAAGAACTACCAGACTTCCAATAAAGGAAAAAAAAAACCTGATACAGTGTCATACTTGTTATCACTAAACAAGGCACACAGTGTAGCACACATCTAACATTGTGTAAGCTTGGAGCTTACAGACTTGCATTTATGAAACAGATTTGCTGTTGTAGTTCTGTTAAGTGTATTCAATTGTAGAAATTAATACTCTTGCAAGTGCCCTTTATTATGTTCAGAGCACAGCTCTCCCATGCAACAGTGAAGATGTAAGGGTATTGTGAATGTCCAGGCTCCCAGCAGTGTCCAAGTTAATAACACTGCAATAGCTGCTAGAATTTCCCAAGGATCGGTAACAAAACGTCACTGGCATGAGATGTCTGCTGGAAAGAGATGAATTAAACTATGGGCTCTGCGGAAACCTCAGCAATCCATTTTGTATGTCTGCCTTTCTAGGGATTTAAACATGAGAGGGAACGTGCGGATGAGACAAAGATAAACTTCTTAGAGCTTAGGCTATTTCTACTCATTATAATTTTGAGCATTTCCCAAGTTGTTTTTCAAAGGGCTTGAGTAATTGCTTCTCAAAGATTGAAATAATCTTCGCATTTTTTTTTCAGTCTTAGAAATTATAATACAAATGACTATGCATATATATGTATATATATATATATATATAGTCATTTCTTATAAAAAGGTGGTGTCTGAAAGATCTTTCTTGCGAAGTCTGTTTTGGGGGACATGTTTTAAAAAGAATACATGCATGATGCATTTGCCTTTTGAAGCCTTTTTACACCAAAGATTTACAAAGAAAACCTTTGCTCTTCTCTGCTCATTATTTAAATAGTTGCACTCCGCAAGGGTATTCATCAAAACCGATGGGAAGCTATTGCAGAGCTAATGGTGAACAGTTTACACAGGGAAAAAATGTGTCTGTGCTGTGATAGAGACCCAAGTTTATGGCCTCAACGGCACCATAGCCAGAGGAGACTGCAGTCTTTGTTCCCCTGGAAAGGACAAAAGTAATTGGATAGAATCACAATCAAAGAATCAAGTATCTTCTTGGTTTTTAACTTAGATAAAAAAACGGATCCATTTTTAATTTAAAGGATGCTCAATTTTGTTAGCTGAAGTCAATACAGCCTGAAAAGTCAAGTTTTTGAAGCAGCTGGAAACAAGGAGAAGGAGCTAGTACAGGTCTGTACCACAGCTCCACTCCAGTTTGTATTAATAGTGACATGTAGAGGAAGATTTAGCAACCACTTTTAATACTATGCACACGTGCAATCACACGCTCCATCACCTCTCTGCTTTTTTAAATTAGAACCTATGATCTTTCATTATAAAACATATTTAGCTTTTAAGAATGATGTGGGGGGGGAAGAGGGGAGAAGAAGTTAAATAAGGCTTTTACCTTCTAACTATGGCGAACACCAGATAAACAACATGGCAGCCAAAGTGATCTTGAGCAAAGCTGTTGCCTGCTGGAGTCTGTGTACTCCTGGCTGCCCACCCAGGAGGCTGCTCTCCCCCTTCAGAGCTCCCTGTGTCATTAGGGGCATCTTCATGAGTTCTGCTGCCACCTTGTCAGCTTGGCACAGACTTTTGCGCTGCTCTTGAAAGCTTAACCATGCTGGCAATGGGGGCTAGTTCAAGTTTTCCTGTGAAATAATTAAGGTGGCTCTTAATCAGAAACTAATTCATGCTGAACCACTGATGGCAGGCTGTGACACAGATAAATTGTATAAATGGAAATTTATTGAAGTGGAAGTGATTTTTTTTTTTTCCATTAAGCGTTTGCCAACCAGGAAAAATGTGAAGAATTGGCCTGAGTGAATTTCAGCCTCAGGATGTTTCCCTTGGGGCAGAGCTGACCCCCAGGCTAATTCTTAGTTCAGGCAATTAGTTGCAGGCTCATCTTTTTCATCCAGTGTAAGAAAAGATGTATTTTCAGATTTGCATAAATCGCTGCTCTGTTTTTGTCTTGTAACTCATGTCCTGTGTCACTGACTGGTAGATGCCCTCTTCCATCAGAATAAAGGGCACTGAGATGCTGCGGGTCATTCTGCAGGACAGTCTGCTGTTTATGGCCCTGTGTCACCAACCTGTCCAAGTTCGCTGAAGGCAGCACTGATGTGAGGTGATTACTATGGGAAATAAACATTTCCTGAAGCACTTTTGTGCATTTTTGGCTGAACTTCTCTTGAAAATCACCTGGCCCGACTTGTCAGTCATCACAGCTGCCGGTACACAAACCAGATGAAAGATGGAAGCTTCCAGGGTGCTTTGAAGTCTGTGACACTTATGTGCGTTGCTTCTGTGGAACTGTTGAGATCTGATTCGCAAACCTTTGCTTTCGTAAACAATTTTTGTCTCAGATGTGAATTTCAGATTTCCTTTTTGATCTGCAGTATGCTGTATATAAACACTACAGATCTGAAGGTACCGAGCCCCTAGACAGCTCTCATAACCATTGTGTGCCATTCCTGACTCACGCTCAGTGCTCAAAGCATAATATTAATTTTTATTTGCCAGTTTTTCCAGTATACCTGGCTCAGCTAATCCAATAGTAGCTGTTGAACAGCAATTGCTTCTAATACTTTGAGTGAAGAGGGAATATATAGAAAAGCTATTAGTCACAAAAATGTTTTAAAGCTGGTTCAGGTGTTTCCCACTGATTCACTGATTCTTACTCTGTAAGGTTCATTGGTTTTTTTCCTTAATTTTTTTCCTCTGTTGTTGGCTTTGTTTGATTTAAAACTATTGCTTAGAATTTATTTGTTCCTTTTGATAAGGTCGTCCCTGAGAACATCATCTGATTGTCATCTTCCAGGATACATATTTAAAAGGTGGCTTTGTAAAGCTGTGGTTATACTTTATGCATGTTCAAAAAGCAGTAGAGGAAAGGAAGTGGTGTCCAGGTAACCCATCTTTTCCAATGCTTTCAAATTTTATGAAAAGTGAGACTTAAAAAGGAATAGAAAGAGGAAGCATTGTCTGTTTTTAAAGCACTATAGAGGATATAGAAGGTCCAGGGTGAGACTCCGGCTCTGCAGTAGGTTTCTGTGTTACCTTTGGGTAGGTTACTGGAACAGAGAGCTGGAAAACCGCTGTATTGTTTGTTCACCAGTAAGGCTGGGACTTCAATAACACTGTACTGATCACAGCAAGAACTCAGCTTCTGGTTTGAATGAGTGTTTGTGTGCTCTTACACATGCCTTATGCTGAAAAATCCTGTGTCTGGGTGTTTGCTGAGAGGGTCCCAGGTGAAATTATCTTCTCTTTGATTATAGCCAAAGATTTGAACCTGTTTTGTAGCTCCTGAATGAGGAAGGTCTTAGCTGTTCTGGACAGGGGTAATATTGATGTCCCTTTCCCTTCTCAAAGGACCTTGGTTTTGCTTTGCTGCAGCATGGGAAGGATTCTGAGATATCAGACTCCTTTGTAGCAGGAAAAGCAGTTTTTATGTTGAGCTTTGTGAATTGCTTAACATCTCAGCACTTCTATACCAAATCTGTAAAATGAAAGGAGAAGAATTATTTTGTTTTGTTTTCTCAGTCACTGCCTGGTTTTGGACTTAAAGCTCTTTGGGAATGATATTTCTGTGGGCACAGTATCTGTTGTAATACCGGGCTGATTGATTGTTGTCCTGTTATTGTATTATGGAGAATTGACATCAAGACAAAAATTTGTAAAATTTTGTCTTCTTTTAGAAAAACGTGGTAAGTTGACATCAAATGCTGAAACCATTTCCATCTCTAGCACAAAACAGAGATTTGTAAGTATGCAGGAATCTCTCAGGGTTTGCATTTTAAGCATTACACTGTACCTTGCAAGCCTTGGGCATGTTTCCAGACCTTTGTAAAGCGTGGCTGAAACACGGCACTCGTGCAGCAGAACGCTGAGCCAGGTCAGAGCAGGTCCCTGCTGCAGTTACTTGTCCTGTGCAGGGACTTGGCCAAGGACCCCTGGCAGAAGCTGCCAGAACAAGGAGTTGGATCCAGAGTCTTTGAACTCAACTTAGTTGCCCTCTGCACTCAGGGGGAAGGTTAAGTGTGAGACACAGACCCATGCCAAATCCAGCTAAGCAGTTGTTAGGAGGCAGCAGTTGCAATAGAAGCCATAGGGGCCACTTTACCTTGGGATTATCCTCTCTGTGCAGTTTCTCTTGGAAAATGTCCTGTGTATAAACTAGAGATTTCACTCTGAGCACAAAGAACTTGCTGTAGGGGCTGTGCTCCCTGTCCTGGAGAAGGCAGGATAGTTCCCTGTCCCAAGATGATAGGGTGTGGGACGCAGGTATATCTGCCAAGCAAAAGAAATACTGCACTCTACTATTAGCACTTCGGGAGTGATAAGAAATGAAAACTGCAAAGTAGAGAAGGACATAACAATGCAAGTAAGAGAGATCACAGAATGTTTGGGGTTGGAAGGGACCTCTGGAGATCATCTAATCCAACCCCTGTGCTAAAGCAGGTTCACCTAGAGCAGATTGCACTGGAATGCATCCAGAGAAGGAGACTCCACAACCTCTCTGGGCAGCCTGTCCCAGTGCTCTGGCACCCTCAAGGTAAAGAAGTTTCTCCTCATATTCAGATGGAACCTTCTGTGCTTCAGTCTGTGCCTGTTGCCCCTCATCCTGTCATTGGGCACCACTGAAAGGGGTCTGGTCCCATCCTCTTGACACGCACGCTTGGGATTTTTGTAGGCATTTATAAGATCCCCTCTTAGCCTTCTCCAAGCTGAACAGACCTAGTTCTCAGTCTTTCTCAGTCTCTTCTCCTAAGATGCTCCAGACCACTAATCAAGGGCCTTTCACTTCATTCAGGATGGCATACACCAAATGAGATGGGTGAGCTCCAAAAAGAGGAAGGGATTTATTTCACTGATCTCAGCAAATTGCCTTGATATGAGCTGTTCATCACTCTGAGTTGTGACCTTCTGTGGATATCACCTAGGCAGTGTTTTTACTTTTTGTGTCTTCTCTGCATATTTCTTGATGTCAGATGAATAGGAAACAGGACTGTTGTGTCCTTTCTCTGCTAAACAAACTTCTCAAAAGACACTTCCTAAACTGATGAATATTATCTAATCCCCTATTCTAGCTCTAAAGGTTGGAGTAGAACCAGAGAATCGATTTCCTACCTGAGTCTGTTATTCATAAATTAACAGGCAAAACTTGGCTTGCAGTTGGAGATTGTTATCAAAGTCTAGTAGTGGTGGTGGAATAGGATCTGGAAACTCTCTTCCCCTTGATGCAAGCACATGTAGTCTGTACAAACCCTGTGTTTTCCATCTGCTTCCATCCTTTCCCTATTTCCTTTTATTCTGTTCTGTCTCCCCTTTTTCCTCTCTGTGACTTGGGGAAACGGAGGAATCCCTTGTTCCCAGATTTTCCTCTGTGACCACGTAAGTCTCCCTCAGATGCAAGAATCTCTTCATCAAAAAAAGACTTTATGCCTTATAGAACTGGTGTCTAACTTTGCACAGGCTTGAAAATAAATACAAAGCAACCAGAGTTTCTTATTTCATTGAACAAATATAAAAAAGAATCATTTCTAGGTGTTTTATTTTAAGTTATTATTCTGGAGGAAGCTGGAAACTTCTTTTGCTGAAAACTGCTGGGTACAGAATTGTTTTTCTCTCTGCTAATTGCTAACAGACATTGCTAAATGGTAACAACCTAATAATTTCATCATCCCTATGTGTTTTGAAAAAGAACAGTTTTACTCATAGTAAGTTGTTTACAAAACTTGTGCTGGTGACTGTTAAATACTATTATGGCATCAAAGAAGCGTGAGTACGTGTTTCCAGACCTGTATGCCCTTATCCAAAAAGATACTTGCAATTTTGCTGTGAAGACCTGTTATTTCACATGACTATGCACATCAGAACAGACTTTGAAATCATCTCATGCGTACTAAGACATGCTGCTTTCTGTATTTGATTTTTATTTGTTTTAGCCTCTAAAGCTTTTAGAGTTATGACACATTATGAGATGTCTAAGCTTCACCAGTAGGTGTTGTAAGTTGATCCTGTATAAGTGCTCCTTAACAAGACAGGCAATGGATGTGTATAATTATAGACCATTGCACAGGGCGAGATTCATGAATGGCTGATCTGTAGCCAGGAATGGTTTTGAGGTGTAACCTTGAGACTGACTTGCATGCATGAAAATAATTTTGAAGATTGAGTGACTAGCTATTATGAAGACAAGATGAAAAATGGTTTTGCCCTGCCGGCTGACCTTCTGCAGATCGAGGCTGGTTTTCCACAGAGAGGTGCTAGCAAGGAGAATGGGTTATGCAATTTGTTGTTTTAATTTGCATATTTATTCAAGTGCGTCTTCCCAGTGACCTCCTAAAAGCAGAGCAGTGTCAGATAACAGTGCTTTTGCTCTCACTGATGTCTGCCAGGGTATCAGGTTGGCTTGTTCAGGACAACAGGAAGACCCAGGCTGGGTTCCTGTCAATGCAGAAGCAGTCAGTGGAGCTATAGAAGAGAAGCCTTCTTGCCTGACTCAAAATCAGAGTGTTCATTTGTATATCTTTAATTTCATGGAGTTGGGCAGAGGGCTTAGAAGAAAGGGGCAACAAGCTGAGTGTTACAAGGATCTGGTCTTGGTGAGGTTGAAAATCTTTTGCTTGCTCAAGCCAAAACTCATGAGACTTGCCTGGCATTGATGAGAACTGGTTTTGGATAGAGCCATAGCGGAGATATCCCTTCTACCACTCTTGGTGGTTACTGGCAATGTACCTGTGCACTGCAGCTGTGGGGAACAGTTCCTTTTACACATTGTGAAGAGCAGCTTTCATGAGTGGAGGAGGCCCAGGATGGGAATCGGAACCGACTGCCCGGCTTGTCTGTGCCACCCGCCTCCTGCAAGTTCAAAGTCACTCACAAGCTTGCATTTCAGTGTCCATGTCTTTAACTACTATGACATGTGCTGCTTCTTCAGTGTAAGTTAAGATTCCTAAGGAATTGAGGTTTAAGTACTTTCATGTTCTTAGTAATTTGGGGGAAGTTGTTGCTAACGCAGAAGTTGCTGTAATATGGAGTAGAAGCAACCATCTGGTTTCGCATTCACTTGTAGTTTACAAGACCCAGAGGTCTTTACCTGTTTCCTGATGGTTTGTCTGCAGTTTGGAATTCCCTGTAAGGATGAACATCTCCTTATTATCAACATCTGGTCTTTCTTTTTTATTAAACTATGTTCTTAAATTTAAATTTCCTCTTTTATATTAATAAGTAGATTGTGGTATTGCATCATGACAGCTAGATACTTGAGAAATAATTTGCTCTTATCCAAGTTTGGAAATATTCTTGCAGCTCAACTGTATTGAATCAGATTTTAATTAAAAGCCTAATGCACAATGTGTTTACTTGAACCAAAACATTGCAAAGCGATGAACTAGTGAATTAAATACACATTTTGGAAAATAATGCAATACAATTATGCTGGCTATACAGAATATTTTTGAGAACTAAATTTCTGTTAGGCATCTGTTTGGATTTTCCGTAGCAATGATGCTTTTAAATACGTAGGAACTGTAAACTTCTGCTGGTACTTGACCAAAATGAATCTCCTGGAAAATACATTCAGCCTTAGAAGTGGTAGCAAGTGGAGGAGAGCCAGGCAGGCAGGAGCAAGCAAGAAAACCTTACCACAATGTTTCCTTGAAGTTCACTTATTTCTCCTCCTTTTGCTTTGTGAAAATAGATGCTTTTTATAGAATCAGAGTATTATTATCCTGTACTTTAGAGAGATCTTTTGGTAGCCTTTTAATAAATGAGTTTAATGACAGAAAAGGTCTAGATAAGATATGAATATTTATGTTCAGCAGTTTCTTCCTGGGGGTAATGAGTTTTGATGAATTAAATAATATTTAAGGCTCTTAAATGCCATCTTGTTTTCAAAAGAACATCATACTATATAAACATGGTCTGTCTTGTTTTGTCACTGACTGTCCTTGCCAGCCAGATTTCAAAAGCCAAACAGAGAAAGATAATTCAGTCTCTCTCTCCCTGTCTAGATTATCAGCGTCTGATGACGGTGGCAGAGGGGATCACAACGCTGCTGTTCCCATTTCAGTGGCAGCACGTGTACGTCCCCATCCTTCCCGCCTCTCTCCTGCATTTTCTGGATGCTCCCGTTCCCTACCTGATGGGGCTGCAGTCCAAGGAGGGAACCGACCGCTCCAAGCTGGAGCTGCCTCAGGAGGTCAGTTTCCAACTTTGGGGTTGCTACTCTGAAACGTGTTGTTAATATTTGTGTGAATTCCTGCTGGAAAATGCTGTGCCCAGTGTTGGGAGGCTTCTCTGGCACCGTGAAGATTGTTTGCCAGCAGGAGGGAGGTAGCAGGGGATGTCTCCTCAGCCCTTCTTGGTCTATTTCTGAATTTAATGAGTGCCACTAATTCCATTGGCTTCTAAATGCTTCTGTTTTTGCTTCTTACTGTGACGTGAAAAGTCTCTCTGCTTTCCTACATCACATGCTTCACCATGTTTTGTTACTCTTGGTCAGTCCTCTTGACACAGGGCTAAAGAGCGTTTCATTTGGGGATGGTCCTTAGGAAACTGGGTCTGTTTGCTAGATGGTATAAACCTATTCCTGTCTCTGCACCACTGATGAGAAGCGTGCCCCATCCTGCCAGCCTGGTTCCACCTATGGGTGAGCCCATGTGCTCCTGACTGTGTCAAAGTCTATTACTAGACCAGTGTCCTGGCCTCTAACAAGCCAGGTTTGCGTTGATACCTTGCCTGTGAACCACCTATAGGTGTATATACATATATATATATATATATATATACACACACATATTTCTGAAATATTGACGCACTCCACTGATGATCTTTTGGACTGAAGATCTTCTGCTCTCCTGTGCAATGAGAAGTAAAAAACTTTGTATGGTCTATCAGATTTTCCCCAGAGGAGGGAAAAAAAAAAAAAGGAAGGAAAGGCCATCCTCCTAGTCTAAGTGTTAAAATCACTAGTGGTAGAGAGTGAAATGGAGATTTTTCTGCTCAAAATTTGACCAAGATTATTAAAACTGCTTCATATTTTAACATGGCCACTGATTACTCTCCATACTGCAAAGTCTTTGGGATATAGCTTGCCTGTCTGTTTTGGAGATGGTGTCTGGACCCATCTCTTGAGCATGCCACACATTTTAACTTGGGTTTCTTCTTAAAATCAGTGGGAACCCTAAGAATAAGTGTTTGTGTGGCTGTAACATCTCATGACGGTGGCACTGCTGTGCCCAGCTCCATGCGGGGACATTTCCTGGAGACAGAGGCCCTACGGCTCTTACTGAGAAGGCAGGTGGGAGCAGCTGCAGAGAACAGTATGAAGGAGGGGGAGTTTGTATGTGGAAGTGGGGGGATAAACACAGGGCAAGGACCATACAGTTTTTATTAAAGAGCTATATTAAGTATTAGGTGGAGGTGACTGATTCTTAGCCTAGGTGGGATGTAACAGTGCAAATGAAGTCTTACCTCATGGATGCAATGGCCCAATTGCATGAAATTTGCACTGGCATGGAAATAACAGTGGTATCTAGCTATGCTTTTTCAGTAAAACCATGCTAATGTTACATAATTACTGTGATTTAAAAAATTATTAGTCATATCCTTTTATTTAGCAGATTAAGCTGTCATTTTCCTTAAATTAAAATTTTAATGTGCTGGACTTGCAGGATTGCTTGAATAACAAATTAAATATCACCAGTGAGAGAAGAGTAATAGTGGGGTGGAACACCCCCGACCCCATTATAGTGTTTAACAAATGAGTGAAAAATACCAGCACAGCATTTATGAGCACCACAGGTCCAGTAACTGTGGGAAAGGAAAAGAAAGAAGAGGTATTGAACAGGGAAGATCTTGAATCTCAGATTCCTCTAGACAATCAAAAATAGAAAATCCTTCACATGCAAGCATTGATGAAGCACTGTTTGCTTTAGTATTCCTTTATTGTTCAGGCCAGGGGCTAGCTTTTTAAGCTCTTGGTCTAAATATAAACCATTTGTTTGTTACAGATACAAATTCTAACAACTGGCCATTATGCTGTCTTAAAGTTACTAATCTCTCTGCATATACTTTAATCATTAGACGTTTTTGAAGAGAGAAGTGAGACCAATTCCCCAAAGGTTTTCCAAATCCAAATCTCATTTTTCAAATTTTGTAAATGATATGCAGAGCTGAAATTAAAAAGCCTTTGAAATGAAATATTGATAGATAAGAAGACAGTCTCTGAGCTAAAGAACTGTACTGATGCATACCACAACTCTTTAATAGCTGTATAGTTAAGTAAAGCAAACTGTTTTGTATGAAGAAATGCTTTTTTTTTGTACAGTCCAAATTTATTATGCAAAAGTGAGCTGAAGGGACACTTCTGCTTTGTGGAATGAATCCTAATACCCTTTAAAGTATCTGTGTGAAAGGTGACTAATCTCAAGCATATCCCTGAAATATCCAATATATTATAACCATGTTTGCTGTGGAATATATTGTCCTGCTGAAAATCAACCTTTTCAAAAAAGGAGGAAGATAAGTCCTTTCTCTTCATATAATCTGAAGATTAGTCTACAGTGTTTTGTGAGAAGAACAGGAAAAGTGGCTTGGAGAAGGCGGAGGAGCTGTGCTAATGACCAAGTCAGGCTAACAAAGACCTGCTCCTGCTGCCCTGTGGGTTCCTGCATCTCCTATTTTGCAGCTTTATGCCGGGGAAAAAACCTTGGAAGCTCAGCACCTTGGGAATCTGACCTGGTTTAAGATTTTATTCAGCACAGTGCACTCAAGACAGAGAATTTCAGATGCAAGCTGCAGTTCAGAAGATCAATTACTGTTTTTCATTCTGCTATTATTCCTGAGGGTGCATTTGCAATGTAATTACTTTTTATGTAGGGTTCTTCCATCCCCCCATTGACACTTTCACAGTTAAAGTATCTGCTCCACTAGATTCATGTCTTCACTTAGCTTTAATCTTATGGGCTGAGATCCATCTCCCTGCATAGCTAAGCTGTCTAAGAGCACTCTTTAAATCTCATGCAGAGGAATTGCCAAGATTAAAAGCCTCCTTGGAAACAGGGGGTAGGGGGAGTGGGGAAATAGGGCTTGACCTCCCATAGACAAGCTATACTCAGATGTGATCCTGAAGGATTTGCATGGGAACCCTTTTTTGTAGCTTTGCTAGTAGCAGTGTCATCTTTCTCACTGAATATCTCATTCCTTGGTACCACAGCTACAGAGGCTTATTGCAGTTGGGTCCTGGTAACATCAATGTGCCCTTGAGATGCAGTAATTCACACAAATCAATTGCGTGAATTACTGAGAAGTGGTGTTGCACAACCTGCTTACTAGTGTGTCCTTGGCTGGTCTGGGAGGGGATATCAGATCTTTGTAGTGGGTAGTTTGGGATCTGCAAGTCCCAGGAGAACAGGAGGGGGCAGGAGGCTTTATTTATTGCCATCATCATTGCCATCCAGTTGGCTCACCAGGTTTGCTGAAGTCTGAAGTGTCCCAGGTTAGATGATAGAGCTTAAGTCTCCTGCATGTGTGTGCTCTTATCCTTCTGGCTGGAAAGACCCTGGGAAAACAGGGCTACTTAGCAGGGGAGCCAATTCAGTGCTGAGCCTCTGTCTTGAAACTTTTCTTTGAATTTCAGGCAAACTTGTGCTTTGTGGACATCGATAACCATTTCATTGAACTGCCAGAGGAGTTTCCCCAGTTCCCCAACAAGCTGGAGTTTATCCAGGAAATCTCCGAGGTTCTCCTGCAGTTTGGGATCCCACCAGAGGGTAACCTGCACTGCAGTGACAGTGCCACCAAACTCAAGAACCTGGTTCTTAGCGACTTGGTGAATGACAAGAAGAATGGGAACATACCCAGCAATGCCCTCAACGTGTACGAGCTGCTGAAAGGCAACGAGACGGTCGCTCGCCTGCAAGCTCTCGCCAAGAGAACGGGCGTGACGATGGAAAAAATGACCATCACAGCTCCCCTCGCAGAGAAGGAGAAGGGTGGGAAGTTGCCCTGTGAGGAGGTGGAGCTGAGGGACTACAAACTGAATGTGCAGCTTCGTGAGGTCTTTGCCAACCGCTTCACGCAGATGTTTGCAGACTATGAGGCTTTCGTCATTCAGGCTGCCCCCGATATGGAGTCGTGGCTGACAAACAGGGAACAAATGCAAAACTTTGACAAAGTAAAGATAGCCCCATATTCATTTTTCCATCTGGAAGTGCTTTTGGGAGGGAGGGAGAATAGCTATATTATGTATATATAGCCTAGGTACTCTTTAATCCGCCATTCTTCATCTGCCTTACTGAGGGATTTGTCTATTTTGATTACACGGAGCCAGATCGCCTGCCAAAGTAAATCAATGCAGATCCACTGGGCTGGTCAGAGCTGTTCTGGCTTGTATAAACCAAGCTGGCAGGCTTCTGCCCAGCTGATGGGCTTCTCTTGCACGTTTGGTGAAAGGATGTCAAGGAAAGTGAACTTCCGTTTCCTCCTCCTTTCCTCCTCCTTTCCTCCTCCTTTCCTCCTCCTTTCCTCCTCCTTTCCTCCTCCTTTCCTCCTCCTTTCCTCCTCCTTTCCTCCTCCTTTCCTCCTGGAAAGAGAGGAAAACCCAATGAGACAAAACCCAAATCTAGTCTTTCTTATTTCCTAATTTCACAACAGAACTTCTTGATAATAGGTAGTGTTGTTCTGTAGAGGCTAATCATATTGTTATGGCAGAAGAGTCACGTTATGACTCCATTGTAGTGTGTACACAAGAGTGAAAAGGAAGCTGTGGTTAGAAATGAGGAAATAAAGAAACTGTAGGCTAGTAAAAGGAATGAGAAATGTTGGGAAGCTTGCACAGTTACTATTTCTGAGTGACCCTGAAAAGCAGATAGCATTCTTAGCCATCACCCTTTTCAGATACAAGTCCTTCTCTAAGGAGAATGTTAGAGGGGCAGGCAAGCAGGATCAGACTAAGTGTTGATCTGAGTCAGTTTTTGATTAAAAAATGCTGCCATGCCTTTTATTGGTCTTGTTTGTATTCAGGCAATGAACAGTGCAGCATTTAAAAGGAGGGAGTTGTTTAAGTGATCTCTGTTACTACTGCTACAATAAAATGGACTGTTAAGGTCTGGGTTTTTAAAGCTCAGTTAGAGACACAGGAACACACTCAGTTTTAATTGGAAATTCATGATTAATTGCCCTGCTTGACTTCACAAAAGAGCACTAGCTGAAGAGCAGTGTACACCCCTTGGTATGTATAACACCTTAGTAAGTGATGTGGTCCCAAGTAGGGTTGTGCAGACCAGAGGTCCCCAGTGGGCACATGTGGTGGTGATCTACTGGGGGTTGCACTGGGCTCGTTCCTGCGGGTGGTAGCTCCTAGGCTGCTTTGAAAAGCTTGGAAGCACAGACACTTCCTCAGTAATGCAATATTCCCTTTACTCTAGCTGTTAAAAAGCCTCCCCAGCTGCTTATTTCTCACAGTCATGACCCAAGAGGTGACCCACAAACCAAACCCCTTCATAGATCGATTTGCACCTCTCTCAGAGGTGTTTTCATAGTGGGGAAGCCTTGTCCAAGCTTTTTGGTTGGCTGCTGGATTGGTTCTTCGTTCCAGGATGGCTCGTCGTGTCAACGCCGGGAAGGAACATGGCACTAATGAGCTGTTTTGTATTTCAGGCTTCCTTTCTTTCGGACCAACCTGAGCCTTACCTCCCGTTCCTTTCACACTTCATTGAAACACAGATGTTTGCAACCTTCATAGACAATAAGATAATCTCCCAGTGGGAGGAGAAGGACCCTTTTCTGCGAGTATTCGACTCCCGCATTGAGAAAATAAAGCTATATAATGTGAGGGCCCCTGCACTGCGGACATCCAACTACCAGAAATGCAGCACTTTGAAAGAAGCAGGTACGTTCAGATGGGCTGGTAAAATATTCAAAAGTACAATGTCATTCACAAAAAAAAATATAGGTCCTCAGTCATCTGAGCGTTGGAGCTGATGAGGAAGCTCTAGAACTACGTGAGGAGGACTCAGCGGTGTCCTTATTTTCCCTAGACAAAAACTTGAGCATGCTTTAAATGGTAGAAACAGAAGAAGCCTTTACCTTCTCTTTGAGCTCTCCTAGGCTGGTGCCTTTAATCAACACAAACCAAGCCACAGAGCTGGGCTTGCTGTTTCTTGGTTCAGGCAGCTCCTGTTCCATTGCCAGAAGAGCTTTCCTTCACTATGGTGGTGGGACCAGCGCCAACCACACTGAGGAGCCGAGCCTTGGTGTCTGCTCCACTGGCCTCGTCTCCCCCTTCCCTTAAAAAGACCTTTTTTTTTGCCTTATGCCATTTCATTAGAGCAGCGGGGGATGCCGGGGACCTAGTCCTGTGTGGCATATTTAGTAGATTGAGGAATAGATTCTCAGTGTTAATGAACAATGCCCTGTGTACTGAAGATTTGGATTTTTTTCCATTACAGTCACAGGATGCATTTTCAAATTATGCTTGAGTTTCTTACTGTGCAAGTATTTATTTCATTTCTAAGTAATACAGGGAAATTATACTCTTAAGTTTATTGGGACACATACTGATGAGCTGAGGCAAACACATTTCTCTTTTGAATTCCTTCAGAGCATTTTACTTGTTACAAATGTGGTAAAAATAGAAATCCTGTGCCTGTTTAACTTTTTCTATTTAAAACCGATTCTAATTTGCAGGTCGACTGTCTATTCAGCGTCTAGTTTTGGTAGATATTGTGGCACCGGAACCTCATTTTCTCTCCTGTGAAATGCAGCAAACTGATAGTAATACCAACTTTCCCCCATATTTAATATTCACAATATGTGTGACCCTAGCATCAATCCAGCACCTGTTAATTTAACCTGCTATTTCTAGAATCCTTCAAACCCCCTGGTCCCACACCATCCTGTCCATTTCTCCAAAATAAAACTGTACTAAGCTACTTTTTTTTTTTTAGAAGGGGAAAAAAAAAGCTGCTAAGTTTCTAATGATAATGTATGCAAATCTTATGACAGTTTCTTTCCCATCAGAGTTTTATAAAATAGGAAACGAGTTCTATGTTGTTTTTGACAAATGGAAACTGGATTTAGCTTCCATGTTTTGCATATTTATTCGCTAGTTGTGATATGCTGAAAAGAATGGGCCTTCCCCTTAACGGATGGACTACAGAGCTGAATATTCAAGTTGCTAATTAAATGGTGATTTGCCCCATACACATCCTTTCCCCTCTTCTTCACAGAGCATCTGACTCAGTGTTGGGAGGGTGACAGATTTTATTTTCATCTTGCTCAAGATTCGAGATGAAATCCTCATGTCCTTGAAACAGATGACTGAACCACATTAGTCTCGGTGGAGCCAAGATTCCTGGGTGGCCATCTCCAGTCTTGCCATAGCATAGCCTCCCTTGTTTCCAGACATCTCTCGATCCTTTTGGTGCTCCTCGGGCCTTGCTACAATTAGATATGTCATTGCAGGATGGTAGGCCTTCAAAAAGCACCTCTAATTTCAGGAGGAGGATCATTATAGGTGCCAGGCGTTTGCAAAATTCGGGTATCATCCCCTGTGCATCTGCCCAGGGTGAGGTGTCTGGGGCAAAGCAATGTGCCCGACCCCACAAAGAGTTGCAGCCCGTGTCAGAGGTCTCCATTCTGAAAAAGGAGGTTAAAGACGAACATTGAATTGCTCTTGCCAATTCATAACCCATCTCATAGGCTCCCGTAAATACCTGCTTGCTTAGTGGCTAACTTGCTTGTGCCAGTTGTGTTGGGTGAAAGCAAAATAATAGCACAGACATTTCCTCACTTCTTTAAATGGCACATTTCTGGATCTGAAGTCACTATTAATAAATATTTAACTTTCTAGTGTGTTTTCAGGGATGTCTTAAGGTGTTTCGCTAATGTGGTTGTTCATGTGTGACTGTCACTTGCAGCCCAATCCATTGAGCAGCGGCTGATGAAGATCGATCACACAGCCATCCACCCGCACTTACTTGATATGAAGATCGGTCAAGGGAAATATGAACAAGGATTTTTCCCAAAGTTGCAATCGGATGTCTTGGCAACGGGACCCACTAATAACAAGTAAGCATGTTTTATTTTCTGGATGTGAAAGCAAGTTTCTCATATAAAAGATTAACATCATTGGACAGTAGTCATAATTTTGGATGCCTTCTCACTAGTCTAATGAAACCTAGCAACTCTTTCAATTTCTGCTTTGTATGGGCTGCGACTTTTGAATTTATGGTTTGGGTTATGTTAGAAAGTGTTACCTCTGGTTTTGGGAAGATTCGTGAGTACTGCTTTCTGTTGAGTGGTAAGTGTCGTGTCTTCTCATGAATATTTGTAGTTTTGTTGTTGCTGGAGTAAATTTAAAATTAGCTTCTTTGCCATTTTACACTGAATAGGATAATTTGGAAACCCAGCCAAAATTCAGATTCTGAAAGCAATTTTGGTATTGAAACCTCCATACCATACTGCAGAATTAAATTAATGTCCACTCTGTTCCTCTCTTTTCTTTAGCTGTTATTATGTGACCCAGAGATTTTTATAGCTCTCTTTCAGTTTCCACGTTGGAATAACCTGGAACAATAACTTGTTGAGGGTGGAAATTATGTGGTTCCATATTTGAGTTTCTCTTCTGAGCCTGATAACGTTCTGTAGAGCACTTTGATATGAAGGTGGAGTACCTATAGCTGTGGAATTGAGCATGGTATTACCTAGTTAATGACCTAATATAAAATGAGAACCTGGAGTACTGATACACTTTACATTTATACAATTATAATCTAAAGTAAGTGTTCTATGTTACTACTTTTTTTTCCTTCTTTCCTTCAAAACCCAGGATGAGGGAGCTTTTCTCTCTCTTCAAAAATGGAAGATCTGTGCATCAATGATTACTAGTTCCTGAAATTATTAGCTCAAGCCCCCACTTCCAGTTTTTGTGGCAAGCCAAAATGTGGGAGCACAGATAAATCCGAGAGCTCCAACAACTACGATTGTCCAAATGTTAAAGCTAGCTCTTGTTTTAGACATGTGCATGTACTCACACTGCTCTGAGCTCCTGTACAAGGTGCCCACTCAATTCTATTTATACACCTTTTGTGCACCCCCCGATAGCTAATTCCTTTTTAATAACCTACTAGGAATAAGACTTGCAAATTATAAAATGCGTTTAAAGAGCTGAAATCTTTTAAAAGAGATTTAAAAAAAAAAAAAGCAAAACACAACCAAAAAACAAGCAACAACAATAAAACCCCCACAACCAGAACAAGGAATATATATTTCAAATTTCCTTTGTTTGCAGTGTTCCTGTAAACAGAGGCAAAAAATTTATGCGTAATGCTCCCTTGAGGAACGGAGGGTTTCTTCATCTTGTGGGATGCTGTGTTTAGCAGTCTGCCTCTAATCCTTATGGTGGGTTTCAGTTTTACAGTGTCAGCAACAGTGTGAGCATGCTCAGTCTGCTCAAAGTTGCTTATATTTTCTGGATCTACTGCAGAATCTTAGTGAATCTATGAATAAGCATTAAAAAAAAAAATAGTATTCCTTGTGCCTTCCAAGTTGCTTCTGTTATATTGGCACCTGTCCTAAATTTTGACTTTAACTCCTTGATTTTAGATAGCTGGTTTTGGTCTTCAAATTGCAGCATGTTTCGGAATTTGTAAGTACCAAAATCTCATTACTTACCACGAAGTGGTGTCAAAGTGACAAATGTTTGGAATTCCCCCAGTTGTATATTGCCAAAAAGGTTTGTAATTGGAAAATCTCAAGACCATCTGTTTATATCTTTCTGCTTCCTGGATTTTTATGTGAGCAGCTGAGTGGACTCTCTTTCTCATTTAAGACATGAAATTCTGCTGAATTTACACCCACATGTAAAGCAGATAGTCTTTTCATGCTCTCTGCAAATACAGCATAATTCTTCTGACCACAAAAACAATTGAAGTATAGCCTTCAATTAATTTGAATTTCCCAGTGCAGGCTTCTTGGAGAGATGTTATACTTGCATATAGAACTGTGCCTTTGCGTATAGGAATGGGGGAAGGGAACATTTCAACTTCATTCCCTGGCGCTTCACATGTAGCTATTGTGTGTTCATAAAGTTAATGCAAAGGGTATTACAATGTAGCTGAGAATTATTCTTGCAGTTTTACGTAGCAAATTTTTTCTTGAATGTTGTAAGGAGGTGTATTTGCAGGGAAAAAATAAATCATTCCTGTACTCCAGTTGGTTGTTGTTGAACAGCAGCAAATAAACCAATTCAAAGCTATTTTAATGAAAACCTGTCCTCGCTGGCCAGCAATCTGATTTTTATTGCTTTCATTTCTGGATAGATAATTTAACGAACATTATCACTAGAGCTCATAATGTAATGTTCCTTTCCTATAGTCAGGCAGAGCACTGAAGGGACCTCTGTCAGTTACTGGGCTGTTACATGTGTAATATATCTAAATCAATAATATAATGCAAAGACTGAACATTTTTAATTTGTTTAGTCCTACATCCTGTACATGATCCCAGAAAACCATGTTGCCTAGACAGGCAGAAATGGCGTTTGGGAGAGGAGTTGTCTGGTTCTGCTTGCAAGGGCTTGGGGACAGAGGGAAGGTTGACAGTCACATCGGATCAGTTCCACCTAAACGCAGCTGGAAACAAAAGCTGATCACATTACCATGTGCAAGTGTTAAAACACCAAAGTCTGTCAGAGAAGTGAAGTCTGATAACATCTCATGTGTCAGCCCGCGGCCGTGCTCAGCAGCACGCTTTGCCCCACTTCTGTCACTCTGCTGCCTCCTCCTGCATCCCCCCAAGGTGTCCTCTGAAAGACTGGTCAAGGGGGTGAACCCGTGCTCCTCTGGCCCCAGCCAGTGTCACATTGCTTGCTGCTTTTCTCATCTGCTTGGTCATCTGTGGGTTGGGAGAGCCTCCTTTTACATCTGCTCATGCCCTGGACAAGCTGCGGGTGGATGCTTGGTGTCATTAGGGCTTTTCTTTACCTCTTCCCTTGCGGTAGTAAGGAAGTGCTGGTTTCTTGGAAGCAAGAACTTCATTGAAAACAGCTCCAAACTGCACTTTATTGAAAATAAATGAGAAGTTTAAAAACAAATAAATGGAAAAAAACAACAAGCAAACAACAAACAAACAAAAACCCACAACACAAAACCACAAACACAAATGAACCAACCACAAAGCAACCAACCAACCAACCCCACCGCAGTGCAAACCCCCACCTCCATAAAACTGGAGAATAGGCAGTTTCCCTAATCATCTTTTTGACCAAAACTGCCAGAACATGAAAAGACATTAGCTGCAGAATATGCAGATCTAAACTTCACCAAAAGGCCATAACTATTGTGTCCAAATATTTCTAGAAATTAGAAGAAACATTTTTCCGTACAGAATAGTTCATCCCCCACATTGTGGGAAAACCTTCAGAATCTACAGCCAGCAGCTGCAGCTTCCTCTGGGTACAAAAGTGACCTGTCCACCCTCCTCTAACATCGTAATGCAGTGGGTGCTGCAGAAGTCCTCCTAGAAACTGTCCCAGGAGAAAACAGGCTGCAGTCTCATAAGCAGTTTCTCTATTTATCTGGAAATGAGCAGCCATTTCCAGAGTCTTCCTTTCCTTTTTCAACCCCAAGCACCACGTTCTGGTTTCTACACGTTCTCCTCTTCCCTCCCCATGTGTGTTTTCTGCCAGGCTTTTAAAATCATAGCTGAGACTCCACTGGCTGGTGCGTTCGCAATGGTACAGGAAGGGAATTTGAATGACAAAAAGCCAAGCTACATAAACACTTCATGGTTGTTGATTAGCTAATTGTTAAATTAGGGTGAATATGCTTATACTGCAAAATTAAAACAATGAAACAAGCTGTGTTTTCAATCTAATTGATTACATTGTAACTTAATTTGTACTAAGAAGCTTCATAAATGATGTTAAATATTGCAGAGGAAAACAGATTGCCAAGCAAGCATAGGAAACGTATTTGCATTCTGGGAGATTGTAGTGAATGCCTGCAAAGAACAACTGAACTGATTTTTATTTTGGTTTTCAAAGAAAGGTTTTTCTTTGTTATGCATTTATGAAATGTCTTAAATTATCCTTTTTTCCCCCCCCCTTTCTCTTCGTTTAGCCCTGTTTTTCCCTCCTCCTTTATCTGTGCCCTGCTTTCCTTCTTGCTTCCTCCCCTGACCAGCCTATTTCTCCTTTCCTGCCCTGACCACTTCTCTCTCCTGAGCCCTCTCGCTTGTATCTTTCTGTCTGTCCTCTCTGTCCTACCTGACCTGCAGCAATCCTCAAATGAGGGCGCAGTCCGAATCTTCAAGCCCAGATCCCGCTGTATGCAGCCTCCTGCCCTCAGGCTTTAGCTAAAAGTGATGTGTTATTCTTACCCTTAAAGCAGATTTCAAAAGTACTTGATTGCTTTCTCCAGGCATTTTTTCCTGTGCTGTATCTTGCTGACATCACCACAGTGTCAGTATTTATTTGTGAAATTAGGGCATTGGAAGTGTATGAAATATTGGTTCCTTTTTGTGTTCCAGTTTATGGCACAATGCATGGCCTCTGTCACCAGTGACCCCTTCAAGTTGTGAACTGCTCAAGGATTATCTGGCCAGTACCCTGGCTCTCTTAATTTTTTAATAGGACTGCTATTTGCTTATTCACCAATATTAACATTGGTTAATGTTTTTAAATAAAATATTTTACACATATATATAATGCCAAGAGGTATCCTTTTGCTGAATCTCTATGTGATGATAGAATTCATTCTGGCTTTAAATTATTTTTTGTATGGGAAATTCTGTCTCTTGTACTGAGTGCTTCATATTATATGTGCTTTTTCTTCCTCTCTGCATGTTGGGTACTGTTTTAAGGCTGACTGTCTTTAATGAGGTGTGTTGAGGTTTTTTTAAATGTCTTTAATTTATTAATCAAGCCAAACAATTGCACTTTCAAGTAGTATGGAGTAGCATCTCTGCAGTGCATCTAAATGAGTGAGAAATGAGTCAGCAATGAGCCGTCCACATGCAACACTGGCGTCATTTAAACTTGGCAAGAAGTAAAAGCTTACCTCCTAAGTATAAAAAATCTGAAACAAGACAATACATTAGGTAACTTAATATAGCAAACAACTGACAGGTGCAATGAAAATATTAACTACTTGTATTCAAATATATTTGTTTTCAAGTATAAAGTGTGACTGAATTTGATAATCTGTGCTTAAAAATGGTTCCTAAAATAGGAACCACGTGCTATGGGGACTTGGAACTTGATGGGCACATCTCCTGTGTACTGATTCTCTGCTCAACTGGTGCAAGGCAGTAAAAGGGCAATTAACTTATTTCAGCTAATAAATAATTTTAAAATAGCTATGCAGGATAAAGTTCACAGGGAAAAATATGTGTCGAATCCTTGCATCCTATATTCTATTTACTCTCCCGTGAACAGTGTTACTGTCTCAAGCAAGTTTGCGAACTAAATACCATTTAGGACAGTGGTTCATCAGGGACTAAGGAGTGATGCTGGCAAACTGCCACCGCTGTTCCTTGCAGAGGAGGGTTGTTATGGGTACCACTCTTTTAAATCACTTATTTTCATATAATCTGATGAGACAGCCTATCAGTCCAAGACCACTCTCTGCTCATTTTTGTCCACCCGATCAGCAGTTTAGAATGTTTCCTGAGCAGAGATGGAGAAGGTGCATTAGTCTCTATTTGAGCCTTCGTTCTCCTCACCATGGAGCAGTGTGTGCAGAACAGATGGACAGTGCAGAACACATCCCCTGTCAGACCACCCATGATCAGGTGGAGCTTGCTTTTGACCTTTTTGGTTTTTGATTTGTTCGATCCAAAGTGTATTTGACTTGAAATCTCTGTGTCAAACTGCTCCTGAACCCAAGCAGATTACATTATTGCAGTACAGCATGGACAGTCCTTGGTGTGAGGCTGCTCTTTTGCTAGATTGGCTTCTGATATCAAAGATAGCTTGGATGCTGTCTTACCATTTTTATTACAGAAATTAAGCATCACAGGTTGTGTCATCTTTTCCAAGTGTCGCCTTTATATTTCCTCCAAGGTCTGCAAACCTATTCCTATGCTTGCTGGGTCTAATTTGATATTAAACAATACCGACTTCCCTGTCTTCATGTTAAAAGGGTCTTGGATGGAAATGTCTTCATTCCATTCCTCTATCCTGAACACAGTCTTCCCTGGTCCCTCCTTTGAAATATCACTGCTTTTTTGCAGTCCCTGGAGGTGAATACCATTCATCTTTGGACATGGGAGTTAGATATGGGCAGACAACCAAATTGAGCCCTTTCTCCCTTCTCCACATAAGCACCTCGTCCCTGGGCTCCCCACAACACAGAGCCCGAGCTGCAGCTGCTTCGTCCCCAGAGACCTGGTGCTTGTAGCAATGTGTCCGCTGCAAGGAGTACATGAAATATGCCAGCAGTCCATGCTCATGGCTCTACAGGCAAAAAATAAAGGGGAGAAGGCATTTTTAGGGTCAGCTGGTGGCAGGGCTGAGAGAGACATTCACGTGGGATGTCAGCAACACAAGAGGAGATGGTGTGTGGTCACTAGGGAGGACTTTTACCCCCCTTGGAATCACTTTGAGTGACCGAAGGGAGAGACGGAGAAATTTCAAGTGCAATCTCTGCTGATGAGGAGGTTGGGAATGGTTATTGTGATACTGAAGCATTATTTTGGGAAAATTCTATGTGGCCCAGTAAAGAAAAGGCTTTAAAAGATTTAGCTGCTTAATCCTGCTTATCTGCTGTTAGATCTTCAGAAAATCTCCCGAAGAGATTCAGAGAAACATCTGAATGCTCAGACCTCACCCAGCGCCCCAGCAGCTCCCTCTTCCCTGAGAAGGTGGGGAAAAGGGAACATGCAGCTCACTACATGTGTAATTACACCAGCTAATGAGCAGCGGTCTTTTTTCATAAATGGCCAATGATCTTTACATTTGCACACCGAAACTGTTCAAATAGTTCTTCCTAATAATCTGGAGAATGATCTGTGCCTTCTCCCAGATGGAGTACAGGGCTGAAATTAACTGAAAATGCTTTAATGATGGTGTATTACTTGTAATTATTCTGTGGCTTTTATTCTATTTTCACCTTCAGTGAGACATATTCCCTCAAAGGACACTTATAGCAATTCTTTAATCTTCCAGTAACTGCAGAAATGCAGGTGGAGAGACATCAAAGCTTTGTCTGGGATTCAGAAAATATCATATAAATAGGAGCAGAAAAATACCACATGGATAATATTGGATCTATATCTTAAATTTCTAATGTGTTATTGGCATTTTATTGTGTGAAATATGTGTGGTACTAACCTGCAATAAATGGAAGGTCTCCAGAGCCAGGTGGTGAAAGTCACTTTTATGTTTCCTATCCTCTGTTCAAGTGGGTGCTTTATCTGCTGCATTTCTACTTGTTGAGATTATTAAAATGAAGGGTTTTATTTCTCCCGTCTCAGTCATCTAGTGAGGCATTGGGAGTTGCTTCTGAAAAAAAATAAAGCAACAACTTACTAAACTCATGGGCTGGATATTTTTAAGACTTCTGAGGAAGTGCAAAGACACTTATGTCAGTAATGTATTCCTCTGAGAAGATATCAGTGTTTGCTGTGCAGACACCTATCAGGCTGGTTGTTTTTTGGTTATTAGAGACTTGAGGCTATGTTGCTTTAAAAATAAATTTCTTGTCATATGGGATGGCAAGGTGCTGAACCATAGTCACATGCAAACCCAGATGTTTATTTCTTCCTTTACACTTGTTTTCTTGGCATTATTTGGAAGGTAGGAAGGGATTTTGATTCTGACCATAAAAACTGTCAGTCCTGTGACTCTCTCTTTTTGGTCCTTTTTACCTGTGCATTTAGCCAAAATCTGGTCTTTAGTGACCTCACAGGAGGAATTGGTGCAGATAGGTATATGTATGCAAAGTCTTTCTCTCTGGAAAAAGGAAGGTTTGCTACCAGGGCTCAGGTCCCTGCACTTCTCTTGGGTCAGGTTCTCCTCCCTGTGCATCCCTGACAGCTTGACAGACATGTCAGGACTCAAGACCAGCTCCGTGCAAGGGCTTCCTCCTCCAGACCTGTATCTGCCTACGTGTCACCAGCTGAAACTCCTTGCCCAGGCAGTTCAGATCCCAAATCCTATTTGTGTATGCTCCTGTTTGGGGCGCACACAGATATAGACGGGTTTGGGATCTGGAGACATTGTCCTTGCCAATACCACCTGTGTGGAGGGGCTCACCAAGCACACGCTCCTGCCTCTGATGTTTCCCTCTGTATAGACTTATCAAAGGCAGAGAACCCAAATCCCCAGGGGCTCTGCCTGTTGATCACAGCTCCTGTAGAAAAAAGCCGTGTCACAGCAGTCCTTCTGGCGTGGTGCCCAGCAGCGACACTTCAGTCTGGAGTACAGGGGCCAGGACAGAGACAGGTGTTGCAGGGTCCCTTTGACTCAAGTACCAAGGTTGGGGAGTGTGGGGTGTTGTTTTCCTGGTCTCTTTTTTAAAATTTTATTTATTTATTTATTTTTCTCTCCTTTTTTCCTTTTCCCCTCTCCTTTTCCCCCCCTTCCCCCTTCCTTCTTTTCCCCCCGTTCCCCCTTCCTTCTTTTCCCCCCGTTCCCCCTTCCTTCTTTTCCCCACCTTCCCCCTTCCTTCTTTTCCCCCCCCTTCCCCCTTTCTTCTTTTTCCCCCCCTTCCTTCTTTCCCCCCCCTTCCTTCTTTCCCCCCCCTTCCTTCTTTCCCCCCCCTTCCTTCTTTCCCCCCCCCTTCCTTCTTTCCCCCCCCTTCCTTCTTTCCCCCCCCTTCCTTCTTTCCCCCCCCCTTCCTTCTTTCCCCCCCCCTTCCTTCTTTCCCCCCCCCTTCCTTCTTTCCCCCCCCTTCCTTCTTTCCCCCCCCTTCCTTCTTTCCCACCCCCTTCCTTCTTTCCCCCCCCTTCCTTCTTTCCCCCCCCTTCCTTCTTTCCCACCCCCTTCCTTCTTTTCCCACCCCCTTCCTTCTTTTCCCACCCCCTTCCTTCTTTTCCCACCCCCTTCCTTCTTTCCCCTCCGCTTCCTTCTTTCCCCCCCGCTTCCTTCTTTCTTTCCTTCCACCCCGCTTCCTTCTTTTCCCTCTCCCTTTTTTCCTTTCCCTCCCTCCTTCCTTCCTCTCTTCCTTCCCTCCCTCATTCTTTTTCATCTTCTAGATTTAGGTTATCCCTTCAAACTCTGCTGAGCAGTTTCCTCCCATAGGTAGAGCCTCCTTCATACATCCCACCAGGCGCTGGAGCTGGAGCGCTGCCCTGGGCACGCTTTGTGTTCTGTTTCGCCTCAGTTTTACTCCTTATCTTCTGAGTGCAGGAGAGAGGCAGAACAGATGACTTCATGAAGTGACAGAAAGATTGTAAACTTAAAGGCTTTTCTCTTTTTAATGTATTTTAAAGATATTTTTCATTTTAATAAACACAACTGCAGTAATAAAGTAAAACCATTCTGAAGGTGTAGTCTTCATGTGCATTAAGATACTGATTTTTAATGCTTGATAGGTTGCTTTATACAGTGTTGTTTCAGCTTTCTTTCATAAATAATGTATTAAGTTATTTACTGTGTGCACCAGTTGAGCATTTTTGTTTTCAAGGATGCAACAGAAGTCTATGCTATTATTAGAAACTCTACAATCAGACTAGAAATTCCTCAGGACAGAGTTATCTTGTTTTGTTATAGTATCTGGCATAAAGGAGTTTGGACACTTGGGAGCTTTAAGGTGGTTTAGTCTGAAACTTGGTTACCAAGTGGCTTCTTTCAGGCAACAGCATCTGATGAGGAAGAAATTCAACTGGACACATAGGAACATGTAGCAAAAAGTTCAGGCTTTCTGTGGTGTTTATAAACATAATACAAACAAGATATGGTGAAGATAGCAACGTGATTAATCCCAGAAAGTCAGTATTGTTTGTTACCTTTTAAAAGAGGTGTACTCAATATCACAGTACTTACTATTGCAATGACGCAAGGTTCTCTGAAATAATTCCTGGAAGTACTGCAGAAAGTGCAAAAAGGAGAAGTTACCACCTTTCACAAAAGAGAAAAAATTTAGAAGTTGTTGCTTAAAATACATCTTTGTATTTTGTTTGTTCCTATGGACGCCATTTTTACCAAACTTCAGCAAACGTAGTAAACAACGATGTTGTTGGGTAACCAAGCACAACAGTTTTCCCAATGGTGGCATCAATGATCTGCATTTTGGGGGACACAGGATCTCTGGCTGGAGACCCTGGCAGGCCGTGAGCATGTTTCTATCAGGGATTTGTCCCCTGGGTGCGTGCTGGCCTGTCACCACCCGTCGCTTTCCCATGGGAGCTCAGGTGCCAGCTTGCAACCTCCAAGCTTGCGCTTTGGTGTCTTCCTCTGCTTTCCTTTCCAATATTTCCCACTCACGCGTGTCTTCCCTCTTTCTGACTCCCCAGCCGCTGGGCCAGCCGCAGCGCGACCACACAGCGGAGGAAGGACCGCCTGCGGCAGCACTCGGAACACATTGGGCTGGACAACGATTTGAGGGAGGTAGGTGGCATCATCTGCCTGTCATCCGGGAGATGCAATTTAGACAAATGGCGTGCTGTTGCGTCAAGCGGTTTTGTTGCTACCGTGAGGTTTGTGTGGGTCTCTGCTGCCATTTTGTGTAGATGCTGCTTGTTACAGATCACAGAATCAGAATGTTAAGGATTGGAAGGGACCTTGAAAGATCATCCAGTCCAATCCCCCTGCTGGAGCAGGAACACCCAGATGAGGTTACACAAGAAGGTGTCCAGCCAGGTTTTGAATGTCTCCAGAGTAGGAGACTCCACAACCTCCGTGGGCAGCCTGTTCCAGTGCTCTGTCACCCTCACTGAGAAGAAGTTTCTTCTCAAATTTAAGTGGAACCTTTTGTGTTCCAGTTTGAACCCATTACCCCTTGTCCTATCATTGGTTGTCACCGAGAAGAGCCTGGCTCCATCCTCATGACACTCACCCTTTTTATATTTATAAACATTAATGAGGTTGCCCCTCAGTCTTCTCTTCTCCAAACTAAAGAGCCCCAGCTCCCTCAGCCTTTCCTCATAAGGGAGGTGTTCTACTCCCTTCATCATCTTTGTTGCCCTGCACTGGACCCTCTCCAGCAGTTCCCTGTCCTTCTTGAACTGAGGGGCCCAGAACTGGACACAATATTCCAGGTGTGGTCTCACGAGGGCAGAGTAGAGGAGGATGAGAACCTCTCTGGACCTACTAACCACCCCCCTTCTAATACACCCCAGGATGCCAGGATGCCTGTATAAGTTGTACAACTTCAAATTGCACAACAGAAATCAAATGCTTTTATTATTCTGGAATAAGATAGCCCGTTTGTCACTAGGAAAATGGCTTATTTGCTGACATAGACCCCAGTCACGTAACCACACACAGAGAGCAGAGCCCTGGTGGCTCCCTGCATGAAGCTGCCCAGCTCTGGACAGAGTGAAGGTCTCCACAAAAGTCAAGTCTTGGAATAAATGTCAGCGCTGTAGAGGAGAATGGAGCAGGACTTTTTTCTGGTTTAAAGGAATTTTTTTTTCTCTCTGTTTTACGTAGATTCCTGACATGAGTAAGCCTATTTAAAAGGTTAAGACTTCGGGGCCTTTCTATGCCTAAAGCTTGGAAACTCCCATGCATCTTGTAAATGTCAGTCACATACACACATTTCTTTCCCATTTTTTTCAGTTTTTTGTCCTTCGTTAAGTATTTTCTGCCATATTTTTCTGTTTATGTCCGTGTGCTTCTTTTGTATGTCACTAGCAAAAATAAAACATATGTGCTGTTTTGTGGTAAATCTTGCTGGTTAATATATTGGCCAGTGTTGGCATTTGCACTCTGAAAGGACCTGAACTGATGAGTAGACCCTTGAACTGCAGCTTTGCACGTTTCATGGAAATGCAGCAAAACAGCACTTGTACATGTTTGCTATTTTTGCTGACGTGGCTTTGCAGGTATATTTTAAGCATTGCCTCTTGTGTGTATCTCACGAGAGCCTTTTCAATACTTTATCATGTATTTACTTTCTTCTTTTTTTTTTTTTTGGCTGTGGATCATATGCATGCTTCTTTTGCTTTGTCTCCTCTTTCTTTCTGGCTGTTCTGCCATTGTGGCATCTGCCTCCTCTTAGCCATCGGAGGAGCTTTTGCTTCGTCAGAACTCAATGGCCTTCTGGGAGTGGGATCAGGGACCACCCCCTCCTGCACGGCCTCCTAAAAAATCCTTCTCTGAATGCTGCCTGGTATGTTTTAGTTTTTCTTGTTGAAAGCTGCTTTTGAGATGTTGTTAGCATGCGGAACCGCTGTCATTGCTGCGTCTCAAACCTCTCCCTTTCTTGTAGAGTATGAGCACGTCCCTGTAGCGCTTGGAAGTGTGGTTATAATCGGAAAAGTAGCTGGAAATCAGCTCTAGGCTTCCACACCAGCTCCCTGGCAAACATGAGGGCTCCAAGGCTGAAAGATGAGATGTTTTGCTTCGTTTATTCCTGTGTTCCTCACCTGGCAATTCAGCTCAGGGTGTCAAATCCAAAAAGCGTTGCTTTCTGACTGCTGGGTTGTCACATCCCAGTCTGGAAGAGGGTGGAGGTGTGTGGATGCTGATGAACATGCAAAGGACAATCAATTGGATCTTTCATCCCACCCTTCTTCTTCTCTTGAACTTACCAGAGTTCATAATTTTTTATTTTTTACTTTAGTATAATAATAAGACATACGATGAATAAAGTAAGGCTATCCGTGTTTTGTACTCTTCAGACTATAACCGCACTTTGCATTTTATTTATCCCTTTACATTTAAAAAGAAATATGAGATATCCTAATTATGCATTTTTAGATATATATTCCCTGTATTACTTTTTCACTGGTTTTGTTGCTAATTTTTACAATTAGTTAGATGGAAGTCACTTAAGTGATTGCTTGCTGAACAACACGCTTTCATCATCTGTGATTTTTTTCAATTCCCACATGTAGTTTTTTAACTATTTTAAAGTCCTTACAGTATCAGTGAAACTGCAATTACCTAGCTGAGCACTTTCGTTAAACACAGCTTCCCGTGGCAGAACCCAATGTTCTCATTTGACCTGTGAGGCTGATGTTAAGTGGTTCATGTCCAAATTTTATATTGAAAAAATCCAAGTGTGTCAGAAAAACTGTACTTTCCCATTACAAAAAAAAAAAAAAAAGAAGAGGTGAGCAATTTCAATAAACTTCAATGTGTCTGGATTTTCCTTTTGTTAAATAAATTATTATCTCCCCAGACAGAAAGCTCTAAGGATTCAGCAGCCATAGTTTCCTCTCGGTTCCTCAGAAAATGCAGCCAGCAGCTATGAGCACTATGCTTCAAAACCATTTTATTTGACAATATGGTTATTTTACTCTTTTTAACACACACACACACAAAAAAAGCTTAGGCAACTTTTTTATAAGCTTCCTATTTGCACCCCTAAATGCAGCCAACTTCTTAGCTTTGCTCAGCATGTAGCCATCTCACTGATGTTGGGCCAGAGGACACTTTGTTGATTGGTTTGGGGTGTTCTGCTTACCAAAAGAACAAAACAATTAAAAAAGCCCTGAACAAGAAGACAATGGAGTGGGAAGGTTTAAAAGTCTTTTGTTATAGCTTGGATCTTTTTTTTAAAGAGCATGCCAGGTTTTGTCCATATTTCTCAATTACCACCCCACAGTAAATACATGAATGATCTTAAATGTCAGTTTTATTTAAAATAAGCTTCACTTGTAATTAAGAAATTAATTGAGAATAAAATAAAGTCTCCCCCCCCCCCGCCCCCAATTGTCTAGATGAAAAGTAATGGATTAAATCTTTCTCCTTCATTACGTGTATTTCTTTTTCTTGGGATTTCTTTTCAAAGGATGTTTTCCATTCATGTACAGTCTGTAACAGATTAGACAAATGGCTTTTAATTTTTTAATTTTTTTTTCTTTCAAGTGAAAAACCAAATAACAATGGAAGAAAACTTTACTTGATATTTTGATTTTGCTGAATGAAGGTATTGCACCTTAATGCACTTAGTGTGGCTAACTTTGTGATAATGGTTAACAGCACAGTTCACTGACTAACGTTGACTGTTCTGGTTCCATGCAGGAAAATATCTTGTTTTTTCTGTTGTCAAAAAGGAGGATTCCACTCCTCCTAAGCATCAGACAAATCATGATGTTGTTCCTAGATTTAACACTAGGTTGTTCCTTTTCACCAGCATTTGCTTGCCTAGGATTAGGATAAGGAGAATCCCTCTGACTTGTAATATCTAAAATTATTCTGTTTATTTTTAGAAATACATGCAGGAGGCGAGGAGTTTAGGAAAAAATTTAAGGCAGCCCAAACTCTCAGACCTCTCTCCAGCCGTGATTGCACAGACCAACTGGAAATTTGTGGAAGGGTTACTGAAGGAATGTCGCATGAAGGTAGGTCCTCCCCCTCCCTGCTGCCTGCTCTCCCTTTGCATACACTGAGCGAAAACAGTGTCTGCAGATGGTGGCCTGAAAGTCCTTCACAGCTGGAATGCTGCTGGTCTGCTGGTGTACCAGGCTATTGCAGGGTAGATGTCCCTTTAGTGTCATATTTTTCAACCGCTAGAAAGGGAATGTGTTATTGCTCTTCTGTGTCATAGAATCATAGATAGTTTGGGTTGGAAGGGACCTTCCAAGGTCATCTAGTCTATCCCCCCTGCCATGAGCAGGGCCATCTTCAACTAGATCAGGTTGCCCAGAGCCCCGTCCAGCCCGGCCTTGAATGTCTTCAGGGATGGGGCATCTACCACCTCTCTGGGCAACGTGGGCCAGTGTTTCACCACCCTCATTGTAAAAAAATTTCTTCCTCACATCTAGCCTGAATCTCCCCTCCTTTAGTTTAAAACCATCACCCCTTGTCCCATTGCAAAAGGCCCTGCTAAAATGTCTGTCCCCAGCTTTCTTGTCCCTTTTAAGTACTGAAAGGCAATCAAAGTTGGTGAAATTAGTAAAAAAGGACTGGAAGGAGAATCAGCAGGATCAGACATCTTAAGGAGTATTTGCTGTAATTATTCATGTGTAAATATAGCCTGAACGTAACAAGCTCAAGACCCACGGTCAGAAAAGGAAGTATTCAGCATGTGCGACTGTTGTGCGTATTGTTTAGACAGAGGAAATTAAGTATAGCAGTTTCTAATATTGAAGAAGCTTTTATATCCATGGAGATATAATTTCTTTGTACCAGTTGCAGCTGGTGGTATACACTATTACTTGAGTTTTAAACTTTAATAGCTGTAACAAGAAGAAAAACAGGTAATGAAAACAGGAAGAAAAACAGATAATGAGTAAGATCGAAAATGTACCTAGCTCTGTACTCTGTTTTTGATACTAGCTGGTGATAGATCAACAGTGTAAGAATAGCACAATAGATAAAGGGTGTAGAAATAGGACAGTATGGAGTAATCATGCAAACTTCTTAAATTATTCTTTTAAATGTAAAACCTCTAAAGAGATTTGAAGTTTCTCTGGTCAGGCCATTAGTGATGGTCTCTAGATTAAGCACGTTTAAATAAACTCATCTATAAATTCTGTCCCTTGTTGGATAACATTCTCAGAAACCTTTGGGGATTTTTATTTTTTTATAGACTAAACGCATGTTGGTAGAGAAGATGGGCCATGAAGCAGTTGAGCTGGGACATGGGGAAGCCAACATAACAGGTCTGGAGGAAAATACATTGATTGCCAGTCTCTGTGATCTGCTGGAAAGAATCTGGAGCCATGGTCTGCAGGTCAAACAGGTTGGTAACTGGGAACTCAGGACTTGGTTCATACAGTGGTCTAGCAAATACTGAATGCCATCTCAACCTTTTAAGCTGCTGCTCAGTGGTGTCATTCCAGCTTAAAGTGGGAGGTGTCTTTGGGCTCAGAGTCTCTGGTTCATATCTTCTGAGGGCTTGGGAGGTTTGTTTTGGGGTTTGGTTTGTTGGGTTTTTTTGTTTGGTGGTTTTTTGGTTTTGTTTTTCTTTGAGAGGTACCTCTGGAAATTGCAATGATATTATTAAATATGTGTTTGGTTGCTTCTCTGTCAACCTTCAGAAGGGGAACCCAGGGAGAGGACAAAGAAACAAGGCAGGTGATGTGACTACTAGGTCAGTGAGATTGTCCTCTCCTCTTCCTTAAAGTCTCATGGCCCAGGAGAGAAGAATTGATTCTCACTATTGAACATTTGGCCCACTGAAATGCCATCCTGTTATTTTGCTGTGTTCACTGGCCTCTTTTCTTTAGTCTGATTTATTTAAAGCTATGTACTACGTATTAAATTTCCAGGGGAAATCCGCTTTGTGGTCCCATTTACTTCAGTACCAGGAGAGAGAAGAGAAGCAAGAGCACAGTGCTGAGTCCCCAGGTGAGTACTTGGCAGTTGATGCCATGAAGGGTCCGTCACAGTGAATGAACTGAGGCCTGAGAGGAGCAGTACAGCCACACCAAGCCTATGCATGATTTTTGGTTTATTTGCTTGCTAATATCACAGTTACATTTTGAGACCTTTCATAATCATTATGAAGATTCCTTGATGTCTGGACAAAATAGACTGGTATCATTGGAGGCAAATTAACATAAGTGTTATCCCTGTCTGGAAAATCACTCGATGTCTGTTCACTACCTTCATTCCCTTTTAACCAGCCTGTGTGAGATCCGAGAAGCAGTGCTTCTGCAAGAGGTGATTTCTGAAGGAGCTGAAGGTGTGAAGCTGTGGCTCAGATAGCTGATGTTTTTCTTTCAGTGAGCATAATCGGCCTCTCAAATCGCAAAGTGAATAACTTCATGTTCAATAAATCTTTATACAGGTGAACAGTACACTTCACACGTTGTGTATTTAATCTCTATCCATCAATCTAGGTGCTCAGTTTATACTTTGGCTTGGCCCTTTACAATCACTAAGTTACTTCTGTGTTGTGAGAGAGGCTGGCTTTCTGATCACCTTGAGATCTCCCTGCCTGCAGGCTGCTGCTGGGTATTGACTGTAGTGAAGGTCTCTGAACTTCAGTGGATCATCTTCCAAGGACACTCCAATCCTCCAGATCCTGCAGATGGGAATTTGCATGATCAGTCCTCAAAGATACATTTATGGACAAACTAGCCTCACTCATGAAAAGACTTTTTAATAAGTGTCAAATGAGTAATGCACTAAGCAATCTGGCTGGCAGGCACAAATTCCTGAGAACAAAATGCGTCACCACAAAGCAGTTTGATCAGAGTAGCGGAGCACAGAAATGTGTGGCATTCTTAGCATCAAATATGCTGCTGTGGCTTAATTTTATCTCCTCAGCTGTGAACTTCCCATAAAAATATATTACTAATAAAACTCATCAATGTACAGACTTGTGTTAATGTTTTCACATATAAAAAAGGAAATTGTTACATCTTCAAGTTCAGCACTGGATTAAGGAAGAAACAGGTGATGTGTTAAGCATTTTTAATTTTGTCTGCCTCTGCATTTCCAGGATAGAGCTAATGATAATGCACAGAAACATTGCAGTTACCAACCACTTAAGATTGTTTTCAGCTGTATGTAAAACAAATGCATTGTTGACCATTACTGTAATTTTGTGTTAACTTCATATATTTTTTCCATTGTAGTTGCTATTGGAACAGAAAGACGGAAGTCTGATACAGGAATTACTCTGCCTACTTTGAGGGTTTCCCTGATACAAGATATGAGGTACACAGTTTCCTAAAGCATTAATTGTGGTTTTAACTGTGTAGCATAAGGTAAAGATCCTCATTGGCTTTGGATTTACAAAGGCTAAGGAGAACTAAATGGGCTAAGGAGAGCTAATGAAGTCTTACCTTTTTATTTTACAAAATGTTTTTGCATGTTTAATTGATTTATTTAAGCTAAAAGTCAATGAAAAACAAGTTTTACTGGGGTTTTTGTTTTTCCCAGGGCGTTCTCCTAGCAATAAAGCCAGCTTCTACAAACAACAGCAGATATGTTTAATTCTTTGGTACTTTGAGTTTGTGTCTTTTTGTTTATTTTAAGTTACTGACCAAGCAAGTACAGTTGATAGCCAAAGCAAAGGGTTATGAAAACCTGCTCACGATGCCTGAGCAATATTCTTTCTTTTCAGTTAGCATTTTAATGACAAATAGTAATAAACGTACAAACTTAGAAATGTAATAAAACTTAGTATTTGGGTGAGTTTAAAATTGCAATGTGAAGTAAGGGCAGGAGCTCTGTAGATCACAGCCTGGCTCTGGAGAGCTTTCTGGGAAGTGTTGGTTGAGAACTGGAAGAATTAGAGCAGGGGTCTCAAATTCATTTTCACTGGAGGCGACATCAGCCTTGCAATTGCCTTCAAAGGGCCAAATGTAATTTTAGGACTGTATAAATGTAACTAGTCCTACATTTATCCTGCATTTATAACCATGAGGCTGATGTGGCCCTGGGTGAAAATGAGTTTGACACTCTTGAATTAGAGAGTAAGAAGAGGTAGAGGTTGATGTGATGGCCCCAGGCAGTTGTTCTTCAGGGCATCTCCTTGACCAAGCCACTGCCAAGTCAAGCTGCTGTTTTGGCACTTGACTTGCTACAGCTAAGCATTGCAGTGGGGTAATAAAAGTGCCATGAAAGAGGAGAGGAGTAATGCAATAGTGCTCATCTGTAGAGAGCGGCTAGTAACTGCTAGCAATTCAGTGTGTGAGGCAAAGTGAGTATTGTTTCTTGTAATATCATGTCCTTCTTCCATGTAAAAATATGACCGAAAATATCTCATGGCAAAAATAAGATTCATTGTAGTTAGTTCACAAAAACATGATTACAGTAGTGTGATTTTTACCATGTGTGTTCTGTGGTTATTTTTTTTTTTTTCTTACATGAGATCCCACAGATTATTCAGACTTTTCTGGAAGAAAATGACTGTAATTCCCACCTGCAGTGTGCAAACTTTTTTGTTTGATGCTGTGTAGCTTGAGTCTTGCATTCCGATTTCAAAGAATATGACATGCCACACAAGGCTAAAACAACATGTGAAAGAGCGAGGGAGAATATATGCAGTGTAATTGGGAGTATAATGCCAAGAGGTCGTTTTGAACACGTGTCTGTCATTTTAGCATCGCTCCCATGGGATGTGGCAGCTATTTACTTAATTCAGTCCTGTGAGGCTGACAGGCTTGATAGAGGGTCAGTCCAAGGAAAGGATGAAGGAGGATCTGGAGCGGAAACTCCCGTGCTGGGGGGGATGCTGGCCGGTGATGCTGTGTGCGCTTGCTGCTGCATGCACGGGTTTCTTCTTCCATGTCCTTCCACTTGAGCGATGAAAGCCCAGTGTAGATCTGAGCTCTCTTGCTTGAATCACAAGAGTGTTTCCACTGCTTTTCAGAGGAAAAAATACAGAAGCAGAGCACTAGCTTTTTGTAGTATCCTGGGTATTTGTAACTGTCCACAAACATGGCTGGTCATAAAAAATTCTGGGCAGATAGTGAGATGAATGTGTCATTTGTAATCTCATGGCATACTTTCTCCTGCTTGGAAGGAATTCTGCTTAATATTTGTTTGCATATATAGGTTTATGCTGAAGCTAGAAGGATGGGTAATTGTTAAATTGCTGAGGTTGTGGTGCTAACTGAACTAATGACTAGAGGATTAAGCATTGCCTTAAGCAGGGCTTGTTTTTTGATGGCTCATGCAAGGTTATGTAAACAACTTAAAAAAGCAAGGCTGAATCACAGTCACGCTCTGAATGTCTGCTAAGCCTGTGCTGCAGGTAATGCTGCATGTCCTCTGCCTCCCTCACAAAGCCAGGCATCTTAGATGTGGTGAGGAAAATGCTCAAGATGTTTATTTTTGTTCTCTGCACGGAGAGTCTCTGCAGAAGTGTGTTTGGGCTATGCCGCTCAGCCTTTCTCCCAGGTGAGGATCTGCAGCATCTCTCCCACCCTTTTCCCAGCTCCCCTGCATACTCCTGCTGCAGCCTGACCCTGCCATGGCCTCACCGCTCGGGTGCATCACTGCACATCCAGCTGGACCAGTCAGCGCCAAGGCAACCCCCACAAAACCATTAGTCTTGCTGGGCTCAAGTTTCAGGTCCTTTCCCTTCAGACAAGCCTTTCCTTGCCACCGGCACTTCCTTTCATGCCCATGTCGAGCCTTCTGTCTCTCAAGGAGTTTGCAGTGGATGTGGGCGCTGGGCCCATGGCAGTGATGCTTAACCTGCTGCAGTCAAAAGAAGCTGGGTTAGCAAAGACCTGCTACCTCCATGGTATGAACCAGTACGGCTTGTTTCTGGCTGCGCAGGGATCAGGAGCAAGCACACCATCCTCGGGGGCATGGCCACACTGAGCAGCTGTAACCTCTTCTGTCAGCCCAGCTATTTGCAGAGGGTATGGCTTGCCATACCCCAGGCTTACATTTGACAGGGAAAATAGATTTTTCTTTATTACTAATGGGATGAAAAGCAAATCCTAACCTAGGGAGCTGCACTGAAATCGTTGTTCAGTGCTCTGACACGAAGAGTTTGCTGTGTGGTGGTGAATATAGAGTGCTCATGCTTAGGTCACTGATAAAAATAGAGCTGTTCTGACTCTCACAACTGAGAGTGAAATAAATCTGAGTTTCCAAATACTCTGTTCTGTTACACTCTGCTTTTTCTGACACCAGGGCTTATTACTGAACCTTTTAACGTTTCTGGCGAGCTGCCTGGTTGCAGATCCTTTTATTTCCCAAACACACAATTAATACCAATGTGGTCTGAAACAGAAACAAGTAATGAAGAGGTGCAGAGCATGCATGGAATAAGGTTGAATCCATCTATACTGGAATCTTCTCACAGTAAAATAACATATTCTACTCAGTGTTTCATATTAGATGTAATTTAAGCCAAGCATTGAGGGGGAAAGGGGAGGGAGAGGGTTGATAGTCTGTGCTTTGATCTTCCCACCTTAGAAGACTTGAAATGTCTGAGGAGAGTACCTCAACATGAGGATGTAGCTGAGTGTAACACACCTCCTGCTTCTCAGGGACCTAGGATCATGTGCCTGGCTGTCTGGGCTGGAAGGTCTAAGCCTGGCTGCCACGCTCTGAGCTAGGAAGGGCTTTCCAGAGCCAGGAGCAAGGCTCTGGGCAGGGATTCAGCTGGTCAGCATCATGGCTGGCAGAGAGAGGCTGCTGAGCTTGCTTATAAAGGGCAAGGACTTGTATGTGAGCGTAATGTGCCCTCCTGGGTTTGTTTTACAGCTCACTGGGAGTTAGTACTTGTCACTTGGTGCATCAGAGAACCACCCATGTGTCGCATTAGAAAATAAGGAAAGTTTCTTCAAAAAAAAAAAAGCTGCTTTTTAGTTTTTTTAAAGATATTTAAAGTATCCTCAGTTTTGCCAGTGGCAAGCTACCATTACTCCTATCGATTGCTTCTTCCTGATGGTGCTTCATATATGTACATACAGCATAGAGCCATTTGATACAGACACCTCAGCTTGGGCTGAGGTCACCCTGGTGGAGAATGGAACTGCCGAGCTGTGTCTGGTATCCACTTCGTTTGTGCAGAGGAAACACACGTTTCTGAACAGCACCAAGCTGTACTTGGCAAATTTGCCCCTAAGGGCCCAGTGCTGTTATATTGGAAGCTCTATAAACAAGAGAGTATTTTTCTCAAATAGTGCAGAGTCTAAATATAACGCAAAGCACGCGTCTGGGTATAACAGATGGGGGAAAGCACGAGACAGTGAGACTGTACTAGTCAATATAAAAAGCACCAGTCACTACGTGATTTCGGTGGATTCTCTTTGGAGTAAATATTGCCACATTCCCTAATGCTCAGCAATGTACGGAGGGCCTTCAAGGAAGGTGCAGGAGTTGGAAAGCAAATCACAACAGAGATCAGTTCAGATTCAGCTAGCGGTATTTGTACCCTGCCCTGGAGGCTTGGAGGGCTCAATTGCCTGTGCACTTAACATGCACACTGTGTGAAAATTAAGAAATTGCAGCCTTTTCTTTCTCCTGCTGGGAGCTGTTACTCATTTTTCTTGCTGCCTATTTAACCAAATGGGGGGTTTTGAGAAGCAGCTTCGCCCTGCCACAGCAGTTCTCTTCCTCTTCTAAAGCTTCCTGTGCTCTAAAACCAGGGTTTCTGTCATTCTCCAAACTGAAATACGGGAAGTTTTTAAAAAGAAAAGCAAAACCATAGAAGAAAGCCCCTGTGGAACAGTTCTGCTTTCCTTACAGACCAAACATGTCGAGGGCTGTTCAGATTATCACTTACATGAGGGCCCCTTATATCTGTGAAAATATAATTCTGCTTGTCACTGCCTGTTGCTGGTTTCGCTCCAACAATCCTCTTTTCTCAGATTTCCCATTGTTGCTGCCATCAGTTTGATCAAGCCTTCAGAGTAGATAGTGGTTTGGAGAAACTCTTTAAGATGTGTATTGCTCTCTGCCCTCCCAGACAAACTCGCTGGCCTCAGCAACTTGAGGGAGTGACTGTGGTATAACTGGGTCTCACAAGGTGCCCATGGGGACATCTACCTCAGGCAATGTGGGGATGAGCAGATCTACCCCTGCTCACCTTGGCCAGGCAAATGCCAGGACCCAGAGCAGCTGATACGAGCTGTAGTGTGTCCTGGGTTGCAACCTGCTGTGCCTGGGAAGGGCTGTCCCATGTCCCCAGGCCAGCCCTAGGGCTGCTGGGGCTCTCAACGCCACAGTACAGGGCTCCTTGGGGACATGCTGGAGGTCTCTTTCTCTAGAACAGACATCAGGAGATGGTTTTCAGTTCAGCTGCTGCATCACACTGGATGTTGCCATTTGAAGCATGTAGGATTTTTACAATTCATCTATTGTTTTTGTTTCTTTTTTTCCCACACCCATTTCAGGCATGTTCAGAACATGAGTGAGATAAAGACTGATGTGGGGCGAGCCCGAGCGTGGATAAGGCTTTCTCTGGAGAAGAAACTTCTGTCTCAGCACCTGAAGCAGCTGCTTTCCAACCAGGCACTTGCCAAGTAAGCTGCCTCTTTTTCTCAAAGCTTCATTTTCACATCTTCCTTGGTGGTGTGTCAGGGGGCTGTGCAGGCTTGAGGTGCAGCAAGGCACCCCGTTTGGGTAGTGTGGTTTCCAGCCAGAAGTGACCGAAAGGCAGAGGGGAGCCGGGGGAGGAGGTGCTGCCTACCCAGCAGCACAGAAATCTGCTCATCCACCTGGAGAAATAAATCACAATTTTCAGGAAGGATGCATTAAGATTTGGTCAGATCCATTCCACTTTGTGGCCCTACAATCACTCTGTCTTGTGCAAATGAAGCTGCAGGGGCAGGAATGTCCCTTTTTTTCGGATCAGCCCTATGTTGTTATGACTCAAGCTCAGCATAGACTCCTGTCCTGATTGCAGATGGGTTGGCTTAGAGACCAGCCCTTCCAGCCACTTAGTAGCTCCCTCAGCTTTGCCTCCTTCTGCAAGCACAGGCACTTAGGGATCTGCTTGTCTAGATGTTCCCGGACTTCATTTTCACAAAGCAATGCATTTAGGAGAAGAAAACCCCAAACCTTATGAAAACATCCTAGCTATTGCATGCAGTTCTTATCAGAACAAGCTCTGTGATGTTACATACATCACTATACCAGAAGCTAACAAATACTCAAGTCTGCTAACAGGTAGAGAGAGGAGTAGCTGGAAACCATCACCTGTTGGGTGATCATCTGAAGGCATCTTGGCAGACCTGTATTTTCCTGAAGTTTCATATACATCTGTCTGCTTTATCAGCTTTTTGGGAGTCTGTTGCCTCCTGACTGCAACGCAGTGTCACAAGCTTTGTGCTGTCTCAGAGCGGGTCCAGGTTAACTCCTGGTGTGCCTATGTGCTGCTTTGGGCAACTGATGATGTATGCTGCATTTGCCAAAATGAGGGAGTGGTGGGAGGGCCCCTGCTGCTGCTTGGTGCCTTCTGGTTATTTTTCTAAGAAAGATTGGATTATTAGACAAGGTTATTCCACAATGGGAACATATGGGGAAGAAATGAGGTTGCCGTGTATTGGTTCAGGTCTGCTGTTGTGAGCAGCATTAGTTTATTTCTGTGCTTTGCAGCAAAACCAGAACTGATCCTTTAATGGGATGAACGCTGTTGCCTTGCAGTGGTAGTGTGGAGCTTAGAGTGGTCTGTAAAACACACATACAGCACAAGGGGTAAATGGCCCCTATGGGTTTCTAGAAGCTTGTGTTACCTAGGGAATCTCACTTTTCATACCTCCCATGAAGATCAATTCTTCATTTGGTGTTTTGAGATGCAAACACCTTTTAAGATACGTGGTGCTTTTTCGACAAGAAAGCAATGTATTTGTTCCTACCAGGAAACTTTACAAGCGTTATGCTTTCCTGCGCTGTGAAGAAGAACGGGAGCAGTTTCTGTATCACCTGCTCTCACTCAACGCCGTGGATTACTTCTGCTTCACGAGTGTCTTCACAACAATCAGTGAGTTGGAGAATCAATTTCCCCCCTGAATAAAAATTAGTTGCCGTCATGATTTGTAAGAGACGATGTTGCTGTTGCTGATGTCTGAGTAGCTGAGCCCTTACCTGGAAACCCCTATCTTGGTTGTTGCTGCCGGGCTCATGGGTGCTGGGTGTTGCCCTGGGAAACCAGCTGGAGAGCCAAGGTTGTGTGGGAGTGCTTGGGAGAAGAGCACTGCACAAAGGAGAGTAATCAGCAGAGAGTGCTGCCATAGCACTTGATATTCCTCACCGAGTTGTGTAGTGTCTTTCATCTTCCCTCCCAGACGAGTCCTCAATATCCTAATGCTTCCCTCTGGCCTTTTCAAAGTGTGCATCCTCACAGCCTGCTATCTGCAGACTGAGAAGAAGATGGAAGTTTTGAAGGATGAAATACAGGGCACTTTGTGCTCTGCTGTGTATTTTACGTCTCTTTTTGTGCCTCCTTAAATGCCAAAAAGATTACCTTTCCCTTCCCCTTCTGTAAGGAGAGCAGAGATTGGGTTTGAAATCTGAAAATGAATCTCTGTCTCTCTAGCACCAGGCAATGTGAAGGCAGGAGCCATGAGATGACCTAATTATTTGAATTCACCATGGCAGCCCTTAGTCTTTATTTTCCTGCCTGTTCAGAGTGAAGGGAAGCAAGTTTTACATGGCTGTCAAAACAAGCACTCATTCTACGTTTTCTCCTCATAAAGCAATAAATCCCCTCAGAACCAGCACAGTGCAGAGAGATTTATTCATCCTTGGTTACCTTATTTCTGTGGGGCATCTCGCTTGACAGCTTTCCCTTGTAGGACAAGTGTTTGGATTTGAGGTTTGTCAGGCATTCCAACAGGCTGCCCAGGGAAGTGGTAGAGTCAGCATCCCTGGAAGTGTTTAAAAGGCATTTAGACAAGGTTCTTAGGGACATGGTTTAGTGCTAGAGTTGGATTAGGTTATGGTTGGACTCTATGATCCTGAGGGTCTCTTCCAACTGAAATTATTCTATGATTCTATGGTATTTTTCTGAGTGCAGTATCATTGCATGGCACTTAAAAAGTGGAAAAACAAACAAACAAAAGCCTGGCTTATCTTACCCACTTAAAAAGACAGCTTACAAAATATATGAAGAGAGAATCTTGCAGTGCTAGTGTGTGGTATCTGAGTCAAATCCAAACTGGGGTGGGTGGCGGTCCTTGGCTTAAGCACATATGGGTGGTGCAGATTTAAAAGAATAATAGTAATAATAGAATCATAGAAGAGTTTTGGGTCAGAAGTGACCTTCAAAGGTTATCTAATCCAACTGCCCTGCAATGAGCAAGGACATGTTCAACTACATCAGGTTGCTCAGAGCCCTGTCCAGCCTGACCTTGAATGTCTCCAGGGATGGGGCATCTACCTAATGTAAGGGGGGGATATCCACAGACACTTGAGACTTCAGCTATGCCGTTGCCATCCATGCCAGCATTTCTGACATCCCTTCGCCCCTGGAACCTTCCGTGTGTCCCGTTACCCTCCCACCTCCTCGGGCTTAATCCTTTTCCCCGGCGGACTCCGGAGCGGTTTTTGCACTAAGCCCGGCTCAGCCGCGGGGCTGCAGCACCACCGTGCGGCACCGCTGCCCGCCGAGCAGCTGAACCGAGAGCGGCTGAAATAGCATCTGCAGAAAGCTGCTGGCAGTGACGAACGTGGGTGGGAGCTCCCCAAAAGTAGCTGCTTCTGGTCTACATTTGGCAGGAGCAGGGGCTACTGCCGCGGTCCCCCCAGCCCCGGGACGGGAGAGGCTTTGCCGCCGCAGCGGGACACTCTGCGGGTTTGTCTCACCCTTTATATGGAGAAGGGAGGAGTTCTCCTTGTTAGGCTGCTGAGACGGGGGGGGCAAGAACTTACCCTCAAGCGAGAGGCGTGGTTTACTCCCGAAATTGTGTTTAAGGGGGAAAAAAAGAATAAGTCAAGACTAACTTATTTCCTCCCCCACCCCTGTTCTTAGTGATCCCTTATAGGTCTGTGATAATACCTATCAAAAAACTAAGCAATGCAATAACCACATCAAACCCATGGATTTGTGTGTCTGGAGAACTAGGAGATACAGGTGTAATGCAGATTCCTAAAAACCACCTAGAAATGACATTTGAGGTGAGTACATACTCTTTACATTTTACTTTTCAATATGAAACATGCTTTGAATTAAACATTATTTTGGTGAGGATTTATTGTCTTAAGAGCACAGTATTTGAGACTCTGTCCCAGTATTCAAGGTCTATGTACATTCAAAATCAGAAAAAATAGTGCTGTCTGCCCCTCCTGTGCTAGAGAAAAGTTTCCTGTGACCAGGTACCACTTTTAACCACAGGCTTCACTGCTGTCCCTATCCCAGCCCGGCTCTTCTTTTCTCACCTAGCCGATCTATTTCCACATCTCATTCCCTTCCACATCTCTTTGCCAGCTATCCTGATTTTCAGGGCTCATTTCTGACTCCTCATTTCCCTCCTTAGTTTCTTTTCCGCTTTAATTTGTCTTCCCACTTACCACCACCCAGGTCCCAAATTTCTTGTCCTCCCACTCCAGCTCCTTGTCTGATGTTGCTTTCCTTCTAAGCAGTTTAACTCCTGTGTTCTTCAACTTCCCAGCTTCGTGTGCTACCCCCAGCAAACCTCAGAGCCACCACCCCCATTGGGCTCTTTTCTCCGTACTTGCTGTGGTTTTCTCTTTGCGTTTGAGGACCCAGCGTTCCCCTCTGCTTTCCCACCCATCAATTACAGGTTGGCTCGGTGCCACTCCAAAGCAGCTGGTAGCAGGAATTTGCAGGGAAAGCCCCATCAGTCTCCAGGCTGTACCATATCCAGTAAGGAGTGATTTCGTAGGAAAATCTCCTAAAATTGAAGTTGCATCCAATGAGCATGGGCAAACTGGTTAACAACAATTGCAAAAAAAATCAAACCCAAACAAACAAACAAAAACACACACACACAAAAACACGTCTTGCCAAATATAGGTAGATTTTGACAGAGACATGATATTTTGCTGCCTCTCATTCACATAGTAGTATTTTGTAGAAAAGATCTGCAAGCTTCTAACAAGCCAAATAACATATGGAGACGTTTCTAAAGACCATACTAATGCTGTTCTAGAATACTCCTTTGGCTGAAGCTTTCCTTAAATATCAGCTTGGGTAGCCACCCACTATGGAAAATGTCAGCCCAAGCTGCTTGTTTGGCAGTATTAGAAGCAATGAAAACCAAGGTCTTGCAAGGGAAGTGTTTAGGTGACGTTAATAGATGTTGCTGCCAGCCCCACCTACAATTACATATCACACTGGAATTCACAGTCCCTTGTTTTCCTTGTTCTGTCTCATGTTAGTGACTTTGTTTTGCCCAACAATAAGTAAATTGATCTTTGAAAATAATAAAGGATCTCGGGACTGCTTCATAGTGTAGAGTGGGTCAACTGAAGGTCAATATGCTCAAAATGCATTTTTTTAAAAAGTTGTTTGTACTAGAGACCTGTTTCCTCTACAAAAACACACCTTATCACCTTAGCTCAGAAATTTGTAATTAAAACTTCTCAGAAGTATTCAGAGTGAGCGCTCACAACAAAGAATTTAATCTCTTCACAAGCTTTTAATAGTTTTATTTCAAAGTATTTCTTTTCTCCTGTGTTAAAATAGTTATTCTGCTTTTCAAAACATTCTGCATGTTTGGTTGAAAATACTTGCTGTGTAAATCAAAGGAAATGGAATAAAATCATACATTTGAGCCCATATATGTGTGTGTGTGTGTGTGGTGGGGGTGTGTGTTGTCTGTTGTTTTTTAAATCAAGTAAAAACTGTTATTCATTTCAGTGCCAGAATTTAGGGAAGCTGACGACCGTTCAGATTGGTCATGACAACTCAGGGCTACTAGCCAAGTGGCTGGTTGATTGTGTCATGGTCAGAAATGAAATAACAGGACACACATACAAGTAAGCAACAAGTTTTAATTTTCTTTGTCTGAAATTCCTATTTGTTAAATCTAGATAAATCAAGAAGGCATCTGTCTTCTCCTCAGTTGATTGAGCACCGGGGGCTGGTTTGGGTACCGAAATATGGTTGGGTTGTCTCCCCCACTCCCATTTCTCTCTTTTCAGAAGCCCTGGTTGAAGTCAAATAATCTGATAAATATTAAATGAGACTTGAACATAGGATTTTTTCTGCATCTCTCTGAGACAGGACAGATAGGATGGATATTTTTGAATTTATTCATATGTTTGTGTCTAATAATTTAAGCTTTTGATTTAAAGTAGTGTGGTAAAATTGTGCACAAATGAACTCTTTAACCCCCACGAGCTTGAATGATAGCTTAAGGTTTATTGGTTTATTTTTCTTTTTAAAAAATTGGAATATCTAAGTACTGTAACAAATTTACAGAAACTCAGTTTGCAAGAAAATAAAAGGTTTTGATGATTCCTTAATCTTCTATTAAGCATATACCTGTTGTGTTGAAGTGATCTCCTAACCCACCACTGGTTTTACAAAACATCTGGCCAAGCATACTTGATTTTTTTTTTTCTAAAAGCAGAATTAGAAAACAATAATTCAGAGAGGTAAGCTCAAGAGCCATAGTTAGCCACAGTGTAAGGGGGGAAAGTAGGAAGAAAATGGGGTACAAGGACTGGAGTTATAGACGTGTGTGGGTTTCTTTAGGGCTGTGGATGGGGTCAAAAAGTACAGCAATAAAATGTGTGGTGAGGTTTAAGTATGAGGAGACGTTACAGCTTCAGCAGGGTGGGAACTCTGTATGGGGATTTAATTGTTAATCATCACAATATTTCTTAAAGGCTGAATATCAGTTGTGGTTACAAGTGAAAAACAATCAGGTAGAAATCAAGATGCAGACCATGTGTATAACACTTTCTGCTGTCCTGTGCTTTGCGTATTTTCCTTTCCCTAAGGATGCTCAGTTGTAGTACAGGCAATGCTGCCTGCTGAGCTCTGGTTTGTGACAAGTTTCTGGCTGCAGAGTATTCCGTGCCCATGAGTAGTGTTTATTGGTGCTAGCTGTCTGTCCCTGCAGCTTTGGGATGGAGGAAGCCTACCTGTGCGGCTGACCTGTGCTTGTGCTGGCTGTGTGGCAGGTTTCCCTGTGGGCGATGGCTGGGAAAGGGCATTGATGATGGCAGCTTGGAGCGAATACTCATCGGGGAGCTGGTGTCCTCCACGTCTGACGAAGAGCTGGGAAAGCAGTGCCGTACCCCACCCCAGCAGAAATCTCCTACCACGGCTCGACGGCTCAGCATCACTTCCCTCACAGGGAAGAACACCAGTAAGTGCTTTACTTTCTCCCCAGGACCCTAGAGAAGTGGGCAGCAGCAACTGCTGAGAAGTAAAGCTCCTGTGAACAGGAGAGCTCCTACTGAAGCAAGGCTTGGTGCAGAGGAACAGCTGTGAGCTGATGATTTTTTTCCTGCCCCAGTTTGTGTGTCTGCGGCTTGCTCTGTGACTGTACACGTTGCCTCTTTCAGGGTCCCCATTTGATAGCTGAGAGATAATCTCTGTTCTTGGAACATGGAGATAAGAGGCAGTAGAATTTGCAGTAGCTGGTGCTGCCCACTTTGCAGTCAGTGGGAAGATAGTTTTTTCTGAAGGGCCTGATGTAGATGCTGTGAAATACCTTCTGGAGGAGCACATCTCCAGAAGGACCTTAGGATACACCAGCTTCTTGTCCCTAAAATTATGCATTTTTTATGAGTAACTGTACCTGGCTACAATGGGGCATGGGACTGTAAGGGCCACGCAAGGCATTCTGTGCTAAAGCATACAGAGGAACACAGTGTAGATCCTGTTCACAGATCGGTTCAGCTCCTGCAGAATTAAAGGACACAACTGCTGAAACATCAAGCAAGGAAAGATTAGTCTCCAAGAGCAATGCAGCATTTAAAAACCACCACATGACCACTGCAGCACTTCACCTGTGTGAGTCCACATTAGTTGGAGGAGTGGGTACCAGGGCTACTTGCAGAACATTTCCTCAGGACTGAGAACACTAAGGCCAAATAATTCATTTGCCTTGGGAGCCACATGAGGCTCTGTGTTAGACCTGACAAAGACTGTGGAGATCATCAGGTCCTAAAATGATACTGAATTACTTCACGCTTCCAAAACAACAATTATAGGACAAGCTAATAGCAACCTTACTATGTTTGAAAAACTAGAAAGGACTCATAGAAAAACCATGAAAATGGTTGAAGTCTGGAAAACATCTGCTTAAAATGAAGTTTTTAAAGTTCAGTCTGTTTTAATCAGAAACTTAATGAGAGACTAGATGATTTTCTGCAGGTACCTCCATAGGAAGATGAGATGGTAGCAGATGGAGGCACAGCATGATTCAGTAGCAGAGGTACACAGCTAAACAGATTCAGACCAGAAATGTGGCAGAAGATAACTTACGCTTGGAACCATTAATAAGGAATATTCTCTGCCTGTGGCCACTCACACTGGTACAATGACCAGACATGTGCCTAAAATAGATAACTTGTCTTGGCTCAATGAAACATTTTGAGTTCAAGTCAGGAATTAATGAGTGCTGGGTTTTCTGGCCTGTGTCACATAGAAGTGAGTCAAATGACTGGGCTACAACCTCGCAGCCCATGTCTCTTCATGTGAGGGTTGCTGTACTTTATGTGATGGGCAAGATGCGATTAACTCAAATGAAATATTTACTAATCCAGATCCTTGGGTTGTGCATTTTTAAGTAGGGCAGTTTATTTGATCAGTCCAGGCTTGCTCATCAGTTGCTTGTAATTAAGGCTCAGGTTTACTCAGGACAAATGACTGCCTAAACTCAAAGATACAGAATAATTCCTGCAGTTCAAGCTGTGTCATCATGAGAATCTGACGAATGTTTTAAAATCGGTATCTTCATCTAGTATGCTCTCCATCATTTCACAGAGCCTAATGCAGGACAGATCCAAGAGGGAATCGGGGAAGCTGTGAACAATATTGTGAAACATTTTCACAAGCCAGAGAAAGAGGTACTTCCTACTTTTTTATTACTTGCCTGGTATCTACAATGCATGTAAATATTTTTACAAACAGAAATGGAACCCAAGTACCAGTAGAGGCTGTTAATCTTTAGATTTGAGACTTCTGGCATACAAACAAAGGAAGTTGTACTTACATATCCTCCCTTTCCCACAGAGAGGGAGCCTTACCATTCTGTTGTGTGGAGAAAATGGTCTGGTCGCAGCACTGGAGCAGGTCTTCCACCATGGATTCAAATCGTCTCGCATTTTTCATAAGAATGTCTTCATCTGGGATTTCATAGGTAAGCTGGTATGTGATTTGGGCGCAGAAGGGGAATAAAGCTTAGGGCAAAATGACTACCCATGCATCTCATCAGCTACGGTGCCGCTTGTTCCTGCCTAGCACCTGCTACAGGTGGCTTAGAGTCAGTGAGATACAAGATGGAAGTTGAGAAATACTAAACACTCTATAAGGCATGAGTGTGAATCTGTTCATAAATTTAAGAGCACTTCAAATTCTAGTCATTTATTCATAGGTGAGTGTTCAAACAGCTGCGTTTCTATCCAGAAAGAGGGTAGGATGGAGGTTGGGGTGGAATGGCAATTGATGTTAGGGGGAGAGCTGGGAAAGGGCAGGGAGTAAAACGTTTAGGTTTCCAGTTGTTCATGAGAAGTCTCCTAACCACTGCACTGGTCTTCTGGTGATGCTTATCTGTAGGACTATGTTGTAGTAATTTAAGGTGTACTTACAGCCTTAAAACATGCTGGCAAGTTGAGATTCTTAGCCTAAGGGTAGGCGCTTACTCAGAAAAGGTGAAAAATCAAAGCTGATGGTATCGCTTAAAATGAGAGCACTCTGGTGTGACTCCTTGATGTCATCTAACTGTATTAGACATCAGCCAGTGTGCTGACCACTGCTGTGCAGCAGAAGTGGCGATTACTAGCTACCTATGGTCTTCAGAGCAAGGAATCTATATATAAATTGTGCAATAGCCATCAGCAGGTTGTTAACTGTAAGTTGCCATTAAGTACTTCGGCTCACAGAATCACAGAATGATAGGGATTGGAAGGGACCTCGAAAAATCATCTAGTCCAATCCCCCTGCTGGAGCAGGAATACCTAGATGAGGTTACACAGGAAGGCGTCCAGGCTGGTTTTGAATGTCTCCAGAGTAGGAGACTCCACAACCCCCACCAGGCAGCCTGTTCCAGTGCTCTGTTACCCTCACAGAGAAAAAATTTCTTGTCAAATTTAAGTGGAACCTCTTGTATTCCAGTTTGAACCCATTACCCCTTGTCCCATCATTGGTTGTCACTGAGAAGAGCCTGGCTCCATCCTCGTGACACTCACCCTTTACATATTTATAAACATTAATGAGGTCACCCCTCAGTCTCCTCTTCTCCAAGCTAAAGAGACCCAGCTCCCTCAGCCTTTCCTTATAAGAGATACTCCACTCGCTTAATCTTTGTTGCCCTGCGCTGGACTCTCTCCAGCAGTTCTCTGTCCTTCTGGAACTGAGGGGCCCAGAACTGGACACAATATTCCAGATGTGGTCTCACCAGGGCAGAGTAGAGGGGGAGGAGAACCTCTCTCGATCTATTGACCACCCCCCTTCTAATACACCCCAGGATGCCATTGGCCTTCCTGGCTACAAGGGCACAGTGCTGGCTCATGGTCATCCTGCTGTCCACGAGGACCCATAGGTCCCTTTCCCCTACACTGCTCTCTAATAGGTCATTCCCCAACTAATATACTTATCCTCACTGGGTTCTGATTTTCTCCCAACCACAGAGAAAGCTGTTGCTTATTTCGAAACCAGTGACCAGATTGGAGACAATGAGGAGGCCCTCTTGCTTCAAAGATCGTCATGCAAAACCTTCTGTCACTATGTGAATGCCATCAATACAGCTCCAAGGAACATTGGAAAGGATGGCAAATTCCAAATTCTGGTTTGCCTGGGGACGAGGTACCTAATTGTTCTTTATTAAACGTGTCCTCTTGCATTAGACTAGAAGAATATTTTTACACTGTTGTTATTACCTCTAGTTTTCCATTTTAAGACATCTCATACCTATCTGTTATCCAGTACCTATTTTAGGCAGTTGTAATACTAGATGTAAAACTGGAGCAAAGAAGCAGTAATGATACATGACTTGTCTCTCGACTGCTAAAAATATTGTGAGCTTTATTATAACCATTATTTTGACAGTCGTATGTATGAAATATCTTGAAATTGTATTTTTGGTGACGTGCTGGCTTTGGAAATGCAGAGTTCCTTTGCAAGAGCTGGTACATTTCTGAATCCTGATTGAATCACTTTGCCTATGAAAATTGGGTGTCTGTTATAATTTTGACAAAATTATTTTGGATGAATCTTTCTTTCTCAATAGGATGCTTTCTGTCTTGCACTTGGGGAGGGGCAAGGCAGGGGTGCTTAGTTGTATTTTGGAGGGTGGAAGCTGGTATGTCTAGAGATAAGTATAATTTTTGTCTTGTCTGTCTGGATGCATGGAAAAACAGTTGGAAAAGGGTCAGTTGGTTTTACCTGAGTTTTACTTTCCCTGGTTCTGATCTGAAAATACTGCTGAATTCTTACAAAGTCAGTTGTCGAATTCTGCTGATAACTCTCCATCTCTAATTCCTACGGGATGTTCAGTTACCTATATTTTACTAACAAATTCAAGGGTTATGATTATACAGGGAACTTCTATATGCAAACCATGTGCATCACCTGCAAAAAACAGACTGCAAGTTTTGGGTTGTGTTCTTGGAGGAGAATTTTGGTTCGAGATCTGTTGTACTTGGCGCTAAAATAATCCCTTTCATCCCCTTGGCAGGGACCACTTTCTCTCTCAGTGGATCCCGTTGCTGGCGGAGTGCCCACCCATTACAAGGATGTATGAGGAGAACGCTCTCCTACGAGACCGCATGACTGTCAACTCCCTTATCCGAGTCCTACAGACGTTGCAAGATTTCAACATCATCCTAGAAGGATCGCTCATTAAAGGAGTGGATGTTTAGCATGGCTTTGCTGAGAACTTCATTATTCTTTTCCCAAGCAAGCAAACCACAACTGGAGACCTGTCTGGACTTGAACGCGATGGTAGTGCACCACTGTAAGGCAAAGCTGCTGGTTGAAGTGGGAGCGGGAAGCCCAGTTTGTGCCCAATGGGGACTCTCCTCTAAAGCTGCAGAAAGCTAAGATGCAGTATTGTAGTTTATTTGAAACAGAAATGTAGTATAAAATAGAGTATTTTCATGTGTTAGATGTGTGTAAATATGCTATCTTCTTGAAGAAATTATATTACTCTAAGAAAATTCTCTTAGAGTGAATGTTCTTGTTCTGACTATGAGTAGCTTAAACCCAGGAGAAGGACTAGGGGGAGGGAAGGGAAGGGCCGAGATGGGAAGGGATGCCCCTACTTGCTTGCAAGGAAGAAGCCAAACGATGTGTAAATACAGCTCAAACTCAGCAGGGCTTTTTTCAGGTATTGCAAATTAATACAGCAAATATCCTTATGTAGCCATAGTGATTGTCTCACTCTTGGAAATGTCGTAAGCGTATGCTGTTTGGCCTACTGTACACGGTCTCCCTTCGTTTTTTTGTTTGCTCGAAGACTCAGCCCTTTCCATGCATGGAAGCTGCGAGTCGTCATTTTGTTTTCTGTAAGGTCTTTTGTGTCACTTCTGTTGATCTCCAGGAGGGGAGACAAGTGTTGAAATGCTTAAACACTGGAGAGGACGACTCCTGTCAGCCTCGGAGCCTGTGAGTAGAAGAGGCCTGTCTTAAGCGGTGCTGCTGCAGCCTGAGATGGAGAACGATGGCTTGCTTGTCTTGCTAAGTGTGTCCCTTGCCTGTCCAGATGTTCTGATTATTCCCCCTCACCCTCAGCCAACTTGTGTCGTGGAAGGCTTCTTTTTTCCCTTTTTTTTCTTTTTCATATTAAGGAATTTGGTTCATACCAAATTCTTGCTGGAATTGAGAGGAATCATTGCTGTAGAGCCACAAACACCGATGTTGCTGTGCTACTGAACTCTATCAGCTGGTTTTCAAATGCTGACAGGTTATGAGTCTTCCTTTATTCCACTGAGTGATTCCTTTATCCCGCAGAATGAGTGTTCCTAGGAAGTACAGGATTTTTTTTTTAATTATCTAGCTACTGAAAAATTAATTAAGCAAGAGGTGGGGGAAAAATAATATCACTTTGTTTCTTTGAGGCTTCTCTACTTCACTCTTTCCAGTTAATATGTTAGTAATACAGTGTGTTTATACAGCCCTTGAAGAGGAACTGGGAGCAACTGCAATCCTGTACACTAAAAATTTAGCAACAGATTATATTAAAATCATCTTGTGGATACGTGCAGCAAATACAGAGTACACTTTCTGTTCTCGTACATGAGGGTTGGAAGGATCTGAGGGCATAGTTTGTTTCATCTGGTTTTAGTTTTTGGAGGTTAGTTTAAAGATAGGTGTTCGTTTTCACTTGTTTATTCCCTATGATTTTGGCCATTTTGTCAGTGGATTTTTGTGGCTGTCAGCTGTGGCTTGGGAAAGGCCCCTGGCTGGTACTGTAAGTGCATTCCATGGTGCTGTGCTCTCAAGTGGTGTTAGGAGGGACTTGGGAATGGTGGGCAGCAGCAGGTCTCAGTACAGTGTGCACATGGTGGAGGGAGGGATGAGAGCCAAGGAAAAGGAAAAAGGATGAAAATTCGGGTTTGCTTCCTCACCTGCTTTTTGTGAAGTTTCTCTGCTTTCCTGCGGTCCTTCTGCTGTCCAGTTCTTATACCAGCAACTCTTTTCAGTGTCCAAGTTTCACATCACATTCCCAGCCAGAAGAAAACTCTTCATGTGACTTCATTTCATTTGAAAGGAGAGTTTTTTTGTTATAGAAGCTTTTTGTTTCTAAGAAAAGTAAAATAATACGGTCAGGGAGTCATTGACTTTAGTGAGGGTTCCAGCTTTTTAATAACCGTTCTTGCCTCCAGGGCTTGTACTTCCTTAAACTGTCTGAACTCATCCCAAATACTGTCGGCAGCACTGTGGGTGTGAGTAACTAATGTAAGGGCTGTGAACGGTGTCACGAGTTAGTAGCCAGAGCCCGCGGCTGCGTGACATCTCTCTTACGTTTCCAGAAATGTGAAATTTGGGGTGTTAGGGTTTTCTGTGTGGCCAGGCGGGTCTGCTTAGAGTCAGCAGAGGATGCACGGCAACCCTTCAGCAGCTATTGAAAATGCGTCACTAGTACTTAACTCTATCAATAAATTATACATTTAGCACCAGAAACCATGTGGCAGCATTATTTGGTAATGACTGCTTAGGATGTTTTGATTTCTATTAGCACTCAGGCCTTTTATGTCTAATGACTGCTGTACATGATTTTTTCACGCCCAACCCAGTCTGAGTGACTTTCATTTTACAGAAATAATAACCTCTTCAGTCCTTGGATTTCTTTGCAGCATCATCTGCATTTGCTAGCTGGATACTTCTCAAACGTATACTACTGCATGCTTCTCCAAAGACTTTTTATGACTTAGGCAGTTGTAACATTCATTCAACATGACACGGGTTAAGTGCAAGCAGGATAAAGTAGAAATGTGAGCACCTCGAAAGGTCAAGAATAGATGAATAAACCACACACAGAGAAAAGGGCAGGAACTACATAAAGTCTTTCTTAAGTTAAAATAAGTCAAAACCTGAGAAATTTAAAAATTCAAAACAGGGCCTTCCCCCATTTCAAACTACATTAAGGAGCCTTTAGCACTTAAATTTAACACAACTTCACATCGGCTTTTTCAGCACGTGTTGACTTGTTTGGTTTTCGTCAAGTTTCACATCATATTAATAATAATCCAATTAAAATGATGTGTGTCGAATATTTCCTTGTAGGCAATAAAGCACCCTAAGATACGTTGAACGAGGCATACCTGAGTGCCTCGGACTCCTAGAAGACTAGTTATCTGACAACCTCGGGAGTATGGTTCTTTGTAGTGAATTTTTATTCTACCATGTATTTTTTTTAGTAGACTACTTTTGTTTCTTGCAAACTGTGAGGTTTGTTTTTTTCTGTAAGGTTTACAGAAATCATTCTGCCCACTAGAGTGGTGAGAAACCCATCAGGATTCTTCGAAGCTGACACAGTTTTTACTTCAGTGTTAAAGCACCTTCATGGGTTGAGAAAGGGAATCTTGAAAAAGACCAAAGCTCTCTGGTATCTGCTTTTTAAAAAACAAAATTCCTATCTGGTACCTGTCTGCAGATGTCTGAGTTTGCATAGTCCTGTTATACTAACATCCAACATGGTAACTTAAGGGAGTCAGAGAATCAAATGCCTCATCATGTATAAAATGTGTATTTATAATTCTCTGAAATGAATGAAATTCTACTGTTTTGTGGGAAATCTACTAGTTTATTCCAAGTTGGTTTGTGTAATTAGATATCATTGTTCAAAAATGTCTTTTTAGAATAGTTGTGAGATGGCATATTTGAGAAACTTCCTTCTTTCAATCAAATGAAGGTGCACATCTTAAGGGGAAATACTGTATGTTACACTTGAAATATACAAATGTGCCCTGTATAGCTTAAAATGATCCTTAAATGTCTCCATTAAGTATATTTTGTCTTTACATTATTACTAACTGAATAAGAACTGGATTATTTTCAAGACAACATTAGTACAAGTATTGTTATATCAAGCACTTTAACATACATATCACAAACTGACATGGATTTTTCAGGTTTTGAAGTACATTGAAATACAGCTTTTCATGCTACGTCCTTTACAAATAAAACTGTGAGAATAATGGCTGGTGTCTCTTTCTCCTTGCAGAGCAACCAAGAGATCCAAGTCTCAAACCAAAGAGCTGATCTGAACCTGGAGGGGACATTTCATAAAGGGAACGAGTCGAACAAAACGATTCAGCTGATAGTGAGATTAACTGCAGTCGAGGGTCTCTTTCCTCTCTTCACATGGGTTTCTCTGATATTTGAGCTCAGGGTTAAAAAGCTGGAGCGAAATTCATATCCTTCAGTCAGTTGTAAGAAGAGAAGCTGCTAGAAAAGAGATGGGTGCTAGCAACAACAACAGGTGCAAAAGAATGATAGTGAAATGCCCTGCTTGTAATTAAAGGCTTTTCTAAGTTGGACTGACTTTTCAGAAATTCCCTTCGCCTTGTCCCTCCCAGCTGTAGCTCTGCTGGAATTGGCAAAAATATGAAGATTTTTGGCAACTGTGTAGTTGAAATGCAGTTCCCTGCATGTGTGTGTGCATGGGGTGTGTGAGGTGGGGCACGGCAGTTCATTCATTTGACCTCTTGGTTTTGAAAAGGCAGAGACCGAAAGTCTCAGGGCCTGGGACCACATATGTGGAAAATCAGAAATACATTGTTTGATTATACTGATACTTATTAACAGTGCAGCAGCAAAATTATAGAATCCCATAAATGTAGATAAAATCCATAGAGCTGCTTGTGGTCAAATTTCAATAGGACGAATGACCAGACTTAACACACTTCCTCAGTAAATGTGGTAGACTTAAGTGCATAAATTGGAGGTAGTGGGATCTACATTTTAAAGGCAGTAAGTACTTGAAATGAAGCAGGACTACACTCCTCTCCACTGCGTTGTCATTGGTACAGTCTGGGAACACATAAATGTTCTGTGTGAAGAGTGAGTAGAAGAAAACTGTGTGAGAAAACTTGCGTGGGTAGGAGTTGAAATAGCTCACCGATCTACTTGGTTCCTTTCCAGCATTTCAGGTAAGCTTGTTGGAACAAATGGTGCTCAAGTTAAGGGTGAAGCTGCTTCCCTGTCTGTCACCCCCTCAGCTGAGAGGCTGAGGCTCCTGTCATTGCAGTCAGGGAGCATTTCATTGCTGACATTCCTATTTTTTCTTCTGCTATTCCATCAGACATATATCATTATAAACTGGCTTGAGCTCAGCACAGGATGTGACAGGAATGGGAAAATTTCTGTACAGGTCTGCTATCCAGTGGCTGGTTAAAGTAAACTATCTGCCAAAGCCACTGCGAGGCTGATTTGTCAGTGGAAAGCTGTAGTTCTGCACGAAAGCTTGACATTTTAATGGGCCCATCTGTGTTCCCCACAGACCTCGCAAGGCATTTCAGCTCCTTTGAAAGAATGTCTTCTGTCAGAAGAGGATGTGACCAGACAAATTATATTCTCTTTTAACCAAGCCCACCTTTGTCTTGAAGTAGGGGGAGGAAAGGGAGCTGGAAAGAAAAAAGAAAAACAAAACACACACACACAAAACAAAATAGAAAACACACACACACAAAAATCCCAAACCACAACCACAGCTAAAACCTCCCTGATCCTTACCCATAGCATATTTCTCAAAACATGTTGCTCTGAAGTACCTCATTGCTGTGTGATCTAGTGACAAACTTGTTATCATTCAATAATGAATTCTGTGGGATCCATAGATGTAAAATAACAGTGGTTTATATCAGAGAGGCTCAAGTATTCACACCAGCTACTCTGAGTAATGAAGTAATCTGTAAACTACTGGCCCTCTTGCTTGTAGTAATTATCCAAGACTTGCTTAAGTCTACTTGACTTGCACAAAGGGTAAATGTAGAAGATAGCCAACAGTTGTAATTCTTTCTCTCTGTGAAAAATAACTGTTCTTTGCCCAATACAGACCCCTTAGTTCTATATGACCCTTTCCCTGAATTATCTACTTACTCTTAGACCTGGCCAGAGTGACATGTCAAAGTGGATGAATTGTGGAGTGGTCTGTTCACCCAGCCTCAGGAGTTCAAGCCTTCCTGTAGGCTGAAGTGCTAAGCAAGTGCAGGTGGCAAATGAACAACAGAGTTTTGTTTGCAAAGTGCATTTGTCAGGACTGTGCAGCAGATGTAACTCCCAAGAAGCTCACAGGGAATCTATTATCACAAGGAATCTATTCTCCCAGCGAGTGGCAGGCATGGAGAATGCAAGAGCCACCCCAATCTTTGCACCGTACATTCAGTGCCAGGTTCTCTTCTGCTCCTCCAGCCAGCTGATACAAGCCTAAACTAAAATAAAATTAAGCTCCTCCCTCAATAGCAGCCAGATGTTGGGTTTGGTGCTCTGCAGTCCTTGCATTCTCCTGCTTTCAGCGAGACATTGTCACAAAGGCTGGTGTTAGCCTAGGGAAACCAATTTTCTTACCCTGGCTCTGCAGCTAGAGGGAAGAGCTGGGCTCCTTCAGCAAGCCTTGTGAGGAGAAACCTCACTTGGCTGCTTTTAATTACGCCTAGAGAAGTCCAGCAGAGGCAGCCTGTGGAAGCTACGCTAGCATTAATCTTTATGAATATCCCCCCCAGCGTTATCCTCCCATACTGAGTTCATTTCTTCAAAGGCATCCAAGTGATGTATTAGAATGTTCTTTACACATCAAAAAATAAAGAGCTTGCAAGAGTAAAATCTTAAGGGTGATGGACTGAGGTAGTTGTGTTTTTTACAATATATTAATAATTCAGATGTGAAGACAAATTCCTTACTTGTCTTATGGAGACACGGGATAGAGATCAGAAAAATGTGGCTTCAGTTTCTAGGTCTCCCTGACTTCCACCGAGACCTTTAAGCAATTTCCTTACAGCCTGTCCTATTTTTCTGCTGGGGAGCTTGAGGTACAGAGTGGTGGGACTTGGCTTCAGTCAGTCTCTGCTTTGCTGATCTAGGCAGTTCAGACTCAGAGTTAGAAACTGCGCATCCAGCGTCCATTGGGGTGTGACCAAGAGCAGCTTTTCAATGCTACTGTGACAGAAGTACTCTGAGGTCTCATCCGTGGTTAATTCCAGTTTAAAGGCATTTCTGAAACCTGTTGATTTATGGTGTTGTGGGCACGTGCAAGTCTGTCTTGCTGTGTATGGTTAGAGAGTTTTGTAATAGGACAGAAGAGCAGGCTTTCTTTGTACTTAACTACAATACAGTGATTATGGTTACTATCTGTTAAGCACTACAGAAATGCCTATAAATACTTGGCTGTTATGAGAGGATGGAAGCCAAATCCCTACCAAAAGGGAGGAAGAGAAAAGAGATGCTTTGCAAGAGCAAGTCTCACTGGCTTTTCATCTCGAGTCCAAAGCTCTTCTAAGAGGTACACCTATCCACAAGTCCATCTCAGAAGCTGTGGCTGCTGGAACAAGACAAGCTGTCAAGAGCAAGAAGCAGTAGTTATTCCTGGGTGGAGGTGATGGAGATGTCTGCAAGCTTAGCTTCTCTAGGTATGGCTCATGGCAGGGGGTTGCCTGAGAATGTGGGAGACCTTTTTGCTGTGTGCAGATACATCAAGTTACTCCTGTTCCCTTTCTGACCCACAACTTCTTCCTGCTCATTGTGAGCCCAAATAGATCACCAATATCCAAAAATGCATGGTGGAATACATCTAAAGTTCTACCAAGAGACTTCCAATAGTAGTCAGAAATGGTTGTTTTAAAAAAGCCATGGAATAATTTCAAATGCACTGGGATGTCAGCCCAAAGACTGTGCTTCTGTACTTGAGATAGCTGTGAACTCTTCCATTAAGTCTCCTTAGCCTGTTTCTTCTGCTCAGTGCTCTCACCTGAATTAAGTTTATCTGCCTGCACATGCACAGCTTTTGAACTGTTCTTGCTCCATGAGATAAATAGGATGTGCTCTAAATTGGACCATATAATATGAACACACCAGCTTGGAATTAGTGTGGCTATTGGCTTGCCTGAGATCTAAACCTCTTGCAGATGGTCTGTGGTTCCTGACTGTATAAACAGTATGAAGCTGGCTGAAAGTGGGTGTGGTGCACAGGACATTCCCCTCTGCCTCCACCGCCTCCATGCAAAATGACTTTTAGAAAAATCTGCATTCAGGGAACATAAGTGGAAACATCACCCTATGGCTCTACCCAGTTTTCGTGTTCTTAAAGCTGTGAAAAAGGTTTCCATTCAAACTTTGTGTGGACTTTGTTAGAAGAGAATTTCAGATGTCAGCAGGAATTTGTGCTAGGCAGGGGTAGTGTGGGTAGCTGTGATCAGTGAGAAATAGGATAGCTGTTCCAAGTTTAGTCATTTGTGTTTAACAGGCACAATGCTGAGAAGTGAGGAATGAACAAGCATGGAAGAGCCATGAACTAGCTGATTGTCAGTTCAAATGTGTGTCCGAGGAACTGCAAATACAAGTAAGTTGATCTGCCATGGCCTGCTGAAGTCAGTGGAAATTCCTAAAACCGATGAGTTTAGACAGGCATTCATGAGCACTGTAGTCTGCTAGCCTGATTGTGAACAGAAGAGAAGCAGCTCTCTTTTAGGAGAATAACAAAGTCACTGTTGTTGCTGCTTTCAACACATGATGTTTATTAAGCCAGTCCCACTCTTGTGCATAAGACTTTGCTCCAAGGTGATCTCAGCAATTTGCGTACAAAATGCTTATCTCTGTGAAGAGCCAGGCTTGCGCTAGTGAAGATATTCAAAAGCCTTGTGTTCGCCTGTTTGAGTATGATAGCCTGGAAGAGAATAGTGGCCATACACAGTGTCTGACAAGTAAGAGATTGACCACAAAGACTCCGAGGGTGTTGACACTAGGTAGAGTTCTGAACAGCATGGTTTGGCTTATCACTAAGTGCAGGATCTCCTGCAGAGATCCCACCCACCCCAGGATCACAGATTATGTCTGTGGGCAAACCTGACACCCCATTCTCCATAGTAGAGCAGGACCCAGCAGTACAAGGTGACAGTGTAGGCCCACTCCTTTTCCCCCCCTCCACAGCCACTCCAGGCTGTAGTTACCAGAAGCACTTTGCCAGCCAGAGCCTGCATTCATCAGTCTTTTACTCACACTTGGCCTAGGGCTGAATGAATCTTTCCTTTGACACTGGAAGTTAAAGCTGCTTGCAATGGGACCCCCCTCCTGCAAGTGTCCAAAATATTGGCAAGTGTTCATCCAAAAAATGATGCAGGGCTCCTAGCAAATTTTCCCAAGCATTGCAAGCCTCATGCTTTGCCTGCTTCTCTTGCTGTCCAGGCTGGCCCCATTCCTGGACATTTACTAGGACAAGGGTGTCAAACTCATTTTCACTGGAGGCCACATCAGCCTCAAGGTTGCCTTCAAAGGCCCGAATGTCATTTTAAGACTGTATAAATGCAGGGGTAGTTACATCTATACAGTCTTAAAATTACCTTTGGCCCTTTGAAGGCAACTCTGAGGCTGGTATGGACCCCGGTGAAAATGAGTTTGACATCTTTGTCCTAGGCTGAGCTACTGAGCAAAGTGCCTCCTCAAAGAGCTTCCTGGGATGCCTCTGTCTCCCTTGGACGTTGCTCCTTCCTTGGTTTCATAAGCAGGTGGATTCTGAGAGACTTTTATGCTGAGAATAAGGGTTAGGAAGGGAAGGAGAAGGAAGCAGCAGCAAGATGGGGGAGGAAGGAGCCTGTAGCTCATTGAAATGGTTCGCAGCAGGCAGTGTTTCCATAGAAGAACCTCCCTGACTGCCCCCCCACCAAAGTATTGCTTGGGAGAGGATGGCAGGAGGGCTCGCACTCCCTTCGCTCCTCCCAAATCTGAGAGACTTTCTGGCTCTGTCTTAGGCAATCAGGTAAGGAGAAGCTATTGAGGACTCCATGCACAATACACACTGTAACATCTCAATCAATTTCACCTCTCCCTCTTTCAAAGACATATTTGCCTGCAGGGGCCTGTACTATTTTTCCCTTGTTTCAGCTGTGTTGGCACAGGAGCCATGGGTAAGGAGCTGGGAGATGATGGTAGCAGTTCTGTTTCTTGTCTGTATAATCACTCATGGCTCTCCTACTCAGCTAATTAAAACCAAGCCCCCTCTAGCTACCATGAAAAATATAAATAGCATTTATTAAAACATTGTTCTGCGGTATAACCAGCACCCAAGTTACAGAAAGGCTGTTATGAAACAGGATTTTGCTTACGAAGGAGTGCATGGCTGCAAACCAAGCGAATGCCAGGCTTTCTTCATGAAAGCATTAAGCTGGGGACAAACAGGAGTGTGCACAATTAAAAATGCATGAAATGCGCAAAGACAAACAGCTGGCAGGGGCCAAAGTTGTCAGAACACCTTCGCGTTGTGCTTTGCATGTCTCTAGAGTTAGCACAGATAGAATGGGTGTGGTATATGCAGAGAAACAATATTTTAAAGGGCATGTCCGCTGAGCACAAGTAGCAAGGAAATAGACAAAACACATCAAAGCAGGAGAAAAACGCTTGGATGAGACAGCAGAGTGTTTGTTCTTGAACCTCTGGCTAAATGCGTGTTCAAGAACAGATTTTCCGTAATGTAAAATGAAGGGACAAAATGTGAATGTGAAGCCAAGAACAAAGTTGGGTCCAATACAAGGACACACTGCTCTTGTGCGTTCACATTTTTATCAAAACCCAAGCATGTTTTGTACAAGCACAAAATGAACCCTGAAGGTAAAAACAAGCAAGTGAAACTTCTTGCTCGCTCCCTGCACCTGATAAAGATGCTCCAGAACAGGCTTGATTTAATTCTTCTCCATTTGTGGCAACCCCAGACTGTCTTGGAAGGATTTGATCCAACTTCTGAGCCTTCTAATCAGAGTCAATAAAACCTTTACAGTTAATTTTAAAGATTAAGAACTCTGTGGAATATGAACATGTGAAGCCAAGTGCATACTTTAGCTTTGCTGAGCTGAACAGCATGGGCTGGAGTGTGGCAATCCTGAACATCCCATTCCTCAAACAGAAATCATGGAGACATTTAGAGAGGTGGTTGTGCTTTTATGCAAACCTGTACAGATAAGCATGGCTCACCAACAAGGTTATAAGGAAGAGCTGCAGAAGAAGTGGGATAGCCAGGCAGTTATTGAAGATATAAAACAAAAGATAAATTGAAAAAAAAATAAATAAATAAAAAAAGAGGGAGGACAGCACAGGATTAAAATAATAGTAAGAGAAGGAGAGTTGAGGAAGCCTACAAAGGGCTCGGAGGCAGTAACTCTGGGCCTGTGAGCAAAACAGCAAATGGAGCATGAAGAATTTGCCTCCTCTTCCTCAGCTGCCACCTTGCACACTGCCCCAGCCCACAGGAAGCCAGAAGACACCTTTTCGTGAGTTTAGAGGCCCATGACGGGGACTATGTGAATGCCTGGGGAAAAGTAGGGCCATAATTTCTTTAAGATAGCAAAGAGGCTACGGCCTTGATAACCTGTGAGCCCCTGTGGAGTAGAGTGTGGGGTTTCCAGGCCCTACACTGGCCTGAAGAAACCACCAGCTAAGGCTGCCAGTGAACTACCCCATCCAGCTGGAACAAAACCTTTCCTGTCGGATACAAGGTTCTGCCATCTCACATTATAGAAAGCTTAGTCTACCCCCACTTAAGTTAGAGCCAGACATGCCACACCAGGTTTGAAATAACTAAGCCTGCACCAGAGCTAGCACAATTTCACAACTCAGCTGACCCAAGAGGAGCCTCTAATGGAAGGAACCTCCTGGTCCTATTCACTGTTTGATTTCATTTTTCCCATTACAGTGTGACATGGTCTGTCGCAAGGGCAATCAATAACATAGCCTAGATCTGTTCTCTGCTGAAAGGCCAGTGTCAAAAACCTTCAGTATAGACAGACCATGTAGGTTCTTTCTTTTCAATGTTAGTCACATTGTCAGTGAGGGAGGTGCTGCTCTGACACCTGCTACCAGTTGGGAGGTGAGAGAAGACTGGCAGCCCTCCAGTTGGGGGCTTTTTGGGTTAGGCTTCTGTTGTTGTCCTCATAGGTTGATTCAACTTCAGATAGTTTATTTTGAATAGGAAGCATTTATCCACCCAAAGCACTGAAGTCTTCAAACCAGAAGCAGACAGCTAGCATCAGCCTCTGTGGCATTAACAAACATTATACCTACATGTTTAAGAGGCAATTTCTGCTATGTTTTGAACAGTCTTGCAGGATTTGTGCAGGCAGGTAACTGTGAGCCTATCTACTCCTATGGTTGCAAGCTTTTAGAAAAAAGAAAAAAGATTCATAAAGGGTTTGGAAAAGTTAAACACAAGAAAAGATGTTTTAAAACTTATTTTCCTTGAATTATCTAGAAATTAATCTCATTGTATGACCTCGGTTTAAGTCACTTGTCCCAAAGTATCAGATTCACAGGCACAAATATCCTACTAAGTCAATATCTTTGCCATCTTATAAGCAGACCAGGGTCAAAGATAACATTGTACTCCTTTATCAAATCAAGAACTACTGTTTCTGCCTTGTTTTAGTGTTGGAAGAAGGTTCTATTTCTGTGTCTAGTGAATAACTTTGGTCCAAGATGTTGCTTTCTGGTCTGAATCCAGCCTTGTCTCGTGCTCAGAATTTGTACCACAACCAACATGAGTCCATAAAGAGTAAGCTGCTCATGGAGCTACAAGCTACATGGTCCAGAAGCAACATCAGAAAGTAGTTATCAGTGAGTTTTGCTCTTCCTATCACTCTCACTTTCTGTCACACCCTGGGCATCCTGTGTTGGTGAACAATAAGAGACCTAAAAGCTGGCAAGTGTTCTATGCTTGATTTATGAAGATACATGGATACAATCTAGACCAGGTGGTTTTCGTCCAGTCAGAGCAGTCCCCAGCTCCTTAACAGAGGATAACTAGAGCGTGCTTAGCTTGCTCTGCACTGGAACCGATCTGCACACTTACAGGTACTGCTTTCTTCCATCTTCAAAAGTGAACCCCTGTTGACTTTAGCCACCCTAGACGTGGTCATGCTGGTCAGAAACACCTCGCAACCTGAGAAGAAGGGATGGTCTTTGTGCCAGCCCCAGCTTCCTGATAAGAGACCAGCTATTTTTTTACTGTACACAATGATGCAGTTTACTTTCCTGGGACAGGAGATCCTCCACTGTGCTTCAGATGCCATGTGTGGCTCTATAGATCTTTTGACAACTGTGTGGAATGGATGCTGTCACTCACTTGACCAATACTTTGGAAGGTGTTTTGTTGTAAGATCATTTTTTGGTACATATACTATGCATTTGTTTAGATCTGCGTACTATTTCCAATTCCCTTTGACTGGTATTACTATGGGCATTATCACTCCTGCCTGAGAGAGAAACAGGAGTTTCCCAGCAACATTATTGGCTGATGTCAGAGAAGTTGGATTCTCCCATTTCCTTTGTGGAGAGGGAAACACCTGCTTTCTAAGGACCATACATAAAATTTAGGTGAGTTTTAGAAGCCCAACAGAGAACTAGCAGTGGAGGGAACACGCCACACTTATTCAGGAGGTTTATGGATGTTTTCGAGTCTAAAGCAGCTCTTAGCCCACCATGTCAGACTAACCACATAGTGGGGCTTCCACACTGATGGTAACAGATTGCACTCCAGCAACTCAGTCTTAATTTCTATGAGGAATGTAGTTTAGATGCTATAGCTGGCTACTCTCAGTGTTTTGGCAAGGACCATATTTGAATTTTGTACGGGCAGATGATATTTTCTGCTCCTGTCTGCTTACCATGACAGGCTGGGAGAATGGAAAATGAGTGACTGCTGTCATAACAGCTACCCTATAAAGGGACCTGGATCACTTATTTATAGTGGGGCTCGAATGAAACATGACTGTAAGTACCTGTTGGAGAGGACAATGTGTCTTTCTATGTGTATTTAAAGCATTAAAAACATGTGGAGCAGGAAAAAGTGATAATGGTGGAGTATATAAACCTAGCAGGGAGGTGTACAGTTGCAGAGCAGAAGCTGGCCATCATGAAGACATACCAAAATATCTGGCAGACAAAAAAGTTATAGAGGCATCACTGAGCCCTGCTGCCCCACAGGAGGTGGGAAAGGGGGTAAAAGGCAGCACAGGAGCATCCCAGCCTTATGGCCATGGTAGTGAGAGCCTGGAACGACGAGCATGGGAAGGGACTGCCATAGCACAGGGATTACAAAGCAACACAGTATTTAGCAGAGCTAAATAGTCTGCTTTTAAGGACAAGGGGACCTATGCAGCAGGCTTGAAGGAACTTGGACTACGGCACTGAGTCAGTTTCCAAGAAGCTGAGTCTCTGGCATGCTATGCCTGCACAAGGTTCACACCCAACATCCTGGTCCATCTAGGGGTAGATAGAAAGGTGCCACTGATTTGAATTGGACTCTTGCGTTTAGCAATTGGTATCTATGCCCCGGGGCTCCCAGCACACCCTCAAACTGTTGTTTCCAGTGCCCCAGTTACCACCTACATGCTGACTCAGGGTTAAGGAGAATGCTGGGGGGCCATTTGCCACAGCTTTTACAAAAGGCTTTAAAGGGCTGCTGCTGCCTTAAAGGATGGCGCATACAAAACCCCTCCTGTTTTGCAGGTCACCTATGAATGGCTGCTTATTCTAATTTACAGCAGGATGTGTTTTATAAGAGAGTAAACTTGGCGTAACTATTGAAGTGAGAAGCATTTGAATGCTCACACACACAACCGGGAAAGACTTGGGCCTTCCCAGCATACACATCTCTTTGCTTGAGGGGCACCAACATCCTTGCACCTGAGGGCTGCAGTTGGGCCACTCCTCCTGCCGCCTTTGCGTGTCTAAATGTGTCGGGTCTCTTAGTTCTGAAACAGCTTGAGCATCTTAGAAGTAAACACCTGGCTGGTCAGACCTGCAGTGTTGGGTCTGTGGGACCATGGCTGCTAGCAGACACCTGAAACCTTGAACTGTTTTGCTCGCCATCAAGCACTTAGCAATTGGCCTAAGTGGGAGGGGTTTAGCCCGTGCTCAAACTTATTTTTAATTACACAGTGTGAATTAAACGTTAGTGATTCCCCAATGAACTCCAAGTGCAAGTACTCAGCCCTGACATTTGCAGGACAAAGAGGTCACTTTTGTAGCTATCTTGTTTTCCCACTTCCCTCCTACAGATAATGCAAATCAACCAGTAAGTATTGCTCTTGTTTTTGAAAGCTTGTGTTAGGACTGGTTCAGCCACTGCTAAGGGTAGCTGTCCTGACAAGAGGAGTCAGTCAGTTCAGCTATGGATAGAGATTTGTTTTGACAGCATGCTGAAAATAACATCTCAGAAACCACACCGCTAGCTGCTTTCAGAAAGGCCAGTTTTTGAAGTCTCTCTGACCAGCCAGCTTGTTACTCTGTAAATAGCAATCACTTTGTTTTGCTGTTTTTCAAAAAGTGTCCATGACTGAAGGTCAATGGCATCCCAGGGCACCTCTTCATGGCCTGGCCATCCCTGCAGGTTGCTCTTGTTCAGCTTTTCCAGGAGTCCCCAAGGCTCATAAGAGGAGCAGAAGCTCACCTGGGGATGCCATCACTCAAGGAGCCAGCCTACACATGCCCACCTGCCTTCCTGCAGGGAGGCTGGGCTCCTCACGTATCCCATATGCTTCAGGGCACTGCTGCTTGGCTGAGCCCCCAACCTGCTCAGGTGAGCTTAGTCCCAGCTGGAATATCTCCCCTCCCACAGCACCTAATCCACCTTAACCTCTCCCAGATAAGCCCAGTCACCCCAGACCAGGTGCAAAAAGCAAAAGCTCAACTGTGACTATAACCAAAGACATCTCTTTGGGAGGTGAAAAGTATGTGGCATGGAAGTCTTAAACCCTCCTCCTTCAGAAACCATCCTCTTCTTACTCAGAGGCTTCATGCATCTTTCCTGCAGACACAGATAACTTGCCTAATATCTCCTATGGCCCTGCAGAGCCAGTACTCTCTTGCATCCTTTCTCTTCCATACCCACATGGCACTGGTGTTAGCTTCCTTGGTTGTCTCTGCACCATGGGGTCAGCAAAGACAGAGGAACTTTCCTGCTGGCCCTGAGATGTCTATCAGATCACTCTGTGCCTGGGTGGCACAGGGCTCATGCTGCACACTAGCTCTGTGGCTCCGGCTCTGCCATTTCTGCCCTGGAGGCAGCAGCTGGGTCCCTTGACTTCTCTGCATGCTGTAATTTGCAATATGAACAGGCAGTCAAAACTGAGGGAAGTCACTAAAGGCAGATGTATGTCCTGGTTTAGGTTTATTTAAGTCTTTTTTATCACCCTGTCGAGTTAATTCCTGACCATGAACATCCATTGTGGGAGCTGACATGCTTTTGAGGATCCCTGTAACCAACATCTGCTCAAATTTTACCTGAAGCTTGCTCATCCTCTTTCTGTCCTCCCCTTATCTACATGGTTTTGTGAGTGAAGCCTTCCTCCTGGTAAAGTCTTTCGCCTTTCTTTATCATATTTTCATTTTTCAGAATGGGAAGGCTCTGCCCTGAGGAAGTGGGATGTACCCTACTGCCTCCTCCCTTCACACCGCTTTTCTCCCTGCCTGCCCTTTTCCTCTATCTGCCCTTGGCTTGATTTTTAGAGGATGTTAAGTGTCAAATTTGGTTGATTTGTTGCAGTCCAATTAGCCGACTCAATCCAATTAAACTATCAGAAGTTATCTGTGCAGTGTGGTGACTTCATTAGCTAACTCCATTCTCTCTTACCGTTGCAAAAATTTTTGCCTGCAGCTCCTCCTTCCAGATCTCAGTGGTAGATTTCCACCTGGTTTTTGGCTGCATGTTCAAAGCTTGTGACTGAGACTCCAGGTTCTGCAGATTTCCTTCAAGGACCATTTCCTCCCACCACCTCCTTCCCCTGGTTAGCCAAGTCTTGCCCACAGCTATTCTTCCTTGCCAGGAGACTTATAGGTATCGTGTCACTCTTTGGCAGCTTGGTTATAAGGTCAGCAAGATGCTGTTCTCTCACAAGACTAGTCACTTGGACCTGAGCTCAATGAGGTATCACTATTCTGTGCCTTGCTGTGGCTGAGTAAAAGCTCTGCCCACAGAGAGACTTGTTTACTCCATGGTTTCTGTGTCTCCCTGCAGTCAAAAAAATTAAATCCAAAACCGTCGCCTCCTTAAAGTGCCTTTTTCCTTTCCTAGGGCTACCTCAGTGTTAGGCTGACCTCATTCTTCAGCTAGCTCCTCCTTAATCTGTGAACATCTCTTTTTAATAATTATTCTTTTTTTTTCTTCCCTGAAAAGGGAACCTCTGGACCTTTGTTCCATCAGCCGGAACTGTAGATTAAAAAGCAGTTTCACTGAGGACAGACCTGTAGTTTAGAAAATCTCCAAAGAAAGGATGATGATGAGTAAAGACTTTAACCTGGAAAGATAACGCCTCAGGTTGCTTGTTTTTATCTAGCAGAGTTCAGGGTATGATCCTGCAGCACCTGCACCTGTAAGAAAATCCCTCCTGGCAGCTCCCCCAGGAGTCTTGTTGCCCCCCACGCTGACAATGCTGCCTGTTCTCTAGCAGAGGATTTTGGGCATCAGGATACGACCTCATTCCTGAGACATGACAAAAATCAATTAGCTTCCCTAGGTCTTTCTCTTCTCAGGCATTCCTATTTACCTGTTCAATTCCTGTTGAGAAAAAGGCCAAGAGAAAAAGGTTGTCACACTGAAGCATTGCTTTCTAGACACCATGGATGCTCTCCCAACTAGCTACCCTTGCTTTTCTCTCTTGCCCAGCCAGCTATGCTGTGTTCAGGGCCATGCAGTGGCCAATATAGTTAAGGAGATGGATGCACTTGCTCAGGAGTCTTAGGTTCAGTAAGAAGCTTCAAAAGCAAATCCTGTCCCTTAAATGATCTCATGTGAGACCAGGCCTACACAACACGCTCCAAAGCAGTTCATAACTTTCTCTTCCCTAAAGATTGCTCTGAAATCGTCAATATAAAAAGCTGGAATGTCTCTCCAGGCTGCTGAGAAAGATTAAGGTCTCGATTCAGAGGAGACATATCTCCTGGGTTTCCAAATACTTGGTCTCCATTTTCAGAACTGCCCCAAATGGCAGGATAGCTTTCTTGACAGGAAACAGCCTGGGAGGCAGAGAGTGCTGATCTTCTTAATGGCGTCTTCAAATCGCCTTAATACAAATCCTCATAGAATAGTCTTACTGGCTTTAATAGGGATGAAAGCAATAGTACTGCAAAGAAATGAGTAGCATTTGAGAAGCTGCACTAAAGGTCTTTAAGCAGTAATAGAAAATTATTATTTTGCAATAGGATTTGAGCGATCCTTAAGAATTTAAGAGAATTACCTTCCTCTTAAGGAATTTGAAATATCAATGACAAACTCTTCAGAAAGGTTACTATTCTCTGTTAAGCCCTGATGGCTGTCTTACTTAGGCTGGGCTATAAAGGATCTGCCTTGTCCATCGGAGTAAACCAGTCCAAGATCCTGTCTCACTAAGCCACATAACTTGAGTACTTCATTCTGGCAGCATGGATATCATAATATCTATTTTTATTATCATCAAACTTTGCTGTCACTGTTTATTTGTAGCCATCTGTCATTTGTCGTAAAACATAAAACAGAGGAAAGAATCACATATCTTTATTGACCTGTTTGCTTTAAACTACCAGTTCTGTGAGCATTTGCACCTTCAAAAAGTTAATATGCTGTTACTTATATGGATAACTGTTGCAAGAAGGGTCTAAAGAACTGATCTGTTAATTATATCTGTCTCTGAAATTGTACTCCTTGGGAAAATCTTATTTACAACTGTAAGACAAGCAATACTTTTTTTTTTATTCTCCTGAGAGTACTCCTGGTAATTTTTTCAAGATCTTTTGCCCAGGAATTTCACCAATAAAGCAAACTTTCCAATTACTTAAGTTGTAAAAAATATTTTACAGTGAAATCTCAAAGCAGGAACAGCTGCCTGTGTTCAGTTTTGACAGCTGCTCTTCACATAACAACAAGTGACCTATTTGTGTTTACTTATTCATTAATATTGAAGAATAACACAATAGGATCAGATGTCTCAGCTGGCAAATGCCCTACTTTTCCTCTGTGTTAGTGCCCCTGCCACAGCATTCATGATACATGTATGTGTTATATTTTAATACCCCTTGTGGTTAGCTCTATCATTACACCATTGACACAATTTAGCATCCTAGCTAAAATAATTAAGATCCCACCTAGGAAAGGTACCAGTTTAACTGCAATGCAACAACAGTCCCATTAGTTTTTGAGAGACCACATGCATTCTTAAACTTTTTTTTAGAACTGACCTGGACGGGAACAAATCCTCTGGTCTAAAGCTCATATTCCAGGTCACCTGTGCTCTCCATGGAATCCCATATTCCTCCTTTATACCAAGCAGTGAGTGGAAAGGAAGATGCTTAATTTTTTAAAACCAAGCCTTGTCAAATGAGGCTTTATCTGTGGTGTAAAGTCTGTTTCAGGTGTCTGCGTTTTCCACATTAAACTCCTGAGGTTTGTTCCAAGTTTGGGGCTATTTTTCATCACTTTCTTTGCACGCAGTGAGGTCAGACAATGTGTCCTCCTGACGGCGGGGGGTGCACAAGTGGTTTGCTTGAGGGGAAGGGGCTAGAAACGGGGTGTCAAACTCATTCTCCCTGGGGGCCACATCGACCTCGCGGTTGCCATCAAAGGGTCAAATGTGATTTTAGGACTGCACAGTGAAAATGAGTTTGACACCCCAGTTCTAGAGGAACCTTGATGAAAGCCTGTTAGCTATTTCACTGCTTCTTGTTTATTTGCAAGCTGGCTACCAGCCAAAAACGAAAACTCAAACCATCGTTGACTTTATAAGGTAGACCTGAAATGTCATCATTGCTTGATACCTATGAGGATTCTCCTTGAAAATGCCTTTTCATTTGGGGATTTAAATACTGTACTAAATGGCATTGGACTAAAAGGAATATCACTGAGGGGCCTTGAAAAGCGTGTGGAAGAAAAAATGGGAAAGTAACGGGAAATAATCTGGGAGAATCACTGCCTAAAACCAAAGAAACGCAGATAAAGCTTGACAGGTGTTATATGCAAACTAAAGTTTCCCAAAAAGCTTGTAGAGTTCCCTAGACTAGTTAAAACAAGTACAATTATATATGTATTTTGGGAAATTATTCAGTTTCACAAGTTGGATGTGATTTGGTTTAGCTGTGTCGGGAAGGAAGCACAGATAACAAAGGCAGCACATTATGATTGTTAAAAAAAAAATAAATAAAATATGCATAATCACACACACAAAATAACAAAACTCTCACAGATGAACCTGGAGACTTCCGTGTGACAAATCCTCCCGCCCTTCATGCCCAGATTGACAGGTTTTGCAGCACTGAGGAAGGAAAAGGTGTAGAATTACTAAGCATTTGCAAGCAAGTAGAGATGATGTTGAGGTGCTCAGAGTAACTGCAAGGAAAAGCAGACTGTCCTGCTCTCGTGGAAATGCCCCAGGGTTTGCCAGTGCTGCTGCTTGAAGCAAATGATCATTTCAGCAGCATTCTCGGGGAGTTGCTGAATCTGTTCCTAAATTAGGATTAGACTGGAAAGATCCCTATCAGGATAAAATAATCTGTTATATAAATACTCCCCCCCGTTATTTTATCAAACAACAAAAATTGCACATTTTGCTTGAGCTGCTGTCCATCCTGTGGGAAAAGCTTTACATTTTAAATAGTTGGAAGGAAGGCCCTCAAAATTGGGGCTTCTTTGGGTGTGAGACTGGGAGGGAGCGGCTTCCAAGTTCTACTGTAGTTACAGGCTGTACTGGTGCTAAGTCATAACTGCCTAAGTATCACCCTGTACATCACATGCTAATCCCTCTGACATAGTTAGGTTTTTTTAAAAGGAAAGCCATTTCAACATAACCCACCAGCGGTTTTGTGAAGCGGCTCCTCCTAAATTGCACCAAAAAAAAAAACCAAACCAAACACGTGAACCAAAGGTTGTGATGATGTGGGTATTTAAATCATTCTGACGCAGCAGGAAAAAATTACATGCGCCATCGCTGGTTTTTCAAAGCACGTTAAGATGAACCATACTGGAAAAACAAACTTAATGATCAAGAAAAAGCTTTTACGGCCGGGGGCTGTGACCCTCCGCCCGTGGGTGCGCCGAGGTTCAGCGCCGGTCGCTCCGGTGCAGCGGCAGCCGCGCTGCGCTCGGAGCGGCTCCAGGTGCTGCTCCCGGGCGAGGAAACAGCGGCGGCGCCGTTAAAAGCGCGCAGGGGGAGCGGGTGCGCTCGGAACGCTCGCGTTCGTCGTGGTTTGTGTTTTGTTTGGTTGAGTTTTGCTCCGTTCCGTTCCGTTCCGCGGGTCTGCGGAGCGCTGCACGCCACGCGGGCGCGGAACACGCAGGTGCCGGGGGAGCGTCCCCGCAAGGGGGGGGGGGGCGGTGCTGCGGCCCCCGGGGACCCGCCCACCGACCGGCCGGTGGGCGGAGCGCCCGCGTGAAGTCACCTCCGTCGTCACAATGAGCAACACCTCCCTCCTCCCCAGCCTTCCCGCGCGGCCCTTTCTCCCTTAAAAGGACAATGGGGCGCGCAAAGCGGAGAGGGCTTGATTGAGGAGAATGGGGCCGTGGGAGCGGCGCATGCGCAGAGCGGCGGGTGCCGAGGGGAGGGGGAGGAGGAGGAGGAGGAAGGCGGCGGGGGGGGTGTGTGCTCGCGCGGGCTGGCAGGCAGAGCGCGGAGGGCCGGGGAGGGCGCGCAGCGGCGGGGAGCGCCGCGCACCGCACCGCACCGCACCGCACGTTGGTTGGTGGGCGCAGCAGAGCGGTGAGTGATGTCTCTTTCTTTCTGCTCAGAGTGCAGGAAAGAAAAGTACAACCGAGAGGGAACGGGAGGTTTAAACTGGTGGTTTTGTTTGTTTGGGGGGTTTGTGTGTGTTTTGTTTGGTGGGGTCTGTTTGTTTGTTTGTTTGCTTGTTTGATTTCAGCAGTCGGTGTTTTGTGTTAAACACGAGTTCATCCCGGAGCTCGTCTCCAGTTCTGCTGCGGCGAAAAGACTTTTGCCGCCTGAAACAGTTTGACACGCGTGGTTCCTGCGCGCGGCGGTTTCCCCCCTTTTTCTTCAATTAGTGGAGTTTAAAGGAGGTGCTGGCCGGGGGAAACGCCTCCCGCATTGTTGCAGACCCGTCCCGACAACTCTGACTTCCCCCCACCACCACCTTCCCGCACACCCCAAAGTACGATTAAAGCCCCAAGTCTCAAGGAGGAAGCGCAGCCGACCTCCCGACGATTTAACTCCCAAAGCGGTCCCCGGCTGCGGCGCGGGTTACAGAAACCGGGCTGCACGGTGCCATTCCCGGGCCGCGGCTGCCCGGGCTCGCCACGCGGGCTGCGCGGCCGCGCCTCCGGCCGGTGCAGAGCGGAGCGGGTGGCGCAGGTGCGGCCGCCGGCGCTCCCCGCGCAGTCCCGCACCGCACACCTGTGGCGGCGGCGCGCACAAGTTGGTGTCTGCAGACGGGCGGCGGGCACAGTCGTTCCCGCGATTCCTCCTTCCCTGTGTTGCGCGGGGGAAGAGGGGGTGCGGTTTTATGAATAGTTATCATTAGTATTTGCAGAGGGGCCGGGGGTCTGTACACGCCCCGAGAGGGGAAAACGTGCAGCCGTGGGCTGGCGTGACACGTGCTGCCTGTCGCACGGGTGGCGGCGTGTGGGGCCTTCCCCGCTCCGGCCGGCGCCCTGCCACCGGCGCGGTGCGCGGCGTTGCCGGCGTGGGGACGGTGCGGCGGGCGGCGATGGCGCCCGTACCGCTCCCGCAACACAGCGCAAGTGAAGGTCGCTCCCGGCCCCGGCAACGTGTGCCCGCGCTCGGCACCAACAAGTTTCAACCGCTGCTTTCCGCGGGGTTTGCGCGGCGGCGGGGCGGCCGGCGTGCCCCCGGCGCGGCACGTAGGCAGCGCCCGGCTGCAGGGAAAACAAAGGGCTCGCATGTGCTGCGGGCGCCGCGGCTCCCCGGCGCGCCGGGGAAAAGCGCTCGTACGCGCGGAGGGGGTGGTTGCTGAGCCCCGGGAGGTGGGGGTATCGGTGGGGTAAAACTTGTCCTGCGGGGGACGGTGGTTTTTAGCGGCTGGCTGCCGGTTTTGGAGGACTTTGGAGGGGCGGTGAAACTTTGCACACGCGCTCCGCGGGGTACCACGCTGCGCGCACGGCGCTGGTGTGCAAGGGCGGGCAGGCGAGTTCCGCCGGTCGCCCCGGGGCTGCCGCAGAGTCCCAGGCCCGGGGGGGTCCGTGTCGCCCCCGCCGCGGCGTGCCCGCGTTGCTGGGAGGTCTCCGACGGCCCTCTGAAGTGCAACTGTTGCCATGTTTGAATTACGTCAGGGCCGAGCCATGAGGAACCAGCGCGGGGCGGCGGGACGGGACGGGACCGGGGGACGGCGGGAGGCGGCCGTCACCCTGCCGGGGCAGGGGTCGGCGTGCCCGGCGGAGCTGCTGCCGCTCCCCCCAGCCCCGCACCGCGCCGGATGAGGCGGCTGCACCGAGACCGCGTGGTCGGGCGGCGTTTGCAGCGCGGGGGCCGCCTCGCAGCGCCCACCTCCCTCCGCGCTCGGGGCTTTCCTCTCCGGCGTGCCGCCTGCCCCTTCCTGCGCTGTTTTAATTTATTTAAAATGTTACACATTTCGGCAAGTTGAACGCTCGGCAGCCCCGAGGAGGGCAGAGCAGGGGCTGCCCGCGCGTGTGTGCGTGTGTGCTCCCACGGCTCCACCTGACCGGCGGGGCCGCCCGCGAAAGTAGGTCGTCCGCCCTGGGCGGGGGGTCTTTGTTCCCGGCGCTACCGCGCCTCCGCCCGCCGCGCTCCCCAGCCGCCCAGCGAGCCCGCCGGCGGTAACGGGCGGGAGCGGGGTGCCCGCCGTACCGGGGCCGGCGCTTCCCCCGCGCCATGCGGTGCTCGGCGGAAAGCGGCGGCCGCCGCCTCCGGCCTCCCGCACGGCGCCCGTTCCAGGGGCTGCGGGAGCGGCGCGACCAGCCTCTACCTTTGCGTGCACCTTAAGTCACTATTATATATAAATATATTTTTTAATTATTATTTTTAACTTGCAGCCTTGCGCCAGGGCAGTGCTTCCAGTCGCGCTCTCTTATTCATGAGGTAAAAGTTGCCGCCTCCTCTTGGCCTCCGGCGGTGTGTAGCTAAAGGGATTTAAAGGGACCTGCCAGACCTGTTGTTTACTCGGATGCGCCTCAGCGCAGCGAGCAGGGCCGAATCCTGCCCACCCCGGGGCTCCCCGGCAGCTCTCTCCTGGCAGTGACTGCCTTGGTTCACACTACAAAGAGCCTTGTCCCCATCAGTCTCCTCATGGGCAGTCCTTTGGACTTCAATAATCTTAACTGCAAAAAAGTTTGGAGCTGCAGTTCTGCAGGCAGCTGGGGAAGGATGCTGCCCCTCAGCCTGCTGCTGTGTGCCCAAAACATGTGTCTCCTGGCTGGGCTGAAGGGCCCTTGCACTGTCCCCTCCTGAGTGGGGACAGGAGAGGAGAGAGCCTGGTGTCCTGAATTGAGCTCAGAACTTCAACAGTATTGCACTTGTGGTGGAAGCTGAGTAACACGCTTGAACACACCCTAACTGTAATGCTCTCTTTTTCGTTTGGCATTTTAATTCAGCGCTGGTGGAAGGTGGTAGGTTGGCAGCCATGGAGATGTCTGTTTAACCCTTTTACAAGGCAAGACAGGAGGGTGACAGGTTCCTCAGCAAACCCCTTTTATTACTGTGTGTTTGCTTCCAAAGGTGAGACTGTTTTTAAACAGCCATGTGCAGGGTGTGTGCTGTGGAAACCCCTTTCTCCCCAGTCTGCGCATGGCCAGATTCACTGTGTAGTTTACAGCTTTTTTTAAATAAAGATAAAAAGATTGCACGAACTCTGCAGTGTAGGGGCAGGCAGTGAACTGGAGGCCTTTCTGCTGACAGCAGTGAATACTGAACTCCTTTGGCACCCAGGTGAATTCCAGGTTTCTTGGGATCTGTGGTAGAGAATCAGAAGGTAACAAGTCGTGGGTTTTTCAAACACACCCACAGGCATGCAGCATCCAGCTCCCACCGAAAGTAGGTGGGATTGAGCGCCAGAGCCTCTGGGAAAAATTCCTCCTCACTTTTCTCCCACCCAGAGATTTGCAAAGAAGAGCTAATTGCGTTTGCACTCTTTCCTTTAAAAAGAAGATATTGCTGACTTCCTAATAGAAGATGATGTTAAAAATGCTGATAAATTCACACAGGTTAAAAATAACATTAAAACTGTGACGGTTTAATGTCTTACTCATGCTGAACAGCTTTCTGTGAAACAAAACTTCTGCTTTGCATTGATTCTTAACACCTGATGCTTTGTGCCTCTTTCATAAGGAGGGGAATTATACACACAGTCCCACCTGACAACCAACTTCCTCAGACTTCCACACCTTGTAGCACTTGCTTTTTGACAGAAAGCAGCAGCTAGTGAGCTGGGGCTTGAAAACTGAGTGGGTAGGCAGAATGTACACTCAAGGCTCCATTCCATGGCTCACGCCTTTGTATTTCTGTAGAATGTGCTCAGTCCAAAGTCCAGGTGAAATGACCAGTAATGTTACTTAAGGGCATGGAAATGTACCCTTTTTAAAGAAGTCACTTTAGCTGTTGAGCCAAATAATTTCTACTACTTCTCTTCAAGTCCCCATCAGGTATGTTACCCTGTTTTTAAAAACAAACAAATAAGAAACCCCAAACTATTCAGTGTCTCATGATCTGAAGTGTCTGTGATGCTTTATCAGTAGCAGGTGGCCGCAGACAGCATCATAACAGCTGCAGTGACTGTACTCAGATAAGCATCGCAGGCTGAACTCCAGCTCTTGCTTGAGAACATCCCAGGTTTTCCTTGCGGGGCTCCAGCTCAGGCTGAGCATGGTGTTAGTTATGCAGTAGGAGTTGGAGAGGGGGTGGGAACGTCCTCTTTCAAGATGGAATGTCTGCAGGTGAGATAGGTTTGGGATTTTTTATTTTCCCCCTCCTATGCAAATCTTACTGATTACTGTTTTCATGCTTTGGCATATCCCTTCTGGAGCAGTAACCGCGTGACAGGTTAGAGGAACAAGCAAGTGGCTTAGCCTTTCACTTCTTTTGTCTAAATGGGTTATGTACCTATTTCCCACTGAAGATCAGCAGGTAATTAGGTCCCTTTGTGGCTTGACTCCTTCTCAGAACTTCACTCACAACAGCTTGTGACCCAATCAGGATGATGTGGAGACTCAAACATGGGAAAGAAATGTCCAGTTTGATTTTTTTTTTTTTTAATATGTGCTTGGGAGTGGCTGCCATTCACATCTGGTGTGTTAAAGGTTTCACTGCAGCACGGAGCGCACAATGGTCACTGTGGACAACTATCAGCAAGAGAGCAAGTTATTTTGGCAAAGATTCCTGAAGACGTGGTTCTGACTTGTTACTGGTTTTGCTCAGCTCATCAGGTGAAAACTCCACAGGATGCTGTTTCATTCAGATGTGCTTGGGCTGTAGAGGCCAAATGCAGCTTTCTTCCAAATAAAGTTGAGTAGAGAGAGGAAGCGAAGTAGGAGGAAAATCTGAGGATATAGGGAAGCAGAATAGTATACAGTACACACAATTTTAAGGTTATGGTTGTTGGAAATTAGTCACTATGTTTTGAGCTGTAAGGGCAGATGACAGTGTAAAAAAAAAGATTTTGCAAATACTGAAGTTGCATTTTCTTATGACTCCAATTAGCTCAGTCTCTCCATTGGAGCATTCTGGCTTTGGGCATATTAAAATGTGGCTTGCTGGGGTCCAATTTTAACTTCTATTCCAAAGTTTCTTTTTGCAGCATGTGAACTCAGGGGGAGGTATGTTTACATTGAGTCTCTGATATAGATCAGCGCCTCTGTTGATGTACAGTTTTCTGTCCTACAGCTGATTTTCGGTAGAGGTATTGCGGTTTATTTCAGCAGAGGGACAGGCCCAAGAATTTATTAGTGAGACAGGCAGTTCTGCTCCTGGCGCCGTAGACAGCTCTGGAAGCATTTTTCATGTGTGTGCATGTGCCTGGGTGTATGCACTTGCATATGTAAAATCCAGAGCACGTATATTCTTTCTATAGTAAGGCATTTGTTTCTTTTCATTTAAAGGAAAAAAAAAAGTACCATTTTGGCTATGTTTCTTAGTTCCAGTGAAATGCTATAGAGATGAGCATGGTGAGATTCTTACTGACAGGAACCGGCTGCATCAACATATGTAGGCTAGATCATATTTTTCTGTAGCCCGACTTCAGGAAGGCTGTGCCGAGGCTGTTTTGTACATAGAAGGGAAAAATCAACTTACTTTCAGGCATTCTCCTCCTCTCTGACAATGTGCTGGCAGTTTCAAGTTGCACAAAGGGTGAATGATCCAGGGTCAGAGTGAAGAGATGGGAAGAGAGGAAGGTATTGAGTAGCTGGACTGGCATCCCTCTGCTCTCCCATAACCCTAGGGAATGTTTCTCTTTCAGCTTTGCAAGAAGCAGGTGAGCATGTTCCTTCCAACTGGCCTGATAATTGCGTTACAAAGAGAGACATGCCTGCCTTCTAGGAATTCCTTCCTTTCTATTATAAAGGGTTTTCATTCTTCTTGGGTGATCAGAAAGAATGCAGAAGGAATTTGGAAGGGCAAATGAAAGTGGCTCGGCCTTTTCTGTTTTAAAATTCAAGAGTTCAGAAGTCCTTCCTTAGCTTGAAAACTTAATGAGCATCTGAAGTAATACCTCCTTTTAATTTAAATCATCAAATTAAATTTTGCTAAGAAAACTAAGCACCAGATTCTAGTCCTGACAGGTAACGAAAGCATGAAACCATTTTCACACACACGTGATGCATGCTGCTTTGTACCAGCCTTTCACAAATGTAATGAGCAGGGTGTGGTGGTTTGTTTTTTTTATTTCCCACCTACTTTACTCTTCCTCACTTGACCCCAAATTTTTTTTGCAAGACAAGTCCGTCTTTTTGATGCAGTTTTTCTGAAAGTGGAAGGGCAGAGGGATGGAAAAAGCTTGTTCCTGCATTTTTTTCTGAGTTCATTGAAGTTGTTTAACGGTTGCTTAAAGCAGAACTTAATAGAATAGCAACATTTGCAGGGAGACCAGTGAGGAGGAGGAGAAGGATTGCTTTTGCCCTGGCTTGGGGGAATACCACTCCCCTTCTAATGCAGGTAAATCTCCGTTTCTGCAGAGTGACAAATACACTCTCCCAGGATTTATGATTCTTTGCTGTTGAGTTACCCCTTTCAGTTCTGTGCAGCTGCTGATTTAAAAATGTCGTGTATTTCAATAAAGTGCTTAAATTCCGCAAAATTATCTTGTGTAATGCGTTTTAACTTCTGTGGAGCTGCATTCCTACTTACTGTCTTTTTATCTGTCCCAAATTTCGCAGGCTTAAACTTTCACATCTAAGATGCAGGTGTTACGGTAGCTGGCAGTCTAACGCCCTGGTTCTAATTTGAGATATAAATTGCAAAGCTTTAAAGTTAAACCTTTTAAAGGGCTCAGTCGTATGTACTTCTAAGTACACTTAAGTCTATAGAAATGTAGTGTCAACTCCAGCAGCAGACACACAATTATGGTTTAGAATGGAAGATGAGACAGAGAGCTTTAAGTTTAGCAGTGCTGATAGGTACTTCTAGACTCAAATGCTTCTATATTCGCTATTGAGCTCTCCAGCTGACAGAATATTTAGTATATAATGGTCAAATGGCAGCTGCTTGGGATTAAATGAAAGGCGTCAGTCTAGTTACACATTTATAAGTGCACTTTGATGCAGTTGTCAGAGAAATGTGTTTTACTTGTGGTTTTGCTGCTAGTTCTTCCCCATTCAGGCATGATATATGGTAATACCATTGCTGACCATTCATCAAGTGGGAAACAGATGGCACTAGTTTCCCTTCTATTGAGAAATTGTGTTGAAAGGCTGCTTCTGTGAGAACGGCAACAACGATGCAAAACAAAATATTTTCAGAATATTCATGTCTGATGCCAGCCTTTGCCAGAAGATTAATTGTAAAACATGCATCTTGGTCTCGCTGTGTTATAAATCCCAGCTAGTGACAGAGATGGTCTCATCAGCGTCTGGATTAGTGGGAGAAACTGGGTTACAAAGTAAATATAATTGTAGAGATCAGTTCTGTGTCTTGCCCTGTAGCAGTCAAAGTGTCCTTGCTGCTTAAGTTTTGTGCCTGCAGTTAGTCTTTGACTTTCTAAAGAAAAGCACCAGGCTGTGGCCTTAGTGATGGGGTAGTCAAGCAAAATCTAAAATCACTGTTTGGTAGTTGACAATGCCCAAGTGAACGTTCTGTTGGATCTCCAGAGGCTTGTTAAACTCTGTGTCCTCAAGAGAAGACAGTGTCTCTTGAAGGAGCACATAAGATGCCAAGAAACAAAATAGGTACTCTTTAAGTATTTGCCTAGGCACTCTGTTTGTCTTTGTGGTCCAGAGATACTAACCTGATTTGGTTGTGCATTCAAGTTGATTTGTGAAGTGTCCCTGAAAGCATACCTAAGCAGAGGCAGAGCGTCGTTTTAACTGTCCCTCAACAAACCCATTCAGCACGTCACTCACTAGTTGTGTACCTTTTTCTACCTACTACAGTTGTTCCTGGCCTTCAGGCCAGTACTGTCATAATGGAGCAAATGGTCTCCTAAGAGGCCGGCCAGCATTTGGGGTGACTTTGCTGGATATTTGCACAAAATCATCCTTGTGAGAACTCAGCCCTAGGCGAGCTCCTTGCACTGTAAATGTGCACAAAGCAGAAGGGAATACAGCACTTAAAGCCTGCGGTAAAAAGCACAAGTTGGGACAAGAGGGGAGGAAAGACCTGTCCCCTCCATCTCCCTCTTAACAAGTCCCTTGCTGTCAGCAGGCTCTGCAAGGGGGTTGGTCAATACAAGCTTTTTGGGGAGTTGACTTGTGTCTTTCTACATGTTTGTGGGGTCGTAATTGCAAGGAGACACAACCTCAGGGGGCACCAAGTGGTCTTACAGTGTGATACACTAGGCTGAAATGTAAACGTGTATGCTTTCAGCTGGATATGGATTCCTTAATGGATTTCTTGTAAGAGTATTAACCAACAATATTATTGTTTTGCTTTTCTGTTGTTCTCAGGAGCCTGGGAACCTTGTGTGTTTATTTTGCAGTGCTGCCATGCTCTGATCTTCCCCTTTGGGGTGGGGGGATTGTATTTTTACCCCTGTGTGGAAGGCTGTGACTAGGACTGGGTAGTTTACTAGCTTTTGCTGTGGTCCTGCAAAAATACTTGGGATTTTCTTCCATCACATGCAATCTCTGTCAGTAAGGTAAGCATGATGCTAGTTATGGGTCATTTTGTGGAAGCATATTTTTGAACTCACCTGAAGCTGCTTTTCAAATTATTTTATTGCTGTAGTGATGTGGCAAGTCTGCAGACTAAAGACTTCAGGTTAATTTTCTCTGTCCCTCTGGAGGATGTTAGCATTATGCTCCTTATCTTCCTGCAGGTAGAAGATTTGGGGACACATCCCTATGCCTGATACATTTACCAGTAACCCAAGTTGAGTTACTGGGACTTGACAGTCCCTGAGACTGTGAAGTGACTGGGAGTTCTCTCTCACCAGACTTGTCCACAAATTATGGAGATGCTGTTCTCCCAAAAGTCCTGCCCAAGCTGCTACTGGGTATTTCAGCAGCATTTGTGGGGAGAAGAGGTAGTTTGCTGTTTGCTTCTACAAGTATATAACAACTTGGCCTTTTGTTAAGGGGAGAGAGGGAAATCTTGTGTTATTTCTGTGGCTGTAGTTTTAATTTTTTTTGAAAAGCAGAAGTTCTCAGCAGTGGATTCCTGTTCTCAGGGAGCTTCCTGCAGCCGGTGGCCTGTCTCCTGTCTGAGAAGTTAGCGTGTGATAAGCAGGAGAGCTTGCTGCTTGCTTCCTGCAGCAGGTGGTTGTGGCAGATCTTGCACTGTGGTCTGTTTGAAAGAGAACATCTTGGAACAGTCCCTACCTGTGTGTATAAGACAGATGCTGTGTGACCTGTGAGGACTTGCTATGTGTCCAGGCCCAGCGCCAGGAAAGCACCAGCTTTGCTCAGTTGTTGGTTTGGTTTTTTGAAGTTCTGTGGGAGCTCTATTTGCTCTGACAGCTTATCATGCGGTGTCAGACTCTGTTTAACAGGAGCCTGGGCTGGGGTGTAACTGGGGCCTGGGAGAACTGATTTGGTGGTGTGGACATTGTGTGTTGAAGGAGTCTTTGTTGTGGTGACTGCAGTAAATCCACTTGTAACTGACTTTAAAAGTTTCTGCCTGGAAGAGTCCTCCACTGTGTGTTACCTGCTCTGATAGCAAAGCCCAGCCTAGGTGTACTGAAAAGGATACACAGACCCACATGAGCAGCGTGGCTTTTGGCTTTCTGAGCTGATGGTTGAGAAACAGTTTCCCAATAAATGCAGCACCTTTTGCTCCGGCGTCATTGGCAATGGCTGGAATACGCGGTGAGCGCCCCAGGATCCTGCTCCCAATCCCTTTCCTCTCTGGGTTTTCTTCCCATGGCAAGAGCAGGGTGGGGAAGGCGGGAGGGCAAGAACTGAGCCTGTGCTGACACGGCACTGGGATGTGGCTGGGATGCTCACCCAGACCTGAGAGTCAAGCAGTGCTTCTGGGTCCCGCGGTATAGAGGTGGCCACAAGGAAGGCTGGGTGGGACCCCGCCCTCCTGTTTTTAGAGCGGCTTTTCAGGTATGTCTGCCCTACAGCCTAGGGGTATGACTGCAGCTCATTTAAAATTACTCCTCCTCACTTTTCACAAAATTTGGCAGGGATGTTTCCAGCAAACACGGGTGGTGATGATGAGGTAGCTCCAGTGACCCAGGGTTCAGCTGCCAGCTGCTTACCCAGGGGCTTGGGCAGGGTCCTCCAGTCTGCCCCACCACATACATGGGGCTTTCATTAACCGAGTCTGCTGCACTCACACCTCTGGATTGTGGTGTTGTAGATGTGCCCTTAGAGTAGAATTGTGAAGTAAATGAGCTTGTCATGAGTCCTGCTGGGTATTGCTTAATATTCCAGCTGTTGTTAATTGTTTGTTAATTATTTTTATAAGTGTATTCCATGTGTATCTGCTCTTCAGGGGCAATGCAGAATAGAGCTATTGCCTAATCTAGCAGTTTCCCATCCTGAATTATAATTTACTTTTGATTTGCCCAGTGAATTGCCCAGGTTTTTCTTTCAGTATCTACCAGTGATAAGTAACACCAGTTCCTGTTTGTTTTCACAGGCCACAGCTGGGAGGAAAAGATGTTTGGCTTTCACAAACCGAAGATGTATCGGAGTATAGAGGGCTGCTGTATTTGCAGAGCTAAGTCTTCCAGTTCTCGTTTCACTGACAGCAAACGTTATGAAAAGGATTTCCAGAATTGTTTTGGGTAAGATTCTTCCTTTAATCAACATCGTGGTCAGTCATGGTGTTAACCCCCAAGCCACGAACCTGATGCGCTCTTGCTCTGAGAGGCTCTGAAGATTCAAGAATGTTAATGAAAATTTGATGGATGAATATTTAGCAGTTCCAGCAGGTTTTATGCACAGTACCTTCATTCAAGTGTTGGTGCCTTTGTTCAAATACAGTGTATCAAGACATTATTAAAACTTCTCATTGGAAACCCATTCTGATGAAAAGTGAGCATCAAGTGTTTGGCTTTCCAATTGGGCAATGTTGCACATAATGTTACTTGAAAACATTGGTAGGCAAAACTATAAATACCCGTGATTTCTTGCACCTACCTGTTGTGACCTATTAACTTTTAAAAATACTTTCTAAGAACTTCGAAATTCTGTATAGACCTGTGTCCCTGATAGCTTCTATTTTTTTTTTACTGTATTTATTTTGATTTTTTTTTATGAGGCAGTAAGATTTTCTCCTGCTTATTCTGTGGTTTTCCATGAAATTATTTCCTGTGGAAAACATCTGTGTTGTCAATAAATGTTTTCTGCTTTTTTTTTTTTTAATTCCAGTCTTGTTGGATTACCTCTCATTAAAATCTTGGGCCCAGTTGGAACTTTCATGCATCATATTAAAAGCTATATGTACATATTAGTGTTGCTACTCTTCTCTGAAGTTGCTAACTTCATATGTGTAAATCTTTGCAATCTGTAGAAATATTTCCCTCTCCCTTTTTCTAGAAACACTCTTTTCATGCACAACTTTATAGTGCTTTGTGTTTACCATGGATTTTTGTACATAAATCTGGTGCTGACAATTTCCTTGTCGTATTTCTTGGCGACTGTCCTTGCCAGTGGAAAGACTGTATGAAAACACATTGCCTTTTTTTGTGAACTACGGTAAAGAAGCTTGTAGTATACCAGGGCCTTTGGTCTTGTGCTATCTGAAATATGTTTGCCAAGGTAAAAATGCAGTCTTTAACACTGAGCAAATAATGGCTTATCTGAGCCTGCCCCATTCATCTATAAATGCTTCAGAGTCTTCCCATTTAAATAGCTGAAAAATTCTACAGTTCTATTTGTTCTACAGCTCTATCCCCCTTATATTTCTTTTAGTGTGGATTAGCAGTAGGGTTGATTTATGAAGAAAACATGTTAAAGGGAGCGAGTATTGCTGTCATTCCAGTGACTGCTGCTTCTGAAACCTTATCCTACTCTTATGCAGGAGCATGTTGGCTGGTATTTGTTACTCATCCTTGAAGCTCTGTGAGAAAGTTAAGAGCTGAATAAGCTTTTGTCAAATCTCTGAGGTCTGTTCCCAAACGCACATTCAAGGTGTATGATTACTCCTCCTCCCTCCCTCTTCATTCAAACCAGCCAACCACTGGAACTGTGCGTTGGTTTTGGTATTTTGGTTTTTTGTGGTGTGACTTTTGTTTTCTTTTGCTTTTGTTTTTTTTTTTGGGGGAGGAATGTTTGTTTAAGGAAAAAAACCAACCAACTGAAGGTGATGAGACTGTTTTCAGTACCGCTCTGGAGGCAGATCACACCACCTTGTACTTCTATATGGAAGAAAGCTTTCCGAAAGTCAGGCCTGGTCTTTAAATGGCGATGTTTGAGCACCCCAGATTAATTGTAATGCCGGAAAAACAGAACTTGAGAACCCTTCTTTTCCAACAATTTTTATGCTTCTTGCTGCTGTCAAAGTGGGGGGTGCTTTTATTAACTGTTGTAAAGTGATTTTTGCTTTTGTTTTCACCAGGCTCCATGAGGCCCGCTCAGGAGATATTTGCAATGCATGTGTCCTTTTGGTGAAAAGATGGAAAAAATTGCCAGCAGGATCAAAAAAAAACTGGAATCACGTTAGTCAACTATTTATTTCTTTTCCACCCCAAAACAAACTCATCCCTGTCTTTAGTCCATCCTGCTAGAGAGGAGCATGCTGGCAAGGGTTTGGGATTTACTGTTTCCATCACACTCTCCCTTCCCATCCTCAGCATCTCTAAATCCTTCCTGAAGTATTTCCGGTTACATGGCTTTTATCTGTCACTTGCACCTTTGGCTTAGGTGCAGATGGTGATTGTGCAAGCCCAGGATGGAGTCACAGACTAATATATCTTGTAATTCCTTGTTTTCACAAACTCATAACTTTGTCCAAAAGTCTCCTATGATATTCAAAACATGTCAAATTTGGCCTCTGTCCAAAATTGGTTGCTCTTTTTTGGTTTTGGTTTGTTTTTTTTAATAGTTTGAACAAGCAAGGTGACTTGCTCAGGCAACACATAAATCAATGTCGTTTAGTCAGATAATTACAATGACTAATATCTTGCAGCTATTCCCCCTCATATATTCTGTTTTGATACATCTAATTCAGTTTAGGCCTAAGGCTGGGAAGATGAGCAGGATTCTTTGTGTATTTTATAACCTTTATTCTGGAAGCCTTGATGGTAATGAGAGCCAGAACTATGGTTGTTACTACCACTAGCTTTATTCAGAAGTTAAATTGATGATTTTTTTTAAATGCCAGGGCAGATGCTTGGCAGACACTCTAAACTGAACCTGTATTGGCTTAAACAACTGGTTTACATTAAACCGAATTTGTCAAAAATATGAAGAAGGCAAAAGTTGAATTGAATATGCTTTTTAAATCAGTTTGCTGCCTTTTCCTACAGATTCGGCCTCTTGCAAACCTGATTTAAATGAACCATATGAGTGTTGGTGCACAGAACTGCCTTGGTTTAACTAAATTGGCTTTGAACACCTTCAGCTAAGTCAGTACAGGTACCTTGGCTAGAGCAATACCTCAGCATGATGCAGAAGGATTATGCATGCATTTTCTGTGTTGTAGGTGGTAGATGCCAGGGCTGGACCCAGTCTTAAAACAACATTGAAACCAAAGAAAATGAAAACTCTGTCTGGAAGCAGAATAAAGAGCAATCAAATCAGCAAACTGCAAAAGGAATTCAAGCGGCACAGTAAGTAGATCCAAAGAGAATTCTGGCAATAAACTTTGGCCTCCCCTAATATAGCTTCCTGTTAACTGGCCAAGCTGAATCACCATCTAGATTCAACTATGTGCTCACACATTTGGGCACTCCCTGTTTTCACAACCTCTCATCCTCCTCCTAGGGCTTGGGGAGGGGGTGGGATGAAGAGGAGGAGCTTGTGTGCAGGGTGGGCTGTGAGAGAGGGGTGGGGAAATGGCAAGGGGGGAGTGGGAAGCCTGGCTTAAAAATGTAGGTAGCTGTAGCTTATGCCCCACACTTGAACAATGTGTTTCTGGAAGGAACTTCTTGGACAAGACCCTAATTGAAACTGAAGTTGGAAGAGGTTTCCTCCTGCCCTCAGTATGCCTGTTTTCAGCACAATTCTGTTGATACCACTGTCAGTCTTTTTATTCCGTATGTGTTTTCAACCCAGGCTTTCTATTTAGCCTAGATTTCCCCCCCTTTAAACTCCTACCGCATTTCCTCTGTACAGTTTCCTTACACCTTCCTCTGCTGGTCTTGATTTCTCGATTTCTTTCCAGTAGCACTCCTCAAATAGATCTGGATTCATAGCTTTCCAACAAAGCCATCTGCCAGTTATGCTCTAAATATATGTCAGTACTCTAGGTTTTTCCTCTAAAGTAAACCAGCTTTTTAACTGTTCCTTGACTTGGTCTTCTCTCTCTTTCAATTATCCTACCTGACCTGAAGGAAAAGCTCTCCAAAGAATCAGTAAAGGCCCTGACCCAAAGAGATCGTGTCTCCTCATTCAACGTGCTGTAGTTAACCTAATAGTGCTAGTGCAGGTGCCAGAAACTGTAACTAAAAGGTAGGCTAGTACACCCTCTGTTAAGGTTTGTGTCTGCACTGGAGTCCATAGTTCATAGTCTCGATCCAGCAAGAGCTCAATACTGCCTAAGCCATTGCACTGATGAGAAGAGCTTTGCAAGACTTCAACTGAATGGATAAGAAAGGAGATTTACAGTGAGAGAGAACATGCTACGTGTGAAGCACAGACCCCCATCATCTTCAAGGATCTTCCAGTGATTCCAGAACAGGACTAGGATGTTGGCTGAAGCATGGCCTGTACAGGCCGTGTTTGAGAGCCAGGAACTGTGATGATCCTGAACTTCTTTCCAGTCCCTTGTGTACAAGCACCCCCTCCAGTTCTGAGGTCTCTCTCTCAAATGCTGACAAATAGTCTCTCTGTTGGAACTGGCAGAGGCAAGTGAAAAATGGGTTGCTGATACTGGTTTTTTCTTCTTAATTAAAAGTATTCTGTATCTCTGTTCCCAATCTGCATGTGACCGTTTACAAGTCAGGAAGAGGACAAGTCATCGGATGCATGTCCTGATTGTTGCATTCCTTCTTTCTCCCGCAGATTCCGATGCCCACAGCACCACTTCCAGTGCCTCCCCAGCTCAGTCGCCCTGCTACAGTAACCAGTCTGACGATGGCTCAGACACAGAGATGAGCGCTGGGTCCAGCAGAACACCAGTTTTTTCCTTTTTAGATCTCACATACTGGAAAAGGTAAATAGCAGCAGAATATTCGCTCACTGCAGACAGCAATTTACATACACGGTGCTGCATTCTGCTTCTTCATGAATTTTTCTGCTGCTGAACTTTAATTTGTTTTAAGGATATAATTTAAGTCGCAGAGTATTATACAGTATCTGCCTTCGGAAAGAAATGCCATGTGTTTAAGACATTTTCCCCTGTCTCCTTTCAGTTCCCTAAAAACTAATACAGTTGCTAGTTGCTGGAAAATATTTTTGTGTTTTAGGGAGTTACAGATAATATTCCTGACTGTTGTTATCTTGTCTGAAAACTGCGCTCTGTAGACGTGATGCGTTACCAAGTACAATAGTGTTCTCAGCTTGCCAGCAAAACAGCATTTGATTTGGTTGACCTGTGATGGTAGTAATTAAAATAAAAAGTCTGGAGTGGGAGGAAACCTACAAGATTTTCTGGGAGCTGATGAGCTTGTTATCTTTTATTGCTTGTTGTGACACAGTAATCCCTTGTTTAGCTAATTGCTCTCTTGAGATTGTTCTGACTTTGTTGCATCCTCTCAAATAGTGTTTGCAAGTGCACTGTATTCAAGGTTAGTTCAGCCCAGATAGTTGTCTGAAACTTCTGGGAAGCAAAATGGGAGACTCAGTTTGTGCAGACATAGGTTTGGTAGTGGGTTGTGTTTTGTTGTGTTGCGTTTTTTGTTTTGGTTTGGTTTTTTTTCCCAAAGCAATGTGCATTTACACACAGACTTTCTGGGCAGCCTGTCCTCCCAGCCTCTGAGCTGGAGGCTCAGAAAAGTAGTGCCTTGGGTCAAACAAATTTTTTTTGTATATCTGTAAATTCTATATATTCTAAGCTCATAAACCATCTGTCTCTCTCCCTGCCCCTTCTTCCAGGCAAAAGGTCTGCTGTGGCATTATTTACAAAGGGCGTTTTGGGGAAGTCCTCATAGACACTCATCTCTTCAAACCTTGCTGTAGCAATAAAAAGTCTGCCACTGAAAAACCAGAACAAGAAGGACCACAATCTCCAGCAATCTCCACCCAGGAGGAGTGGTGACTTCCTCGAATAGCTGCAAAAGGTTATACAGATCCTCTTATTCTCTGGAAAAATACTAGAAAAGTGACTGTTCACTTTGGACACCTGCTATGCTGCCAAAAGACTATTCCCTAGAACTGTTTTGGGTTTTACTGCTACAATTCTACAAACTCTGAAGCCAGTTTGTATCGTTCAGAAAGACTGTATATAATATTTAAGATGCTATGGAACACTTAGCAAAGCTGAATGCTGCTGCAAGGTTGTCTGATCTTCCCTCCCTCTTCCCTCCCCCCCCGACTCTGTTCGCTTCACAAATGAATATGAGGATGGGGTTTTGTATATTAAAGTATATGTAGTTCATGTTTCTGTATTGAAAGAAGCAGTGGTTGTAAGGCATTTTTTTAAGTTGGTTAGTAACCTCCCCTAAATCCCCAAGAAAATATTTCATTCTTAGACATGTATGAGTCAATAAGATGAACTAATGCATAGAAACGTTATAAGTCACCTCTCTAGTTATATAAATATATATTTTTTGAAGGTGTGGAGATCTCACCCTATACTACTGACGTAAAAAAGACAAATATTTCATCCCTCCTATGTGACACCGACCAATAAACTGCAGATGTCTCTACTACAAGTGGTAGTTACCAGAGAAGTCCCCCAACATGAAGTGCTCTTCAGAAAGGTGGGAGAGCTCTCCTTCTTAGCTAAGGAGGAAGATTTACCTAAGAATTAACCATAGCAAAATGGGAGGCTACTTTAATTTTAACCCAGCAGCAGATACCCTGTGTTTCACGTAGTAACTGACTGGTGATCAGAGATGGACCAACAAAACAGCTTGTTGCCCAAGTTAGGTGTAGATGATGGCCAAAACTGAGTAACTACTGTGTGTTAGCCCACTGCAGTTGAAATGTGACCACAGACCCGACTTCATGCTGGACCTGACATAAAGCAAGCTCCTCACTCAGTAAATCAGACTCTACTCCAGAGACATAATTTGGTTGCAGCCTGGGGCCTGGATTCACGATTGCTTTTTTGGAACCCTTGCCCTGCAGTGCTTCTCTGTGTTTTGTTTTATTTTTGTTTGTTTGAACAACCACCAGATCAGTACTTCTGTGAATACCGAATATGAAAAAATTCTGTTAAGAATGGTGCTGTACTGAGTCAAGGCAGCTCTGTTTGCATACACGATCAATAGATGGTATTTCTTACATGGATTTCCAAAAAAAAATCGTGTGCAAACCATTGTGATACTCCTTCAAAACTCCGCTTTGCCTGTAGGGTGGAAGCAGCTTCCTGGAAGAATGTGCTGCAGTTTTAGCTCCCAGTTTCTTCATATTCCTTTTATGAAGGTTTAATTTCTGTAATTTGGGAGTTCTGCTTTTTTGTTGTTGTTGTTTGTTTCTGATTGGGGGGTGAGTATAATTTTTTCTTACTCTTTTGGGGTATTCCGCAATGGATTGCTACAAGCTTTCCTTTTTGTGAGTCTTTGGCATAATACTGGGGTGGGTAGGGTTTAGGACTGGACTTCCATGTAATCTCACTTCCTGAGATGGGAATGCTTAGCAAATGAAAATATAGGTAGGGAGAGATAAGCGAGTTTTAAGAGGAGCCTCTACCCTCAAAGGTTCTATTTCTTTTCTTTCTTCCTTTTTTTAACTTTTTTTTTGTCCTCTCCTGTTGGTTAATCCAACCTCTGGAGAGAAAGAACATCAGGGGAAACAGGGCTTTGACTTATCACAGCCTTGCAGCTTAGAGCTTTCATTGGTCTTATTTTGCTGTTCCAAAACACTCTGAGATTCTGAAGGGAGGACAAAGCTGCCTACCTTGCTTTCATCTGCAACCAAATAGAAAAGACTTAGGTTGGAAAATACCTTTAAGATCATGGAGTCCAACCACAGGTATAATGGATCCTTGCTTGTATAACAGCATAACCAGGTTGGTCATGTCTGATAAGGGCTTGAGCAAGAGTCCCAGCTGTTTTTGCAGACACCTGCTTCTATTTGAAGTTGTGTTTTCAGCATCAGTAATTCTGTACACCTAAGGCTGCAGTATTGGTGGTAGGATGTGCTCTGATACGGATCATCTCTTCTGTATTTATTTATTTATTGCTAGATTTCAACCGCCAACTGCTTCCCCTACTCCCTCCCACCTCTTCCATTCCCGGTAGTAACGCAAAATGAACTGTATGTAGTCATGCACTTTGTATTAATGTATTAGAAATCTATGGAACCTGTTTTGTACTTTTATACTGTTCAGACACTTGTAATCCAAACTTTTTTTTACTAGGGTAATGAATAAATTTAGACTTATTTAGAAAATAAACAACTTCTCTGTTTATTTCAGCTCTGTTCCATTAATTAGTGTTTGAACTAGCCCAGGCAACCTATGTTTCTATTTGAACAAGACTTCAAGACTTTTGTTTTAGGGGGGGTGAGATAATTCTCTTCCTGTTGAATTTGGAAAGAAGAGCAGAGCAAGGGAAGGAGGTGGTGTTTATTATGATAGACAGCTGTCTCGGGGTAGGATCACAGAGCTTTCCCTTGGCACTGCATGTGTGTCAGGCATTCCTTTGCTGGTGGTGGGTGGTGCTGACGTGTGCTGTCCCCAGGGGCCTTGCTCTCCAGCTCACCAGCATTTAGCAAGGGGCAGCTGAAGCAGCAGCAGGTTGGAGCTGACAGCACGTGGAAACATCCCTTTCCAGATCCAGCGGAGTTGGTGGAAGAGACTGGTGCTCCTCTGCTGAAGCTAGAACCCAGAGGGTTTCTTCCCATGACAGGCGTAGTCAGCTGGATAAGCTCCAGCAGACCGATGGGAGCAAGGTCTCTAGCAGGAGATGGCAGTGAGTAACTGAGTTCAGAAGAGGAGGAGGCTGTTCCCTCATAATGGGGAAAACGTTGCAACCTTAAACATGATGGTGTGTTGCCAAAGACTATTTTGAACTTCAATGGAGACGCTGATTTATTCCTGCTGATAATTCTGGCTGTTTTCTTATAAATGGAGCGCGATGATATCCAGAGATTCATGTAGAAAACATTAAAGTGAAAGCTCTGCATAGATTGCAAGACCACAGGATTTTAGTACTATAGCATGGACATATTTACATTATCTGCTGTAGATGCATGATTTGGTTCAACTGAAATAAAAAGGTCTATGTAAAGTCACTGAAGAGAAGCACCAAAAGGTGGTTTAAAGCAGGCAAACTTACTATGTATCCCACTCTGCAACTTCAACCCTTTTTCAAATAATAAGTTCCTTTTCCTTCTCTCTTTTACACTGCTGCTGCACACCGGTGACTACAGGTACTGTCGAGGTAACCTCCAGGTGCTGAGAACATGTTGATGGACAGAGGGCTTTCTTTTTTGTGGAGCAGGTAACCTAATGGAGGCTACGGCTGCGAAGGAGGAAGCTCCTGGGGGAACATAGGAGAGGCAGGACTTGCCATCTTCAGAACAGTGTGAAATGAAATTAGGAGGCAAAATCCTGGGTAAAGCCTTCCTGTGCTTCACCTGAATCAGCTGCCACAGTGACAAGTGTGACGTGTGCTAAAATACCTTACACTGCAAGCATTGTAAAGATGCTTTACAGAGGATTGTATTATACTCAAAAGACGAGGAAAAACAAGTCATGTGGCAAAAAGGTATTTTGCTGGAGGTCACCACTGGACAGGGAGTAGATCCACGATTTCCAAAGCCTGAGCTGAGTGCCCAGTGCTGCTGGTTGAGGAATGCAAGGGCAGACTGTTTGCATTTTTAAGATGCTGCATGAAGAGCAATTTTACTCCGATTTGTACAATGTGGAAATTTCTTTGTCTGTGACTTCTGCAACACTGAGCTTCTAAGCTGCTTTCTGAGCAGATGGCTGTGTGCCATCCATCCCCAGTCACTAAACAGTTACAACTCTTTTGAAGTCATATAAAAATCTGTTTTCAACATCATGTAAGAAAAAGAGAAACTCCGTCTAAAGGGCTCTTGCAGCACATAATGTAATTTTTAGGTGGTCTAGATGAGGGGTAAGAGCAGTCTGCTGTGTATTCTGCAGACTCGATCCTGTGATTGACAACATCAGAGATGATGCAGCTCCTTTTTGGCTCTTGTTTTTTGTTCCCTTCCCGTGGGAAACTGGCCACAAGGGGAAAAAGAAGCAAATGTCCAGGTCCCCTTTTTCAGACACTGAAAATGACACCAGGGACACACTCCTGGCTTCCTCCATACAAACAGTCTACATACAGTAAACAAACACAAAACCTGTGCTTCCTTGCAGTATTATTACATTATAGGGGTTGTAAAGCTGTTGAGGTATCCCATCTAAGTACTTAAAAGGAGCCTATATGAAAGAAGGGGACAGACTTTTTAGCAGGGCCTGTTACAATGGAACAAGGGGTAATGGTTTTAAACTAAAAGAAGGGAGATTCAGGCTAGATGTGAGGAAGAAATATTTTACAATGGGGGTGGTGAAACCCTGGCCCAGGTTGCCCAGCGAGGTGGTAGATGCCCCATCCCTGGAGACATTCAAGGCCGGGCTGGACGGGGCTCTGAGCAACCTGATCTAGTTGAAGATGTCCCTGCTCATGGCAGGGGGTTGGACTAGATGGCCTTGGAAGGTCCTTTCCAACCCCCAATTATCCGATGATCCTAGTGCGGTTATGCCCTATTCGTACCACAATTTTCTCCCGGCAAAGCTGCCAGTGCTGCTGACCTGCATGCTGTCTATAGCTTTTGATGAGACCATACACGCCCATGACCGGCAGCCACCTCACCTGGGCCTTGCTACAGCAAGTATGTGACTGCTGGGAGCTCATATTCAACGGGGTGAGTCTCACCCAGCGGGCGGTGTGAGGGAGCGGGCCGGGCTGTGGGGGTGTTCAGTGAAAGGTGGAAACCAGCCATTTCAGCCATTGACAGACAGGCCCCCGCCATGAGGCACAACCGGGCTGTCTGGGCTGCTGCCAGCAGCGCCCATACAGGTTTTGCAGTCAGCGTCCCTTGCCTGGATGGCAGTCATGGCGTCTTTTGGCAGTACCCTCCTCAACTCAGGGGATCAAGCTTTAATTGCCCTTGCTTGGTCATGGTCGTTTTGCTCGGTAGGTGCTTGTAAAAGCTGATTGACCCAGTAGTATTTGGGTCTCCATAACTGCACCTACACGGCCTGCCAGCTCTGCTCTTTAGCCACAAAAAATAAGGAAAACTCCTCCTCCTTAGAGGAATGTGGAGCCTGTTTCTGAGGAGAGGTGGCCAGACAGAGCTCTGGGGACACAAGGAGTGAGGGCAAGAGGCCAAGGAAGAGTCAATGTTGGAGCCTTAGGCCACAAGGAGTTTCAGAGCACTTGTATGAGCAAGTGATTGTCCCCCTGTACTCAGCACTGGTGAGGCCACAACTTGAATCCTGTGTTCAGTTTTGGGCCCCTCACTATAAGAAAGACATTGAGGTGCTGGGGAGAGTTCAGAGAAGAGCAACAAGGCTGGTGAAAAGTCTGGAGCACAAGTCTGATGAGGAGCAGCTGAGGGAACGGGGACTGTTTAGCCTGGAGAAAAGGAGGCTGAGGGGAGACCTTATCGCTGTCTGCAACTACCTGAAAGGAGGTTGTAACATGGAGGGGGTTGGTCTCATAAGTAGTAAGTGATATAGGACAAGAAGAAATGGCCTCAAGTTGTGCAAGGGGAGGCTTAGATTGGATATTAGGAAAAAATGTATTCACCGAAAGGATTGTCAGGTATTGGAACAGGCTGCTCAGGGAAGTAGTTGAGTCACCATCCCTGGAGGTGTTTAAAAGAGAAACAAATGAGGTCCTTAGAGACATGGTTTAGCTCCAGTATTAGGTTAACGGTTGGACTTGATGATCTTAAGGGTCTCTTCCAACCAAAATGACTCTGTGACTCTTAGAGTACCAGCCTGGCTTGGAAAGGCTCCTCTGTGGCCATAGGTAATATTGTCACACTTACATGTAACCTGTGGTGGCTATTAAGAAGCTCCAACAGCAGCTCCAGGGCTATAGGAGGTGCTTTTTGATTGCCTCAGTGATTTTAGCTGGCATCAGCAGAATAAAGTGACTGTCCAGGTTCTAGTTTAATTGTTTGTTTGTATGCCCTTTTAATAATGCTCAGTTGTTCCTTATGTGGGTTTTACTGCAAGCATCATCATGGCTCCACAATGCTTGAGAAGTGGTGAAGAGGGAGCCAAAAGCACAATGAGCCTGGATAGTGCTCAGCACAGATCAAGGACTGATCCCGGTTAGCCAGCATGATCTTGGACACCACAAGATGCTGACTGTTCAGTTGGGCTCAGTGTTGTATCCTCTGACTAATAGACGTGCAGGTGTTTGGAGTAGTGGTAGGTAGGTCAGAAAGTCACCATGCCTTCTCAAGCATGTTCCTGTTGGCCTGGCCTTTTCTCTGTCCATCATCCCGCTCCTACTTCTTAAGAACTAGAACATGGTGAGGGGATAAGGAAAAGAGCAGTGCTCCCAGTCTGTTGAAAAGGTTGTGAAAATCTTGTGTGGCAAGGAAGGCAGTGGCTGGATATTTTCTCTGGATTACTTTAGTTGGCCTGTGTGATGGATATGGAGCAGCTTCTCCTCACCTGCTGTCCATCTCTCCGTGCCACCTTCCCAGAGTTGCCTGCCACTTCTACATGGCAGCTTAAGGCAAAATAAAACAGGCTCAGAAACACTTTAAGGTGGGGGGGTGAGGGGTGGTGATAGTGTTTTGTATGGAAATGGAGATGCCTATCATTAAATGCCTTCCTGAAGGGAGGGATATTAAATAATAGGTTGTTTCTCCACTGTAGAGAAGGAGAGTAAAATTCCAGAGTTCACATCTCTGCAGACCCTTTGCTTGAGTATCATTTGTTGTCCTTTAAATGACCACTTAGGAACCAAGAAAAGCAAACCAAGTGAAGCTTTCCAAGCACCACTCCCCATGCCCTCCCTGCCCTGCTAGGCACAAGGACTCTCTCCTTTGGTTCTAAATTCTCCCTCCATTTTTGTTGCCCCAGGCAACTGCATGATTGCTCTTGGGTTGGCACCCTTGTCAGACTGTTACCCTTCACATGGCACAAGTTGGGCAGCCTCTTCTTTCCCCTGGACACCATTCCCTGATTGTCTTCTGCCCAGAGGTAAGCTGTTGAAGAGGCTGGTGCCACTGCAGCACCCTTTGTCTCCTAACTACAATCTAGCTTTTAATATGTATGAGATGACAGATATATACAGATTTTTACTGACTTTTCTGAAAGTAGAGGGACCAAAGGCACTATTATAAAATAATTTTTAAATCCATTATTTTTGAGAGTCCTCATCCGAAATTCCTGTACTGTAGCAAACCTTCTCCCCTGGCACTTTTACATCTAACTAGGAGGGAGGTCAAGAGTAAGAACACAGAAGCATTAGTATTATTATAGCATCGCCTGATAACACTTTCATTAAGGGCCTCTCACATGTTTTCACATAAATTCTAATTTTCAGATTGTAAAACTCAGCTATAAAGTTCACCTTCTTGCTGACACGAGGCACTTAAGGTTTAAGACTATCAGCACTTCAGTCAATCAAATTTCCAGCTAAAGCAAAGTCCTAAAAATCCTCCTACATATTCTAATTCGAAATTGCTTTTTTTTTTACAGTCTCTGCGTTTTAAAGTACAGAGTGGTTGAGTGAAATTGTTTATAATGTGCACACTCTATAGGTTTCCAAATTAAATGCAAATGAACAACTAGTATATTTGATTTGGTGTACCTTATTTTTTTCTTTTTTTCTTAAAGCAGGTCTAGTCCTGGTGGGTGCTGAGGACCCATCTGAAGTCCAGCTTATTGTTTTGAAGAGGAAAGGAATACTTTTTTAGCAGGGGCAGGGGATGGAGATGGGACAGACAGCAGTATAGGGCTAGCACAAAAAAGTCATTGAGAAGCTGTGGAAGAAAAAGTTCACTGACGAAAAATGGGATAACATTTGCAGCTAGGTGAAAATCCATTGCCAGGCTGGGGTTTGCACACAAGTTCATAACTAGAAGTAAACCCTCCTTGGCAAATTTTTCTGCCTCCCTCCCTCAAAAGCTCATATAGTGAAGTATATACAGTATCCCGTTAAACATGTTTTGTTGCCCTGCAAAGGAGCTGAAGATGGAAGTAATTTGTCTAAAGGCAGAGCTCTGCAACATACATGTTTACTTGTAATGCTATACTTCATTTATATGAAGGTCTCTTTCAGCTGTTCTAGGCTAGTTTACAGAATTAAAGGAGTGTGTTACCTATGCATTGATTTTGAGGAACCTTACAGTACCAAAGTGATACAAAGCACCCTTACTGTTCCGAGGGGTAGATTCTTTACTGCTAGAAAACAGTTATTACAGAAAAACCCAAATCAGTAATTCACCCTGAAGTGGAGCACAGTTCAACACACAACGCTTCCAGAGTGCAGAGATGGAAGCACCACAGGGCCTAGACTCCTCCCAGACACTACACACACTAGTAAATGTGCTCCCCCAGCAGGCAACTAGCAAACCATCAAGCCCTGGAATATGGTACAGATTCAAAATACAGAAGTGATGGGCTTGGTTGTCAGCCAGCGTAAATTAGTGTCATTGTCTCATCCAAGACAGGTGGCACCAGTTGAAGATCTGGCCCACTAAAAGTAGTTAGAGACTGTCAGAGATGCAGAGGAATTACCACTAGAAGAATCATTTAGCAGGGAAAGAAACTCAGCCCATGATGCTCACATCTGTCTTTTCTCATTGCTGCTGGAGCGCCGTGTCGTGATGTGAGAGCCACAGCTACGCTCACGGTAATGCTGACCCTGCAAGGCTGTGAGACTGGTGCTCCTCTTGGCCATTCTCCATGGCAAAATAGGCCAGGGTCCCAACACTGCCGCAAGCTGGTACTTGTGGCAGGCAATTTTCTTAGAAGCTGGGCTAGAGATGCCAGACACGCTTCCCTGCTGCCAGGTCTGTCCCCAAGTATTTAAACTGTATCACACCCTAGTGATCAGCAATGCTGCATCTCACAAGTGTTTAACTTGACATCTAGGAATTAATTGCTCCCTGATGACTCTGCCTGGTCTGGCATAGTTTGACCCTTGGCATTTGTCTCTAAGAGGTGATCTTTGGGCTCCCCTTCTGTCTGAAAGGGACCTGAGCAGGGACCATGACCTCTTCCCCACCTTCTGTAACAGTGAGAGAAACAGATCTTATACCCACCTACAGTCTTTTTGCAGCTCTGCTTTCGGGACAGTACACATCAGGTCATAAATCAGTAGGTAGAACCATAGAATCATTTTAGTTGGGAGATAGATACTCTCAGGGTCACCAAGTGCAATCATTACCTAACTCTAGCACTAAGCCATGTCCCGAAGAACCTGCCTTTTAAACACCTCCAGGGATGGTTACTCTATCACTTCCCTGTTCCAATGCCTGACAACCCTTTCCGTGAAGAAATTTTTCCTAATACCTGAACCTTCCCTGATGCCTCTTGTCCTATCACTTGCTGCTTGGGAGAAGAGACCAACACCCTCCATGCTACAACCTCCTTTCAGGTAGACAGCAATAAGTTCTTCCCTCAGCCTCCTTTTCTCCAGGCTAAACAGCCCCAGTTCCCTCAACCACTCCTCATCAGACTTGAGGAGCTTTGCTGATCAAGAACCTTTGGCATTCTTCATGGATCCTAAGCCACTGGTATACCTTCTGTGATTTTTATCTTCAAGAAGCAAAAGTGTAGGTCGTGCAGGAGGCATACATGACATCTATGGCTTGCAGAGTCCACAAAGTATCAAGGGCCAAATCCCAATCAAGGATGCAGGCCATTTCAGTTGAGTCAAAAGCCCCTGTTCTTTCATCTGAGAACAGATGCAAATTAAATGGCTGTGAATTTTACATCTGATTCTCAGATGCAACATAACAAGGGGCAACAACTTTTGTTCCACTCTAATGAGAGCTCACAGCCGTGTGCTGCTGCTGCTTGTTAAGATTGCCTCAATAATGCCGTGGCATTCCACAGCAGTTTCATGCTGAAGCAGAGTTTTGATCTAGTACGAGGAGGTCTTCCACATGCTTGAGAAACCTTACTAATTAATTGGAAAGACACAATGGATTGAATCCAGGTGGGGCATCACAGATCAGACATTAATGTCTCCTTGCCAGGATTTCTTTCAAGAGCAAACCACAGCCAGAATCCTTTACAGAACAATGGCACAGGGCGAGTTCATGAGGAGCTAATTAGATCTATGTAAATAATTAATGATGAATGCAGCCTCCTTTTTATGTCTGATTTATCAAAATCCCCATGGTCCAATCCCTTCACACTGCACAGGGACAGTCCATGGGTACCTGCTGAAGGAGACATAGAGACAGAAACATGGGAGGAGGAAACAAGATTGTTCCTAAAGCTGCTGTAGCACAGATACTACTGGAGTTAACATGCATCCTGAAGGGGCACCAGGTTTATTTTCCTCCTTTAAGCTGGATTGAAATATATTTGGAATATAGAAACCCCTTTGTTCCTTTTTCTGTTATTTTTTAATCTTCAAAAGTTACAGAGGTTCTACAAATTCTAAAATAGTCATGAAAAGAAGTCAAGGTACCCTAGAAAGAAGAACTGAGTAAAATCTAATCATGTTATGTACTAGCTCCCTCTAAATAACATCACCTTGTTAGTCTGATTTCGCCCCCCACTTTCTCTCTCACCTTTTTCAATCTTGTTGTTCCTCTGTCTCTTTTAATGTTTCTGTCATTTTTGCATAACCTGTTAGACACACTCTTGAAGTCTGAGTGATAACTGATCATAATGGTTTTGTTGCAGACTGCACCTTTGGGAGTAGATGGGAGTCCTGATATGAGCTGAATGTTTAAGAAAAAGATCAAGTGGGAAATGGGAACAGACAGTAACCAAGTGGATTTCAATACAGGAAGACTGAGCAAATGTGACAAGAAATAAACAGAAAAGGGTAAGTTTTCTAAGTGAAGGAAAATATTATTTTTCTAAATCTAAGTGTTGGCACTAGTATAATGCAGATTTCCTATTGCAGGTGCAGAAAAATGTGCCTTTTAGGAAAGGTCTGAGAGAATATGGAGATTAGTAGGAATGTAGAATAAAAGGATAGCTGAGAAATATCAGGACTTGAACAGATTTTCAGTGGTATTAGCACACAATAACTGTCTGTTGTCTCTTTTGCTTCTGGAAGGCCCCTGTCAGCAGGCAGGAGCTTTGCCTCACCTGTATTACCAGCTTTCCATGTCAGACCGGCTGTTTGCCAGGCAGGTGCTTTCTCCTCTTTTTGAAGGCGGTTGGTTGAAGAGCCCATCCCCTCTGCATCACCTTTCATTGTTTACATGAGCTAACCCTCGGCTGTTGTTCATGCCTATGATAATAGCGCACTGAGCAACACGATGTACAGCTCAGATGGGAAGTTTGTGAGCTGCAGACAGTTTTGCAGTTGCCACATGGGGCTGTAGAGAAGGTGGCTGAGCAGAGATCCACTGGAGTAACAGCATGGACACAGCTGGTTCCCCACATGTCCTTTCTTGAGCAAAATCTCCATTTGCAGTGACCTGTGTAGATCCCTCAGACCCCCTTTCACCCGCAGGGAAAACAGGAAAGAAACTAAAACTAAATAGGAATGATTTAATATTCATGCAGGGGAGTGTAATTCAGACTTCTGTAGGCTTTGAAGGGCAAGGAAGAAATTAAGGGAGTGAAATTTCTGCTGTGGAGTTTAGAAGATGAATCTGTTAGTCTGTTATGTAGTTAGATTAGATTTGATGTTTCTAATAAAAAATCAGGAATATCAAGTCTCTCCCTTTCACGTGAGTTCTTTATTGTTTCTTACATCACTTGCATTAGGTTAAAAGAAGCAACGTCTGCAAGCTGTGAACCACGAGGTAGATTTCTCTTAGTTTTCTGTCTTGGAGATTATGAGGTGGCCACAATAAAAGGGCAGTGTTTATATGACAGATTATGCTTGCTGGCTGCCTGTGGCTGCAGGAGAACCTACTCCATGACCCTGGATGGGTTCCCTCACAGCTCTGTATTCTATAATGAGAATGGAGATGGGATTTTTAACGGTGTAAGTTATTGCCTGTCTCCTTCTTTAGAGCACTTGGGCTAGTTACTGAGAAGTTATTGGCCAAATCTAGTGATAAAAGTTCAAAAATTATGCTGTCACCTCTGCTCTTACCTAAACTGGAACAAAATGGAAATTGCTTCTTTCTGTTTCACATTTTTCTCTTCATTTATAGTCTTTGAAGATGAGTAGCTATTTCAAAAGTTAAAAAAGAACAAGAATCTGATTTCTGTTTAAACTTAGGCCGCAACAGCCTGTACTGACAATATAAATAGCCTTTAAAGTGGCTGTAAATGTACATGTAAAATTTACAGATAGTAAATCAGTATTTATATGAGCAGAGTCCACTGTTCCAACAGTTATACACATGTGTGCACAGGATGGTGAGTTTACCCAGGGCCCTTGCCAACTTTAAAGCTTCCCTCCCGACTTCAAACTGTCTCTTCTCTTTCCTCATTAGTTCCTTTGCGCTTGATTGCATCTATGGCAGAAAGCATGAATTATTCAAGGATTAGAATAATATCTCTAAAAATACAATGCAGTTATAACAATATCACATTTCCCACTGGAAGGGCATTCTTGCTCTGTTACAAGAATGAGTTATTTCCAGTTGTCTGAACCACTTCTGTAACAAATATGCAAACAAAGGCCACCAAAACACAGAAAACAGGTGCTCAGTCAGTTGTAGACTGTATCTAGTTTTACTTTTACTACTTCGTCAGGGCACAGGTGCACGTATATTTGCAAACAGATAAATTGTTTGAGATGTTACTGTCTAGGAAGCCATTGCAAGCTTGTTACAAGCTGTTTGTCATGGATTATCTGCCAAAGGCGAGGCTGCTGAGGGAGAAGACTGTTGAGGGTGAAACCCACCGATGGCAGCACATGCAGAAGGTCCTGTTCCCATTCTGGCTTCATCACAGGACTGATGCTGTACTGCCAGTTCTAGTATTTTCTGGTGTTCTGGTTGTTGCAACCCATTTTATAGCCACCCAATTTGGGAACTGAATCTAGAAACACTTCATAGCCCCTGTGTGTAACCATTTGGAGGATGGATCAGGCCACGTACCCAGTTCTAAATATGCAAAGAATTAGAGCTGTTGATCAAGGAGCTTTAAAACATTTCTGGAAAAGTCCTAAAATCAACATAAGTAAAATGGCTTGTCAGTAAAGGCTATTGGTGGTAGTGTGAGATTAAATAGTAAAGGAATATCCAGTATTCTAGATGCTTTGTGTGGTGGGCTGACCCTGACTGGACTTCAGGTGCCCACCAAAGCTGCTCGATCATTCCACTCCTTAGATGGAGAGAGGAGACAAAAAGTAACAAAAGGCTCGTGGGTCAAGATAAGGACAGGGAAGAGATCACCCACCAGTTGCCATCATGGGCAAAACAGACTTGAATTGGGGAAATTAGTTTAATTTATTACCAATCAAATCACAGTAGGGTAATGAGAAATAAATCCAAATCTTAAAAACACCTTCCCCCCACCCCACCCTTCTTCCTGGGTTCAGCTTCACTCCCGATTTCTCTACCTCCTCACTGCCAGCAGTTCAGGTGGATGGGGAATGGGGGTTGCAGTCAGTTCATCACACATTGTCCCCACCACTCTAGCGTGGGGTCCCTGTCACTGGAGACAGTTTTCCATGAGCATCACTCCTTCCCATGGGCTGCAGTTCTTCACGAACTGCTCCAGTGTGGGTCCCTCCCATGGGCTGCAGTCCCTCAGGAACAGACTGCTCTGGGCTGGGTCCCCTGTGGGGTCACAAGTCCTGCCAGCAAACCTGCTCCAGCCTGGGCTCCTCTGTCCACCGGGCCACAGGTTCTCTCGGGAGCCTGCTCCAGTGTAGGATGGAGGTCACAGCCTCCTTCGGGCATCCACCTGCTCTGGTGAGGGGTCCTCCCCAGGCTGCATGTGGAGGTCTGCTCCACCATGGACCTCCACAGGCTGCAGAGGGACAGCTGGTCCACACCATGGGCTGCAGGGGAATCTCTGCTCGGCAGCTGGAGCAGCTCCTGCCCCTCCTTCACTGACCCTGGGTGTCTGCAGAGTTGCTTCCCTCACATATTCTCACTCCCCTCTCTGGCTGCAATGGCTGTTGTGCAGCAACTTTTCGCCTTCTTAACTCTGTTATCCCAGGGGTGCTACCACTGTCACTGGTGGGCTCAGCGTTGGCCAGCAGTGGGTCCCTCTTGGAGACGGCTGGCATCGGCTCTGTTGGATGTGGGGGAAGCTTCTAGCAACCTCTCACCGAAGCCTCCCTGCTATCAGAACCTGTCCATGGAAACCAAATACACTCTGGAACCGCTAGAACCTCTGCCTAATTTCAAAATTTGTTTTTATTTCAGGTTTTCTAAAATCTTAGGGTTTTAAAATTAAAACAAACGAACAAACAAAACCCCCACAAAACAAAACCAACCAAATAAAAACATATAAATTAACTGTGGATATGAGCTGACCACTGCAGCACACTTGCAGCCGTAGCCCTTTTAAATACATTGGTTGTTTTGATCAACCCAACATGAGGGAAAAAGAGATTTCTATTTTTAGGACTGTCTTTCTGTTGTAAGCTGTCAATTCATTTAAATTTTCAAATTAGTTGAAAACTTATGCCCAACAGAAGAAATAAAACATTTGTCTTAAAAAAAAAATCATCACTTCTACCTGCCTTAGTATCTAGACAGCAATAAAAATAAAAAATTATTCAGTCTTCAGTACATTCATTTAATAATTATAATCATTCACAGGGTAAAAAGTATTCAAAGGCAATTAAATGTGCAAGTAACAGTCCTCATGACTATGCAACAAAGTAGGAGATTTTCAAGTCATGGTTTTAAAGCATCCGTGTTAGTTCACTGTTCTCTATTATCTATTTAGAAATCACTGCCACAGCTCTCTTATTAATGTATGAGGTGAAAATTAATGTATGAGGTAGAAAATAAATGTATAATAATTTCAATCAACTTCATAATTTTTTTAGACATTGTTTTTAAACTCTCCGTTGTCATATGCAAAATGGCAAAGTCAGTTCCACTTAATTTATTTCATATGTTATTCCAGCAGCATCACAAATAGTTCATTGTTGCATATCTCTCCAAATAATGAGTTCAAGACATCCTTTCCTTCACAACGCTTCATCTGCATCCTACACACTTCATATGGTGTAATTGTCTGATGAAGAAGGGAAGCAGGTAGCCTGAGGCTATTAGAAAGAAGAAGCGTCATTGAAAAAATATTGGACAGAGGTGTTACTCCCTAAGGACAATGGAATATTTGGAGGATGACTAGAAAAGGAAACATGATGAAACTAATCGACAGATGATTACAAAAATAGCTTAACTTCCCTCACTCATCAGGATGCCACCTGTCACCACAAGCATTCTCTCCCAGGGTGGGAAGCTTCCGGACAACCATGAGATTCCTGTAAAAGGTGCTGGGTGGAATCAACTGAGCTCTGGCTGAACGCTGCACTTACAGGATTTGCTGGAAAATTGAATAATGTGAGCCTAACAAACCAGTTATTAGCTAAGCAGTATACTTTTTAAAAGTCTAAAGAAACTACAAATTCACACACAAAAAAAAAAGTGTTTAAAATTAAATTGGAGTAAACTGAATTTCAAAAGTCGAAAGAAACTAAAAATTCACACAAAAAAGGTGTTTAAAATTAAATTGGAGTAAATTGGATTTCTTGAGCACTTAGGTCCGTGCTTTGCTCAACTGGCAACATAAAATCTCAGAAAATCTCAGAAATACCTCCCTTTCTTCTCAGTTGACTGGATGTGAATAGTTCCCCCTCAAACACACAGAGTGAAGCACATGTTCTTCTTCTGATAATTGCAACGTAAAAGACCAGAAACTTCTCCTTCCTCTGTATATTTGGAGGGGCAGACTGTTTAGAAGGCTGAGAAAGCATCTGGTCAGTTTTCTAAAATGCAGTCTGCTACTTTACATAATTTTTTATCGTTGACGCCAATTTTCAAGGGAAGTTCCTATGTAAAGTTCCGTTCAACTGCACCCACAGACTTGAAGGGTGTTCCTAATTGCAACAGCAACATCAGCTAAATGCAGAAATAAAAAAGGTTAGAAATGTTTTGTAGCCTGTTAAACTGGGATAATTTTTCTGCTTGAAGTCTGGATATAGAATTTCAGAGTAAATAATCCTATCTTGATTAGCTGTGAGAAAGGTCATTTGCTGCAAGGCTAGGGGTGTGTGGGGGAGCTTTATAAGAATATTTTCTTTAAGTTGCATCAGAAATGCAGGAGCAAACTAAAATGCAAAGATGAAACTAGTAAACCTTTGGCAGCGTGAAAATAACAGCGGCATCATGGGTCAGAATCACAGCAAGGTAAGGGGGAATGTGGAAGTTTTTAATTTAAAATCTCTGTCATAAAATATATCCAAATATTCAGGGTATTGTTTCTTGCAAACATATAACTCAAATTTAGGCCTGTTCTCAATACACGAGAGGCCCGTGGGAGTGAGGGGTAAAATACTGACCTCCAAGAAGCCACGGCAATATTTCCAATTGTTTCAATGAAGGCTGGATGCTGTCTTACAGGATTACTTACATACTTAAAGATAAACCTGTGAACTGATATTTACAGACTCAGGGGCTTTCAGTGTTATTTCCAGAGTGGCTGAGCATTGCTGGTTACCAGGGACGTCAGAGTGACCTGTAGGTGGAACAGCATTTCTGGAAGTGGAGGCTTTTAGCTACCGAGTTGTCTGCTCAATCTAGACCAGTGGCATCAAACTCATTTTCACCAGGGGCCACATCAGCCTTGTGGTTGCCTTCAAAGGGCTGAATGTCATTTTAGGACTGTAGAAGTATTTACATTTATACAGCCGTAAAATTACATTTGGCCCTTTGAAGGCCACTGCGGTGCTGATGTGGCCTCCAGTGAAAATGAGTTTGACACCCCTGATCTAGGGCTACCAGGAGTCCCACCTTCCCTGGGGGACCTGAAGCTTGGCTGGCTGGTGGTTCTGCATGTGAGATCTGATCCGCTCACCAGACACACAGCCCATGCTGGGTGCACCCACCCTCTGCCCTGCTGCCTGCAACCGGCTGTTTGGGAAGGAAACCCAAGTGCAAAACAGACTAGCATCCATTGCTCCTGTCCCTGCATGTGACACTGAATAGTTCAGGCACTTCCAAAGGACTCTGGAGGCCTGGGAAGTGTGGCCATGATCCAGGCATCCAGCGTGGCCCAGGATTTTGCGCTCTCGTTGATATGCTGGTGGCAAGGACAATATGGCCATAAGCTCAGCACATGAGGCAGGGCAGGATCCAAGAGGGACTTTTTTTTCTTCAATTTGTGTTAAGAATCCTGTGCATCATGCTGTTGACACTTGAGTCAATCTAGGTCATTCTAGTCTGTGAAATTAATACATTTTTATTTATCACTGAAACATGAGGACAGCCACATCTGTTCACGCTGCCTTTCAGCATTACTGTAAGAGCAGGTTTCAAGGTTGTGCTTTGTTTGGGTTTTTACAGGTTTTCTTCCAAACTGGAGAATGGTCACTAAATCTCTGTCTCTCTCCCAGGCTCACTCCTGGCTATTTTGTTTTCTTATCAGCAGTGGAGGTGGTGCAGGAGTATAATGCTGGGACTGCTTTTCTGAGGATCCGAAAACACTCTGCTGCTGTTAACTTGACTGGAGGCTGAAGACTCTGATTGTTTCACAGGTTTTTGTCCTCAGTTGTGTTAATGTACAGTTGGTTGAAAAAACCCAGAAAACTGTAAGCAAATTAGAGAAACTCCTCTCCTATATTCTGGCAAGCTTTAGAACTGGTTCTGTTTTTTTCTTACCAGAAAACATGCCTCATATTCCATTTGCTCTAGGACGTGTAACAGCAGTATTCTTTTGACAATATTATTCATTGCTTTTTTGTAACCACATTTCTGCATGTTCAAAGTGCTGCAGAAACACTAGGCCTTTGTTTTCCATTTTCTTTCTTTCTTTTTTTTTTTAAACAGGATCTCTGAATAGGGCAGTATTCATAACTTTGAAAACATAACAATGCATATGTGTCTGAATTATATGAATAATACAGACAGTAAACACTTATTGACAAACACTTTAAGTAAAGTTCTTTCATGTCATTTTTCTCTTAGCATACAAATACTGTGCTGGAAAGCTGCCAAGATTTTTTATCTCGAGGAAGCACTTACTGCTTCTCTTTAAGAAGATGAACTGTCTCATGAAGATTGCAATTCTTGCGAGCAGGAAAAAAACACCAAATGCAAAACAAACAAACAAGCAAACCAAAAACCACCAAAACAAAAAAGCCCCAAACAAACAAAAATGTGAATTTTTAATAAAAATGAAATTTGTAGAGTATATTGTCCAAATTAAGTCAGTGGGATTAGTCAAGTTCTCCAAGTTAAGCATGGGCTTATGCACATGTTTAATCAGGGTCCTAAATACATAATTTGCGGGCTCAACTGCAGTTTATGTTCCCTGGAGCTTGGGGCTGCCATGTGTGTGAGTATGAGTGTGAGTGTGAGTGTGAGTGTGAGTGTGAGTGTGAGTGTGAGTGTGAGTGGCTGCACTCGTATCAGCACAGCCAACATAAAAATGCCAAGTACTTAATGAAATTGTTCCAAGTGAAAGCTTGCTTCTTATGGCAAAACTTAACAAGGTGAGAGAAAAACAGAATAGTTTCTATGCAGACATTTGAGGAAGGAGCATTTGAACTACTGTTTGTAACAAATACTGAGGGTAAAAGAAAACAGGAGTTAGGTGAGGCAGGTGATTTAAAATATGTCCAATATTTATTTTAATAGCATAAAAAACATCAAGACCCAAGTTGTCAGGATTCCTGTATAAATGCAGTCTGCTAGCTGCCTAAGACATTTGTGAAATTACACAGAATCACAGAATGTTTGGGATTGGAAGGGACCTTGAAAGATCATCTATTCCAATCCCCCTGCTGGAGCAGGAACACCTGGATGAGGTTACAAAGGAATGTGTCCAGGTGGGTTTGGAATGTCTCCAGAGAAGGAGACTCCACAACCTCCCTGGGCAGCCTGTTGGGGTGGTTTAAGCCCCGTTACAAATTGTCAAGTTTTCTTGCTTCTGGTAAAATCAATTTCTGTTTTTTTAAAGATATTCATAGACTTATGATTAATTTATTTACTAGTGTGTCTAAAAAAATCATGGTTGCAATAGAAATATAGTATCTCTTTAGAATACAAATCAATAACCAGCCCAGGTTTTAATAAAAGGCATAAAAATGAAAGACTATGATAAAAATTGTTTTTCATACTTTGAATTCTACAAGGAATCATTGGAGGTCTTCAAGAAACACAGGCCCTATCCTATAATCACTTATACTTGTGTTCATTTGTATTGATGCAATTAGTATTTTTTTATTTTGTGGGAAAATGTGAGATATAAAATTAAGCACACATGTACATTTTTAGAAAACACCCCTTCACTTTATTAAAGCTACCAAAGGGCTGTTTTGGGTCTCTGATTTATTATTTTTTTCTATAATTTCTTACTTACGATGCATTTTAAACTTCTGTTAACATCTTTCCCAATAAATACTGTATTATTTCATGTAAATTGTAAGTTTTTACAGGAACATAGAGTCATGAAATAAGCTGATAACAAAAATCTCTACAGTCTTCAAGCTCTCTTCACTAGTAATTTTGTGTGTTTTTTCCCTCCTGACTGAATCTCATAATAGCACTTTGTGAAGCTGCCAAATTCTGCTCCGATTTTATTCAGTTATATAAAGGTGCATTACATTTTGCATAGGAAATTGCTAAGAACGTGCAGAGGAAAAAAAAACAAAACCAAAAAACAAAAATGAAGGCACAGAAATGGAGTCCTGAGTTCAGTTCACAGACAGGTTTCAGGAATGTCAATTTTTCTGCCATTCATCCTTTCTTTCTAATGAGTAAAAGTCAGAAAGTAGGGCCTTTTTTCTTTTTTGCTCACAACATATTGGGTAATGATGCACAGAAAGGTACCAGATTGCGAGTATAGTGTGCGATGGTCTGAAATCAGACTTAAAAATTAAGTTTGAGTCCCAGAATGCAGCTGTGACATAGTAAGATTCAAAGGGAAACAACAAGTGAAAATATTTTCTACAGGTCTACCTGAAAAGCTTGAGATCAAAGAGGTTTAGGTGGCAATAAGAAGGAAATAAATCTGTAATTACTATTTCCCTGGGAATAATAAAAATCTACTAGCTTCTATGGAGGAGTCAGGGTTATTGGTCATAGGATGAAAGCCATGAAAGCTTCTAAGCTGTTTAAATTGTTACTATCTAAACCATACCTAAGATGACTCACTGAATAAAGAAAACAAACCAGCCAGGCTTTTACAATTTTGAGACCTATTTGACTTAAACATTCTTGAGCCATGCACCCATGGTCATGCACCAGGGAAGGTTCAGATTGGATATTAGGAAACAATTCTTCACAGAAAGGGTTGTCACGCATTGGAACAGGCTGCCCAGGGAAGTGGTGGAGTCACCATCTCTAGAGGTGTTTAAAAGGCTTACAGACAAGGTTCTTAGGGACATGGTTTAGTGCCAGAGTTAAGTTATGGTTGGACTTGATGATCTTGAGGGTCTCTTCCAACTGAAATGATTCTATGATTCTAAGGGTACAGCCAGCCAGAGATTCATGCTTGTGAGATGCCAGGAGATTTTCTGCTACACAGAGACTTGAGCCATTAGCGATTAAGGATCCTGCAGCCGAGTTGCTGGACAAGAAAGTAAATCAAATTCAATAAGAAGAATATGTGCTTGTGTAAGAACTCAGAAACCTGCAAAAGAAGGACCCAGCTGTTTGAGAAAAGTTTTAAAAAACAAATGGGAAGCTACTTGAGTAGGGCTGAAAACCATAGCAAAAAGTGCTCTAACAGAGAAATGCAACATAACAGAATATTTTCATGGAGACCTGCAGCATCGAAGGGCTCTCCAGGGCTGGCTGTGCTGGAAGGAGCAATTCATAGCTACTTCTTTGGAAGCAAAGAAGGACCCGACGACCTGGGCAGTGCCAGAGGAGCAGGGGAAGGCAGCACAACCATCTCCAAGTATCACGGCGTTAATTCCTGTGCAGAGCAGCGAGCATGTGTAGTTCTACGGTTCCTATTTGTAATAAACTCTTCCCACCACAGAACTCTGCTTACATTTAGCAACACAAAACAATTTTCCACAACCTACCAAAACTAAATAATAAAGGTCTGCTTTGGAAACGGAGGTGGTTTCAAATGGGGAAATAGACTGGGCAGCTTTTTATCAGCATTTCTGCGAATGGTGAAGGTGGGATTATCTCCCTTTCCTACAGGCAGATGTTAGGACACTGAGAAATTGCCACAGACCCTACTAACTTTGAGTGCATAATTTGAGACATTTAATGCTTTATTCTCCAGAATACTTTGTATGCAAAGGACTGTAGTATGCTCAAAGCATCCCCTCTGTTTATGCTAGTTGCAGCTGTAAATGCTCTGTATTTACAGTCAGATCCTAAGCCATCTAGAAAATGCAGATCATATCCATATAGTTATTCAGAAGTTTGTAGCCAAGATAGGAATAAATTTAGCTTAAAGGTCAGCATTCACTTGCATTATCCACAAACGTGTCTTTTCCTTCCGTTATTCTCCTCATTCACTGTAAGCCTTCTAAATTCTGCAAAAATTAGGTAGGGATCCTGAATTCAGTGACTGTTTTAATGCACAATTCAATTTTGTTCTAAGGAGGGGAGGTTGTTTTTTGTTTTGTCTTTGTTTATGGAAAAACCACATTAAATGTGTTATTTTAAGGATTTATCAAAATGCCAACAGATAGACACAACATGAACCGGATAAATGTTGGTTCAGGAAAATTTTCTTCTACTATTTTCTAACTTTTAAATGCCTAATTTTACAGGCTTGCTAATATTTTGACATCACATTTCCAAGGTTTCCCCAATAATCTTATGACTGAGACTAATCTTCTGTCCCATATGTTATCTTCCTCCCTTCTGTCTCTTCTGCATCTGAGTTAAGCATCTTCTTGCCTGTGTGCTCAGTATCAGAAACACAGGAAATGTAAGAGCATGATTCCCTTCCTAAAAATTAGGCTGGTCCTCACAGCAGTCATCCAAAGCCTTACAGTCTGTGTGTTGTGTTCTCTGCACATCAACTCTGGAGAGTTTAGCTGTTAAAAAACCTAACTAGCACAGGGGTGAGCTGCAACTTGCAAGACTTCTGATAAAGTCAAAAAAGAAATGCTCTGACACAAATAACAAGCTCGCTTTCATGTGCCAGTCCCTAATGTGAAGCCTTTAAGGGAAAATGCTTCCTTTAACCTCACCCTTGGAAACAAGTGGATTTCTTTTGAATTTTTCACTCACACACACAAAAAGAAATCCCATGTCAATGCCTGCTCTGCAATGTTTCCCCTTGTACAGCTGAAGTTTGATGAGGTCCCGAGTGAGGACAGAGAAACTTACAGAAGCAGGTGATGCTGCTTGTGCTACTTGGACCAGAACACCTTTCCCCTTCTCAGCTGTCCCCTCTTATTACTAAGGTTGCCCAGCACTTCCCAATTTATTTGTTTAATTTGCTTTTACAGCTTTTTCAGTTCTAGATGAAATCTTCTGTTCTAGGTGTCTGCCTCAAACTGTGTTGAGACCCACTGGATTAGCCATTTATTTCAAGAACGGGACTAAAAATTCAAGCAATTCAAAGGGTACTTTCTGCACTTTCACGGAAATTCCAGAAACCCACAGCCTGGGAACAGGAATTTCAACTTTGCTGTCAAGGAGTGGCTTTTGTGCAATATGCTTACATGCAGGCAGCTGGCACATACTCCACAGAGAACTCTTTCAGCTGAACTGGTAAATTCTCTAAAGATGCTTCTGCCAGGGAGCATAACACTGTTCCCTCACAGATCTTAAAGGTGTTAACACAGGCTTTAATTAAACATACTCTGTTTGGCCTGGAGCTAACTAGGTGAAATTTGACTAAGCTTGTAATGGCTGCTCCCAGGCAGAGTAACTGTTGCTGCTTACTTTTGTGGCTCACTTTCCTCTTTCCCTTGAAAATGATGGAAGAATAAAATGTCTGATGAAAAAGTAGAAAGCGGGGGAAAAAACCCTTCAAAATTAGAAGAATGGAGTCAATAAAATAAAGAATTCTGGCAAGGTGAGCACCGAGGAGATTAAAACTGGCTGGGAACTGGAAAGGGTGCCTGGCACTGGCTGCGCAAGAAAAGCAGGAATATGAACCAGTTTGCTAGACAGGATTGAACACGGTGGTGAGAAGGAGGGAGAAAAAGTTCCTACACAAGGAAACTAAAACTAGGATCCTGCGATGGGAACATAGAAGACAAGGAGCTGGAGCGTAAAGGGAGAATTATATCTTTAAGAAGCATTTGCAAAAGTTAGTTAGAGATCATTGCAGTGTGCAGCAGCTTGTGTAAGGCAATACCAGACACTGGGTGAAGCACTGTTTCACCATACTCCTTGGTTTCAAATTCTGAACAGCAGACATGTAGCCACGGGGTATGTATGTTAATAAACTCCTTGCAGCATAGCATAGCCTTGTAGCAACCTGTTTTCTACGATCCTCCGGGTTCTTCCAATAAACTGGGTGTAATTCTGGCTAATATTCCTCTTTGTGAGAGCTAATGTACTCATCCCTTGTTGGTGCCAGAATTCCTCAACCTTCCTTTTCTGAGAGATGTTCCACGACTGAAACAGGTTCCTTTAGTCCATCACTATAATCTTTTCAACACGTTTACGTCTTTCTCCCCTGAAGTTAACAAGCAGCTGATCTTATTCGGCACATCCATTTACCTTCTGGTGTTTCACAATACAGCAATAAAAGGGATGGCAGGGAATGATGGTGGGAGCCTGGTCTCAGTTGTCACCACGGCTGGCTGGGGGCTGGCCTGCTGTAGGTGGAGGGACGCAGGGGGAGGCACCGGGTGTCACTGAGATGGGGAAGGGGTTCGGGAGGCTGGATGAAGGGTCGGGTGCAGAAAAGCTGGAAGTGGTTGGGCAAAAGGGCTGGAATTGTGTGTGAAGGATATCCTGTGACTCAAAGGAGCTTGTGAGTTGGACAACATGCAGACCTGGGCAGAAAGACCGAACCTGGCATTCAGGAGTGGAAATAGGAACACAAGAAAAATGAGAGTGGGATAAACTGCTGGCACTGGGAAAAATACAGGGCAGTCCCATTTGGAGGGGATAAGCAGAATCAGTCAAACATGAAAAAATGAACTTTATGGGGTTTTTTCAGCCATCAGAGTGCAAACTCCCTTTGCTCCTGGAGCAAAAGGCACAGATCCCCAGGCTGGGAATGCCAAGCACCTATGACTCTGCAGCTGTGATTGATGTGTGGCTGGACTATGAAAACACATCTCCTTAAAGATGATCCCACAATGGATCTGCAAAATGGCATTTAACTAATTCATTTAGGCTGTGCTTAGTCCCAGCATTTCCTAACTTTGATGCTTTTGATCTTGCCACATTAATAACACTCTGTAAAGTACTCTTGAGACCACACATATGCTATAAATGCACATAGCATCAGTCTCAAATAATTATTCTGTGTTTGTTTCAAAATGAAGTTCAAATATCCTTTGATATTAAATATGGATTTGGCTTCTATGAAACTTCCTTTCAATTTTTTCCTCCTTTATACAATTTCGTAATTGTAAAAGTGCACTAAAAAGTACTTTGCAAACTGTAATTACGATTTATAGAATAGTCCCAGGTGTCTGCACATTAATTATGACTTATTATTAATATATGCATTAATTGATCATTCATTTTATAATTACTTTGCAAGGATCTAGCCCATCAGTGGTAGCTTTGAACAAAACCACACGAAGAATAGAAATCTACTGGAAGGTCTTTTCGGTGCATGTCGCTGACCCTAGACACAAGCCGTGTCTTAATCATTAGGATTTCTTCTCAGTCATGAAAACCCGCCTCATAAAGTGACCTTAATATAGGAGCTAAAAAAATAAAGTACTTTGAGACTTGTGATTAAACCGGGAGAAGTGGGAGACTGTGGATGCCACAGGTGGTTCCATATGGTTGAATGCGATTCTGTGATACTCTGTGAATCCCCATTATTGTTTGAATCACTTATCATTTGCTTGGATTTACTTTAAACGCAAACTTTTTTTTCTGTGAGCCGTTCCTCTCCCCTGAGGGTCTCTTGCAACCAAAATGATTCTCTGATTCAATACTGTGCACAACATAAGGACCTTTTGTTTTCTGTAAAACCTGCCTTTGCAATCTTTCGTTACTGACTCATTTTTGTATCTTTCAAATTATCTCTGTTTTCGTAACTTTCACAACTTTCAGAATCTCTCCAAACTCGCTATATTATTTATTGCTTTTTGAGGTAATGGCCACAAAAAGAGGAACAAAGAAATCATAATTCCAGCTTAGTCCTCTGGTCTTTGCAAGGTCTGTTTTCTCTAGTCTTCCCACCTTCAGTACCTCACGTGGTGGCCAAGCCATCGTTAGAGGTTAACAAAAGTTTGTGATTATTTTACTGTGTATGTTCAATAGACAAGTGCTTTTACTAGCTGCCAAGTGTTTACGTGACGGAGTTGCATCTATAGAGGACATACACATGTTTGTTACATAAGATGACGCACAGCCCTGCCAGTCTCCTCAAGGGGCCCTGTACTGGCCTGGAGGAACCCATCTGCTGGTTCAAACGGGCACAGACCAACATTTGTCGCTGCCCTGCAGCAACCCAACCCACAGAAGCGAGAGGGTGCCATGGGAGCAGGTGGAGGCCGGGATCCCCCTGCACTGGGGCAACGAGGCTTTTTTCTCAGGGCTGCGTTCAGAGAGAAGCCAGCCTGCCCTAGGCCCGCTGTTTTGAGCAGCTGCTGTGATACACACCACTAGACAGCAGGTCACGGCTTCACCGAAGGCCTACATGGAACTCTCCCTTACTGACAGAGACGGGCACAGGGCGGTACCACGCCACATGTCCCTTCCATATGGAGCTGGTGTCAGGCTGCGCTCTCCCTGGACACCCTGTTCCCCTCCTCCACCACGGTCACCACTCAAGTAGGTCTCTTGCCCACACCAGGCTCTGGCAGATCCCCTCTCACAGAATCACAGAATGTCGGGGATTAGAAGGGACCTCGAAAGATCATCTAGTCCAATCCCCCTGCCGCAGCAGGAACACCTAGATGAGGTTACACCGAAATGTGTCCAGGCAGGTTTTGAATGTCTCCAGAGAAGGAGACTCCACAACCCCCCTGGGCAGCCTGTTCCAGTGCTCTGGCACCCTCACTGAGAAGAAGTTTCTTCTCAAATTTAAGTGGAATCTCTTGTGTTCCAGTTCATACCCATTACCCCTTGTCTTATATTGGTTGTCACCGAGAAGAGCCTGGCTCCATCCTCGTCACACTCACCCTTTATATATTTATAACCATTAATGAGGTCACCCCTCAGTCTCCTCCAAGCTAAAGAGACCCAGCTCCCTCAGCCTTTCCCCATAAGGCAGATGCTTCACTCCCTTAATCATTCATGAGATTGTTGTGTGGAGAACTGAGATTTTCTACATAAAATTCTTCCCTTTCTTGATCTTGGAAATAGGAAGAGCAGAAAGCAGTTATTTGCTATGTATTTATTGATTATATATAACTATTCGTTGAGATGCAAGTTTTCTGCAGCTGAATACAACGTTTCCTAGAGCTCCACGCCCCACCGCCACAACCCAGGGAACCCACGGGCGGCCTCTGGGGGGGCAGCCTGACCTTCACGTGGACCCGCCCCGCCCCTTCACACCCGCTAGCGGGTAACGGCTCCCGCCCCGCCTCACGTGCGGCGCAGGGCGGGAAGGCGGAGGGGGCAGGTGAGGCGGCGCGGCCGCCGGGGGGCGGGCAGTGACCTCCGCGGCGGGCCCCGCCCCGCCCTTCCGCCACCGCTATATCAGGAGGGGGGCGGGCGCCAGGGCGGGCCTGAGCGTGTGCGGGCACCGAGGTGAGCGGGGAGGCGGGAGCTGGGTGGTGTGGGGACGCGCTGGGGGCGATCCCTCCCGGCTGTAGCCCAGCGGCAGCGCGAACGGGCGCGGGAGGTGTCGGAGGAGGTGACTCCTCAGGCAGGAGGGCGCTGCTGCTCTTTCTTTCCTCCCCCCACTCCTCCGCCGTGCTCAGGGAGCGGCGGGGGGTCGGCGGCGCCGTGTTCTCCTCGGGAGATGCTTCCTCGCTGTCCCTGGCAAGGGCGTGATGAAGGGCCGAGCCCGGGCCTCGGAGCCGGCGGGGCGGGGTGCGGGGTCAGCTCCGTGCCCGCTGGCGGGGCCCGCGGCGGGGGCTGAGCGGGCGTCCCGGGGAAATGCGGGTTTTCTGCCCCTCGGCCGCTCGCCTCGCTCGGTGCGGGCGGCGGGTGCCCGCGGGGCCGCTGTGCCGCAGGGCAGGCAGGCAGAAATGTGGTGTCATTGCTTTCCAGGAGCAGCTGTGGGGAGTTGGAGATGAGGGTAGCGGGGCATCCCTGACAGAAATTCTTTGCTCAAGGTTAAAGCCCAGCCCCTCCCATCAAGGCTGGTGCCTTGCCATGGCACAGGCACATCTTTTGGATGGGCGTAGGCAGAGACCCGTTCCTCGTGGAGAATGAGGCTGTTGTAACTCAGCGTGCTGCTTGCTTTATTAAGCTTTTTTTTCTTCAGTTAAAATGTGTTTAATTTTGTAATTCTTGCTTGGACTGCCGCAAAGCTCGTGAGGGGCTAAAACTGATCGAATGGGGGTAAGAAGAAGAGGGGCTGTACGTTCAGGCATGCCTCTTCCACATCTTCATTCAGGCTGCAGCATGGATGTGAGGCTGGCAGCATGATTTGCAATTGCTTGCTTGCAGTTTTTTCCCTTGTGGGTGATGCGTGCAGGAAACCCGCCTAGTTTTATATGGACACTATATTGGGTTTCTGGAATCATCCCCTGTGCTGTCTGATTCTGCCTATGTAAAGGATTTCTGGTGTCTGGATGGGTGGGGAGACTCGAACAATACAAAGTTTGCCTTGCTTTGAAATTCCTGCTACAGATATTCTGAAAGGGGGAGGGAGAAGAGTGAGAGATTGTGATGAATTCTTATTGAGGCTCAATTTTGTGGCTGTATTTTCTGAATGTGTGATAAGATGTAACTTTAAAAACAAAAAGCAAACAAAAAAAATCAAAAAAAACCCAACAAAAGTGGGGGAGAGAGAGTAGGGTGAGAGAGATTTAAATAAAATTAGTTTCTTTGCAGCTCCATCCACTTCAATGGTGCAGCTTTCCCAAGCCCCTTTCTGTCGCCCATCATCACCTTCAGGCTGGTCAGAGGAGGGCAAGGACAAGAGCATGAAGGCAGCCAAGCAGCAGGTGAACCCGTCTGGGGAGAACCAACCTCCCTCCAGCCCCCTGCAGTCTGCGCTGAACTCGGCAGCCTCTCCTTCCCAGGCATATGAGACTTACATAGATAATGGGCTTATCTGCCTCAAACACAAGATCAGGAACATTGAGAAAAAGAAGGTAACTTGTTTTTTCTTTGGTATGGAACATATTTAAACTGCTGATTGTAAAACTCACTGCGTATTTTATGGTAGCTGGAATAAGATTGTCTATGTACATAGAGGATAATAATGGATGATTTTTTTTTTAAATAGCCTGTGAAAGGACCTAATTGTGGATTTGCTAGTGGCTTTTTGTTACCATTTATTGCTGCCGAGTAGTAAAGAATGGTGTCCTTTACTCTGTTCTGAAATTGCATTTGACATTGTGTGAGCATAACATTATAGCTTTGGAGAATCAGGATTGCAGATAACTATAAACCTGCTCTCAGCTGCTGGCTTTACAGTGCATGTCCAGTAGTTAGCAAAAGTAACTGAATGTTGATCAAAACTGGGGATGCTTCTCTAATAGACTGCATCAGTTAAGAACTATTATAACTTGAAACTGATTTGGAGATGGCTTAGTCTTGCAGAAATCTTCATATTTCTTCTATCGATTAAATGCATCTAATATTAGGATGTAGAGATGTATGTAAAATTGGAAATTAGAACAGTGTTTCCTATGACTCATGGACACATCGAATTCTACTAAGTATGTATTGCCCTTCAATTTGTATAAATTTTTGACTTTTGTATTTTAAATGTAGTTGAATGGTATTCACTAGAAAGCATTTATACAGAAAGCCTCCAAAGCTAGCTCTCTTGCTTTGAACTGTGCTTTTCTGGGGGGGGCAGAATAGTGTTAATAATAAAAAGAACTAAGATAATGACACGTGTAAAATATTGTGGCTATAGCTGCCCAGACTTTTGCATTCCAAGATTTTTCAGTTGATTGGCAGATGACTGAAGGATATGTACATGATTTTTAATGGGGGAAAATGCTATTTTCCCAAAAAAGTAAGCTGTTTCTGGACTGGATCAGATTATAAGTAAAACAATTATATGAATATGTTGTGCTTCTCTGAATGTCTGAAAAGCTTTGTGTTATGTCTTGGGGTGAGGAGAGGGAGTAGATCAGGCTTTTGGCCATGTGGCTAGGGGACTTGACCTTCCTGCAGCAGATGCAGTATTACTGCTGTCTCATGTCATGCATCATGCTGTAATTTTGAAGGATGTGAGATAAGCATATTTTCTTTGTGTAATTAACCGACTCTAACTTGAGAAATTCACAGTAGTAATATTCTTTGGACAGAATTAGAATACAAGAATCTTTAACTTTCACATGAATGATAGTATGGTCTCCTGAGCAAATGAAAGTGGGACTTACTGGAGTGAGTAGAAAGTATTCCTCGTCAAAGGTACTGTGTCAGTAAAATGCTATGTGGGTAGATATACAAAACAAATAGTTTTCAACTTCACGGTAGTGAACTCCCCTTTCTTTTCCCTATGTATATACAGCAGCTTGTAATACCTACTAGTTTAGTGTAATTTTAAAGACTGAGTATATTGGAAATTAATCTTATTTCTTCACTAAAGACATTAGTCCACTTTCTTAGGAAATAGCACTATAAAATCTTGATGACATAACTGAAGCCAAATTTTGAAAGACATGCTCTGGAAAAATATTCAAGGATAACATAACTAAATTCTAGCACTGACTTGGAAAAGCTGAAAAAGCTTAACCTAAAATAAGGATGTGTTTGGAGCCCCTTAAAGATCTAGGTTCAATGCATTAGTATTTCTTAAATGAAACAAAGGTAGCAAGTAAGGAATGAAAGATAGGAAAGGTAAGTAGGCAGTCCTGAAGACTGAGATTGCCAGATCAGTGGCATAGCAATACTTTTTGTTCCTTTCTTCTGAAAATGAAAGGAAGTAGTAAAATTCCTATTCTGTTGTAGTGTGCAGATGACTTAAAATACAGAAAGAATATGTAAATTCACTTGTACCCCATACTCCACATTAGACAGAAATAAATATAAAACCTTTACTTTGGATTTTCCTACAGCTCAAACTAGAAGACTACAAAGATCGACTGAAGAAGGGAGAAGCCCTCAATCAAGACCAGTTGGTAAGTTTGCTTTGTGTAGGAATGGGTGTCCTTAAAAACTTCAGATGTGTTAGAAGAGATAGGTTGCTGAAAGATGTGGTGGTGTAGTTTTACAAAAGTAATGTCTGAAGGCTTGCAATGGTATTATTCACAGAACCAAATGGATAAAAATTGTTGCTAGTTAAGCTGAACAGTGAGCCCAGAAACTTTGTCTCCTACTTTAACCTTTGTGTTGTGTACTGAAGTAATGGAAGGTTTTTGTTTATCTTTGCTCTATAGACTTTCAGCTTCACCTTTATTTCTTGATGAGTAGCCTGTATGTACCTCATCTATATGGCATTGCAGTGTCAGAAGCCAAACCTCAAGTCTTCTTGGGTAGCTAATTAATCCTCATGACTTCTTCATTACCAGTTGTTACTTGAAATAGGCTGTTGGCTGCATGGTGCTGTTGGTTACAAGTAGCTGTTGACAAACAGTCCCTGATGGTAGAAAGGAAGATTCTGGTCTAACCTGCATGGTGTCGAAAGGCTTCCCTAATACAAGAATCTAGCTCTGAGTTACTGACTTAGTTTGGAATAGTCTAATACCTGTCCTAGTGCTGCCATTAGATAGCTGGGAGTTGCCAACACTTTCAAATGCTGTTAGAACAGTATGTCTGTGATCCACTTAGTGGAGCTAGCTTCAGATTGCCTGGTGTTAAAACAGTGGTTCTGGCTTTTTTCTATCTTGCACCAGAATCAGAATGGATTCTAGAACTGAAGCAGTCTGAGTAAGGGTTTACTGTGCTAGTCATCTAGGAATCACATTTTTAAAATGTACTTCATGGACATCCTAAAGAACAATTATGTGATAAAGGGCACTTGACACTTGAGTGGTAGTGCTGATCCTGCTAATGAACCAGTTGGAAAAATACTTCACTGACTGTTGGCTTTATCACAGTGCAATAGTGTGAGAACACAAATGCAATTTCCTTACTCTGAATCATTTGTAAATAAGAAATAGACATAAATGGGCCAAGAGGGAAAATAAGTTGTTACTTAAAGTAGAGGTAGACCTATTGGAGTGAATGATCATTTAGCACTTAATTACAAAATCTGTGGTGTCTTGCCATCTCAAGAGCAGAGGTAAATTAATTAAATTTGATGCTTTGAAGTAGGATGACAACCTTTTATTACTCTAAACTCAATCTGGAGTCAGGTGGGCAAGAGCCTTTTGTGTTTAGATCATAGGTGTTAAATACAGTCTGTTCTCTTCTGTCACTGACAGTGACACTATTGAACAGTATTCTGTGTAGGTCTGAATAGTCTGAAACAGTTCTAAAGCTACTTCTAAATTTGATTAATCATCTTTGTTATACACACTGGACTGTGAAGAGCTGTTAGGTGAAAGTGCAATTAAGATGTGAGGAATTACAGAGGTGAAGGATTCCATAGATGTTTTTCTTGCAAATGTGTCCAGCAGCCCCACTCACTTAAGAAAATGGCAGTTAACTTGGTTACTGGCTTTCAGTATCCCCAGTGGAGCTTAACTTTTTTAGAATTAGTATTTTTAGTCCCATTTCTGGGGTCTCAGACTTCTAAAATTGAGAATTATATTCAGTCTTGCTAGTGAACTGACCAGTGATAAACTGTTCAGATGACTACTGTACAAGTGTGTGTCAACTCAGTATCTAAATAATCTAGTAACCTCTTTCAGGGGTTAAAATACAGAAATACTGCATTTGTACCTTTCAGATGCAAATTCTCTATGTACAAATACTGGGACCTGGTGATTGAAACTAGAGCAGGTCATTAATAGCTTGGACATTTGCCTAAAGAAACCTGACTGCCTATAATACAGTGGAGCTCTAATGTAACTTGTAGTCTATATTTTTCATTGTTTCTCAGGCAAAAGAAGTAGTGCACATCTGGTAATGAACTTGTTTTGTAAGCAGTTTGGATTAAACTCATTACTTGTACTGCCTGCCTGCCAGAGCTAATATGTGTGCTAGCCTTACTTAGGAAACATTTGTTTCAAAAAAATAGGAGCTTCCAGCAAGTTAAATGCTCTCACTAGTAATATTGTGCTGTTTAGCCAGCTAAGCAGACTTTCCTTGGTACTGTTGCTCTAACATGCTGTTAGTGTTAATAACAGGTTTGACAAAAGAAAACTATTGCTTTCCTGCAGGCTGAGTTAAAGCTTCTTACCAGAGCAGTGCTAACTGTTTTTGATGCTTTCAGATTGGGAGTTTTACTCTGGGATTTGTATGGTTAAAAGCACAATTGCCACAGTCTATCTAGTTGTTGGTGTTAAATTGTGAATCTTTCTCACCTGTGTGGGTATTAAGGTCTTAGAAGTCGTTCTCCCACATGTTAAGTGAACTTTCTAGTTTGTCCTTAAGTTGTTTGGTAACTTGTGTGAGGACAACTTAAGCTACCAGGTGAGTGTAATTCAAACACTCTGAGTGAGTAACTCAAACTTCATTGTGTTGAGTAGCATTTAGGCCTAGTAATATCTAGTAAACTACAAATAAGTGAATACAAGTAAGTGAACAATTGAACTGATTGAACAAATGAATGTGTAATTTGTTTTCCAGTTGCTTAGAAACACACATGGAATTTGCACATGTCCCAGATCTTATTGGGACAGTAGATTAAGCTTTTGTCACTGCACTGATGAAACACTTACCAACATTAACACTAGTTTGAAAGAGCTTTATATTAGACTGAGTGGCTCATTCTAGAAAAACTTCTGATATCATGCCATGAGCATAAACCAAACTGACTGTAAAGCACATGTGAGCAGCTGAAATGAAACTTAACTTGTTACTTCCCAGGCATGCCTTATGGTATGAGGATATGGGCAGGATGCCTGAACTACAGCATTTTGCCATCTTCAGAGCTGTCAAGGAGACTTATAAAAATGAACTGATTACTCAGTGGGGAGAAACTCAAAAATAGGGTATATCAAAATGCAATTAATAATCTACTTTATCTACTTTAAATAGTCTTTTTGAAGACTGGCTAGTAAAATATTGGTGAAAGACATCAGTGAAGACAGGAATACTGCTTTATTTGTGGAAGCTAAATTTGAAATACTTTTCTCAAAGTATGACTTCTATATTGTTTTCTTTCTGAAGTTTGTAGTAATTATCTGTGAAGACATTCAGCTAAGCATCAGCATAAAAGATCAGTGCTGAACTTGTCTATCTCCTGTAGTCTTTCTAGGCTTTCATATCAGCATCTGATTTGAAGTAGTTGTTTACCTATGGGAACAAAAGGAAACATGAAATAACTAGTATCCAGGCTTTCCTGTTTTCAACATTAGTGCACCAAGTATTGCACAAGATGTTGCCTGGGAAGTCTAATACAGACAAACTTGTAGGATATCTGTATGTTGGTGTGAGCTGGCTTTGTATTACACCTCAGACAGTCATGGATGAATTATATTCATGACTAAATTTAAAGTACCAGTTACAGACATAGTATCTTTAAAAAAAAATACAATTTTGGAGAAGTATACCAGTTCTCAAGGAAAACTGAAGTACAAGGGGAATGAGATGCAACCAGTAGTCTTAAGCATGAAAACCACATTTTTTTTTATCTATTCCTTTGTAGGAGGCTGTAGAGAAGTATGATGAAGTAGTACACAACTTGGAATTTGCCAAGGAGCTTCAGAAGACTTTTTCAGGACTTAGCCAAGATGTAAGTATGAAATGCTTTTCCTGACACTCTCAGGAGGTAACTACAAAGTTTGTGCTGCTTTTGTAACGGCTACATTTATATGCCAATACACAGAATATTAGGAGCATTTTGGTGCTTGTTAACTAGTTCTGTCTAGGTCTTGTCACTTGGTACACAAAGGCTATGAATAAACTTCAGTGAGTCCAGTGGTGGTCCTCTGAATGGCTGGGGGCTAGAGCATGAGACCTGTGTGGAGAGCCTGGAAGAAAGGGCCTTGTTGGGTCTGGTGTAGTAAAGGTTTGGCAGGAAATGTAATATTAACCTTCAAATACCCAGAAGATTACTGAAAGGATGGAGCCAGGCTTTTTGCTGAGAGATGGGGTAGGAGAAGGAATAATCATAAATTGAAAGATGTTCCAACTAGATACGAAGAACAGGATCACTCTGAGGATAGAGCACTAGAGGAGGCTGCCTAGGGAAGCAGTAAAATCTGTCCCTGGATCTTTTCAAGACTTAACTGCACAAACCAGGGCTGTCCTAAAATTACATTTGGCCCTTTGAAGGCAACTGTGAGGCTGATGTTAACCCCAGTGAAAATGAATTTGACAACCCTTCTAAACAATCTGGTCTCGATGACATCCCAAGATCCCTTCTGAACTGAATGTTCTGGTGTTTCCAGTGGGGGAAAGTGCTGGAGTTAAGTCACTTTGGTTTCAGTGAGAAGTACAGCTCTCAGTAAATTTTACTGAAGCTTGTGGAGTTTGCCACTTACTCTGCTGTAGTTAGTTGTCTCTAATTATGGCAAGTCACACAATTAGTGCTTTATTTAAGTATTTATTCAGGGTTTAAAGCACTACATACTTTAATTTTATGTAAGCAAGTGTTTTATCTTTGGAGAAACTAGTCTCTTGGCTCAAGCAAATACTGTCCTTATGAAGACATCTGATCCAAGGTAGCACGGGGGATGCTAAACATGATTAGTCACTGCTCTGGTGGTATTTCTGTGCCTCTTACAGACTGCTGAAGGACTAGTAAAATGGCTTGTCTTGGTGTTGACTGAGGTGCTAACAATTATGCTATAGAGGCTTATCTTGTATATGTAGTAATTCCAGGCAGTGCAGTAAATATCTTGAAGCTCTATGTGAGCAGAGATTTAAGAGACTTTTCAGCGGTGTTGCTGCTTTGGGTTCCCTCAGTCATTGTATGTTGAATGTAAACTACTGTATTTGCTTCCTATTGCTTTTCTCTGTGTAGCTGCCTGTAAAATATCAGAAATGAAGGGTTATGACCCAGGGTATCTTTCTGTAGGTGATTTTAGTAATCCAGGATTAACTTCTACCAGTTAGTGTTTGTCCTTGAAGTTATGCTGCATATAAAAGTTAACTCACTTTTTTCTTTCCTCGGCTCTACTTCTACCAGTGTGGAGTCTACAGCCGATACCCATTAGTGGAACATTAGGGGCTATTCTGGCAACAACAGCCTTATATTTTTTTTACAGTGTGTTCTAGAAAACAAAATTTTCATAGATTTTGCAAAGAAACTTAAGATACTGTGTATTGAGGCATTTTAAATTTTGCAGTTACTTATTAGTACCTGAGAAGCTTCTCAAATGCATGAGGGCTGTGTATGTTCTGTGACTTCTGGTATTGCTTATTTTGAGTGCTTCAGTCTTCTGCCAACAGAAATAAGAGGAACTGTAGGATTCTGCTGTATTACTTAAATTGGAGTATTCAAAAGTCAAGAGGCAGTTGTCTCACTACGAGAAATCTGAGACAACTTCTGAATCACTAATTTCATGTGATAAGTGGTCAGCTAGGCTTGGATTTGTGAATTGGTATAAATTCTATCAGTTCCTTATATTCAGTTGTGAAAGCTGTTAGAATAGAACAGCTAGCCAGCATAACCAGGATCTAAATGTCATAAAGGCATATCCCAGGTGAAGCTACCAGTATCAAGTTTGACTAAAAGCTAGATGTGTAGAGAAAATAGTAGGTAAATGGGGAGCTCTTCCAGAGGAGGAGCTGGAAAGATCTTGTGTATCTGAAGAGAGTTAGAAGCTTCTGTTATCTAACTAAAATCAGTCACTTTGATCAGCATGGGATGATCAATACTTGAAGTTGGTGTGTTTTATCCTAGAATCCTGTTACTAAACCATTATGTTTAACTGTTGAATTCATGTATTGAAATAGCTGCTGAAAGCACAGAGGAAGGCTCAGCGAAGAGAGAGTCTACTGAAGCTTGAAGCAGAGAAGAAAAAACTGCGTACAATACTTCAAGTCCAGTATGTGCTGCAGAACTTCACTCAAGAGCATGTTCAAAAAGATTTCAAAGGTGGTATGAATGGTGCAATATACTTGCCTTCTAAAGAACTAGACTACCTCATAAGATTTGCAAAACTGACATGTCCAGAAAGAAATGAGAACTTGAGGTAAGTTCAAGATTTCTATCTAATTGGTATGCTTCATTCATTACAATAAGTGTCTGCTGTTTGACACTGCCATGTCTTGAAATATTATGCTTTGGGATACTAATTAAAATTCTGTTCAGTACATTTGCTTTAGTGTCAGACTAGGAACGTAGCATATTTACCTCATCTGTGTATTAAAGGAAGGCTGCGGCAATTACAGCCTCAGTTGTCCAAGTCACATACAAGCCCTGCCAACTTCTGTCTCCCTGTGGGGCTGAGGGGAGATGGGCCAATATCATTGTAAATCAGGAGGCTGGTGCTATGCTGTTTCCCTGAGGTTTCACTGTTCAAGAAGTGAAAAAAAGTGTGGTAAACACAGGAGAGCTGTTCTATGTTTCATTCTCATGATGATCCTGATGTGCTTCTTTGTTCCAGAGGAACATGAGGTGGTAGTCTTGAGGCTATCTTGCTATTAACTTCAAAGTAGTTTTAAAAATTTAACCAGAGTTTTTGATATCTCTGCACTAAATGTCATACTTTTTAAGGTAATTGGTTGTCAACAGATCTAATGTTTATCTGTGCTACCTTGGCACCATACTTACACTATGATGGCTTATGCATGACAGCCTGTCTCTTTTTAAGACAGTGTAGTAAGAATTGTATTTATATGTGGGAAAAGTAGTTATTAGCTGGTAAGTTGAAACACTTTATTGGGTGTGTGATTTCCATATTCAAACATTAAGTTCTTAAAACTTCTAATCACTTGTCATATGCTAAACTTGCCTAATCTTAGCTCTTCTAAAGAACAGCTGCTTATAAAAAGCTACACAACAGGAGTCTCATCCCAGTGAAGTAACTTTTATTTCTAGCTTATCCTCATTGTATTATACTTCTACAAGAAGTATAATCCTTGCCTTTGGGATATTCAACTTCATAGTGGACTTCCAAATCCATTGTCTGGAGGGGGTGAGGTCATGGAGCTGTGTCAAAGGTTCTCAATAACAGAGTGATGGGAGCTGTTGATGGCTGCTCCTGTACCTGTACATCCAATAAATGAGGTGATCAGCTAAATAAACAGCAATTATTTCCCTGTCTGGGAATCCTGGCTTGGAATGAAGTCCAGGGATTTGCTCTTGTGGGATAGTGCTAGGCTCTCTAATCTGCTTTAATTACCAACAAAAGAGCTGCCATTTGCTAGATTAAATCATGTACAGATACAGATTGATCACTTTCAGTAGTGGATAATGGTCTTAGGATTCACTCTATGTATACAGCCTTCATTTGGAAGGCTAAACATTAGTGTCTTAAAATGAGGGGCTCTGGGATACTACAAGACTTGATCTTGGCTATGACTCCACCTGGTAAAGCTGTCATTTATTTTAGTGTTGAAGACCAGATGGAACAATCATCTCTCTACTTCTGGGACCTTCTAGAAGGAAGTGAGAAACCTGTGGTTGGAACAACATGTGAGTGTCTTGTCTAGAGAAATAACTTGGAGGTCTGAAATTTGGGTGCTGTTTAAATGTCTTGAAAACAGTGAATATACATCAAAGGCTACTAAGTTAAGCACTTTCAAGTGCTGTGTTTAACTCGGTTACCCAAGGATGTACTGCTGTTTGTTCCAAGTTCTGGGTTTTTTTGGTGCAGATCAATAACAAAACAGCATGCTTTCTTTTTCCAAGTAAAGACTTACTCTTCTACCAACATCCTAGCACCTCTTTGAGAAATAATGATGGTCATTTGAAAGTTGATGCATTAATACCTTACGGAATCAGCAGTGGGAATTTTTTTGATAGCTATCTGCAAATCAGTTAAAAATCAGTTCCCAGCCAAGAAATGCTTAGACGTATACTGATGTATATTAGAAATATACTGATGTATATTATGAAGCTTTAGTGGCTCCAGGCTGAAAGTCCCACAGCACTGAAGATTCTACCTTTTGTAGGAACTCCAGGGTCATACCCATTTTTTTTTTACTACAGTGCAGGATACCACACTAAGCAAGGACAGTTATTGCTGGAACTTGCTGTGATCTCTAATCATGCACAGTGTGATTAACTTTGACCTGTTGCAAGTATCTTCACTTTTCAAGTGTACAAAAATCTGTGAGACTCCATATTTTCTTCCTTCTGTGGCTTAGTTTCAAAAATCCTGGTTGTAAGCCTTCATACACATTCTGTGTTCCTGTTAAGAACTTGCTTGTGAGGAAGCTGTTGTTACTTGAATTGTAGTGTCTTTCCTATTGCAAACAGACCTTGTTTGTCCTGTTTGTGCTGATCTTGTAATGGCTATGCAGCAGTAATCTTTCATTTGTCATTGAAAATAATGTTGTTGAAACTGTCAGACCAGAGCACTGATGTTCCCTACCTAATTTCCACATACAGATAGTTGAACTGACAACTAAGTGTTAACTCTTTCCATACAGTTCTGGACAAAGTGCAAGGTGGCCTTGTATGGCCACAGGCTAGTAACTTTAGGCTTGTATCTGTTGACATGAATTGATAATTGCCTCATTATCTTGGGATCCATACTTTTGTAGCTTTTTGACTATCATCTAAAGAACTTCTGTGACTATTTTGTCAGTATCTCTATCACTTTAGTGTCAGTATTACATTGTTCTGTGTGAAAGCTAAACTTCAGATAAAGCTGTTATGACTTACTAGCATTCATTGCCTTGGAAGGCAATTTTTTATATCTGTATTAAATTCTAGCTTCTATTCCTGTTCATATGGTGGTCACTGGTAGGAGTGATCTTTCACTGAATATTTGTCCTGTTCTCAAGGCTGCCCTGTCTCTAGGTCCTCTGAAAGAATTTCTACTATCACTGCTATTTCTGAGGTCTTACTCTCTCCTCTCAGCTGCTGTCTCTTTTTTGCATAAAGGAGGAAACTGGACAGTGACTCTGAGTACCCAGTTAAGTTTTTCTTCAACCATGTCAACTTTAGCTTTTCTAGAACTTTAGAGGATTAAGTTCAGTCTGGAACAGTATTGTTTTCTCCTTCTCTGCCTGTTTATGAAGTTAATATTTTTTCCTTCTGAGACTTAGCATCCTGTCACTGGGAAGAGGGTCTTGCAGGGCAGTTCCATAGTGACTTTGTATAGCTTTACCTATGCTACAGTCTGTACAACATGCCTTTAGTATCAGCACTGGCCAGCTTATAGATGTAAACAAATCCCTTTCTAAGCATTTGGGAGACCTGGTGGCTCAGTGTTTACCTTGTGTGCATTTAAACACAAGCTGCAGTCTTACCTCTGCCTTACAAAGATGTTTTCAGTTGTACTATATAAAGCAATTTAAAATGTTTTAGTAAAGGAAAGTATATTATTGCTATAACTCAGTAAGATGTGTGAACTTAAAGAAGTTGCAATTTATGTAAAAGGAGGAAGTAAAGAGTCTTGACCTGTAATCTGAGTACCCCTTTAATTTCAAATTTTCATATCTTCATGGATTTTTACTCTTCAGATAAACACATGAAGGACCTGTTATCCAAACTTCTAGACTCTGGCTACTTTGAAAGTATTCCAACTCCTCGCACCACCGTGCCAGTAAAAGAATTGGAAGAAGTAAATAGAAAATCTGAGAGAACAAGACAGATGTCAAAAGGAGAGTCTGGCAAAGAACAAGGTGGAATATTACATGGTTCAATTTCTATATCATAATGTTGGGATAAGCTTGAACTGAGCGTTGACTTTGCATAGCTTGATGTTAAATCTAATCCTGTGCTGTAGCTTACTTGCAGTGTAGTAACTAAAATGAAACATGCAAGGCTTGCAGCCCTATTATGGCTAATATTGTACCAAAAAAATTTAATTCATAGTAATAGGATGCTTTTGCCTTCCAAGCAAGTCTCCATGTTAAAGATGTGAGAACTGTCTGGTGTAGGGAATATTACATATTACAATAACCAAATTATGGATACTTCAGAATGTTTGCTTAACTCTAAACTTTTGCAATTGCAAAACCAAATCAGAAAATAAAAGCTTGTCTAAAAATAGCATGTTGACTGAGAAGCTGACCTTTCAGAATATCTGGTTTAGCAATTGACACTACTGTTTAAATAGAATTAAAGACTTGCTACTATTTGGTCTGCTTTTCTGCATTTGATCAGTTGAAACAAATTAACATCCTTTTTCTAGAATCCTTTATGGAGCTTATGAAGTCTGAAATACAGCCACAGGAGGTAAGATATTTCACTGCTAATTGCTTTCCTTTAGTATTGTGATTTATCAGAAATATAACTGCACTTCTACAACTCTTCTTTAAACTTAAAAAGGGAGTTGAAACAGCAACTTAAGTGTTGCTTTATGTATCAAGCATTGAAGACTTGGTTGCATTTCTAATTCTAACCCCAAATTTATGGCTTCTCTAGGGTATTAGGAGATAAATGGGGCAGGACTATATGAAGCAGTATCGTACTTCAATGCTCTGGTATTTTCCTTCCTAAACCAAAGCATCAGCCTTTAGAGTTGAAACATGCAGATCTTCTGTGTACTATAGGATAGAGAAGATACTCATCTACTAAAGCCATCTCTAAAAGCTAAGCTTATTGTAGCAGGGTTGATATTGGTGGGCTTGAGAATGATGTAGGTCATGTTCTGATTTGTCAGAAAAGTAGGGATTCCCAAGAAAGATTTCTGTGCACAGGAGTGTGTAGATCTGTTTCAACAGCCCTTCAGACTCCTGAGTTAAATACTCAAGCTTCAACTGGCAATAGCGTAAAAACCATTAGACTTGGTTCAAAAGGTGGGGAGGGGTATCCCTTTTTTAAGTGAAAATAATGGTTCTTAAAATGCTGAATCCATGTTTCCCAGGTATCCCACCAGTGGGTATACTCTAGAACAAGTTTTTTTGTAACCTACTGGTAACACTGTTATGTGACTCTGACACTTCTCTGGTGACTTGTCATAAACAAAAAATCTCAGCCAGTGAGCCTCCTACATCCTTCACTTCATATATATATATGTATGCATACATATATATACAAACACTTCCTCTTTATGACAAAGTGGTAACTCAGGAAAACTTCAGAACATCTTAATTGAACTCTTGGGCTTACAGTAAACACAGCATGGAGTTGTGGAAGTCTAGTGGTACTAAATCTGACTTTTTAGTATTTAAACTTCATGAAGAATTATAGCTATATTTGGTTATTGGAGTTCCAAAGGGCCAGAGATTTTTGGGGAAGATAGTGGTGCTACACTTAGAACATCTACTAATATAGTACCTCAAGGTATTTTACATGCTTAAGAGGAGAGCTACCTTTTTAAAAATCACAATTGAATTTGATGTTGTCACTGCCTAGGAACGTCAGTTAGCATGGAGGATAAGGGTAATAAATTCAGCTCAAGTATGTTTCACTTGTGCGGTTCAGGACTGTTTCATGCTTCTCTGTGGCATGCCAAGCAAAGCTAATCTGTGATGTTGTAGGATAAAGCCATGGCTTTCCATGTAGGTTTTTATGGCTAGTGTTTAAACTGTCTAGGGTCTGCTTTTAGTCAGAAATTTTTAGTAGCTTAGTGACCTAACTTAACTGACCTGAACTGTAGTAGACAAATGTTTTCTTGGGAGCCATTAAGTTTCTTTGGTCTATATAGTTTCTCAACAGGCGTTATTTGCCTGAAGCAGAATACTCTGTCAAGAAGAAGCCAGAAGAGCCCAAATCTTGGGAAGCTGAGTGTGCTAGAAAGCAAGAACCTCCAAAGTCCTGGGAAATGCTTGTTGATATTGAAGAGCGGGAACAGAAGCAGAAACAAGAGACCTTAAAGCCTTGGGAAGCTCGTGTTAGGCAGCAAGAACCAAAAAGACCAGATTCTCCAAAGCCTTGGGAAGCTCGTGGTAAAGAGGAGGAGCAGAAGCGTGAGTCTACAAAGCCCTGGAACACCCGTGTTGAGGAGGAAGAACAGAAGAAGCAAGAAGCTCCAAAGGCCTGGGTAGCAGGTGTCCAAGAAGAGCAGGAGTCTCCCAAACCTTGGGTAGCGAAGGTTAGAGAGGAGCAGGACCAGAAGAAACAGGAATCAGCTAAGCCATGGGTAGCAAAAACTAGGGAAGAGCAGGAACAGAAAAAGCAGGAGTCCCCAAAACCTTGGGTAACCAAAGTTAAGGAAGAACCAGAACAAAAGCAGAAATCTCCAAAACCTTGGGTAACCCAAACTAGGGAGCAACCAGAACAAAAGAAGCCAGAGCCTGTGAAATCATGGGAAATGTCTGTTAGGGAAGAGCCAGAGCCAAAGAAGCAGGAGCCTGTGAAGGCTTGGTCTGCACATGTTAGGGAGGAGCCGGAACAAAAGAAGCAGGAGACTCGAGAGGCCTGGGAAAAAGCTGACAGGCAGCAGCAAGTGTCATCACAACAGTTACAGAACCCTCCGAAGACCTGGGGAGCTGCAAGTGTTGGGCCAAAGGAGCAGATGGGGCCAAAGAAGTTTGATATGGAACCCAAAGAAGTGAGTTGGCATATGTAGTATTACCTGTCATAAGCTTTTGACACTAGTGCATTGGACTAAAGCTATCTATTAGCACAGGCATTATAAGGGGCATTTTGTAGGCCTATATTTAGACTCCTATTTCATTCTTGGGGAGAATAATTCTGGCAGTTAAACTTTATATATGAAGACTGAGATAGTCTGCTTTGCTTTTTACATCAACACAGTATTGCTGTGTTTGAGCCTTGAATAACTGCTTTATGCATAAGACAGAAGAATTAACTACATCCCCAGCTATTGGCTCTGTCCACTGTTATCGGTACAAAGCAGGTATGACTCATCGAGGGATCAAATACTTTGTCTGTGGCTGCATGCAAATAGCACTTCAGTAATTTTGTAGGCTTTTGATTAAAATAGCTGCTGATTCAAGAGAGATCTAACATCTAGATCAGGCAATACCAACTGTACAGGGGCTTAAATATGTATTTCCAGATGAATGCATAAGCCATACTGCTGTCCTGGAGAGCCTAACAATAGCGGAGTTTGTGTTAGAAATGTAAAATGAAAGCTATTGCAGGGCTTACAGCTGGGCAGGCTGCTAGCCTATAGTTACGTTATATTCTTTCTCACCTGTGCTTGGGTAGGAACAACTGATAGTGTAAAATAGATATGACAGGCAAAATAGAGTTTAGTTAAATCAGTATGGTGATTAGTTTAGAGTTAAACTTCAGGAAAAAATAGAAAGGAATTGAGTAATTCTCTTGTACACAATGTTGTCAGCGTGACTACCTTGTTTCTTAAAGAAAGCAGAAATCACTTCATTCCATATTACTTGTAGCAAACAATTAAGCTTAAATATTGAAGTCAACTTGACAGAACTGAAAAAATTGATGTTCTTGTGCCTAGAAGCGAGAGCGCAAACAGAAGGTTGAACATGAAGTTAAAAGAGTATGTAACATGGAGCACTGGGTGACAAAATGGGATTAAGATGTTTCAGCTTGATTCATCTTTTGCACTCAAGCTGAGTAGAATCTTGTGTCTGGTGGTGGTACAAAACCTGGTTGCCTCACTAAGTAACTCTGAGCACAAGTAGGTGTTGTGCACTGAACTATGCATGGTATTTACTATAACAGACTATCACAAGTACTGGAATAATCTCAAGCATGTTAAGATGCCTTGGAATTTCTGGTGTTGATTACTGTGAAGTTTAAATGCAAGATGCTCCCTAATGAGATGAGGCTCTTATTTTTCTATAGGATGGAAAGATGGATGGCTTATGTGGTGGGCAAGACTTTGATGCAGTGAGGAAAAAGGCGGGTCTCCAGTCAGTCGGAGAAACTTGTAAACTGCCTAGGAATCTTCATAGTAATGTGCAGGTGTGCACATCAGCAAAATTAAACTAAATTAAATGTTGGAATGTGAGGTTGCTTAAGATTGCTGAATTAAGTAAACAAAGCATATTTTTAAAAGTATTCGAACTTTGATTTACATTGGGGTGTCAAACTAATTTTCACTGGTGGCCACATCAGCCTCATGGTCACCTTCAAAGGGCTGAATGTAATTTTAGGACTGTGTAAGTGTAACTATTCCAGCTGTGAGGCTGATATGGCCCCTGGTGAAAATGAATTTGACACTCCTGGTTTGGATAGTAGACCATAGTGAAACACCAGATGGCTTTAATTTTTAGTAGATGTTGATAACCCCTAATATCAAAACTATATTGAATGAGGAAAAAAAAGTGTGCTGTCAATCTAGCTAGTTTCCATAACCAGTGAAGATATCTTTGACTTCTGAGGTATGTTTCAAGAACAATTAAAATCCTATTAAGCTTTTTGGATAATGAAATTTCTCTTGCCTTTGCTTGTATGAAGAAAGAAACAGCAATCCAGTGCTATAGCTGGATCTGTTTCACTGCCAGAGAGAACCTACAAATGACATTGTGCAGGGATCTAGGTGTGGTAGGTAAAGGGCCTATGTCACTGCTCCTGTTTTCTGGAGCTGAAATTAACCTTTCTTTACTCCTGGAAATAACTGATATCTTTTAATAAATTGCTAGGCTTTGAGATGTTAAAATATACTTAACTTATTGTACCATAAGGTGCAATACCTAAGAAGTTGTGCCTAAGACAGCAGAGTGAGCTGATGTGCAGGGCTGCTGTGCTATTATTCTATGTAAAAGTGTTTGCAACCTGTGGACTGGCAAACTTGGTTAGAGCTGAATTTGTGGCCTGTTACATGAAAGTAAAGCAGTTCGGCTTGTGCTGTCATCCAGTGCCATTTAATTCATACCTGCTGTGAATACTGCTGAGTAGAAAGCAAATGTTAATTGTGTATCTATGTGGCACAGCTGGTGATCACTGTTGTGATTACAGCTTAGGTACCACCATTGCAGCTCATTTAATGCTCTGCAGCTAACAAACCTAAAGTGGAATTGAGGTACTGGCTCTCAGAATGGAGTTTTATTCATATATATGAGGTGATTGAAATGTATGTTAGTGTTATGTATAAATAGACCTCCGCTGTCTTAAAAAAAAAAAAATCAAGCTTTAATAGGAGTTCCTAGCATATTGCACTTTGGCTAGTAAAATTCTGAAGCTATCAATGTGCCTTTACATTCGTTCATTTGCAATGGTTTAATGGGTCCTGAAAAAACCTCTAGGTGTTCCAACTCCGTTTTTAGTTAGTTCTCTGGGTATATGTCAATGTTGTTTTCTGAGTATACAAGTAGTGTTGAAGTTAGGTTTCAGAAACAATTGTTATGACAAATTAGACTCTAAACTTATCAGTGCTTTGTAAAACTCTAACTTGATGTTCCTTGAACTGCTGGTATTAAGTGATCTCAACATGCATAAGTCTGAGCTGGACTAATACATTACTAAACTCATAATCTGCTGCCAGATTGAAATGACTTCCAGGATCAGCATCTAGCTGTAGGCTAGAAGAAAATGGTTTTAAACAATTTTAAGGCTGTCAAGTACCTGCTCTTTTTCTAAGCATGTCTTTTATAAAAAGTCATAAAACCTGGCAGACTTCACCTGGTTAGGTGACTTAAAGGTTAGAAGTTTGTTATCCATTTGCAAACATACAGAACCAGCTCAGTAGTGTGCTTGTGTCTTGGTAAGCTGTGGTGAGGAAGAAGAGCATAATAGAAGCATTAACCAGTTTGACCCATAATGGATTTACCGTGACAGCAAGTGTTTTAAGATTGTGTGCTTTTAAGTGAGGGCTAATAAAGTGATGGATAGGAAGATTCACATTCCTAGTAACTTAATCTATAACTTGCTGAGGTTTAACTTTATTCAACTGTATCTCTTGCCCTGCACTGAGATGCTTAATAGCTCTAGTTCCTGTTCATTATTGGAAACAATACAGCAATATAAACTTGCATAGTCAGTAGCTGATGTGCCTCAAATTCTAATGAAGATACGTTAGTACCAAAATATATTCTTCTAGCTCTAGAGCAAATTTTTTCACAGCTCAACAAGTAGCTATCATGTGGGCCACAGATATTAAAAATTGAGTCCTCCAGAGTTAATGATGTGTTATGTGTACATACATTATGCTTTGCAAAGCTCACTAAACCCTGTAAGCTTCTTCTCTGTGCATGCTATTGGAATTTCTGCAAATGCTAGTGATTAGTTTCAGATAACTGAAGAGGAAATGCAGGAGGGGTTTGGGGCTTGTTGTCCTAAAACTGGACAAAGAGCATTTCATCAGTTTGTTTAGAATTTAGTGTGACAATTGTCATGACACACATACACTTCTGCCATATAGTCTCCTAATGACTTCATACAAAATATTCAACTATACTGCTATACAGTATAGTGAAGTAGTAACTTCCTGTACTGTAGGAAAGTGAAGGCTTTCACATGTTCCTGTGTCTCAGCATTTGGGCCAGCTGAAATAATGCAACCACTTAATGTCTTCAGATTTGCCTTCCTCTAGCTGCATAGACAAACATAATTGCAGCAAAGCTTTAGAGAATCACTAAAACTTATGGTTTTAAAACACTTAACAACAAGCCTATCTCTTCCCGAAGCTGCTTTCAAAAGACATTTTAGACCATCTAGACAATCTAATATTATTGTCACTGTGTAAATAACAAGGTTTCTGCTATTTGAGTTTACTATCATGATTTTTGATACCGGAGACTTGCTAATTCTCTGATAAACCATTTCCTTCTTTTAGAGTGAGGTCAGAACCAGTTGGGATGAACTGTTATGTGACTATCTGAAACAATTAAGTAATAAGGCCCTGCAGAAGTCTTTATTTAACAACAAAGGCTCCTAGATAGGAGCACAGGTGTATTTTCCATGCCAAGCTTTGAAAAAATTAATACTTTCTGCAGGAGCTGGTGCATTGGAACTGTCCGTCTTTTTAGTGGAAGCACTTTGGTCTCATCCTGAGTAATCTGCTTGCAGCATCTTTATTAGGTGCACTTTTTTCAGAATGCCTGGAAAAAACAATCCTAATAAAAGATCTATACTTACTGGCATGGGCTTTCCTGGGAGGAAGTATGTTTTAAACACTGAGTGATGCAGCTTTAATTTCTGAGTCTGTTCTGGCCTTTGACTTAAATATTTGGATTTTCTTAGATAGAGGTGCCTAATTTTGCACTAAATGCAGGCAACTTATTGTATTATGTGCATTTGGTTGTAAGAAACTGAATTAATTCTGTCCCTTAGCAACAGTAGGCAGATTTTTTTTTTTTTAACGAAGTGAAAGCTTGATTCAGGAAATATCAATAACAGCACAGAATTCCTTGGCCTGTGGTATCTGACACCTATAGGTTACTCTGGAAGTATATTGGGTAAGGCAGTTTGTCTTGCTTCCAGTATTAGATATAACATCTTGTCTCCTTATTAGGTGCCTAAACCTGTACATCAGCCAGCTGCAGAATTTTGCTCTACTTCAACTCTTCCAAAAGATCCAGTATTGAGAAGGGAGAAACTTCAGGATCTGATGATTCAGATACAAGGGACTTACAACTTCATGCAAGTATGTTGTTGGTTTTTTTTCTTTTGTAGCATAAAGCTCCCGTTCCTACTGGGTTAGGGACAACAGTGCTGACAATGCATGTTTGTACTGAATGAATGAATCTAGTTCCATTTAGCTAACAGCAACTTGTCAACTGAGAGTGTTTCATTTGTGTCTAGAGTTTAATTTTTTTTTTCACCTAACTGTTCTCTTTTCAAAAGGAGTCCATTCTGGATTTTGATAAAGGTTCACCAAGTGCCATTGGTTCATCCCAACCACCTTCAGTTACTCCAGCAAGTAGTCCTGTAGGTAGGTAATACTGTAAGTGTAAACCATATGTAAGATTTTGCAAACACTAACAGTTTGCTTGGGCTGTAGATAAGTATGCTTGGTGAAGACAGCTTGTCTAATTATGAAGACTATGAGTATCTGATTTAAAAAAAAAAAAAGCAGCAGCTTGAGCCACTTACTTGCTTATTTGTTGCTGGAGGTGGCTTAAGTTGGTCCATCTGCCTGGAAATTTGATGTTTGTATAACCACTGACTGGCATGTGCATCTGGATCCAGCTGCAGGATTGACATGCTGTATCTTTGTAACAAACTTGTCTAGCTGTGGTGTATATAGATGTAAGCCATGAATGAGCTCAGAATAGAGTGGTTATCTAGTTACACTTAGAAAATTAGAACTTTCTACAATGGGCCATGTTAAGAAACTGTCTGGGTGGCTCTCGGGCTATTAAACACAATTAACCAGTCTATTAAATATTTATTTTTTTTAAATCTGGAGGTAAGTATCTCCAGTGTGGTAGAAATATTTTTCACTGAATACCTGTCTTTTACAAAAAAGAAACTGAAGTTTTTGGTTTGGTGTAGTTTACTGATGTGAAGTCTAAATATTTGCAGTGGACATACTAAAAATAGTAATGCATCTTCATACACCAAATGTTTTCAAAAACTAGAACTGCACACTGAGACTATATGTAGTGTTTGAATTCAAAGAAAATGTTCCTTAAGACATTATTTTTTTTTTTTTACAGCTTCAAAAGAACAGAAACTGCCAAGTCAGAGTGATTTTCTTCAACAGCCCCTTCAAGTAAGTTGAAATTAGGACTGCCCTGAAGAGGCAGAGCTGTAACTAAGGAGCAGTATGGAGATTATTCACTAGAATAGACTTAGTACTTTGTTTTTTCTTGTTTGTAACAAACTTCATGTAACTTAATAGCTTGCAAGTCTAAGAACATTCAAATGCTGCTTAAAGCTGGCTGCTATCCTGCTTGAAAAACAGGAAAAATGTTTGAAATTTCTCAAAGTAAAACAGTATATTGAAGACATGATGAAATAGTTTGAATATTTAACCCACAGATTCAAGTTGTATCTAATAGTTGTGTGCAGGAGAACATGCTGCTTCTTTCCTAGATAGTGCATGTCTTCATCTTTGAGATCCTCACTTATGCCAAAGATAGCATCTCAGGCTTTGGCGGCCATGGTTAAGTGAACCTTAAATTCACTTAATGTGCTTGCACACCTTGCTGCTTTGGCTTTTAAATAGGTTTCCTAGCCACTAACAATAATACTGAAGAAACTTGGATAAGAAACTGGTCAAAGCACTTCAGCTCCTGCCTCATTCTAAGGTTTATTTGGAAGTGACCAGAATGTGTGTTTCAGTGAAACCAACATGTTAAAGATAATCTTTCAAAACCTGATCTCAGTTTTCTTTTCTTGCAAGGCTGCTGCTTCATCCATGACATTACATGGCTCAAATACTTCCCTAGCATCTGCTGATCAGACTCTTTCTGGCCCTGATACTGAAGACTTGGTGACACCACAGGTAAAGAAAGGACCCTTGGGTTCACTGGCATGCAAAGATCTATGGGATAGCCAGCAGTAACAAAGCTGTGGTGGGGCCTCTCCTGAGTAACTGTACTTGAACAACACACAGGGACAGAATGCAAGTAACAGCAACAGTACAGCCTGCATTCTGGAATACTTCAGAAGATGGTGGGGAAAGTCTGCCTAGCTCCACATAAATGCAAAGTGAACAGTCTGCCCCTTGAAATGAGAAGGGTGTGGGATGAAAAATGCAGGCTAGGAAATATGGTGCATATTCTTGTGGGAACACATGAAGCAGCATAAATATCTGCTTTGGTTACAGTATAGAATACTCTCATGACAACACAGAGGATGCATAAATTGGGATGGATATGTCATGAAATAGACTTCTGTGTAAGCTAAAGGATGAAATGTGTTCTCACAAGCACTACCTGGAGAAATACTGGGAATCTGACTTTGTGATGTTCAGCCAAGATGTCAATTGGCTTTCTTAACTGTATTTATGTGCAGTTAAATATTCAACTAGCATTCCAATATTGTTTAGAGCTGAAAAGTGTTTCAATTTATGCAGATGACTGTCTTAAAGATCTCTTGCCAAGTTTTGCTGTGTTCAGAAACACAGCTGGCTCTTTCTTGTTGGACTCTTATACAGTGTATGTAGATTATAATGGGGAAATGTACATGCTTTTTAAAATGTTTCTTTTGCTGATGTACATGTTATCAGTATACTGTGCATGTAGCATTTACTCTATTCCTTCTTGTACTATATAGTTGAAGATAAGAGTCTTGACAGGGATATTAAAAGTCTTTCTGCCTATTGAATCAGTAGTTTTGGCCTGATTCTTGATGCCTTTTTTCATTTCTACAGTGTCATAGGAATTCTTGTGCTGACAAAGATTAAATAAAATTAGTGTTCAGTATGCATCCAGAAGACTTGTGCTGCACTGTAATGTAGAACATATGATTTAGCAGAACGTTCTTGAGTTTTGGTGCAAACTTACTGTTTGGAATTAGAGTTGCCTGTGCTCAGCATATCTCTAGTCCCTTAGGCTTGTAGTGTGGTGTCTTTCTTTTCCAGTCCTGCTTCTCATGGAAAGCAGTAGTTAAGCTTTGTTTGGTCCCAGCACAACTGGGGAATATACTCTGTGACAGGGCACTCTCCTGGTATGCACATGCAGTTCTGTTGGCACCTGTGATGGTAAACGTGGTGAGAATGGGACTGGTAGCCTTTAGCCCTAGGCTGTGTATCTAAGTATGAGTAACTCTTAAACTTAGCATTACAAGTGTGAGCCAACTATAGAACATGCAGGTTTTGCAATAGCAAACCAAAGTTTGGCTCTGAAGCCTTGTTTGACGGAGTTTATCAGAAGTTTAACATCAGACATGTCTTCCCGTTTAATTCAGGTGTGTCACAGACTTTATTGTAAATAACTGCTTGAAGCAACCTACAGTTCTTAAAATTATCTGACTTCACAGGGCTTGTTGTACATCTTCTTGTGTAAGAAGGATAATATAAGTCTGAACCTCTAAAGCTACTTACTTTAAGCTTTTGGTTAAGATGCCTATTTAGTACATTTACTTTGGACCTAATGTTTGTCATGGTCTTTCAAAACCTATTTGTATTATTATGCACTGGTATTTCATAGAACTTTGTGCTTTCTGCAATACTTCTTGTAATAGCAGGTCCATGTATGGCTTCTTCTAGGCATCAGCATCTCTTCCTCAAGAGACTGAGAAATATGCTTCCCAGCCACTGTATCAGACAACTTCACATATTTCTGAGCCACTGATATCTAAAAAGATTGAAATTGCCCAGGTGAGCTCTCACAAATACAGGTAAGGTAGATATATGCCTTACATTCCTTTTGACTTCTGATTCATATAAATATTGGTATTTAAAATCAATACTTCCTTTTGCCATCTGCCCAGATGAGACTTAATACTGGTTAATACTTGTCTGCACAACCAAGCATTGTTTCTAATCTGAAACATAATTAAGTTGGGAGGGGAAAAAAATCAACCTCCCTAAACTTCCTGAGTTCCTTTAGAAAAGAGAAGTCACTTTTAATATCAGCCAGAGAATAATCTTCCAATAAATGGAACATAAGGCATTCTGTGTTTCCTTAGTGGTGGGGGAAAAATACCTAAAGTCCCTTGATTGCAAAATTATTACAATGAGTGGTATGTATAGTAGCTCATAGGCACATTTCACTTAATCAGCAGAGACTGCAATAGAAGTACTGTTTGCTGAGAATGCACAGCAAGATTTGAAATTGTAAGCAAAAGCTCTTTTGTAGCTCTACTATGTCCAAATGTCATCCTGTAGAAACTGCTGACTTCTGTCAGTCTAGGCTTTAGAACACATTAACTGCTTCTGTTACTGCCTGACAACTATCAAGTGACCTTTCATTACATTTGTTCTTCCCTCAGGCAACTGTTCCCCTCTCAAGTGAACCGCAGTCACCATTGCCTACTTCAAGCACCTCTATGTCCCCAGTACCACCAGCGCAAAGCTTTCAGTCTCCTCCAGCAACTAGCAGTTCTGTCACAATAACAGCAGCTCCCTTCCAGGCTATGCAGACTGTAAGTATGCAAACTGAGGCTACAGAAGAATAATTGACAATAATGCTAATAACTCAGTCCTAATACTGAGGGACTGGCTCCCCTTGATATAGTGCAGAACTTGATAGATCACTTTGTTTTATTGTTAAAAATCTGTATTAGACATCTGCTTCTCCAGTGCCTTTAGAACTTAAGAGATCATCTAAGAATAGAGAACCTGTGTGGTTTTTTTCCTCTGTAGTCCAAAAAAATCTAATGTTGGGTTACCTTAGTGGTCTTAAACTAAGAGGGAGAAGTCAGACCTTTAATCAACAGATTTATAGCTGTGCCCAAAGGTAAAGTTGACTATACTTAAACTGTTCTTGTGCATAAATTTCAAATAATAAAGGCTGCAGAAGAGAGGGGGAATCCTGAAGCATATAGCTGTCAGGACTAAAAGCTTTCTGAAGACTGAACCTGTCTTGCTGCTTTTTAGACCATTTGCTTTAGTGGGATAAAACTCAGTCAATGCAGTCCACTGGAATAATGGAAAATGTCCTTGATAAAGATTAGTGTAGCTCATTATCCTAGTGTGTAAACAAGTAGTCAGTATAGATGTCTAGAGAACAGTCAACACAGACTGAGTGGTGTTTCTTGCAAGTAGATAGTATTTTTTCAGATTATACATCATTACTAATGTTTTCTAACATTACTACTGTCCAGTAGTTATCTGCAGTAAAGCTTAGAGGGACTTGGAGGAAGGGTGCCCATTTAGTTGCTGATGTTCCCTTCCCTGTAATTGGGCTTATCTACTCCTTTGCCTTCTTCAGAAGATGATAAAACCTTAATGTTCTTGCTCTAAAGCAAGCTTAGAGGTCATTTAAGATTCTCTAAAGGCATTCTCAATTCTAACAAGTTCCACAACTTGCAGGACAATCTACATCTTGCAGTATTGAGAGAGGTGGTAGGATTTGGTGGAAGAAGATAGCTAATAGCCTTTCAGAGCACAGGAAATAATGACTAAAACATCTAGGATATTCTGGTGTGGACTGTAGTGAATCACTACTGTGACTTTCTCATTGGTTTTCTGTACTAGTAGAAGAGTTTCAAGTAGAACCTGCCTCAGAAGTATGGAGTTTTGATATACGCTATAAGTAAGACAGGGAGGTGTTAGGTTTTTTTTTCTAAGCCAGATCTCTTTAAATTATGCTAAGTGGCTGGGTGGTGACTTTTTATGGAAGTGGGGAAATAACAGCATGCTATGATCAAGGAACCCATAGTCTTTCTGGGGATCCATTCTGTAAGAAAAGCAATTGGTCATGATGTAAGTGTGGAGCCTTGGTCTTGGTGACTGTGCTAGGAGTGCTTTTGGCCAAAATAGTATAACTGGAAGTTCACTTGAATTAATGCTGTGGCATTTTCAGTGATGTTAAACATTAAAGATTTCTTTTGGAATTTTTGGGTCAAACTGGCAAACATCTGTCACTATATTGTTAGGATGTTAATTCCTCCTGTAGTGGTGGCAGTCTTTAACTTCATGGTGTGGGGTTTGTGGTTTTGTGGTGGGTTTTTTTTGTTTTTTTTTCCTCTACATTGTTTAGATCTCATTGCTGCCAGGAAATCACAGCCATTGGATTTCAGTAGATAGCCAGGAGCCAGAGTTTCTTGCCAGAGAGGAGAGTACAGAGACATAATGGAAGTCTCTGATTGCATTGCATGTCCTCAGATTTCTGAATTGCTGCCATTGTGATTATGGGAACTTAAAGTCTGATCCTACCTGTAGCTGAAGTACTTGGACTAGAATTCTACCTTGTAACCCTTACTGGAAGGAAAAAGTAGACAATTTGCTACAAATAGTCCAAGATATGGCTGTTGACAGCCTGACTGCACAGCATCTTCAAATTGCTTTCTGGTGTATCAGAACCAGAATTTGTTATTTTATAATGGTTCAAGTTGTATACTCAATACTTCAGTATCATGAGGGGGTTCTGGGCTGGCTCCCTGTTAGAGGAAGCACCTGGCTTCTTGACCCTATAAAAAGTGTTCATTTCCCATTTAACTATAGAGGCTTCTGCAGATGACAAGAACTGTGAAGCTGTTCCTTGCATCTAGCTGTAGTTTGTATTGCCTGGTCTGCCTTCAGTTTATAATCTTGGAAAATGTTTAGATATCTCTAGACTCAGTACTGCTGACAGCTCTTCATATGAAATTTAGAGCCTTCTACTCAAAATAGACTTTTTCTATTTGATCTTGATACTAGTTGTCACTTGACAGCATTAATTCTGGTAGTTCTGGGTTATTGGCTATAAAACAATAGTCACTGGAGTGACTGAACTCTGGTTGATTAGATCTAACAGTAATATGTGTACCACCCTCCTGTGCAGGCTGTAACATAATAATTGTATTATAAGACTGGGTTATTTAGGCTACATGTTTACACTGAGGGAACTTAAAACAAGAATATGGAAGTTGAGGTTTGATTTAATTTTTTTTTTTCATGGAGGTGAAGGCTGTCTAATATGGTATTTATCTGAGTGGATAATAGAGTTGCACCAGGTTTCAAGATGGGTATAAAGACCTCAGTTCTTATCAAACATGAATATGTCATCTGAGCATAGGCTGTCCTAGCTTCAGGTCAAAAGCTGTAGGACAAGTACTCAATGAATCAATGTAAGGGTAAACTTCCCATAGAAGCAAAATAACTTACTGCATGGTAGCTGTTCTTTTGATCAAACATGGTAGCTATGATCAGTCAAGCTCCATTTCTTGGGTAGCAGCTATGTAAATATTAAGTCCTAGATGCTTACCGAGAAGGAAAAATCTGGGTTGAAATACAGTGTTCTTGATCCTTTCTAAGAAGCAGTTGATGTTCTAAAAACTGGTCTTGGCAGATGGATTTAGACCACAGCATAGCAGGGTGGTGGCATTAGGCAAAGACTTTATCTGGTAGTGTTAAGTACTTGTCTTGAAATATGTTGTAGGTATTTAAAGTGAATGCACCACTGCCTCCACGTAAAGACCAGGAGATTAAAGAGGATTCTTCATATTCAGCAGGATATAACCAGAGTTTCTCTACAGCAAGTACACAAACTCCTCCTCAATGCCAGTTGCAGTCTTCTCATGTTTCAGAACAAACTTCTCTTTCACAAGAATCTCTGTCTTCAGGTGAGAACTGAACTTGTTTCCATTTTTCAAGTAGTCTTTAAAGTTCTTCAGGTTATAATAGTATTTTAATTAATTAATGTGAGTATATTAAGGTTCTTCAAAGTGAAATTCTGAACTGCTTATGTAGCACCTGTTAACATTATGGTTATATCAACTCTAGCTAATGGTATGTAAACTTGATTTCAAAGCTGCTAGCAGGATGATGGGCTGCTTCAAACTAGTTTCTATACTAGTTGTATGGACAGTGACATCTAAAGGCCTGATAAAAATAATTTCTCACCTATGAAGCTCAAGTATGCAGTGCTACTTGTGAGAGTCAAACCAGTGCTCAAAATTGAAGCAGTGATGAAATACTGCATTTGGAACCATTCATTTTTGTCTCTGGTAGTAGACACCAGTGTTGTCTGTAGTGCTGGGAGTTTCAGGATGCTAAATAAGAAACTCTGTTTAAGCCTTCAGTGCTGAGGTGAATTACTCAAAATGATAAGTATTTTATGCTACTGTACAAGACTAAAATGTGTTATCTGAGAGCTGTTTAGGATTTAGAATATTCTTGTTTTAAGAATGCTGGTATTTTTCCTTTGAACTTACAGTTTACAATACAATTACTGTAAGACACATGGCTGATCTTGACTGTACTAGTACTTGCCAAAATCTTCATAGATATTACACCTTGTTATATTAGACATAATCATTCTAGATGTTACTGACAGGTCACATCTGTCTCACCTATTTAATATTCCAGCTGTATCTTGTGATGAAGTTCTAACTTTCTGCAGCAGAGATCCATGTTGTTCCTAATTAGGCCCCACATTTGTCACTTGTTTGTTACCTAGGAAGGCTTGTTTCCTAACTAGATGGCTTGTCACAAGTTCTTGTAATTCAGTGAGATATTGAGAATCAGCTGAGCTGCAGCAAACTGTTCATGTGCTTTTAGCCTAAAGCAGGTGCAAGCTGACAATGGCCTACTCTGCAGCAAAATGTAATCCTCCTTCTGTTTATATAGCTCTGACTTCTTACCAATGCTGATTTTATTAGCTGCTTGAGTCTGAGCATCTGACCTGAAGATTACTAAGCTTCTGATTAGTGGGATCATGAGCTGCCTTGTTCAACATAAAACTAACCTGCTTGACATTCAGCTACTGTACCAGGTGAATCTATATAGCTGACACTATGAAACTGAAATGAGACTAGCCCCTAAATTTGCTTGAAACAAGTTCCAGGGTGAAAGGAAGCTGGCAGCTAGGAAACAGGATTAATAAGACTAATCAAGTGACTCAAGGTCACTTAAAATTACTGTCTTTCTGCCAGAGGACTCTTCTTAGAAATTATAGTAGAAGCAGATTGCTACTGTATGAAGTCAGTGAGACACATGAAGAATGAATTCCAAATAAGAGTATAAGTATAGCAGTGAGGAAAGCATGTTTAGCTTGAATGCTCGTTCTCCTCACTGAGACTACATGTTATCAGCCTTCTATACATGTTATTTTTTTGATGGAACATCATGATTTTAATTTATCCTGTGCAGTGGCTCTGCCCAGACTTGAGAAAGGGGTTTGGACTGTCACTCTGGATCAGTTTCAAGCTTTTTTTGATTGATATGAAAGAATGGTTTATATCCATGTGTGGAGATGTATTCATGGTTGCAAGGTCTGTATGTAAAGCTGACCACTCAGCCACCCTGTGAGTGAAAAGCATTCTTGAATACCTGTTGCTTAGGGTGAACCTGCCTAATGACATGTGGTAGTAATGCCTGCTGAAGAGACCAAACCCAAATATATAGCTTTCCAGTTGTCTTATTGCTATCCAGACAAGACTGAGTTTGTTTCCTTTCAAAGGATGTTAACACTGAGGTAATCTGGTTTATTATATAGACCATTGAGGTCTTGCTTGTAGAATAGTGTTAGTTCTAAATGAATACTCTTAATCAGGTGTTACTTTATTTTATTCTAGCTTAGTTATATTCTTCACACTGTTAGCAAGCTTGCTGTCACCTACACAACTGGATCCTGTTGAATGCATTAGAGGCTTCCACTGAGCTTGGGCTGTCTACAATATACTTTAACAAGCATCAAGCTCTACAGAACAAAGGGGAGGATCCCCATCCTATTTGAAGTAGTGAGTGGCACAAGAACAGGATATTCAGAGCAGCCTAATCAGTCTCTGAACTTCTTCCCTTCTAGGTGTGGTAACTTACAGTTACAAAAGTTTTGAATTAATCTATACCTTCTCTTTTTAAGGAGTGAATTATCAACCTGATGGAGTGGTTCCTGTTAGCAATGGTAGCCTTGCCTTTTATCCAGCACAGACTAATGTTATTCCCAGACCCCCTCAGCCTTACCTTAACAGTCGTGGGTCTGTCAGAGGATCTGCTAGAGGTGGAAGGTCACTGGCTAATTCATATCGTTCCCCTGGTGGGTACAAAGGTATGTCTGTATTTACTACCACCTTAAAAAAACAAACTGAAAAACCTGCTAATATAGTAACACTGGAACATGATTTAACATGGTATTAATTTTAGGTTCTATATGTGAAACTTCTTAAAACAAGACTTCAAGAGCAATGTGAAGATAATGGGGTCTTCTGTTGTGGAATTTAAGCAAGTTCATTCTGTTTGGTTTTTTTGTAGTCCCTGTACTTTAGGTGTCAGGTGAACTGACAGAGCAATTTCATAGCCTTTTTAATTATGAAAGTAGAAAATTTCTCTAGTGGATTATTAGATTACTTAATTACATTGACTTTTCTGCTTGCTATTTCATTTACCATTCTGAACTTTTAACCCCTTTATTCTTTCTCTTGGCATCTGTCTTGCTAACATTCTGGGCAGGTGTTTTTCTCATCAGATGTCACTTGTAGTATTTGTTCAAAACAAGATATGCTTTGCTTAGTGTTGTTGCCTTTAATATTACCAGGAGAAACTGGGATGGGGAGATGCTCCCAACAGTGGGGAGCCTTTCTGGATTAATAACAAACTGAAGAGTTTTAAGAGGAGGATTGTTTGGTCTGTATAAATCAATTACTATTTTGTTGCTACCTCAAGTACTACAGAAAGTTTCAGCTGACTTTAAGTAGATACTAACTTAAGGTTGTTGGTAGCTGTGGCCTGTTCCCCTTTGAAATGGAAGGGTCCTTAGTCTGTTTCAGTTATTGGGTTGAGCCTGCTCAATACCTTGTAGGAATGTGTACCAGACAGCGAGTTGTGTGGTTCTAACCTAACAGCTAACTTAACAGTTAAGGGTTTGGTAGTGTCTGGTACTAAATTGCTTGCAGCTCCTCTTTGGTATTTAGTCTAATAGCTAAAGGGGCTAAATATTATAGTAGCACTTAAGTGTACAACAGTAATAGCAAAAATTGAAAAGTACTAATTCTATGTTAAATTCTGTCTCTGGATCTAGCAAGTTATTCAGGTGTTCCTTGAAGTCCCATTAGTATCAAACAGGCAGTTTTTAAATTCTGATGTTAATACTTTCAAACATGTAATTTTGATACATTTACAGTGGGTAGTTCTGAGTAGCTCATGAAGTGCATTCTTTATAGTAGTGAGACTCTGCTACAAATTCTGAAATAAGGAATAGATGTGTAATTGCATAACTTAACAGACATAATTGCCAAAAGGAGCTCTAGTTGTATTCTGGACTTGTGCTGTAAAACAATGAATGACACTGATTATTCAATCAACTTTATTTGAACAGGTTTTGATGCTTACAGAGGCTCGCCTTCAATAACTAATGGCAGCTATGGCCAGCTGCAGTTCCCTGGTAGAGATTATGCTGGAATGTCTTATACTCAAAGGGTGAGTATTGACTTTGTTTAAAGTAGCCTTTTGAGCACTGTATGGGAGGTAAGCCTAATACTGTAGCTTTTCATTATTGTAACAGGTGAACTATTCCTTACAAATCATAGGTTACTTCTGTTTCCTAGACAAAACCCTTTTTTTGGAATAGTAGACAGCAGTTGAAATAGGAAGTTGGTTCAGACAGGTAACATCTCTGTATGATAGGTGGATTTTAGTCTGAAGGGAATCTCCAAAATGCAAACAGATGGCAAATAGGATGTGGTATAATGAGTCCATTTTACTGTGAAGTTTAAAGTTGGTACTCAGTGCCTCTGTAGTATAAAATAATGAACTCTTAAAGGGACTGACTGAGAATGTGGTCAGGCAAAAAACCAACAACAAACAAACAAAACATGTAAAAAAGCAAAGGCTTCTGGTAGGAAGAGGGTCTTCAGCTTTGAAATTAAGTGTATTCTCCTGTACAGATTCAGACTTCTAGCAGACCTGAGAGTTAAGATATTGCTCAGTGAACTGAACTGAGTGTATAGTTCAGAAGCTAACTTGTTAGAACTGGCATTGAAATAGCACTCTTTTACAAGGTATTATAAAATTAATTTTTCCATAAATAAGGTTGTTTATCTGTATCTTAATTCTGAACTCGCTAATTGTTTATGCTAGACCTTGAATTAATTGTGCGAATGAAAAAATACTGTATTTGTTAGCCACACTTGTTTTCAGATTTCCTTATAGTCATCTTAGTAATACTTCTGTTCTCTTTTAGGATGTTAATTACCAGCAGTGCTATAAACGAGGTGGGATAACCAGTGGTCCTCGAGCAAATTCAAGAGGTAAGGCTGCCCTAAGGTTCCCAGTCATACTTATGTGCATGTGCACAGCAGATGCTGAAATAGTGTTATTGTGAATATTGAGGAAAACAATGTACTATCATTGTTCAAACAGATCAAGCTTGCTATAAATTAACCAAGCTAGATGGAAGCTTAAGTACTGTTCTTAGTTTTGCATAGCAGCAGATTTAATTTCACTATTCTCAGTTTATCTTCCCATGTTGGAGTTCTGACACAATGGTACCTTACTGAGCTTCCTTCACAAATAAACTGACTAGGAAAACATGCACAGGGTGGTTCTGATGTTGCGTTTGGCATCTTAATTGCATGATTCTGGGTAAGCTATCAGATCTTAGAAAATTTGTAAGAACCTATTCTATTAAAATAGTTTATTTGGAAATTCAGCTTTAATTCCATGCTGTGGTACAAAAACGAAAATACACAAGACTAGCTGTTTCGATCCAAGCATGAACAGCATGTGTTTTGAAAAGCTGTGAACAAGATTTTTTTTAATCCTACTGTATGTGCTGGAAAAAGCTGGACTCATAGTGCTATAGGTGAAAAGTGACATGAATAGAAATGATGGATCACTACAAAAATAAAGGGAAATTATAGCATATGGAAACTTTTAATATAAAGCAGGTCTTCCCTCAGTCTGAGGGAGGACTAGACACACTTCAGAAAATGAGAATTAGAAGAAATTATGGTGAGTCAACAGTTGAGAAAAGTGCTTGTTAACATTAAGATATCATAGCAGTGTTACTTCATTTTATTGGTTATGTTAAGGTGTTGCTTTCCAGTAGAAATGACAATGGCTTGCAGCTTTGAGGGGTGACTGCTTTAAATTTCTCATAAGATAAACAGCTTCATTTGGGGAAGTAGGGTGTGGAGAATGCTTAAAAGCAATTCTGGTTCTTCAGACTTAAAATATTTTAGCAATGTAAGCTGATACGACCTACTAAGGAAAGAACTCCAGAACAACAGTATTGAAAGAACTTGAAATGAAATTTCAGGTCTTGAAGATGACTAAATAACTAGTTAGTTCTTGATAATTTTTGCCTCTTTTTGGCTTTTTTTAGAAATCACATTTTTATTTCTGCTCAAAAGTTAGCATATGTTTTTTAATGATAATGTATATGGCAATACTAAAGCTAAAACTACTGCAAGCTACTGCTTTCTTCTACTTAAAAGCAGGAGTAGTTAAATTATGGTGCATCTTGCTGAATGCAAGTGTGGTGAATGTAAACCAGCTTCGAAGTGCTGTTCTCACTAGGGTACTTCAACTTCCTGTAGCTAAAAGTCAAATCTGTTGCAAAGCCCATACAGTTGCTGCTTAAGATGATGCCCACCGATTTAAGGGTATCATTCTGTTATAATACTTACTTATCATTGCTAATGATCTTTAACAGCAGGGTGGAGTGATTCCTCTCAGGTGAGCAGTCCAGAACGAGACAATGAAACCTTCAACAGTGGGGACTCTGGACAGGGGGACTCCCGCAGCATCACCCCTGTTGATATGCCAGTGACAAGTCAAGCTGCTGCCATACTACCAGTGCATGTCTACCCCCTCCCACAGCAGATGAGAGTTGCCTTCTCTGCTGCTAGAACATCCAACCTGGCCCCTGGAACTCTAGACCAGCCAATTGTGTTTGATCTGTTGCTCAACAATCTTGGAGAAACTTTTGATATCCAGCTTGGTAGGTTCAACTGTCCAGTGAATGGTACATATGTCTTCATCTTCCACATGCTGAAACTGGCTGTAAATGTTCCCCTGTATGTGAATCTCATGAAGAATGAAGAGGTCCTGGTATCAGCATATGCAAATGATGGGGCTCCTGATCATGAAACAGCCAGTAACCATGCGGTCCTGCAGCTGTTCCAGGGAGATCAGATCTGGTTGCGTCTGCATCGGGGAGCCATCTATGGAAGCAGCTGGAAATACTCCACCTTTTCGGGATACCTCCTTTATCAGGACTAAAAAATCCAGTGCAATGTTTACAAAAGAGCTGCTCCAAACACCTTGGTGGAGGGGGGTGGGACTAGCTTTGCACTTACTACTGACTTTATAGAAGATATGTGGTTCCTTTATTGGGGGAAATGATGGTCCTGTTGTGCAAGGTGAAATCATGGAGTTGGGGTACTGAATCAGCACTAATTTGGCACTTTATCAGTTGTGATGTAGCCTTGCTAGTAAAGCTGTGAATGTATATTGTTTGCACTTACCCTAAACTGTATTAATGTCCAGCTTACTACACTATTGATTGCCTCGAGTATGGGCTATTCACAATGCCTTGTTGTGCCTCAATAAAACAAGTTAATATGCATTTTAGTATTAATCTTGCCAGTGGTCTTTATTTTCAAAAGATATCAGAGCTTATTCCTGATGGAGGGTGTACATGCATGCTATTATGTAGAACTTGTCTTCAACTTTTAGTGATTCAGGGTAAACTGTGTAGATTAAATGGGATTACTTGTTTACTTAGTTTTTGCTTGATGCCATTCTCAAGAGTGTTCTATTGATCAAAAGGTTCAAAGGGTTATATACCTACTTCCTTTTTAACTGAAAGTCAAAATTAAAGTGAAATGCTGTAGACTTTGTTAGGACTACTTATTTTAAATGCACATCCTGTCAAAATCTAGTGTTGCTGTATCAGCTGTCTTTCAGCAGTGAAGTAGCTGAAATTTTTAAACCTCAAAACAGTCACTGAAGGGCTGGCTCACAGTTTATTACTCAGCTGCAATATATTAAAATTGACCATTGTGAAGCACAAACAGGTATGGCTTCACTCCCCCATGAGACTTGGATTGGATTGTAATGCCAAGTTCTCTTCCTTTCAGAGAACTAAGGAACTTTATTTGTAGTTGGGACCTGCTGCTTGTGTTTTAAATCAAACCTGAATACAAATGCTAAGAAGCCTTTATGGAATTCCTTATAGCTCAGGGGCTGTGTGATCAGCAATCTCTTGTGGCCTGCGACTGGAAAAGCCATCATGTATGTCTGTGTCTAAGAAGCAGCATGTCACATACTATAAAGCACTTCAGTATTTAAAATGGAAGTATGAGCTAGTAAGAAGACTGTAGGTCACTGGCTCTACTTCTAAAAGCTTCAACAGTTTTAAAAGCTTCAATAGTTTGCTTTAGCAGTAGGAAGTACTTTATCTCAGTGTACTAAGGTACATAGTAGAAAAGCCTGACTGGTGTATCTAAGGATGAACTAGAACTCTGCAAAGTAAAGAACTTTACAGCAGAGTAAAAGCAGTCTGGCTTTCTGCTTAAATGAAACAAAAAACTTAAATTGGACCTGGTATAAAGCTGTTGTTTCCTGGTAACTAGTTTTACAACAAGTCACTGCCAGAAAGATTTTGTTTTTATTCCAGGCTTGCATTTCTTTTTCATATAAATTTTTAGAGGGTGATCTTAATGCAAGTCCTGGTTTAATTTCTTTGAGTTCTGAGGTGAAAAAATTAGGATAAAGCTTTAGGGAACCTAGTTTTGTTTTGTTTTGTTTTTTACCACTACAGACAAAAATATCAAGCCATAGCCATTGAAAACTAAGCCTGTATTGTGTATTTTTAAATGTGCTAATTCTGACTCTAGCCTATAAAGCAGCTTATTTCTAGAACACTCTCAATAATAAAGGCTAAGTGGCAGGAGTTTAACTAGTATATTTTTTCTCAAACTGTTAACTCTTCTTGTGTATAAATATGGGAATATGGTAGACAGGCCTAAGTGCAAGGGGTAACTTCCAGCTTGCAGTAGCTTTGTGGCTGTGGATGGACTTTGCTTTTCTAGCAGACCTGCAATTCTGGATTTTTAGACAGAGCACTGACTCAGTCTCTCTTCTTTCAGGTTGTTTGCATAGGGACTAATAAATAAGCCCTACTCTGTGTATAGCAGCAGGGTAGCTCTTGTGCCTTAGGCTGCCTTGGTGCGGACTTCTTAATTTAGCATGTGACTTATCTTTCTTGGGTTTATTATATGTACTTGTATGATAGATTGCTTAGTTTTAAGAATAAGTTACTACTATTTCTCAGCATTGCTAACAAGCTTGGCCTTTGGCAGTGTCAGATATGTTTACTGTGAATACATGAAGGACATGTTGCTTCTAATGTTGCAGTTCACTGGAGCCTGGACAACTGCTTGGTGGACCCATGTTACACTTTGTTTCAGACTGATCTGGCAGTTGTTTTTCTTCTTGGCAGATCTATCAAAACTTATGTATCTCTAGCTTGCATATATTTAAGATATCTGAGGTAAGCATCTCAATTTCAGAGCTGGTTATCCACCTGTATAAAATGGATTTTTAAAACCAAGAAGTGATGATGAAACATGAAATCTAATCATTACACTATCCCTTGATAGTAAACTTGACTGTAAATCATATAATGGATGGCTTTGAAAGTTTCATACTTTTGTAAGCTTTATCAGCCTGAACTGGAATCATCTCTACAGCGCCAGCTACTTTCAAATAAAATGTCTGGTTTTCCCGATTTTGGTTATTAAAACACCCAAGTAACCACTCGGCAATTCTACTCCATACAGTAACTGAACGCATCAATTTTATCCTCTAGCATTCTTGTGTAGCTCCCTTAGCTAGAACTATTGGCTTTCACTGTGCTTCTGATTGGAGCTGCAAACCTCTGTTATAAAAATGAATATAAGTACAGTTGAACAGGTACTGTCATAAAAATGTTTTCAGACAATATGTGACTCAAAAGGCTAGTACTGAACCGTCCATGTCAAGGCTACATTAAAAAAAAAAAATACTGCAAAAGACCAAGCAAAACAGCTGCTTTCCACACTGGCAGCTGGCCAAAATCCACTGATAGAAAATTTCAAATACCTAGAAATACGACTTCACATGATTTCCCATAATGATAAACACTAAGCTATTGATACCTCAACCCTCATTCTTTGTTTTTCTAGATTAAAACTTGTTTTGAAAACTTCTCAAAGTACTTTTGAGTATTTCAGTGCACTATTTGCCAAAACAGTTTTAGTTACCTCAGCACATGCAGACTTAAGGACCTAGAACCATATTCTAGTTCTGGATGAATAATTGAACAGGTGAGTTTCACAACTTGAAAATACTTGTGGTAAGACCAGTATAGACTTCATGTAAGTACTAGTTGCCAATACTTTTGGTTCCACAGTTGTTAAATGAAGTTGCTTGAGTTGTTGCACCAAGTAGCATGCATTCATCATATAGAGATGATCATCAGGTCTTATTAATACATACAAGGGGGCACCATAGTTCTGCTAACTTCCTATTGCTGTGTTTTGCTATGCAAATGAGATATCTCCTAAATTCTCTCCAGATCAGTTATCTTATGCAGCCTGCTGAAGATAAATTGTAAGGAACTAATACTAGTTTTGGATTTGGAGTGAGCAAATTTCCATATTTCTTTCTCTGATTTCAGTGAAACACTGGAATTACTCTAAAATAGGAGGGTGTATGGGATTTGGCTGTGACAGAGGTAATTTTTCTCAGAGTAGCTGGTATGGTGCTATGTTTTGGGTTCATGACCAAAACACTGTTGATAAAGCAGGGATGTTTCAGTTATTGCTGAGCAGTGCTTACACAGCCTCAAGACGTTTTGTTTCTCATGCTGCTCTACCAGCCATTGAGCTCGGGGTGCATAAGAAGTTGAGAAGGGACACCCCAGAATGTATTACATCATGCTCAGCAATAAAAGCTGGGGGAAGGAGGAGGAAAGGAGGGGACATTCAGAGTAAGGGCATTTGTCTTTGCAAGTAACCACTGCATGTGATGGAGCCTTCCTGTCCTGGAGATGGCTGAACACCTGCCTGCCTGGGAAGTGGTGAACGAATCCCGTTTTGCTTTGCTTGTGTGCACAGGTTTTACTTTACCTGTTAAACTGTCTTTATCTCAACCCACGACTTCTTGCACTTTTGCCCTTCCAATTCCCTTCCCCATCCCACTGGCAGGGGACAGGGGGAGGCAAGTGAGCGAGCAGCTGTGGGGGACTGAGCTGGCTACCTGGGTTAGACCATGCCAGAGTGTTTCTTAAAGTTTTCAAAGTACTAATGCACTTGTGACTTGTGTGTTTTTTTCCAGGTTACGGAAGTGAGAGGAGACACGAATGACCTACCAGAATTGCCATGGCTAACTTCCTGCAGCAAAGGAAACCTCCCTCCTGATGGCTGCAGTGGTGCTGCAGAGAATGCCACTGCTCTGGTGCACTGGTTCAGTTTATGTACGTTTTCCTCCCTGACTGCCACAAATTATCTGCAGCTGCTTTGACAAAACAGTGGGGAAGATGGCTTTGGAATGTTAAGTCTGATCAAAGCCTTGTCTCTGGAAACCTGGCATACGTTTATCTGCTGCAGATCGCCCTTGCTAGCTCTTTATCAAATCTATTCAGGTCTTTTGAGAAAATTAAGTTTGAGAGTCTTGTGGAGGATATGAAAAGTCTGTTGTTTACTCTAACCGGAGATGTACTGTACCGTAACCAGATAAAAATGAACTTATGCACTTGTTCACAAGTCTCTGATCAGCTTAGTTTTATGTCTTGTCTCCCAACTATAAACAATTCTATTAAGCATGAAAAAGCTTATAAAAGTGTATCTGCTGATCGAACATTTCCAGGTGGTGTTGTACTTGAAAAAAAAACCAAAACCAAACATTGGAAAGTACTAATTTAACTGGAAAGTACTAGCTCACACAGCTTTTGGACTGTTTGGGTCTTGGATGAGTGAGGCTGTGGTTGATATGGAATGAAGGCTTTATGCTAAGTACAGATCCAATCACTTTGTCCTTAGTTCACTACAATGAAGTACACCCCATATAGAAAACAGTGCATACTTTTAGCTTGTAGCACATCACACAAAGGATTGTTGTCATCTTTGTCATACTTTTCCATGGGTACCTCTTATTAACTACAGCTGATAACCAGAGGCTATTGTACAGGAGCTTGGATGGCAGGTTAACATAGCAGTTGTTCTATGCCAGCAGAAAGTGTGTTACACACAGCATTCAGCTAAAACACTACCTACATTTCCAAACAACCAAAAATCAAAGGACTAATTCTAAGAAACTTGCAATATGTAAGGTTTTTCTTGTTTTGCTCCACCTCCCAAAGTTCTTGAACTTAATCAAGTTATCTTGATAGCAACTCTGCCAGGAACTTCGTCTGATTTTTCTGGAGGTCAAACTTAATGTGGCTTTAAAAATCCTTGGATTCAGCAAGTGAGTTTCAAAATATGATTCCCTGTTCTAGATGCTTCATAAAACTGTTGTTATAGTACACCTGGAGAGTTCTGGAGCTTTAAGAAAAAAATCTTTGCTCTCCCTTATCTCTCCACCTTCCTTTTATTCTCATCTATTCTTTTCCTGTACTTGCATGCTCGTGTCACTTGAGTTTCATTTAGTTGCTTTTAGCTTCTTTGTATATCACTTGTCCCTGTCACATTGGGTCTTCTCTCACCAGCAGGGTTAGACAGCTGACAAGAAAATCTCAGAGTACCTCAGATTCTTCATTTTGCAGTTCCAGATACACTATTTTGAAGTAGATGAAGCCCAAAATATTAACAGGATCTTTGCTCTAACAAAAAGGCATATGAGTTCTTGCTTATAAATAGCTACTTCCATCCTAAAGTTTTCGAATTTACAGAAAAATATTTCAACTAATGCCTAAACTTATTTTTAGAATAGCATAGCAAATGGTATCTATGGAGGTTCGTGTCTTACTGAAAGAAATATCAGGCAAGCATCAAATCTTGCACATAGGTAGATGCTTGCAACAATACTATTCACAACTAAATAACTCCTAACATACTACAAAGGGAATAACTGCTGTTGGACTGGATGTTACCTGATTCAGAGACTTGCTTGCATTGCCTCATTGACGGCTGCGTGCACAAAAAGTGGGTCTTAAAAGTAAAAGCCTAACTGTAAATTTTTTTCCACTTTTTGTAGTGAATGTTGTGTGTTAAATGTGCGGTTTTAAATGCAGGTTGTAAGTGCAATAAAATGCTGAAGAATATTTAAGGAAGATGTTAAAACAGCCTTTAAGCATGTTTTGTTCATTATTGATATGTTTTACCTCACTAGCTCCACAAGACTGAAGTCCTTCAGCAAATAAATTCAGTAACTTTTAACTTCTCCTACCACAGATGAATACACAGAAATGGAATAAACCAGATCTGCTTTTAAACTGTCCAAAACATGCTAAAGGAAGTAGAGATATAACAGTAAAAAATTGGTTTTAGTATGAAATATGATCCAAGATCTTTAAAATGAGCAGTTTTCATTGAACTAGTCTTATTTATTATGGCCAAAATGGCAAAGAATTACCATCATGAAAAAGATACACTTTTTATGCTCACCTTGTTTTTTGTTTTATGTATATTGTGTTTACTGGACATAGTCTTGTGTGCTTCTAAGAAGAGATGAAAAGGTGAATGAAAGTACCTACAATGTCTTGCTAGATGCTGTAGAGCTGCATTACTGGAGAACAGAAAGACAGCTCTTGAGTGATAATGATCAGGTGTTCCGCACCACTTCAAAAAGTGATGAAAACCACAAGAACGCACACAATCCCCAAATGCTAGGTAGGTCCAATTCATTTTTACAGCTAGATTCTTTTTTAATTATAAGCAAACTTATCAATGGACAATTTTTGTATATGAAATCATCACAGTATTATCTGCTTTAATATTTTCTTTGTAAACAATTTAGGAACTTAAGTTATTTAGTGGCAGTCAAGGTGTTGTGGCAAGCCTTACCATATAGTCCTCTTGGCTACAGAAGGGTATCCGTGCCATAAATGGCGCTTCTGTGCATTCCCCATTGTTAAGAAGAGTATTCTTCAGTAGAGGTCAGGTAATACATAAATTGAGGGAAGTACTGCTGTTTTCTTAATTGAGGAGCAATAATGAGAAATGATGTTTTATACTGTAATTAAAATGAACAAATGACACGTCCAATTGTGTTCTTAGGGCATCTATATAATGGGATGATCTTGTAATTGCCCTGGTGTTTGACTCTTCCAAAGCACAGCGAATAGTCCTTCTGTTCTTTCCACCAGTTAATAACATGTCTCTGGTTTGTTAATGTTATGTAAAACATCACCTGCAGAAGTAACCAAAGGATTTGGCTCACCAAGATCATATTAGTTGTGAGGTTTTCCTGGCATGCTGTTGGTCTGTGAGCTGCACCTTTGATAGCTACCTCACACCTGCAGGGGTGTTTAAATCTTCCCTGGGTTCACCTGCATGTTTTCAGGATTTGAGAGGAGAAATAGGACATTAGTGGAGAATCACAGTGGGCCAAATGCTTGCAGTTAGTCGTGTTTTGATGTTCCTGACAAACCTGAGTGGAAAGCACCTTCCCCCCACTTTCACACACAAATACCATTAAGATAAACCACTTTCAGGGTCTGCTAATCTGTATAATAATGAGGGCAAGTACCAGAAGCATGGTAGGAATTGTGATGTGTCTTCCAACTGCACATTTTAGGAAGCTCCTTGCAGCAAATTTCTCTCTCCCCGCGTGTTGTAAGCCCGTCTTGTGCAGGGGCACGATCCTGAGGTACCTGGATAACGGCGTCAATAACCTTCCTCATCGTCGCCATGACAGCGGTTCGCCATGGGCCCACTGTTGGTATCTCCAGGGGTGGAGCAAGGGGCAGCTGCATCAAAGGCGGGAGTGGAAGAGTCGCCGTTCCCACACAGACCGTGATGACAACAGCGCCCCCAGCCGCTCTGTCCCTCAGGGAGCGGGACACGACATGGCCGCCCCCTCACCCCGCCCACCACGGGCCGTCCTTGCTTGTGGCCGTACAACAAGATGGCGGCCACCTCTTGCCGACCTCTGCACGAAGCCGGGAGGAGGCGCTGCGGCCGTAAAGCAGCGCCGCTTTTTCCCGATACCCAGCTGTCGCAAACCGGTGAATGGCTCTGGAGAGGGACCGGGAGGGGGGGTGGGAGACACGAGCCTGTGATTGTGGCGCGGGGGGGGCGGCGGCGCTAGCGGCGGCGGCTCATCTTCCTCCTCCTGCCCCCGGGGAAGCGCTGCCCGCCGGCGAGGGAAGAGGAAGATGGATCCCAACAGGATCATCCAGGCTCTGAAGGGCACCATCGACCCCAAGCTGCGTATCGCCGCCGAGAACGAGCTCAATCAGGTGAGGCGGGGGGAGCAACGGGCGGCCGCGGCCGGGACCCGCCGGCCTGCCCTGCCCCGCCCCTGCCCCGCCGCGCCTCATCTCCCCCCGGCCGCCGCGCGGCACGGGGGCACCCGGCCCCGCTGGCAGGGGCGGGAGCGGGGGTCGGTGCCGGGGGGGTCGCCCCCTCCTCCGCGCTGAGGCGGCAGCGAAGGGCTGGGGATGGGGGACACAGGGGTCTCCGCGGCGCTGCGCTCCCCCTGCGCGGGCTGCAGCGGAAAGAGGGGCCGGGGGCGGCGGCGTCCCCAGCCAGAATGGGGCCTTCCGCGCCGGCTGTCAGCAGGGCCGGGCGGGGGCGGCCTGGCAGCGGGAGGCAGAGCCGCCCTGCTCTGGCTGCCGGGACCCCCGGGGCGGGCTCAGCCGCTGCGGGACTTGCCGGTGCTGGCAGCCTGCGGGTGCGGAGAGCGGCGCCGGGCGCCCCAGGTCCGCGCCGCAGGTGCCCTGGCGGGATCGCCGCCCTCACTCAATTTCACCCTTAATTTTGTGACCCTGGGAGCGGGGCGTAGCGAAGCGGAGCGCGGCGGCTCGGTCCTTGGGCTGTCCCGGGCGGTCGCGGTCAGTGTTGGGTGCTGGGAGGCGGGACACTGAGCGCCACGCTGCCCCGAGCCCGCGGGTGCTCAGGCAGGTCACAGAATGTTAGGGATTGGAAGGGACCTCGAAAGATCATCTGGTCCAATCCCCCTGCCGGAGCAGGAACACCTAGATGAGGTTACACGGGAAGGTGTCCAGGCGGGTTTTGAATGTCTCCAGAGAAGGAGACTCCACAACCCCTCTGGGCAGCCTGTTCCAGTGCTCTGTCACCCTCACTGAGAAGAAGTTTCTTCTCATATTTAAATGGAACCTCCTGTGTTCCAATTCCAGATGCACGGTGACAGGGACTCCAGGGTATTCCTGCTGTCCCATTCAGCAGCATGCCAAGCAAAACTTCAAGAAAGCCACATTAAGATTTTTGCGGGTAGTATTTATGACGGCATCCTGCACTTAATGTAGTGGCAGTCTGTGGTGAGCCAAAACTGTGACCAAATCTCAGTTTGGACCTTTGAGAGAAGAGAAAGTTCCCTTGCACATGAATAAAGCTTTAACCTCTATGATTTGATGGAAGATTTGGCCAATTCTATTGGAGGACTTGGATTTTTTTTTGCGTGTTAACAAAACGATCAATGGGAATTGGCTGTCAGGAATTACTGCTGCTTCAGGATTGCTACTCCGGCTTAATTTTCTATTTAGGCAAATTAAAACTTCTGAATTAGCTGTAGCTAATCCTGGCTTTAGCAGTTGGCAAGTTCCTTTAGTAAATCAGTGGATTAAGTGCTGGACATTGAGAATGCTCTTGTGGATAGTTAGATAAAAATGCAAAACTTTTTTTCTTTATTTGGCCTAGTTACTTTAAAAATTCATCAGTACCTATTTTTATACCTACTGTTAAGGGCTGAGAGGGAAATTATAAATTTTTGTCAGCATCCTGTTGCACAAGAATCAGAAGTACAATAATAAACTGCCATGTGTTTGCCAGGCTCAGAACAAAGAGGCAGATGTCTGGGTTCCTGGATCTTGCTCCTAAAACTGGCATTTTAACATAATCAATACGTACTGTGACACCCAGGAGAAGTTTTGAAAGTGTTTTAAGATTGAGATCTGTAAAATGTTTTAAGTTCAAGTGATGAATAATGCAATTTGCCTGAAAGACCCTAGTTTTGACATTGCATGTGCATTTATCAAGCATAGGCTGAGATACGGATTTTTGTTTGAAATAGCAGACACATTTTCTCTGTTCTAACTGTTATAACGAATGAATCTTGAAATGAAGACATATCTATTATTCTGTAGGCTTTCTGTTACTAAATGAAGCATGGTGTATCTGACTGATATAATGTACTGATGCAGTGTTGGTAGTTTGACGTGACTCTTCGGATGAGTAGAACAAAAGTGCTCCTGAGGAATGTTGCGTAATGTGGGCCTTTGGCACCTTGAAGCCTTTCAGTGCTTTTGAAGCAAGACTTCAAAGCGACTTGTCAGGCTCCTGTATACGTAATGACAGTGTTGACATGTAACTGTCTTCCTGCAAGTACTGGAATCCAGGTGCTGTTCTAGCTTTTATCTCGTTCTAGCAAAGGAACCAATCCACCAACCAAACAGAAAACCCTCCAGTAATAAGTACTTGAAGTGGTAATACCACACTTGGCCAAACAGAAGAGGGTCCACCTTTTTTCTCTGCTCTAGTGAAAGTGATGCTATTCCTGATACATGCTAATAGGTATTGAGGTAGATCTTCTCTTGCATTAGCCTGTCTGCAGTATACATTTGCTTTCAAGTTTGAGTCCAGGTAATCACAGGAGCTTCCCAGGAAGTATAAATCCTACTAGTCCAGCAATATAACACCTCTCTGTAGGCACCTTATTGCTTGTGCTAATACAGAGAGTCCTTTAGAACAGAATCATAATAGTCTCAACTCCATAATTTGCTTACAGTGTAGTGTGGAGAATGGAGTTAAAATGAGTGAAAGCTTATCTAGCTGTAGAAAGTCCCGGTAGGTTTTTGAAAATGCCTCTTTCTTTTCTATATGTTCCTGCACCTGTGTAAAGACAGAGATGAATCAATGAAGTTGCTGTCTGCCTTCTGGATTATCATCTAACTGCATTCAGAAATGGAATCAAGATTCCTTTTTTTTTTCCCCCCATTATTATATCTATTGGAAAGCTGTTTGTGAATTTTCTTCCTCCTGTAGCTAGAAAAAAAGTGTTGATTTCCAGCCGAAATAAATTTATGGTCTGTTTATATGCATTTATGCCAATCTTACTTCTTAACTGGAATTGGTTTCTTGATACCCACTCTCAAATCTTTGCCAAAGGCTGATCCCTACAGGACTGTTTTCCTACCCTCAACAGGCTGTATTTCTTTTACTTTATCGTAAAACTGAATTTATGAAATCTAATAATAGGAGAGCACAGCATTCTTCACTCTTCTGTGCCTTTGAATTAATCTTTCTTTTGCAATCTTGTCATTTGTGCTTGCAGCACTCCATAAAGTCTCACGCTCAATGCCACTAGTATGTCATTTGATACACCCTAAAACTACAGTTATCCTCTTTGTGCCTAACGCCTACATATTTCTTATCACTTAATATGCTGAGGTCCTTTTATCCTATAGTTGTTCCTCACTGAGAAACCTGAACCTTTAAGGAGAAATTCTTGTTGTTCTTTGGTGCATGACCCTGTATTATACTTTGCCCTATTACTCTGATCCATTTTTGTTGGTGCAGTTCTGAAGATAGTTCAGTTCCTTGTAGGATTTTTCTGATCTTTCTCGTCGGATGATGCATGCTACTTCTGAGTCATCGAAAAACTTCACTTTTCTCAGTGATCTGAACACAAATGTAAGTGTGGGATTTGTCTGAAATGTGATTCTTGATAAACTAGAGCAGTAATTTCCTGCCAGGTCAGTAATATCTGTGATGTAGCAGCTGTAATTTCCCTCTTAGCCTGTTGATTTTCTAAGTGCACACATCTTTCCATCCCCCTCTTTTTCTTTCATTTTTTTCTTCAGCTCTGTCATGTCATAATCAGTGTGCACTTTAGGATCATATTTATCAACCACACTGTACTTATTGGAACAGTCAGTTATCATACCAAGAAAGATACTCAGTTTCTGTGCACCTCTCTTTGGCAGCTGTTCTAGGCTGTTACTCTTGTTAGGTCTGTCTCATGGGCTTCAGGGACTTTTGCTGGTGGTTTATTTTTTTGTTAGTTTGGTTTGGTTTTTTTAATGGCTAAATACTGCTTTCATGTGCCAGTTCTTGGAATCTTGTGGAGTGTACTCTCTGATCATGTGAACATACAAAGCCATCTCCGATTCCAATTCGGATAGGATTACCATACAATTTTTATGCATTAACCTTCATTGGCTCAACCTGCTCTAACACATTTCTTTGGCCTGTAACAAATGGGAAAATTAGGACACAATTGTAAAAATACAGCTGTTTGTTTAAATATTGAGAAGGAGGTACAGAATTTGGCTTTGACAGGAACTGGGAAGCAGTGCTGGAATAAGAGAAAGAAGTGTAAGGAGATTGCCCAAATGCAGAAGAGTCCAGAATAAAGTTGGGCTTCTTTCCATATCATCCATATCTTTGTTGAGTTGGCTCCCATAGTAGGCAGGGATGTAAAAGCCACTCTGAGCGTGACAGTGAACACTTCATGTTACTTAGAGGAAGGAATCTCAGGTATTTGTGATGAGGAGGTTGACATGCATGATTAGAAGTGCTGTGAAAGCTGAGTTTGAGACTGAACAAGTTTGGCAGCAGAACCCACAGTGGAAAGAAGCTCAGGTAGGTTCTTATGTTTATTTTCACTTTGTGCAAAAATACGGTGCATTTCCCCCTCCTTAAATGGTGGTTTGCACATAGGCAGTGAAAGAAGAAGGTGTCTTATGAAGTCCTAGTTCATTATAACAATCTATCTGTGACTGCCAGCATAAAAACCAAGAGAGAAAATACTATTAACAACTGTAAAAATATTCCCCAGTGTGACAATAAGTAACACATATTCAGTGTGCAGCAAACAGAAAATAAAACTTAGTCAACCAGGTAGTTGAACATTCAAATCAAATGCATGAAAGCCTTAAAATAATCTTTGTAAACAATTAATTGCATACATATTCGAGGTACATTTTTCTTTCTGTGTGTTTATCTTTGCAAACAAAGTGCCTTGATTTTCCAGCGGTTTTTATGTACCATACTGGAATTCAGAGGTAGGGAGAAAGAGATGTTGTTTATTACTGGTGGAGAAGGATGGGCTTGGCATTGCTTGCAGAACCTGAGGGTGTCCAGTTTTCCACGTCCGTTGTCCTGTTGTTCTGCAGAGGAAGAAGCATCTTCCCATGCCGTTCTGTGCTCAGCTGCTGTGGTTGCTCTCACTGGAGTGGGAAGGTCACTGACAAATATGATTATAGAGCAGTTGCTTGCTGTGGGCTTTAAATGTGACAGCAAGCAAGACACAGTAATTATACTTAACTGAAATAAAGTTTAGTAGTATGTAGTGGATGATAACCAGGGAGCCAAATCTGAATGTTAGATGTGAAAATTGTTTTCTTCAGTAGGATTAATTTGGGGAAGCTTTTATGTGTGTTTCCTGCTCACTTCTCCTACTATTCTAGTCCTTTACATATGACAGTGTTCATCGTATTTTCTTGGTGTCATCTGTTCTAATGCCTAATCAAATGGAAGAGACAAAAAAATGATGCGTTCTCTGATGTTTTGAAGAATGGAGCTGACATGAGGACGATTGCATGTTAGGCCAAAAGTGAAAGGACAGAATGCAGAAAGCTGTACAGCTGCATTGCACAGATCCTGAGACATGGGACACACGTGAAAGATGATGTGTGGGGACACAGGCATCTCCTTGGTCATTGCTGTAAATTTACTCAGTTGAATCTTACTAGTGCTGTATGCCTCTTCTAGTTCAGCTGCTAGCCTTGCACATTGCTGTACCCCATCCTATTAATCCCAGTGGAAATTAAATTAGATTATTATTTTTTTTTATCATAAGTGCTCTGATCTGTGATTCGTGCAAGAGTAGTCAGTACACGTTTTATACAGCTTTAAAGTAATCATCATTCCTTATAAGCACTCAGGGAAAGTTCATCTTTCAAAAACTTGTACTTTCTCCTTTAAAGTAAACATATGCCCCTGTCGAGCAGCACCTTTATAGAAAGTTTTACCAAATCACAACAATGAGAGTTCAAGGGAGTGTGATTATTCACAAAGTGCAGGAAGCAGCCTGCTGTGTTACGGGAGTTGCGCTGCAGGTCTTTTTCAGCCATCTGGTGCCTCCCTGCGGCTTCTGGGCACGGCTCTTCAAAACCAGCAGCTTTCCATTCCTTCCGTGGGACTGACGAGATTCCTGCACTCCTGTTCTAAAAGTTCAGGTGCAGCTCTAACAATAGAAATAACTGTCGTGCTGAATTTATTGAGCTCTGACATCTTTTCCTTGTCTCTTTCCATTTACACAGTGCACACCTGACAATTGCTCTGCACCTGCTACGTGATACGTACAGCTTTACTTGCTGGTGTCCAGGAGCCTGTTGTACGGTTTCCCAAGCAAAGCAGGGAAGAATACATCCCAAGATCACAATTAGCGTGACAACTAAACCAGCAAGAATGTGCTGGTATAGGAAAAATGTTGCTGCATGCAGCTTTTTAAAAAGTCCTCTGTTCCAAAAATTGCAAGCAGTGTGTAGTTTTCCTGACCGGATTTGTTGCTGCATAAGTGAGCAGGGTGATATTCAAGCTTCACAAATACAACAGAATTCGGTGTCTTGTTTCTAAAATGGGCACACAATCGCTGTTGATCTCTGCAGCATTCGTGTTTCTGATGATGGGTGGGAAAGGGAGCTATGTGAAAATGTGGATGGGATGGAATGAGGAAACTAGGGCATTGCTCAAAGTCGTGATAGAAAGGTAATGATAATAGCGTGAAGCAGAAGGATTTAGTGGGAGCTCAATGCCATGTCCCTGTGATCTCTTTAGGGTTGTCAGTGTGTGAAGTGTAAAAAAAGCCTTCATAGTGCCATGTTGATGGGGATCGGGCCCCCCCCCGAGACGCTCTGCGTATCTTCCGTGTAACTTGCGTCACCCCAGGCACTTGCTGAGAGGATTTGCTCTGCAGGCCAAGTGACCGTATTTGTACGGATCCTGGCAAAACTTCAGGAGTAGTGATCGTGTGCCAGCACAAGTGGTACCAGTAAAGCTTTCTGGAGTAACAGTGACTTTAATGTAGATGTGGGTAAAGCTGTTTGAACAGGAAAAGGGAAGGAATTTATACTGTTACTACTGTGTCTACCCTAAATGTGATACTGGTAGGCTTACTGCAGGAAGCAACAACGAAAGAACCCCCCAAAAGGTTGCATTCTTCATCAATGTGTTTATAGTGCTAAAAGCTGTTCATAGACTGGGTCTGAGGACAGCACACTGGCACTATTTAGAAGAAAAAAGATGGTGAGAGTTCAGGCGTATTTTTGCTTTTCTGTGCTGCTGGGATTCCTTGTGCTTTTCTCATCTCCCTGGGAGTTGGGTGTTGAGTGCTGGAGGCTGCTGCAGCCCCGTGGGTCAGAAACCACCAGCTTCGTACCAGATTCTGGCCGATAGTGACTGAAAGACAAGCTTTGGACTCCAGTATACTTGATTAGAGGTGACCTTTGGAATCCAGTATGCTTCAGCCAGTTGACTTTGAAAGCTGGTATTTCAGCATGTCTGTAGATAAGTGGAGTTCCTGTACTGTTACAGCTTTTACTTCATTTGGAGCATTGCTTATGGATAATTAAAGTTTACAGGGAAGGGAATTGCAGGAGACTGTGCTTTTCATTTGACATTACCGCTTTTATCTGAGATCTGAGATTACTCAATAAAGATCAAATGAATCTCCGAGCACAGAGCAGGTTAGAATTACACTATCATTATAGTGAATAAAATGAAGGCCAGAAAGTTAAACAGTTTAGTCAAATGATTGAATGACAGCGTTGTGATGCAACTTTTACACTTAGGCTTCATGAATGCAATGTTAAGCTTACTTCATTATGGAAATGTTAGATCCAGGACCTGGGTGCATGAAGAGCAGAACATACCTCTTATTTCACAGGTTTCAAACAAGGCAGAATTTATGGGAGGATGTAGTGGACTTGTACTTAAAGCGGAGCTCTGGAAACAACCACACAACTGCCAGGCATAATCTAGCTGGAAAGAAATACTATAAAAGGTGAAATAAAGAAAGCTACTGCCATCTAGCCCCAGGAAACATCTCTCTTTGAACATCGAGCACACAGATCTAAGTGATGAAAGATCTGACCTACTAGTAACTACTAATGTTGCCAAGGCTTAGCAGTCACTGCACCATGCTGAGTCAACGATTCTTCACGTTGAAGGACCCCTGTTGAATGACAGCAGCATAATGCTATCAGATTTTCACATCTGTTAAATCTGGCGTGCTTTCCTCAGAAGTTCAGTGAGCATTGTTTTCTCTTTGAAATTCTTCAGCTGCATAGCTGATGTAGCATTTGAAAAGTTCTCAGGAAGGCTGTGGGTTTTGAAATGTCATCTATCCATGCTTGATTGTAATTAAAAATAGTTATTTTGCTGTGTTTCCCCAGTTTTGATTATTCTGTTAAGATGCACTGTACATCTAGCTGGTTAAAAGATAGATAGCTGTATAATACATAGCTGATGCAGATACTGTTTACACTTGAAAATAATTTTAAATGGTTTTCTTAATCTCTTAAAAATTCAGTATTGCTGTTATACCACAATCTATTTTGCAAGTAAATGGTATGTATTGATGAAGCATGTCAATATCCATCTGACTTAGGAAGCCTAGTTAAATAATTCAAAGACAGATCTGTAGTGCTTCTCATTATGCATTCTCAGAATTATTTAAATATTCATTATCACTAATCTCTAATAGAGGGCTTTGTCACATTACTGATTCCACCCATGTGCTGTCGTAGGCTCAGCTTTTACAAGTAATTATTTGGATTGCTGCACATCTGGGTAAATCCAAGTGCTAAAACCTTTCATATTTCATGAGGACAGTCAAAGAACACTGCAAAATACATAGCTTATAATTCTTATTCAGCTTTTGGTAATACAGTCTATTTTAAACACAGTGATTTGCTAACTTTGTTTTATGTGTTTCAGTCCTATAAGATCATCAATTTTGCTCCAAGTCTACTGCAAATCATAGTATCAGATCAAGTTGAATTTCCAGTGCGTCAAGCAGGTGAGATAAATTCCTTCTGTAGTTTTATTTCAGTAGAAAATCAGACTGTTAGTTGCTTCAAGAGGGTGTTGAGCTGTTGCAATGTGAGTTCATGTTTGTTCTGACTGTGGAAATGAGAAGGATCCATCTTTGCCATGTCTTTCCTACATGAGGATCAGGTAAAACCATGGGTGTAGGGTAGAGTCCTGCTTTGGCTTCCCTGTGTTTGTAGTAATCCCTACTGGATTGCTGTGATACTGATATGCACAGAGAATAATTTCTGCTCGAAACTCGGTACCTAGGGAGCCTTAGGTATTTTTCCACCTGGTGGTAAAGAAATAGTGATGCCAAGACAAGCAGAAGTTTAAAAACAGTGGATCTCATTTGAATACCTGTTTATTTATTTGAATCACTTTTCCTGGAAAAATGAAAGAAACCATAGTTCCCTAGGTCAAGGATGGCCACATACACTTGGTCAGTATCTGTGGTGTCTGCTCACAAAAGCAGATATGAAGAAAGGTCGCATGACTGTTAAGTTATACATTTGTAATAAATAAATTTATAGTCTAAGCATGTCTAGAAACATTGTTGAATTGTACATGAGTGCAGGTATGGTGATGCAGTTAACTTCAGGGTATACACTTGTGTCAGAACAGTTTCAAAAGTCTCATCTGTTTTAACTACTATACAATATTTTTGACAGATACAGAAAATATTAAGCTTTTTCAAGAAATTGATAAATACTGTTTCATTCACAGCTCTGTTTTTATCCTATGGAACAGCATTTCCCATAGAAGCACTGTTGTTTCTTTTGTACAGATCCTATTAATCCCCTGAGTGCGCTGGGGCATGCTGACATATGCTGTTTGTCATGCTGGCATTTATTTTTTCAAAGATAATCCAACTTTGAATGGCATTGTTAAACCATTCTGTAGTAAAGTTTTATGCTTTATCTAGACTCCATAAGGTTATTTTTATAAATTAATCTCTCATTTCAGTATCATTCAGGAAAAAAACAAGTATGTAGAGCATAATTTTTATTTATTTTTTTTTTTTTTTTTACAGCGTAGGGCTATGAAATAGAAAAGCACATTTAAATTACATTTGTAAGTCAACAGGTTTCCCTGGGATTTTTTTTTTTTTTAAAGTCAAGAATTTGGATAACAACAAGATCTATGGACAAAGTAAAATAAATCCTTGGGCTGGTCTTTCTGGACCTGTTTCTTTGTGAATATTCTGGCACGTCATAGACACAGAGCTGTTTTTCCTCTTAGTAAAGTGTTTTACAAACTACATGTTTTCATGCTTTGTAATTTGTCATCACCAAGAAAAATTATTTTACCCAGGGATATCTTATTTATACTTTAAAAGCTCAGCTAGTAATCAACTGAAATGGTACAGGGACAAGAGTTTTATTAAGAACATTACTTTAATGTCTTAGACCGTGTTTCCTATATTTCCTAAAGAATGCCTAGAGGCATTTTAGTACTGAGGCATAAATGCTGCTTTATTTTCAGTTGAAGATTAACTTTCTTTTTCATGTTTTTTCATGTGAGACAGAAGGGAACAATTCTAGGGGATTATGGGAAATCCTAATAGTGAGATAAAGCTCAGGGAATTCACAACAAACATTT